>NC_133450.1:162970774-163626052 GCF_048565385.1 Saimiri boliviensis
GAAAGTAAGAGGACAGAAAGCATTGGGGATTTAATGAAGAACCATAGTAGGATGTGCCATAGTGGGGGCAGGTTTCAAGGTGGCATGATGGCAGACACACACCTTACAGTGCTGAGACTTTATCTCATTTCCACATCTACCCTGCCACCAATCTGCAAACTAGCAGTGTGCGGCCTTGCCTGTGGCCTCCCTCTTGCTCCTTACCCATTCTCTGTTCACTGGCCTGTACTATCTGCAGGTGAAAGGTGCTGAAGGTAACTGATCCTCTGTTGTATTTCTTTAAAAGAAATAAACAAACCTGATTTGACAATCATGTCTTTGACTGAAAAAGCAAAAATAAATACTTTAATTAGAAATCTATTTCATGAGCTGCTATTGAATGCCTACTATGTGGAAAGCATTTTCACATATCATATCATATCACACTCTAGGTAGGAGGCCAGTGTTTAATATGAAAGTGAGTGTTCTTAAGAGAGTGAAGAACTTAGAAACCTTAGCAAATTAATATGAGTACTGGAATTCAAACCCTTGTCTTGAGTCCAAGTTTGCACAGGGCAAAACAGGAAAAGGCAAAGGCCAGCAATTACTAGCACTTATTGTTTGTATTAGTTGCTTTCATGAAATTATCTCAAAATAACACAATGAATTAGCTGTTTTCATTCTTAGTTCCAAAGAAAATCTAAAAGTTCAGCAAGATTACATAATTTGTGTGAAGTTATAAAACCAGGAAGTGGCTGAGCAGGTGCCCATGTCAAACACGAAATCATTATGTTGTCATATAATAAAAGATGTATTGACTCTCAGGAGAGAGGTCTGAATATGATTTACAGCTACCAGCATATTAATAACAAAACAAAACACTGATAAATGTTAAATAAATAGGACAAAACCATGCCACCAAAATGTCAGAAACAAGGCTATTGTGCCAATGTCTTTTTATTTTCAAAGTTTTAGAAGTTAAATAATCCTGAATTACATTAACGGAATTCTCCCCAAAACCTCTGTTGCAAAGAAAATAAGTAAAGGTTATTATCATTTTACTTAAGGATAATTTAGAACGATGCTTTCTTGCATGTGATTTTCTAAACCTACCCTATAATTAGCAGTAAAAATGAGATTAAAACTCCTCTCTGACAACCAAATAGTTCCTTAATCTAAAATGAAACCATTACGGAAATTTAAGGTTTGTAGCTCTATCATTGTTTCAAATAGAATTTAGAATCAAAACTCTCCTCCTCTATTTGAAAAATCACTGAAACCAATTGACCTGTACCTTGCAAGCAATTGTGTTTGTTGACTGTATCCTAGGTAGATAAAAATAGAATGTTTGAAGTAATTAATTAAATTATAATCAGTAAACAATATTCCTAATCTTGCACATTAACTTTTTATACCAGCGTCAATAATAGGTTTTAAGACCTCTTATAAATTATGCTAAATGTAGTAACACACATTGCAATTCTAATTTGCTAGGCCTGTTTATTCTCAACAAAGGAAGTATAAATGTAATATCTTGAATGTGCTTTCAAATTAAAAATTTTAAAATCCCTCACATTTAATTAGTGCCTCACAGATCACAAACATTAAGCTTGATTTCACCAAATCAAAATATTTCATTTGATCCTTAAAATAGCTAAACGAAATATAAAGTATCAGCTTTACCCATTTTAAAATTGCAGGAACTGAAGTTCAGAGAGATTAAATAACTGAGGTAGAATACTGAAGGATCTGGATTGCAACTTGAGTCTCTCTAATTCCAAAACTATGTGAATTCAATGCATAAGATTAAGAAAATTCCAGATTACAGGGGATTTTTAAAGTTGCTTAGTCAGCATAGAAACTGACGTCTACATTGCACAGCATGCCTTCAAATAACATCATTTTGTTCAACATCATCTTCTTATAATGTAGATGAGAAAAAAAATGTATTTCTGGCATGGGGCCACTGTCTGTATGGAGTTTTCAGTTTTCCCCATGTTTGCATGGGTTTTCTCTGGATACTCTGGTTTCCTCCCACATCCCAAAGATATGCATGTTAGGTGAATCGGTGTGTCTAAATGGTCACAGTGAGTGAATATGGGTGTGAGTACACCCTGTGATGGGATGTCATTCTGTCCCAGGTGGATTCCTGTGTGGTGCCCTGAGCTGCCAAGATAGGTTCTGGCAAACCTCTATCTGAACTGGAGTAAGTATGTTGGAAAGTGAATGAATGAATGAATACAAATTACTGTCAAATAAATAATTCATAAAGTATGTGACGATCATACAAATTCATCACAATAAACAATGCAGCACAAAAGCACTCAGCAAGCCTGCCATACTTGTGATTATTTTTGAACTACATGGTAGAAGCAGGACATCCTTACGAGTTTTGCTTTATAAACATGTATTCCTTCATTTAATCCACGACCACTATGGCTACCGTTACTCATGAATTCACCCAAAATCAGGTAAATAATTATCTTACTTGTTTTTATTAATCTTTCTTAAATGCATATGTAGCTCACATTTATTTCAATATTTAATATTTGAAGTGTTTGGGGTCTTTATTTTGAAGTTCAGTGATGTTTTTGTGACCCAAAAATACAGCATAGGAACCTAACTCGATCTCAACTAGCCTATGGTAAACCTGGTTTTGTTATGTGTCATAAGTTGCAGTTTACAATAAGTTACTGATGATGTTCAATGAGGACTTAACTGTATTTGAGAGGAGAGCAATAAGATTATTTAAGAGACATGTGTCGAAATGGGTATAGATGGTCTCTCTGTTAGAGCAGTTAAGAGTTAAAGGAGGGAAAATTCAGAAGAAAACTTTTTTAGGTTGTGGTACAATTGTATCTAAAAAATAGATAATTCTCTATTGTCTTGAGTTCCTCTGGAAATAAAGAATTAGTGTAAATAGCCAGCAGATACAGAACAGGAAATTTGACCTCAGAGTTCGCCCAGCAGAGGGTTGAGAGACCCTTGTAGGAATCATCTAATGATAGAATCTAGCCTCTGTTTACTTCTGCTTCTACCAGTGTTAGCAAGAAACCCAAACCTAGCTGCTCCATGCTCAATGCATTCCGTTTCTCTTAAGGGAAGGAGGGGTGGGTGCCTACTAGGTATAGTAATCAGGAAGAGTGCTTTGCTGTTGGCAGGGCAGGCAGAGAAGGTGTTTAGATTACTTATCTCTGAAAGGGTTTCTGATAAAAATTTATCCAAACCAATGCCTCAGTCCACAGGCGAAGAATAACAATGGTTCTTGAGCAAGTTAATCAATTGGAATGGTGCTTACGACACTTTAGGAAGATTTCTAGATCTCTTTAATCCTCATACAAAATTTATTAACATCTGGTTTTATGTGATTTCTTTATGTAGCAGGCACACAAGCATGCACATGTGGAAACAGGATGCCTTTGTCTATGGATTTTTTTCCATGTGCTCAGTATATTTTAATGTTCAAAATGTAGCTGTCATTTAGCTAGTTAAATGAGCAAAGAAGCTGTTTTATTCTAACAAATAAGAGGAAAATAGTTTATTTCTCAATAACATTTCCTGGCTATTGTCAGTACTAGCATAATTTTCACCATTATTTGTTTGTGTGAAGGCGGTAAAGATATTGGCATGTGCATTATTAAGATAGCCAGAATATGGTAATTTTCATAATGAGATTTATTGTATACGCCTTCTGGAATAAAAAGAGGACTGCTCTATTCTAAAACATTTAAATGGCTGTAGGATAGTGAGATTCCATTATTTTTAATGGAACAAAATTTGTATTCTGAGTTCATTAGAATACTGAATGAGTTGAAGAAACAAGTTCTGTTCTTACATCACTCATGTAGTGAGGTAGTATATAAAAAGTTCAGTTTTGTGGTGTCAAACACATGGGTGGAATTTAAACGAATATAAATTAATAGCAAATGCCCCATCAAGGAATGCAGGTGATTTTTCTGTTGTTGTTGCAGTTTTTGGTAGTTTATGATTTCATGGCACATGGCCCAGCTTGACAGAATGCTATCAAATGAATATAGAGCAGCGGCTTAACATCTCAGCAATGTAAAACGCTTCCTGTTTTTCCCTCACATCTCCAGTGCCTAGTATAGTGTTTTGCTTATGATAGAAATGTAATAAATGCCTGTTCAATTAAAGTGAAAGAATATAAATGTAACGGGTTTGAGTTACAATGTGTGAACAATTTGTCCATAAACTCTGAACCAGTGTCAAAATGAATCATTTTTATTTCATTCTCTAATTTAACAAAATGAATCTAAAATACCTCTAGAGCCGTTTACTCTATTTATTTTCCTATATGTTTGAAATCAGCTGACGAAATACAATAAGCACAAAGGACCTTTGTCCTCGTCCATTTTCTTCTTTGCTTCTCCAGACACACATCACATTTATTACAGTAATTTACTTTGTCAATCTCAGCTTCCTGATCTTTCCTTTTTGCTCATTCCAGCTCCTTATACAATCTTATCACTAAACATTTATAATACAACTCACCTAGATTTTGCATCAACATTTTAACTAAGGCCAACTAAAGGTGATCTTTAATGTTTTTGTGGATCTTACACCACATTATTTTACAATGAACGTGATCTTTCCCCGCTCTTCTTCTTTGTAGCTCTTTTTCAGCAGCAAAAGATAAAGCTGAATTTCACCAAGCTTGCTGTGTTGTAAGATATAACTCCTAAAACTTTTATATCCTTATCTGCAGTATTTTCTAGTATTTGATATACAGCAAAATTAAATGGAAAGCTACAACTTATTGAATGCTACCATATCACTGTGATTGTGTCTATGTGTGCATGTATATAGAACTTATTTTTTAAATAATATTTTATACAATATTGCTACCAAGTAGGTATTACTATATCCCAGAAAGTCAAACACTTATCTAGGATCAGTAGATTTTAAAAAATGGTAGAAATGGAATTTTAGGACCTCATGCATCCAATTCCAAAGTCTGTATTTTTCTGTATAGCAGACAGTAATTCCAAATATAGTTTTGAAATATGGCTAAGTGAAAATCTAATCTGGTGAAATTCACTTTTTTGGGGGGCCATTGGCCGTTGGATTTTTCATTCCCCAAATACCCTGATTTCTGACTTATAGATCATGCTTCATATACTTAACTTTTACCTTATTGTATTCATAAACACATTTACTACTGAATAATATTCCTTGCCAGTACATAACTGTCTGAAAAGCAAAGGAAGAAAAAAAACCTGTGACTAGAAACAAGTTGAATCTGGGGATAAATCCTTAGGTTTTTCTCGTTCCTTCACATACTTTTCTGTATTATAGCAGCAGACAACTTTTTTTTGCTACATGTGGGCTGCCAAAAAGTTACACAAAGAATCTCAGCTACAGAAAGCGTTTCTTGTGAATTTCCTCAATAGACTTTTAATTAATCGACATATTCATGCCAATGAATTTTTAATTAATTGACATATTCATGCCAATTAATTCATTTTTAATTAATTGACATATTCATTCAAAAGATTCATGTGAATCTTTTGAATGTCCACATAAACAAAATAAGGTATACCAGTATGTGATTTATATCATAAAGCTTTATGTTTAGTGCATACTCCTGTCCACAGACTCCTAAAGAAAACTTTACATATTGACAGTCAAGTAGGATGTACTTGCTTGAAAATACCCTCCAGCTGTCATTTTACACCACTATGAAGTACCTTACTCTATGAAATTTTCAGTCCATGAGAATTGCTACACAAATAAAGCATGATTCCCCACCCCTATCTCTCCTTCTTCTTCTCTTTAACTCTTTCTCTGGCCCCTCTCTCACACTCACTGTTTCTACCCCAGAGAAATATAACATCTGACAAGAAAACACTTTCCCAAATATGAACTGATTGAATTGCATATATAATTTTCAGGTCAGAAAGCTTTAAATCTCTGCTATTAGAAAAATCATTTATAATATATGTAGAGCTTCTGAAACCAACTTACCCTCAAGTTAAAAACAAGACTTTTATTAGGATAACCTATAGATAAGTCATTGCTTGACCCAAGTAAAGAATGTTGGATATTATTAACCGAATAACTTTTTGTGACATGTACACATGAGACCAGTTTTTACTCTGTCCTAAATCTTCTAGTGGGGTTTTGTAGGGGAAGTGTAGGTTAAGAGCAAAATAGCCATATCAACTATGCCACTTTTCTTCTAAGAATTGTAGCATGGAATTAAGTGAGCAGAGTTAGATGCATGAAACGATCCCCAGCATTCCTAGTATCCGCATGAAATAACAATATATGAAATACTAAAATAACACAAACAATCAGGTGCACTTACCAAATTATAGTCATTGAATGGTAAATAATTTCCCCAGGGACCACACAATAATTATTTTATGAGTCTTCAGTGAATGATCTGTGATTTTGCAAATACTCTTGTCTCTTACTTTACTGAGAATATTGAGGTCATCAAGAACAAACTCTCTGTCTTTAAAGCTACAAAGTCACTTATATAGGAATCTGCCCTCATTTCTTTCTCTTCAATGTTGACATGGCCCTTCTCTCTGGTTCATTTCTGTCGAAATACATAAGATTTCTCATTCACTTACTCCTTCAAAATTGGTTATGTTTCAGGTTCTGTCCTCTGCTCACACTATAGGCTTTCCAAGAATGGCATTACTCATGCTCATGCTTCAACCTATTACTATTTACTAATAGCTTCCAGTCCACTAGCTTAAGCTAGAATCCCATTCATTCAACCAGCTGCTAAAAATCTTTTCTCTCTTGGAAGGTTCTCAAGCATGTCAAACTTAATATTTTTAGAACACAACTTATCCTTCCTTAAAACTTTGCTTTTCCTTCTCAATTTTCTATGTTGGTGAATGCAAGTGCCTTAGGCTTTCAACAAAGAGGTAATATGTGTTTCTTTAACTCCTCTCTACAATTAGGGATGAAGTTTTGTCTACCCCACATCCTAAATGTCACATCTGCTTGTGATTTTTAACTCATTGCTATTACTTCTATGGCCTACACTGATTGGTCTTCTATCTGTTCTTCCTACTTCGAGGCTTGACTCTCTACAGCTCACATTCCACACTGATACCAATGTTATATTTGGAAAAAATATTGCAATTTTGATTATGTTATTTCACATTCCTAAGTCCTTTAATACGTCCTCAATTTCTATGCAATAAAGTGAAAACTTATTTATCTGAAGCACAAAACCATGGACCACCTCAGGTGTAACATGAGCCTGATCAAAATTCATGACCTTAATAATAATTTTTCTTCTTGATTATGTGCATTTTCATAATAATAATCTGTCAGGAAGAAAAAAAATTTAAAGATATTTCCCTCAATATTTGTTAAAAACAAGTTTGCCATAATTATATATAAATATGAAGTCACTTATATGCTAGCAACAGAAAAGTAGTGAACTCCTTTGTAACATCTGAATTGACTATGATATTTTTTAAAGTCAAATAAAGCACACTGTAAAGTCAGATTCTAAAATTCCAAGAAATGATTAAAGTTTGAAGTAATGGTATTTTGTCT
Organism: Saimiri boliviensis; assembly: GCF_048565385.1. NCBI lineage: Eukaryota > Metazoa > Chordata > Mammalia > Primates > Cebidae > Saimiri > Saimiri boliviensis. The sequence continues at coordinate 162,978,299 of NC_133450.1, forward strand.
CTTTTCACCTCCAAGCTCCAGTTCGTGCACAGAGACCAAAGTATTACAAAATGTAATACTACTGGCATCCACGTACCTTAGATCTATCTTGGAAAACTCCAGATTTTGATTTTTTTTTCAAACAATTTTACAGATTTTAAAGTAAAGCTACTTTTCCCTTTATAAACATAGACTCAAATTTCAAAAGTTGATAAAAGTATCTTGATTTCTAATTATTGTCTTTTTTTAAAAAAAATATAATACAGACAGTATCCTGACAGTGGTCTACTTTTAATCTCATCTACTTTTATCATAATATTGCGGACCACAGTTATATGTGTACTGCAGTTCACAGTGGAGGTGAGCTTGTTGACTTTCAAAAGCAATAATAGTCAAAGTGGATAAACTCTCTGCTCTTCATCCCACCTGCAGGCTTCTGGATTCATGCACTGATTTATGCCAGCTCAATCTTCTGACTTTTCATCAAGATGTGCAATATACAGTGCCTTCATTATGAACTATAGTTTCCTCTATCATTATAAGAAACACAAGTTAAGTAAGCTTTCCTCAAACAGCAGTGATTGCTTTCAAGTTCCTGAACAGGCTGCAGTAGGCTTGACGAAAAGGATTGATTTATCATTTTTTAAAATAGATTCTTAATCTGCAAATCAATAAAAATGTTTCACTTCAGCAGTGGCACAGGGTGAATGACTCACCCTTGAAAACAGAATGAATGAATGCTGCCTTTCTTCCTTTCTTTAATATACACAGATTGCAATTGTGCTTTTGCTTTGCTTGTATTACTTGCTAAACTCCAGTGTTTGGGAGTGCCAGCGATTTCAGCCTGGTTTCTCCATAAATCAAGTGAGATTGAATGTTAATCTGCTATGACTGCTATTTTAACACTGCAGTTCTCCTTGTTACGTAATAGGAAAATTAAACTCACACAATCTTTAGCTGGCCAAAGATAAAAATATAAGATGAAAACACACAGATGTGGAGAACATTTTGTGCCAAAATGACACAGCATTTGTTAGTTTCAGACTAGCAGAAATTCTGGTAATTTAAATATTATACAATCGGCTTGATAAATTCTACCAAAGAGTTAAATCAAAACACATAGGCTCATTTCCCCATATGTCTTCTACTCTTCATACTTTACGAAGTGTATTGTAGAGTCTAAACACCTCTTCTTAGAGGTAGCTCTTAGGCAGTTCAGAAGTCTGAGTTAAAGTCTGAGTTAAGTACTCAAAAATTCCAAAAAGAAGGCACTTTAGCTTATAGTCATCAAAAGTTTCTTTAAAATTTTTTAGAAATAGTGATAATTAAAACAAGAAAAACCAAAGAACTCATAACAACTAGCTGGTTTGATTTATGCATTTTTGAGTAGTGCACATTTAATTTAACCAGTCTTATAACAAATTTTATTCCCATATAATTTGAATTAAGTAACTACATGGTTACCTAAAGTCCTTTTTAAACAAAAGTAAAGTGAAATAGCATTAGCATTTTCACTTCAATTATATAGTTGATTCCAAAAAATAAACTACCTAAAAATGTATTAGCTAAGAATTTCATCACTAATGTTTGAAAACTTTTGAAAAAGAACCTCATGTTTGTTATAACGGAATAAAAATGTTTTATTTGAAACAGAATAAAAATCAACTCAAATTTAGGAATGTAAGAGGTTCTTTTTGTAATGTTAAAAATGTTTTATTTATTCTAGATTTAGAGGTGCCGTATTTTCTTTCTTCTTTTGTTCTTTTTTTTCCAAGTTTTAATAAAAAGGACACTTCAGAAGACGTACATTTTCCCCTCACATATCATCACTCATAAGCAACATGGAGAAGAAGGTGGTGAGATTGGGTATTTGGTGCTTATTTCAAAGCTATGTTTGGTGGGAACCCCATTTACTGGAGATGAAACTTACATCAAAAAGTTAAACCTATTCCTGAAAATCCTCATTTCAGGCATAGATTACTCATCTAATTATTAAAATAAATTACGGAAGAGAGCGGGAGAGAAAAGCAAATATTGTTACAAATGGTTGGCGAGTCCTCCTGGTTTCTGTTCAGACTTAAAGTACATCTATAGTACACGCCAGTCCTTTATACCGACTCTCTGAGGAAAACCACCCTTACCATCCTGCAGGTTCTACCCTCCTGATCTTACACCGCATGGATTGAGTAGATCTTTCTAGTGGCCAGTGAGTCATATGACAGTGAAAGCATACAAGCCTAAACTCCTCTTATTTTATTATGAATCTTTGTAGTTCAATTCAGGAAGCATTTCCATGGGATAAGACATCATTTAGCCTCTAAGCTTTCTACTTTTATGTTACCTCTACATGAGGCAGATTTGGGAGGAGTAATGGGGGGCTCCAATTTCTCTTCCACTACTCATATTTTAATTTGACTGAGAATTTTTATTTTCTCCAAAAGCCAGAAATGTACCAGATAAGAATTTGTCCTCTAAATTACCTAAACAGGCTTCTTCAAGAACCAAGAAAATGAACAGACCCTGCCTGCTTGCTTTCAATACCCGTTAATAAACAACATGGGTCAGTGAATGTTCAATAAATGGAAGCCAATGATTACAGCATCAGTAAAAAGGATTAAATGATAATTTCTGAGTTCAACACTGAGTTACAAATTGATATCACTGCATTAAATATCTGCTTGTAAAATCTATGTATTAAATTAAAAAATCCAAACTCTATTTTGATTTTTCTCATGATTCTGATATATGTGGCACATGTACAATTTGGGCCCTAAAGACCTTTAAAAGTTATCTCCAAAGCTCAGAATTCATTAAAGGAGGACTCTGTTTTTGTTAAAATGCCATGTATGTGTATCTGACTTTTCCCATAAAAATGGTCTAAGAAAATATAGTAGTTAAAATATTTAGCTTCAGAGACTGACCATTTTTATTTACATCTAGTTTTCCAGTATTTAGTAGCTATGTGACATTAGCAAAGTTATTTGTTTTCTCTTTCTTGATTTCTACATTTGTAGAGTGGGAATAGTAGTCCGGTCTATGTCACGTTATTGAGAGGATTAAATGAGATAATTCATGTAAGGTGCTTAGCACGCAGCAAGTGCTAAATATATGCCATCTATTTTACTAACTTTATGGTAATAGAGCTAATTAACTCGATTTTGATTGAGGCACTTTATTGCCCTCATTAAAATATACATTAATCTGTCATCTAATATTTATTGGCAAGGCACTCTGATAAGTACTACAGTGTTAAAAGTATTTGCCATAAATAATTAGCAAATCACTAGAAGTTCTGAATTCTCAAGGCCTGAATAGTTAAGCAGTTATTCTAATTATGCAAGGGTCTAAATGTACAGGCCAACTCATGACCTGGAAAATGAACATGCTTTTGAGTTCAGTCAACAAAATGATCTGAAAGTATTGTAGCTTAAAAATGATTTTAAACAGTGCCGGGCGTGGTGGCTCAAGTCTGTAATCCCAGCACTTTGGGAGGCTGAGGCGGGTGGATCACGAGGTCAAGAGATCGAGACCATCCTGGTCAACATGGTGAAACCCCGTCTCTACTAAAAACACAAAACATTAGCTGGGCATGGTGGTGCGTGCCTGTAATCCCAGCTACTCAGGAGGCTGAGGCAGGAGAATTGCCTGAACCCAGGAGGTGGAGGTTGCGGTGAGCCGAGATCGCGCCATTGCACTCCAGCCTGGGTAACAAGAGCGAAACACCGTCTCAAAAAAAAAAAAAAAAAAAAAAGATTTTAAACATTCCACATCAGCAGAGTCCTATGACTTTCAACAGTAAAATCAATTGTCTTCATATCCCACTAAACTTTGAAATGATAAAAACTACTTGTTATTGGGCATTTACTCTAGACCAGAGATTACATACATGCTTTATGCATATTGCTGTACTTAATTCACAATTTTCCTGTGAGAGGAGTATATTCACCATTGCACAGAAAAGAAGGCTAAAGTCCAGAGATTTTAAATAATACATTTCCAAGTCACATAGCTGGTGGCAAAATGTGGAATCTGATTTCAGTGTACACCTTAAATATGTCACTATACCATGATACTTCTCAAATACCTGGGCTTATTTAACAGACCATTTTGGTATTATCTTACACATCCAGCACATTTATACAGCAGCAAAGGTCTAGGAGGAACACATGTGCATGTCAGAATCTCAGCCATGTGACTTGGGTCCCTGACCTGTTTTATTAAATGAGTAAATCAGTGCAACACTACGGGAACACTCCAGATCCTTGGTGTGAGGGAATTTAGCACTGTGGTTTCAGCTGTTTCATGGAGACTTCAAGGGTCCATGACATTTGGTAATGTGTAACTTTGTTGAGGTGAGAATTTGAACAGGTACTGCCATACTGGCATGTAAGAGTGAGTCATTTAGAAAATGTGGAGATCTAGCTAAAACCAAGATTTTCATATTGACATGTTCTACAGTATTTCTGTATGCACATTTGCTTGAGACAGATGATTTTTAAAAATTTCTATTCTCTCAGGTTTTAAAAAAGTAATATATAAACCTTCCAAGAAAATAAACTACTAGTGCTGGTCTGAAAGAATCACTCAAATTTTTAGTTAATTTTTATAACTCTTTTGCAATATTAGGGTATTTTGAAACTCCTTGGGCAGTTTACCATAGCCGGAATACATCAGATCATGTATTTGTGAAGTTGCTGTTGTATTATAGAGCAAGATTTGAATAAGATTTTTGTAATTATGCCATCCAAATCATTGCTTTGTTTATTATCAGGGTGAGAAAAATCATTTGTTTTATTTTTAAAAAGAGGAAGACAAGACTTCACATGCTTTGTTAAATCAATAATAATGCTTACAAAGTCCACTGAGTCAATTTAATCAAATCTCTTTTACTTATCATCTAACTTCATTCTTGAATCAACCATGAGAGTTAGGCAGAAGTACAACTATCCTAATCTTAAGGTGGGGAAAAAGGAGACTTAGAGAAGTTAAGTAATATGCCCAATGCTAATCAATAGAATTTGATGTGGACCAGTTCATCTAACTCCAGCTTCAATGCTTCCATTTTTAATAGTCTCCTTCCTAAGAATTGTTCTAACATTTTAAACCAGTATTGAATGACTATCTGATACCATTTCAAGAACCATCATACCATCTTATCTCAGCCAAACTGGCTTCTTTGCTACTACTCATAATAGTGACCATGGGGACATCTGATTCCTCTTAAGTGAACTTCACAATAACTCTGACATAACTATGAGGCTGAGGAAAATAAGGCACAGAGAAAGTATGACTTAATGAAGGGAAAGAGAGGAGCCCATCCAGCAAGCTGTATCTTTTACCTTTGGATACTGTGGTCCTTCATTTAAAGTACCTCTTTAATAACAATAGGAGGAAAAAATAATTCAAGCCGAAAATAGAGAATAAGCAAGTCTATATAATTCTGAAATTACCTATAAATTGAGAGAAATTTTTTTCAAGAAGGAATTGAATGAAACAATTAACAAAGAATTATGAAATCTTTGAAATTAAAGTTGGTGTGCATATAACTCTACCTTTATGCCCATTTTATCAATTAGAAAACAGAGATTTATAGATATTGGCTGATTCTTCTACAATGGCAAATTACTAAGTCAGGGGGATATATAAAAATGGGAAAACATATAGTTGAACCCCCAATCTTCTAAAAATAAAGAAAAATGAAAAGACTAGATACTACTATAAAAGCAAGGTTTAAATGAAAGCACTAAAGGGCTTTTCTTTTGGCAACAGAGTTTCGCTTTGTCACCCAGTCTGGAGTGCAGTGGCATAATCTTGGCTCGCTGCAACCTCTGCCTCCTGGGTTCAAGTGATTCTCCTGCTTCAGCCTCCTGAGTAGCTGGGATAACAGGCAGCTGCCAACACACTTGGCTATTTTTTTTTTTTTTTTGGTATTTTTAGCAGAGACGGGGTTTCACCATGTTGTCCAGGCTGGTTTCAAACTCCTGACTTCTGGTGATTTGCCCACCTGAGCCTCCCAAAGTGCTAGGATTACAGGTATGAGCCACCGCGCCCCACCTAAAGGAATTTTTCTTTTTAAGTGAGAAAGTAAGACAAAGACAAACAAATCAAAAAAGGAAGTAAATTAGAAAATAAATGTTAGGAATTGAAGGTAGAAGAATCTCATCCCACAAGGTAGATGGAAAAAAAAAAAAAGTAGTTTTTCATAATGACTTACTCAAAGAAACAATTTCATCTTACAAAAACTTTTAAAGCTATCCATGTCTTCTGGTGTAGAGGAGTTAATAGCCATGAGCAGCCCACTTCTCTTGTCCCAGAAGCTAATTACGTATGCATCAAAGCCTGTCACCAAGTAACAGTGGCTTAGTCACTATTAGGTTGGGGGCAGTGTATGGCTTTGAGAGTAAGCCACAAAGCTAAAGGGATAAAGTAGAAGGAACTCAACCTGTTTACTAAAGAGGTCAATTGATTTTAAAGCATGCAGCTGTTCTGTAGTTTAGCTGGAACAATCTTGTATAGATTCCCCAGAAGAAAATGCTCCATCTACTGAAATTCTTGGTCAATTATTAAACACTAGTCACAGACTCATTTATATTGAGTAGAAGCAAAAAGATTAAAAAAGAAGTCATTTATGTAAACAACAAAAATGTAAATTAAATCTGCCTCTAACAGATCCCTTCAATTCTACTACTTCTTTTGGAATATGCCCTGTTCTAGTCTATATTTCTTGATAAACAATTAAAGTATTAAATATGCTTGCCATAGTGTCTAAAGCAACAGGGTTTTATGGAATGGAAACAGTTATATAACTTTTGTTCCAGTAATTTTTTCCATTTTTTTCTTAAAAATTTACATTTGTGGCATAACCCAAGACACTAAATGATAAATCTACAAATGTTTTCAGAGAAATTTGGAAGAAACACATGAAAATATATGTAGCAAAGCCCATAGTATTTAAAAAAGCACTTTTAAATAGCCATATTCATGACATATAGCAATAATGTCCCATATTCACTTAAAATTTGTTTCTATTGCAAGAGGTTTATTCTACGACAAAGCAGAAAATGATAATTGTGGGAAATAATAATGACAATTTCCTGTATTTTTATAATTCCTATAATTTTATAATATGTTTATTCTTGGACAAAGCAGAAAATGAGAATTGTGGAAAATAATAATAATTTCCTATATTTTTATAATTCTATATATAATTTTTATAGGGCTGAAGGTTACTGCTATTTTTTCACTGGATAATACTATGATTCAACTAAGTCCATCTTCAGCATAAAACATGTGCAAGCGGGTACATCATGGGTGTCCAATTTTTGGCTTCCCTGGGCCATACTGGAAGAAGAATTGTCTTGGGTCACACATAAAATATACACTAACGATAGCTGTTGAGCTAAAATATAAAAATTTATTATGTTTTAAGAAGTTTACAAATTTGTTTTTGAGCTGCGTTCAAAGCTGTCCTGGGCCCATACAGCCCATGGGCTGAGGGCTGGAAAAGTTTGATGTATATACTGCTTATCATTTGAGTCGAAAGAGTGCTACTGATTATTCCATTTCATATTACTCTAAAGTCTGTGAATTTAGATTAAGTAGATGTAAATCCAACATGACCAATCAAAAATAAAAAAGCAAAAATGATGAGTTTTTAAAACTTATATTTTAAGGCTGGGCACGGTGGCTCAAGCCTGTAAACCCAGCACTTTGGGAGGCCGAGGCAGGCAGATCACGAGGTCAAGAGATCGAGACCATCCTTGTCAACATGGTGAAACCCTATCTCTACTAAAAAAAATACAAAAAATTAGCTGGGCATGGTGGTGCGTGCCTGTAATCCCAGCTACTCAGGAGGCTGAGACAGGAGAATTTCCTGAACCCAGGAGGCGGAGGTTGTGGTGAGCTGAGATTGCGCCATTGCACTCCAGCCTGGGTAACAAGAGCAAAACTCCGTCTCAAAAAAAAACAAACAAAAAAAAACTTATATTTTATATTCTATTTATTGAAGCTAATAGTAAACAGGGAGAATGGTAAGGTTTTAGGCAAGAAGAAACGCTGCCACAAAGTAGGATGTAGGCTCATACATACCACATTCATTCTTACATGTCACCGCCATGATCCACTCTAGATATCCTTTGTGATTGTTATTTTGAATCGGGACCTTTAAGGTTAAGCCAGCGTAATTAATTTTAATGTGAAAAGAAAAGCTTTCCATTCCATCTTATATTTCTTTAATTTCTGATTTACGTTCAGATGCTTCAATGTGGCTGGTAACTTTAAATCTGTCAATTTAGCATATGTGTTTATATTGAAATCTCACAGAAATTATAAGCAAAACTTGGTCAAATTTTCTTTTTGATCACATTGTTTTTTTTTTTTTTTGTTTTGAGATGGAGTCTGGCTCTGTCGCCCAGGCTAGAGTACATGGCATGATCTTGGCTCACTGCAGCCTCCACTTCCTGGGTTCAAGAGATTCTTGTGCCTCAGCCTCTCCAGTTGCTGGGGATTACAGGTGCCTGCCACCAGGTCCAGTTACTTTTTTTTTTTTTTTTTTTTTTTAAATGTGGAGATGGGGTTTCACCATGCTGGCCAGGCTAGTCTTGAATTCCTGACCTCAAGTGATCCACCCGTCTTGGCCTCTCAAAGTGTGGGGGTTACAGGAGTGAATCACCACACCTGGCCTTTTTTGATCACTTCGGTTAAAGTGATGAGGAATAAGACTTGAAGATTGGGTAAACGTTGACACTATGAGGACAACCCCCCCCCCCCTTTTTTTTTTTTCTTTCTTTCTCTTTTTGTTGTTTGAGACCATCTGTCAGAAAATAATGAACGGCGGCTCTGGGAATATTCAGCTATCCTCTTCCCAGAAACTTCCCCAATTGTATAGTAACAGCAAAACTTGGTAACAACAGCAAGAGTAATCCCAGTTTGACATTACAGAAGCAGGATAATATGGCTGGCTACTTACTTTTTTTGTTTGTAAGTTCATGCCAAAAAAAAAAAAAAGACAAAATCTTTTTCTCAAGAGAAAAAGATTAATTCATTGATTACAGTCTATATGACCCCATTTCATCTTTTTGTAACTAAGAGTTGGGTTTTCTTCAACTTTATTAATGCTTAAAGAACACAGATTCCAGGCCTTTTACTGTAATAGTACAGTAGATACTAGATTATATCCTTAATAATCATTTTGAATGAGGAAATTGTTTTTTTAATTAAAATAAGCTTAGTACAATTACAATTACTGCTATTCTCTGTCTGGATATACACAAGCCAAGAAGTAGAATAATTAAACAGCTCCTCTCAGCCTAACCCCATAGCCTGCTTTATAAAAAAAAAAACCCTTCTGTCTTCTATTAGAGAATCTTCCAAGGAGGGAGGTAGCAATATGGAAGAATGACACAGATTGCATAATTGTTATATAACAACTAGATGAATGTTCAGTTTCCCCTTATGATTTGGAGGTTGGGTTCTTCATAGCCATTAGTTTCATCTTCAGATACTACTTCATATTGAAAGCTAAAGTTGCATTAGTACAAACGGGTTTTTGGTAAGGTTCCATTAGCCACTGAGATTTAAATACAATTTTTGAACACAATCCTTCATGTTCTACATAAGCCAATTCCCTCACTGAGAAATTCCTAGGGCTCTACCTTCCCAGTCACTTAAGCTGCTAATCCCTGTCATGGGTAACACAAGAAGGCTTTTCCTTGAATTCCCTGCCAGTTCTCACAAAGAGTGTTTGTAGACTAAGCAGACTTGACTAAAAATTTAGGATGGCAGATAGGATTAACAGAGAGAAACACAAACAACCCACAGTTGAATATCAAGTATCCCTGTCACTAATGCTCATCAACCATGGTGCCATTTGCAGTTACTCATTGGCTATCTTTTGCTTCAAACTCTAGACCCTGCCATGCTATGACCCCTGTTTCTCTTCCTTTTCTTCCCCTCTTCGTTGATTGCCTGACACACAAAACACATGTTCATTCCTTACATAGAACAATTTTGTGTTCTCCCACTTGCTTAATGTCTAACTTCTGTTCTCAAATAACTCAAATGACTTTCCTTTTAAAAAGTTAAATTTCTTTTTTTTTTTTTTTTTTTTTTTGTGATGGAGTTTCGCTCTTGTTACCCAGGCTGCAGTGCAATGGTGCGATCTCGGCTCACCGCAACCTGCGCCTCCTGGATTCAGGCAATTCTCCTGCCTCAGCCTCCTGAGTAGCCGTGATTACAGGCACGTGCCACCATGCCCAGCTAATTTTTTGTATTTTTAGTAGAGATAGGGTTTCACCATGTTGACCAGGATGGTCTCGATCTCTTGACCTCGTGATCCACCCGCCTCGGCCTCCCAAAGTGCTGGGATTACAGGCTTGAGCCACTGCGCCCGGCTAAAAAGTTAAATTTCTAAGAAATTTTGATTGCAGCTATATAAGAAAAAAATATATACACATGTATGTGTATATATATACATATTCTCTCCACCTGTTTCAGACTTTTTGAAAAAAAGGTTATCTTCAATTAAATCAGTAACCTGTGGAGTTTATATTCTATACTTACAATTGAAATTATGAATTTCCCATCAAGCAATTTTAATATATGGCCATATTGAGAAAGAAACTTGTATTCAATGTGAAAACTAATAGTTAAATAGTAAATACAATATATAATATTATTAAAAATCTGGCCAGTACATCTTTAATCTTTAATTATATAAATGTATGATGAGGCTATTAATAATATACATTGATTCATTTTTATTAAATTTTGACAAAGAATTAACTTTGTCCTAGGATAATCAATACTCTTAAATGGAACAAACTCATATATAATATTGATTTGTAGAGAAGAAAAAGTCATTAAATTTTTGCTTAGGGGAATAAGTAAAATTATCTATAATATAAATATTGAAAAGTATTAATTCACTTTTTTTCCTAGGAAGAAACAGACATGGGATATTTCTAGTAATAGTGATTCATTAAAAACATCATACGGGAGCATTTTAGGAGAAAAGAGTTTTTTTTTTTTTTTTTTTTTTTTTTTTAATGATATCTTTGTAGCAATTAACAGAAAGCTTTTCCTGTATGAGGTGCTAAACAAATGATAATGAACAGAGTATGTTTGGTCATTTGGTTGCATGGAAAAAAAAAATCCTGGCCAAACTTGCTCAGCTAACAGTCTAAGCAAACATAAAGACCTGGAGTTAGGCTGAAATACAGTCATGTATGAGCCAGCTCCAAGGACCAGCTCTTCTATTCATGTCTCTAATTGCCACATGATAATGCTTCACATGTGTTCTCCTCTCTTCTCTCTAAAACCAGCTTCACTTAGTTTCCTCTCCTTTTAACTTTAGCTTGCACATGGTATAAGCTTGCTACTATCTCTCAGCCTTTATACCTGTGATAATCCTGATGTATCTTGTCTTTTTCTACCCATTTCCAATTTACCGAGTTTTTAAATTTTCCTAATTTAAAATTTCCTAAATAGTAATAAGATTGCCTGGCTCATTTTTTTTTTTTTTTTGGATAATTCATATGTTGTGTAGATCATTGGCAGGACTATGCATAAAGTGACATTCGATTAGATGCCCATCTAATCCTATCAGTTGAAACTGGAAAAGCAGAGCACATGTTTTGTCAGAAGAAAGATTTCCCTTAAAAGGAAGTATTGTCAGGAACCGAGAGCATAAAATCTCTCAGGAGAGTAGATCATTATGGATGATCTCTGACCTATAAAAGGGTTGTGTTTTACAAATCAGAAACCAGAGAATATAGTCTTGCTGATTCTCAAACAGTACCAGTAACTATAGCTGTCTAACATATGAATGTAACATTTACAGAATAGAAGTCTCTTCTTGTTTCCTGCCTCCCACGTCTTTCACACTTATTGTCAATCGCTGAATCAAATCATCTCAAATAAGTAAGTGTAGTGACATAGCAGAAGAAGGGCATGCACAATTGGGGCTGTGCTGCAGTTTGGGAGACAATCCACAGGTTAGATATGCATATAATTAGTTTAGGTTGATATGCCCAACATCAAAGCAACTTCTGGGGAAAGTGGAGATGAAGTTCAGGAAAAATTAATACGATGTAGAGTTGTTGCTTAAAGAATATCCCACCCCCTTCTTTTTCTCTATCAGTAGGGGGAATAAAAGGCTATGCTAATTACATATTTGTTTCCTCTCTACAGAGTCTGCACGGACAGCAACTCTGTTCACATATAGAGGTTAGGAGGTTCTCTAAAGAATGTGACAGAGAGCAATACACAGGAAATGATTTCATGCTAAAAACACCAAATTATAAAAATGTGGGTAACTCAAATACATATTTGTATTGGTCCTTTAATTGCTTGCTTTCCTCTTAGATGGTGAAAGCCAATTTAGCAGGTGGAGAGAGTCACAAAATAATCATTTTCAGAAACAGCAGGAGGATCATGCATATTTTTATATTGACATATATACACTCACAAGGCAGATAGCTTGAAAAAATATTCATTCTTCAGATAACCAGACTGATCTATATACCTCATAGTGTATATTCTTTTGTCGAGTTGCTATCAATAACCAAATATAACTGCATAATGTATTTAAATTAGGATGCAAAACAGATGCCTATGATGACAATCTACCAAATAAAAAAATAAATATGATAGTAGAGGAAAGAAATTCTGTCCCATTTATGCTGAAGATTAAAACAAAATAAGAAAATAGATGTAAGAGAAAAAAAAAACAAAAAACTTCTTTGTACTGAGCCTGGGAGTCTCTCCCCAGGATTATGTTGTTCAACATTTTCTAGTGAGTCTAAGGATAGAAACAACCAGCTCCTGAACTTTGAAGTAATTGGTTCACAGCTGTGCTTATACTGAGATGGAAATATGAAAATACATTTGTACAGAGGAGGGTTTTTTTTTTTTTTTGGTAGTTGTAATGAGAGAGTTGTCAAATGCAAACTGCTGTAAGTAAAATAAATTACATGTGGAAATTCAATTCCTGATACTTTCATCGAGTGGATACATGTGCTGTGTTTCCAGAAAGAACGTTTACATTAGTCATAAAAAGAACTCTTATGTGGTGTTTTCTCTTACATTAGTGTTAAGGAAGCAAAAGTGATACAAAGTGATTGTTAGATATTTTTGTATCTGAAAAGCATGGGTAAAACACGGAATCAATGCAACATCGCACTTCAAGCATTTATCAAATGTTTGAGCTGTTCAGAAGGAAGACAAAGATCATCAAGACCACATTTCTGGCTGTGGAAATATTTGAAATATGCCTGGAAAGGCAAGATTGGCATATTTGAGAGAGATAATATAGAATATATAGATAATCAGAAGAGAAAGATCAGTGGGGCAGAAGTAATAAGAAAAGGCTCTGTAGATGACACAGAATAAGAGCTTGAAATAGAGGCTGTAGAGTAGCAGAAAGAAGGAACTTTAGGGGGCATATGTCTGTAAAGACCATGCAGCAAAGAATGCAAACAGGTGCGTGAGGAGGGAAAAGGATGGAGTAAAGACAGAGAGGGTATGGATTGTTCAGAGGAGAATAAAAACTACATAGAGAGCACTATGTAGCTCTCTCTATATAGGCTGCTTGGAAACCCAGAGATCTATAAAAAGTCTGCAATGCAATCACAAGTGGCTACATGATGAAGGGTGGGACTTAATGCAGAATTGACAAAAAAGCATTGGTCTGGAAATGTGAAGAAGATCTGAAACTTATTCCAGCTGTATGACTAACAAACCATGTAATCTTGAACATGCCACTTGGTTTCTTGACAGTTGATGCATATTTCCAACTCCAATATTTACCACTAATTTATAATACATTCATATGAGGTCAAAATTTAAAATTATCTAAAGGAAATCACCAATTTGTAGATGTGGTTCAAAAATAATGCCTGTAAGTAAAATTATTAGGAAATTCAGATGTATTTGCCATCTGTACCTTTTACAAGAAATAGTATATATTACTTAAACACCAGAACACCTAATGGTGAAGAAAAGAAAGAGCTGATGAAATAGAATCTCTCATAGTCTTTTTAATCCTCAGTGTTGTGCCTTCCACCAGATTAGAATCTATTTGAGGGGGAGGAACTATGACTAACCTACTGTAGACTTTTAATAATGCCTGGCACAAAGGAAATGCTTACCTTTATTAATGTTGAAAGAAAATGCCTAAGTGTATATGCCCATGTTGTATACTTCAAGTCGTATCAGAAATAAATAAAAACATAGACCTCCTCATCAATTTAACAAGTTAACTTAAGTCTCACTCCAAAATGAAAATTCAATCATAGTTGCTTAAAAATACAACAAACACAACCTCAATTGCTACTGTACGTCAGAAACCTGCAATTAACATGGCTCATATAAAATTAGTCAAAAAACAAAAACGACATTGAAGGAGCTGATAAATATTTACAACTAAGTGCAAGTGATGTTCCAAGGGAGTGCGTACAAATGTGAAGCAAGCATCAGGTTAGTATTCTAAAACTTCTAGTTCAATGTGAAATAGTCTGTTAATCATCTAGCTGATTTATCTAGTGGAGATTTCATAATGGCCTAAATTTTCCATCTGTCAAGTATAAAAGAGACAGAATAAAGTATCTGATAGTCAGGTGGGCAGATCAGGAAGAAATCAGTTACAAGAAGTAAGTGGGTCTGCCACTTTCTCTTGTGGGGTTTGGATATGTCTCTTTATCTCTGTGCCTGCGTTAAATCCATCTATAAAATGAATCTAATCATGTTTTCTTCCTCATTGATAAATATCAGAGATTATTCAAATGACTGAGCACATAGCCTGGTATACAGAAAGCGATTAATACATATTAGTGTCTATTATTATTGTTATCACCATCATTATCATCATCATCCCAACCATGCTGCTTTGTTCAGAAGTGCAGAGAAAAATAAAGATCCTCCAAGGTACCATTAAGACAAATAAACAATACTAGGTGAGAAATCAACCTTAGATGCTTCCCAATATGAACATATCATTCCAAAGAAGTTAATAGTAATTTTTTAAAAACCTTATGAAGGCAGAGTAATTAGAAATGTGATCTTATGTTTCAGCTTACATAATGAATAAAATGTACCTGTTTGAAAAGCAGAGGCTGCACTAGTCTCTATACTTTTAATACATGCTCATCTTGTAGTTAATGGCAGCTCAGACTTGTATTAATATTCTACAAATGACAAAATTGCATCAACTGAAAATTTGGTTTCTGCCTGATATTCTGTGTTAGCTTTGCTATTTTCGACTGAAATAAGCATTATGAAAAAGCCTTAAAAAGTCATTGTCATTCCTGATTGCAGTTCATATTATATTACCTGTAGAATTTCATCCCCAGTTGAATTACTCATCACCAATCTGATCATTCTTCCATAATTAGACTCTTTGGGTGAAGGATAAACTCTGAATATTAATACCAGAACACTATATTTAGAGTAAAAACAGGATTGAAGGCAATTTTTGAAGTCATCATTAAAATTTTTACCTTTATTGTTATAGAAATTATTTCTCACTATGTGTTAATAGGTATTGTACAGTAGACACAAACAAACCCATCTTTTCCCTTTTATATTAAGACATTACCTTCAAACCTGCTATTTATTTTAAATTAAATAATCAATATGAAGGCCCTATGGATTTAACAGTGTTAAAATACAATAATATACTCTTTTTACCAAATATTATACACATCGATCACATGTTCATTGTTTCTTTCTTTACTTTTTGTTATCCTTTTCTCATTCACTTTTAGCCAAAGAAGTATAGAAGTGAATTATACTTCAGAGAAAAATTAATCCTCTGTTTTACAAATGAGTCCCTAGAAACTAGAAAAATGTAGATCTCTAAACGTTTGTCAAAACAATTTGGACTTTCAACTTTTGCTACAAAAAACACTCAGTATCTAATGAAATCTAATGTATTCAAATCCATACTGACAATGGAGTATAACATAATATTCATTTCCAATAACAGTGGAGACCATATATTTGAATAAAATAACTTACCAAAAAAAAAATACAAAACAAAACAAACAAAAAAAAACAATGATAACTCAAAGAACTTGGAATTTCAGGAAAACAATGCACAAACTCAAAACAAGATGTTAAAAATATTTTATATATATATATATATATATATATATATCACAATTTAAAGATATAACACATGTATAATCTTTTGCTATTTTCATAATCACAGGAGAAATGCAAAGATAAAAGCTTTGTAACCTCCTCATAATAGAAACTAAGATAGGTTCTTTGATATATCTTTCTAAAGCTACTTCCTCATATACCTTCCTCCAGAGAGTTACAAATGTTAGTTCTGATGCTTTCTCTGGAAAGAAGGTAGAGATATTTGCCATACAGTTACAAGAATGATGTACAATCTCAAGGGCAGAATTCTTTGCACATGTGATTTGGAACTCAGGGAAGAATGTTACCCTATCAACTTTTGGGTTCCTAAATAGAAACTAAATCATAAACTTTTCATGGAGCACACGGCCTGATGTTTCACATTGATTTTGATGTCCAACCACGTGATGCTGGTGGACAGGCTGGCTACACAGTTCTTTACTCCAGGACCAATTTCCATGCCCTTCCCATATCCCTAAAGCATAAGGTTCATTATTTCAACCCATACTAAGTCAATTATTCTGTATATGGGTTGGAAGGTAGTATCTGTTCAGAGATAAGGATAATCATGCTTCGTATACAAAAACACTATCCAGGTAGAAATATGCTAATATTTTTTAAAATAATAAATATGAGATATATCATTGCTTTACGTTATATATGCCTGTCAACTTTTAAAGTAAACTCACTTTTAAAATGCCCTGAAATTTATATTTTAATTGTCATAAATTATGATTATTAAATTACTTGACCTTAAGTCTCATCTTTGTGATAGTTTGTCTGAGTAAGACACTTTTCAGTGATAGCTCCCTGTTGTCAACTTCTATAGCCATTATACTGTTTATGTGATGGAATATATATAATAACTATAGATTTTTTATACATATCTTTATAGAAACTAATAGTTTTTTTAAGGGAAGACCTACATAGGAATAATTTAAATATTTTTTAAAAGTAAAATACACTGTCAAAAATTTGCTAAATAGAATAGAATGGAGGCACACCTAGGGGGTCAATGGGCTATACTTTCCTAACATCTCTATCCCAACTCTGGAAAACGAGAAAGAGGAATGTTTTCTAAGAAAGAAATTATGCAGTAAATCAGAGATTGCGACAGAAATAATTGATAACACCATTAATTGAGAAAATGCAACATTATCTCTAATCACTATAACTAAAGAAACAATGTATCTAAAAGAGTGGTCAACAATGAAAGCAGGGAAAAGGGAAAATCTGAGAGGCAGGTCTTGGCAGTGTGTCTTTTCCTGCAGGTAGGGGGTGCTCTGTTGTCCGTCGGCCTTTAGAAAGGAGGTTTTATAGATCATCAACAGGAGCCATTCACATCATCTAACCCCTCTTCTTCTGATATTATGCATGCCAAGTGAACTCACAGTTACAATTTTCTTCTAATGTAGCCAGGGGATGTTTTTCCTTATAGTTATGTTTCTCATTTTAAATTAATAAATGAAAATGTTGGTTTTAAATTCTAGTCTCTGAGGATTTGCTTAATATGAATCTACCTTTAAGTGATGGACATCCTGACAAATCAGGTATGTGAACCTGCAAATTTGAAGACCAAGACTTGTTTTATGGAGACTTTGCCAAGAAGATGCCACTCTCCAGGGGAACTTTCTGGGCAGCCAGTTGGCCTTCCTCAAGGACAAAAGGCTTGCTGAGCAATGACCCTTTTTATCCAAATTGTTCTATGTAGGACATCTCTTGCTAACTACAAGTTTCTCTATCATAGGTAGAGATTACCTCATACTTTGTGTTTCTACCCCAGCAGATACTAAATAATTAGAAGTTATGTTGTAATAAAATGCAACCATAAAAATTATAAAATTGCAGAATTTAACTTTCTTCATATATTCTCTTCCTGTCCAAAAACACATGCACTAAAAGCAGATAACTTCGATCAAAACAATGTCCTATGTGTTTATTCAGAAGATGTTTCTGTTGTATGTACAAATAGCTCCATTCAAATAAGAAAGTGCATCTGAAAAAATATCCCCTTATAATAACAAAGAGTCATTATGGAAAAGCTTCTAATTTTCTGTTTATTTATTGTTCATTATAACCTCTAGAGCAATGCTCAGAGCTAGTGCAATGAATTACTCTTATGTTCAATTTCTTGCTGCATCATATTTAGAAGACAAGGTTTAATTGCATATAGGCTTATTAGTCTATTCCATGTAAGAAATTCCATTCTTAAGAATACGTTGTACCTCTGACATATGTCTAATTCAGATTGCAGCAAGATGAAAATAGGTATTTGAAAAGTCTATTTTAGACAATGAGCCAATTTGCACATTAATGCCTGAACACTGAATGAAACTACTTTAGAATTTTACAAAACAAGAAAGGTTTTAGGGTTTTTTTTCATCAAAAAGAGTTTTAGTTGTTTTAAATCTAATGTTTATATATTTTATAAGATAGGTTTTTTTGGCAGAAACTGGCAGAACAATATAGAAAAGTTATATTGCCTAAAAATTCCCAGCTAAATTACTGGTATAAAATTAAATTTCCAAGTTTTTCAGCATTTATTTAAAATTTTAATCTAAAACCTCATTATTTCAATGCTTGTTTTTAAAACTTCCTATCCAAGGGCATTTGGTCAAAAATGTTAAATGAGAAAAATGGCAAGTTTCCTGCTACTGTAAGGATAACATATTATGCTGAAGAAGTTAATGACAAATGGTCATCTCCTGAGTTATAAATGAAAAATACACTTTAATTTTGTCAGTTGCCAGTACCATTGGGAGTGCTTCTTCATAGGCATGAACAACACAATGATATATAGCTGAAAATCTACTGAAAAGAAAGTCTCTTGTTAATAGAGGAAGCATGTAAAAAGCTAGGTGAGATATCAGTGGTTGATACTAAAAGTTTATACACATTAAGGAGTCTTTATTTGATAATTTATAGTTTAACATTTTCTACAATGAAAGGACCATTATTTTTCAGTGTTTTCTATCTCTCAAAAGAAGAAAGAGAGAGAAAAAAAACAGTAAGTCTACAAACTGGCAACAGATTCTCCCTTGGCTTCAGAGTGCTCACTGAACACAATTCCAAGTGAGAAAAAGGGAGTTTTATTATGATTTCTTGCATCAACTATTACTGCATTTGAAAGTAATTTCCAGCCATTTTTTAAAGGTTTCCACACTATGTTTGAACTTCATAATGACTTTACTTTTTAGCTTTAAAAAAAAGAAAAGAAAATCTAAATAAACCTAATAGCATATCATTTTAAACAATCGCATTTTGGTTTTAAAATTACAGCTACAATAATAAACCTTATTGTAAGCACACGACCAATAAAAAACATAAGTTAACAGGCAAACACTTGATCAAATTACACTAGGCAATCTATTCCTCAATATCTTCTATATTATCCAACAATTTCATCTTTTTTCATTTTCTTTCTCTCCTCCTCCTCATCCTCTTCCTTCTCTTTCTTCTTTGAACACATACTTTTTCATGATTTGAGCTGGAATTACCTTGAGGAATACCAGGGTGTCTGATCTATTTCTATAACCTGCAATAAGTGCCTGGTATAGTCCTAACTTAACAGTTGTTACTTAATGCATATTTACTGAATAAATTAAATGTATGCATTGACAGTCTAGCAATTTTACCAAATTATTTACATCAACTTTAGTGGTAAGAAACACTTGGAATAGCTATTGAATATTTGCTTATGTAAGTAATTGTATACTTGGTTCTCCAAAATCTTAAGAACATTCTATTACCCTAAATGATTGCTTCAGAATGAAAAATGCTCATGACTTTGAGGATATAGCAATGGAACATCATGAAAGCTTTTAGTAGCAAAGTGAAATACAGTGGCTATAATAATACCATTGGTTTTAGGTCAATTTACACCAATATATATATAATCATAAATATGAAGACTTTTTACATGCTGATCTACTTTGAAAGCCTTTTATCATTCAGCAGCAAACATACTTTAATTGGGTAGGCTGTATATAAATTTATTTCAAGATAGGAGTGACTGTGAGAAGTCACTAGCAATACAAAGTCTCAGTAAGAGAGACAGATAAATGACACTCTAGGAATGAGTAAAAAATAACAGATTTAATTTGAGCTAAGGCACTCTAGAAACCACTAAAGATAGTAAAGTGATACTGACTGATGGGGATGACTGGGTGAAATGGAAGAAAATTAACAGCCCATAATCAATATATGAATAAATGCCTCTGGTTTAAGACAGAACAACAGATGTTGCTTCAGAAAGTCCATGATACTATATACGAAACTGAATGAAAACCAAGACTATAATATAAATAAAGCAATTTCTTTTCTCATAACACTGAAAATTTGCTTTAGAAGGGGATTATGTTATTTTGTGACTATTTAAATCTCTTTTTAACCTTTTAATTAAGCTTATTACAGATTATGGATAAAACATTACAGAAAATTAGTTCAAATGTAATAATGACACCGAATGCTACAAGTAGTAGTTAACCTGAAATATGTTATCCGAAGTTGTTCAGTTAATGGGATCTATCCCCATGTAATATATTAATTACTGCTACAGACTTGGTGGGTGTGTGATCACAGTGTGAATGAACACAGAGTACAGAATTCCATATCTGTTAGGACCAAAGAGCTATGAATTGAAAAGAGTTGCCCCAGCTGGAAAGCTGTTAGACATGCCGTGGGAAAACAATAATACTTTCTTACTTATAGGAATTAATGTCACCAGAATAAACACAAGTCTATGGTAGCTTTGCGAAGGAACAAGAAAGTATTCACTTAAAAATAAATATTAATTTCATTGGCATATAAATGATTTTTCTTGAGCTATTACATTTCTGAAGAAGGAATATAATTCTTTTTACCCAGCTAATCATTAGAATAAATTACTAGTGAAGAAAACAGTCAGTGATAGTAGCAGTAATTTTTGAACCTACATACATATAACTATTGTAACAATATATATTTACAAGTTCCATTCTCTTCAATGCAGAATGTGGTACGTATACTAAACCTTTTATTATTAAAGGTGGATGAAAATATGTTTTTAAGGAAATAAATGTTTTGATAATTGTTTTTAAAATCAATAAAGGAACAATAAAATTGTAGTAAATATATGTAAAGTTATATATATATATATATATAACAAAATATATATTACAGTTGTAGATTGTGGCCACTTAATAATTGTGTTTCTGGTATTTTTCCTGGCCCCACCAGCCATTCTTCCTTTCAGCTGTTCTATTTAACCTCCATCTGTGGGCTCATCCTGACCCAGGCCCCTGAGTGAGTGTTGCTTTCGGCAGATGGGCTCTGAAAGAAATCCTTTGTTAGAAACTCTCCATTCACTTGCTGCTCCAATGTGAACTCATTATCCCCCCAGGACGCAGGTGTCTGTTAGTACCCCATCTCCTTTGTGAACCCCATTTCCCACTGACTAATTCCTATTCAGTGCCCATGCTCAGAAACAGACATTAGTAGCCTGGTTTCCTGGCACTTGTCCTGCTGGTAATAGATGGCCATCTGCCAATACTAGGATTTTCGACTTCCACTTACTGCTCTGCTGACCCACTTGAACTGACATCCTGATTTTGTATCTTGAGTTTAAATCTTCAATAATAGTGTTTATGTTCTACTTGACCTGGGACTAATCTTATTTGGAACCTGACACCTGAAATAATCACTTCTTATACCCCTTTCTGGATTAAAGGATGCCTGCTTGTATTTGCATGAGGAAAATAATAATATATGTGGACTGAAAGAATTCTCAAACACTTCAAGATTTTATATTATTATTATTATTATTATTATTATTATTATTATTATTATTATTTTCTGAGACAGGGTCTCACTCTGTCACCCAGGCTGGAGTTCAGTGGCGCAGTCTCATCTCATAGCAACTTCTGCCTCCTGGGTTCAAGCTATTTTTCTGCCTCAGCCTCCCCAGTAGCTGGGATTACAGGCATGTGCCACCATGCCCAGCTAATTTCTATATTTTTAGTAGAGGCAGGATTTTGTCATATGGGTCAGGCTGGTCTCGAATTTCTGACCTCAAGTGATCCACCCGCCATGGCCTCCCAAAGTGCTGGGATTACAGGTGTGAGCTACCACACTTGATCAAAATTTCAAAAGTTTTTCAGTAGCATAGAAATGATAGGGATATTGGACAATATCCTTCTTAGTAATGAAAAGATTGACAGATGATGTAGTCAAGTGCTATTCAAGTAATATTGTCATGCCTTATAGAACTCCCACACCTAGCTTATTATAACATAGTTTTGTATAGTATTTCCCTGGGTCCCTGACTATTTTATACTATTTTACTTGAATTTTAAAAAGAGGTGGAAAAGATGGGGAAAATAAATTTGTATACTTTTTTTTTTTTTTGGTTTAAGGTGCTGATACAGGTTAAAAGGAAAAGCAGAGAACAAAATACTAACAGGAGTAACAATAATAAATAAAATGTTTTATTGGGAAGAGATGATACATATTTGGCTATATGCTTCTAATTGGGTCAAAGAAATGGAAGAAACATGATTGGTTACATGTATATGCAAGGAAAAAGTAGAGTTCTTGCTTAAAGGAAAGTACAGCCTTTTTGGGATACTGAGTCCTGCGAAAACCACTTCCTAGTAATCTTGATATAATATAGCTGTTGAACAAAATGTAGCTACCAGGGTATCCTTTAAGGCAGTCTCACAAACTGTAAATCTCTGATTTGTTACATAGGTACATGAGTGCCATGATGGTTTGCTGCACCCATCAACCCATCACCTACATTAGGTATTTCTTCTAATGATATCTCTCCCCTAGCACCCACCCCCTGACAGCCCTGATGTGTGATACTCCTCTATGTCCACGAGTCCTCATTGTTCAACTTCTACTTATGCGTGAGAACATGTGGTGTTTGGTTTTCTGTTCCCCTGTAAGTTTGCTGAGAATGATGGTTTCCAGCCTCATCCATGTCCCTGCAAAGGCCATAAACTCATCCTTTTTATGGCTGTATAGTATTCCACGGTGTGCATATGTCACATTTTCTTTATCCAGTCTATCACTGACAGGCATTTGATTTGTTCCAAGTCTTTGCTCTTGTGAACAGTGCTACAATAAAGACACTATAAATACATAAACATATGTGTGCATGTGTCTTTATAGTAGTATGATTCATAATCCTTTGAGTATACACCCAGTAATGGGATTGCTGGGTCAAATAATATTTCTAGTTCTAGATCCTTGAGGAATGGCTGAACTAATATATACTCCCACCAACATGGTAAAAGCTTTCCTACTTCTCCACATCATTTCCAGCATCTGTAGTTTCCTGACTTTTTAATGATTGCCATTCTAACTGGCGTGACATGGTATCTCATTGTGGTTTTGATTTGCATTTCTCTAATGACCAGTGATGAGCTTTTTTTCATATGTTTGTTGGCCGTATAAATGCCTTCTTTTGTATATCTCTGACTTTTCTCCAAATGAGAAAATGAATTTCACAACCTAACAACTTAAGTAACCGTAAATATCAAAGTTTGAAGGTGGCAATGGAGAAACTATTTTTTCCAGTGTCAACAAAATCAGATAAAACATTATATCAAACAAGCAGTGCTATGAAAAAAGTTCCATTAGAAAATCACAAAAAAAAGGAAGGCTTTTTTTTTTTTTTTGAGGACTTCAGGTCTATTTCCACAGTGAAATGAAGTGAAACAAATATATTCTCTTTAAAAATAGCAACGAAATGAAAGTGGGGAGGATGTTTCTCTTTTCTTCCCAATTTCAACTAAATGCTACTTCCTAGGTAAAATTCTTTATGGTCCAATACCAATGAGAAGAGACAGGTTATCTAAATTTTCCCAGGGAAGCACTCCAACTTTCTTTTGGAAATAAAACTTCTTATTTTTCTAACTGAGCTTGCACACATTAATAATACATATCTTAGGTGCTGAAAGTATCTTCTAGATAGCCAAGTATACTGAAAATGCACATCTCTCAATTACACAAATACATTAACTCTGAAGATTATTTTGTGACATTGGCAGGAGACGTCACAACTTACACTAAGAAAGTTAAGTCATCTCTTCATTCATGTCCTTTCCAGGGACATGGATGAAGCTAGAAACCATCATCCTCAGCAAACTAACACAGAAACAGAAAACGAAACACTGCATGTTCTCACTCATAAGTGGGAGTTTAACAATGAGAACACATGAACACAGGGAGGGGAGCATCACACCTCAGGGCCTGTCAGGAGGTGGTGGAAAGGGGAGGGAGAGCATTAGGACAAATATCTGATGTAGGCACAGCTTAAAACCTACATGACAGGTTGGTAGGTGCAGCAAACCACCATGGCACACATATACCTATGTGACAAACTTGCATGTTCAGCACATGTATCCCACAATGCAAAGTAAAATAAAAATAAAATTAAAAAAAGAAAGTTAATTCATCTTTTTAATGAATAAAGTACACATATGCATTTGTGGTGCTTGCGTTTAGTCTGTATTTGTGCCTAAAATTCACAAATGCAAATAAAAGATATCTAGAAAGTCTGCACCAGAATGTTTTTGTATTCTGAAAATTAACTTACTTTTAACTTTAAAAAAGTTAAAAAGACAAAACATTTTAGATGGTAGGCACAATCCAAAAGGCAAGTTACCTGAATATATTTAATATTTTTTATTTTGAAAATGTTTTATATTTTATTTTAAAAACATCTAAGGAGAAAAGTTATATTTGAACATGTTAGTTAAGAAAAAAACAGGAGAAGTATATGTGGGCCAATAAATTGATGCCATTATTCTATCAATAAGAAGCCTTTTCAATAATTAGCTAGAAAGCCAGAGGATATTCTGAAAAAAACATATTAGTTTGTTACTAATAACAGGACATATAAATTGGTGGGGAAAAATTTTTAAGGGACAAAATAATGCCCTAGAGGTCATCTATTTGGAGCTGGGAGGTTGAACGACAGCCTACAAGCAATTACTGATTTTCTAGACAGGAAAGTTGTTCATCAAGAAAGTCTCTTGAGATTCTCTGACTCTGAAAGTGAGATTTTACAAATGCTAATGTCAGGACAAAGTACCATATTCACACATTTTTTCACATGAATATTTTTCCTTGCTGATACTTACTTGCACTGAGAGATATATTCTTAAAATTTTAAATATTAAACTTGTATATTTCAGCAAAAATATGTATCTAATATATATTTTAATATATCTAATATATATTTATATATAAAAATATATATCATTTTAACTTGTTAAGTTATTTAAATATATTAGATTAGTAAATATATATTATATATTATATAGTAAATATATAATAATATATATTTACTAATCTAATATATAAATATATAACTAAAAAATATTATCTAATCCATTAGGGCAATCCTCATCTTCTGCAAGTCTCTCTTCAGAGGTTACAGCTGTAGGTTTTTGGTAAACTGAACAGTATGAGACATGGGCAGAGAAGGCATGAAGACAGAGGCTCAGTCAAGTATAGTTTATGGCTGGGAAGTTACACATTAGGAATGGACCCTGGGCTGTGATTTTTGACTGCCAAATTTACTTACTTGAAATTAAATAATTTTTACATGAATATTTTCATTATGCAGTTATGGTTTAAAATGCTTTCTTAGAATCTATGGCTCTGTTACAGAACTTGCATTAATGCTTGTAACTCTCCCAAGGTCAACCCACATGGCTGGATTAGCACTGAAGCTAAAATAATCATGAATTCTGAAGGCATGTTACCTCGACGCAAATCCTGATCATAATGACTTCTAGTAGCATGGTCTTGGATTACTTAAACTTTCAGTTCCTCAATTTTCTCCTCTATAAAATTGGAACGATAATGATATCAATTTCAGATGTTTATTACAATGATTAGATTAACAAATACAAAGTGCCTGGTACATAAAAACATTAAGGAAGTATTTCTATTATTTCTCTAAATAGTAGCACTTAAATATTTCCATGTGCTTCTATATTCATGAATCTTTTCATTATTTTGTTAACAGTGGAACTCTTTTTTAGAAGTAAGATTTCAGGTGAAAGTATAACATGCAAAAAAAAAAAAAATCTGCTCTTGAAGAGCCTAGAATAGGGGTGGTGTTCTAGAAGCTCCCTCATGCAGTTCTGTGGAAGTCTCTGGAACCCAGAGCATAAATGGAAGACAAATTCCTTAAAAAAGTATTAAGTGTAGACTGTATCTTCCTAGCCATATTCTCCTGAGACGCCTAAAGGAGTCTGGTGAGCTACTAACATGATGTTTACAAAGACATTTATCATAGAAGAAAGATTCTTCCAGATATTTGAGAAAGAAAACTGTACAGCAGATACAAGTTTACGATCAATTAGCAATATGGGAGGGTCAATATTCATATGAATCACACATAATAAAGTTTGATCTTGAGAATAATTTAATAAAAAGTAACCAAAAATTAATAAGGGAGGTGTGTTAAAAATGTACAAAGTTATTACCATATTAATTACAAAACCACTAATGCTATTAAACAATATGTCTATAATATGATTATCAGTACTTATTAGTCATGCTTACTTCTAAAACTTTGAAAAGATGGAAGTTTTCTTTAAAGCCACCTACAAATGTCCAGTCTAAGTATGTGACTCTAGTTGTTCTTAAGCATACAGATATATATAAACCACTCTGTAACTCTGTGTTTTTGAATTGTGACTTTTAATGCTCGTATTTATATGATTCTATTAAATACATATAATTCCTTAATTTTTTTTTTTTTTTTTTTTTTGAGACAGAGTTTTGCTCTTGTTTGCCACGCTGGAGTTTAATGGCTTGATCCCGGCTCACTGCAATCTCTGCTTTCCAGGTTCAAGTAATTCTCCTGCCTCAGCCTCCCGAGTAGCTGGGATTACAGGCCACCATGCCCAGCTGATTCTTGTATTTTCAGTTGAGATGGGGTTTCACCATTTTGGCCAGGCTGGTCTTGAACTCCTGACCTCAGGTGATCCGCCCACCTCAGCTTCCCAAGTGCTGGGACAAGAGGCATGAGCCACTCACCTGGTCAATTCCTTAACCTTAACACAGCCCCTGGGGTGGCTGTGCTGGCTCAAATTTATAATCCTAACACTGTGGGAGGCCAACGTAGGAGGATCACTTGAGCCTGGGAGGTTGAGGTTGTAGTAAGCTGTGGTTATATTACAGTGCACTGCAGCCTGGGTAACAAAGTGTGACTCTGTCTGAAGCAAACAAACATAAGAGCCCTTTAAAGTGTTTAAAAAGATGGTTAGACTTCATTTTATTTTACAAATGATCTCTGTTGCATATGTTATTGATACATCTATTTATCTAGAAATCATATACTTTATTTTTTATTTTTTTAAATTTTTTATCGCATTTTAGGTTTTGGGGTACATGTGAAGAACATGCAAGATTGTTGCATAGGTACACACATGGCAGTGTGATTTGCTGCCTTCCTCCCCTTCACCTACATCTGGCATTTCTCCCCATGCTGTCTCTCCCCAACTCCCCACACCCCGCTGTCCCTCCCCTATATCCCCCCAACAGACCCCAGTGTGTAGTGCTCCCCTCCCTATGTCCATGTGTTTGCATTGTTGAACACCCGCCTATGAGTGAGAACATGGGGTGTTTGATTTTCTGCTCTTGTGTCAGTTTGCTGAAATGATGGTTTCCAGGTTCATCCATGTCCCTACAAAGGACATGAATTCATCATTTTTAATGGCTGCATAATATTCCATGGTGTATATGTGCCACATTTTCCCTGTCCAGTCTATCATCGATGGGCATTTGGGTTGGTTCCAGGTCTTTGCTATTGTAAACTGTGCTGCAATGAACATTCGTGTGCATGTGTCCGTATAGTAGAATGATTTATAATCCTTTGGATATATACCCAGTAATGGGATTGCTGGGTCAAACTTTCTATACTGCAGAGGACTCTCTCTGTCTGTCTCTGTCTCTGTCTCTGTCTCTGTCTCTGTCTCTCTCTCTCTCTCTCTCTCTCTCTCTCTCTCTCTCTATATATATATATATATATATATATATATATATATATTCATGGATACATATAAGTGCTTATCCTACAGATCATATTTTCATAACACAATCTTCAAAATGAAGAATAACGATTTCTGTTCCCTTCAGTGTTTTATTGTTATGTTTTTATTTTCCTTTTTATCCCTCAGGGTAAAACCATTTGCTGAGTGGTCCTTACTATATACAGGTGATACAGAGCGGGTGTTTCTGTTTCACCTATAAATTTTCACTACTCTTTAGCTATTACAGAGAGGGGCAAGGGAAATACAAGGCAATATTCATGCAGTTACATTATATTGCTAGAAGAATATGGCTATAAGCTAAATATATAGCAATAGATATTGGGGTAAAGGGTGAGATTTTGATTGATGGTACATCTATATTCCACTACTAATTAGTTCAGTTAAAATTATATTCTTATGAATTTCAACACTGAAGCAAAGTGTAAGTAGTGTTTGTTGAAATTCACTCAATAGTGCTCCACTCTGTAAAGGAACTACGCAATAATTGGAAGAATTACAATCATCACTACGGTGGAACACAGTTCATTATCATTGCCATTAAAAGCATCCTATGTCACTGCTTATGTGTTTTCAGATACATCATAATTAGTAACCATTACTGCCTATAAAGTGACCCCCCCAAAAAAATCAGAGAACATGTCACCAAATTTTAGACTTCTGCTTTAGCATGCATATTCAACAACTTTGTTTTAGAAAGCAAAATCCAAGTCTGTACAACCAAGCTATAGAGTTGATTGAATAGGTTGTTAATGCATTCTTTCAATGTTCTCACCAGAAAAAAAAAAAAAAAAAGAAAAAAGCATATTTGAATTTGACTTGGTATCTTTAGAAAAGAAGCAAGAATGTTATCATTTTATATAGGTGAGAATAAATTAGGTATTCTGTTGCTCTCTTTGGATGATCTCAATTTACTTAAAAAACCCTTTGGTTAGACAGCTATAATGTCTCTGGCACTGAAAGTTGTGACTAGAAAATAGTTTTCTACTTTAAAAATAAATGTCTTGGTTTTCCTCCAACATTTATTTTCAATAAATGCCTCTGCATCTATCGTGCAGCGGGAGACGATTATCCAGTCACAACGATCAATTCCTTTGACATTATCTCTTAAGTAAAATAGTAATGTTAAGAATAAAGGACTTGCTGATTTAAAGAGTGGGTAAGTATGCTGGGTGGTGAACAAATACTGCAGGTGAAAATATCCCTTTAATCATCATTTGAAGTGGAAAAGGCACAAGTTTTCTTCCCTTCAGAAACACTGTGTAATGGGATTTGGGGGACTGGAGTTGGGGTAAAAGCTTGTACCCAAGTTAAACGTTTAGAAAGTACATATTCTAGCTTAAATAAATGGCATTTCACTTACTCTCATATGACTTAATCTCTGATAATAGTTGGTGCTTTATGTGGCTTTTCCTGAACATGCGTGCTATGGAGAT
Source organism: Saimiri boliviensis (assembly GCF_048565385.1). Lineage (NCBI taxonomy): Eukaryota > Metazoa > Chordata > Mammalia > Primates > Cebidae > Saimiri > Saimiri boliviensis. The sequence continues at coordinate 163,007,907 of NC_133450.1, forward strand.
TCACATGGATTATGATAGCTCTGAAGATCCTCACTTGCCCTGACTAGGGTGCTCTCTTCATCAGATCCCTCTGTAATATAATAATCTGTGTGCTGCTTCCTCTTCTTCCAATTGTCAGTGGAGATTTTGGTTTTCCTGTATTTTAATCAATTCAGGAGACTAAACCTATTTTAATAGGAAGAGGTGTCTGAGGTTACTGGTATCTAAGTACAGACATATATTATCGGATTTATTTTCTGTATTTTGTAGCCAATTACTATTACAGTGGGGGGGGTGGTATCATAGCATCATTGTGAAGAGGAGATCCATTATGAGGAATAATAGGTCAGCAGGGATGGATATACGTTTAAGAAAAACAATTCACTCAACATAGATCTGATCATATCACCTCTCTGCTTAAATATTTCACTTAATAAACCTCCTGGTAGGTGTTAAATTCTGAACTCCTCAATATAGACTGGCAAGAAACTTTTTAGCATAGAACACCAAGACATATCAAGGGCTAGTTTACCTACCAGTCTGTCACTTCTTTGGGAAAGCATTATCAGACTACCAGTCACCACACCTTTAACCCCCATCATGGACAGGGACCATGAACTGGTATTTTCCCTGTCTGATACAGAAACTTTTCAAGCAAGATTTAAGACGAATCCTTTTGCTTCCCAGCAAGATTGCCACCCTAGGTAGAATGGTATGGCAGTGCTACCTAACGTTTACATTTTACACTTTGGAACCCCACTCAAAGGATGCAATAAATTCAAAACGCAATAAATTCAACTTCCTGTTGGCTGAGCCTGAAAATTGTTGTTGTTTTTTTTTTATTTCTCTAAGTGATTTTTTTTTGCATAATAAGGTTTGAGAATCATTGTTTTATGGCTCTATTCAAATTTATTTTCCTTAATTTTCTTACTCCAGTGATAATGTTCTGTTTCCTGATTTTTATATCACCTTATTTATACCACTTAAGTGGCACCTAGCACACGTCTTTTATGCTATAAATAATTGCAAATATGTCTCATCACCTATAGGGACAGAATCTGCATTTCTGATATATTAGTACTTCTGTAGAACTTATCCAGAACCTTGGTCCATTGTAAAAAGTCATTTCATGATCACACAAAAATGTATAAGGAAGCACTGTCTACATTAACATTCAAAGTACAGGTGTGTCCTGAAGTGTAGGCTACCCAGTGTCAGTATAGACATAACCCTGGTCCTTGCAACCCTTTTTTCAGAGAGCTGCTTTCAGTTACGCAAATGCTTGAAGAGGTAGGAACGGAAAGGAGCCCAGGAGCTATGCTCCAGAGTGCTCAGAAATCCTGTGCTGATCTAGAACAACCTTGTCTTCCTTAGGAGAATCTGCAAGAAACATTTTTCAGTCTCAGTATCATGAAATATGTTCTTCTCCTGAACAAGCAGTTATTTTTGTCATAGAAATAATAACTCTTAGACTGAATTCTAAGGCATTCTGACCTTTGCACAATAAGAAAACTCAGAAGCAAATAAGCAGCCTAACTCTTACAGGTGCAGAGGTATGTGATATGGATTTCTGCATGCAAATTTTATTCCTGACTTCTTTATTTTTGACAAATGGCCACTTACTCTGACTTTCTCAGTAGTGTGCCACACTCTTTTGTATTCTATGAACTCTAAGAGTCTCCAAATCCTTTGTATAATTAGCTGGGATTCGAGTAAAGGGAATAATTTCAGATTACTGGCATCACCTTTTGTGTCAACAATTTATTTTCTTCTTCCAGATAAGGTGTCATGGTCATCACTGTAAAATATAAATTTTCATATACATTGGTCATGTGATGAAATACCTCCTACATTTTCTACAGTTCATTCTCCTCAGACAGGGACCAGAAAGGCATCTGTGTGGCCCTTCACTTACTCTTTTATTTTAATACGAAGTTGGAAGTATCATATTTGAAAGCAATGTCAACTAAAATACTGTAGTATAATCTAAATTAAACAGAAGTTGTTAACTTTAACATTCATGTCATGTTAAAGTAGTAAAAGGAAAATATTCCCTCAGATAACGAGGTCAGCCAGTCTCAATATTTTAAGATCTTCTTTTTCTAACTGAGACTGTCCAGTTCTCATAAAAAATGAACTCTGATGATCTTTCAATTACAGTGCTTTGGGCAAGTTTTTGTTTGTTTGTTTCATTTTAGATTGCAGAGTAATTTCTGTGAAAGCTCACAGTACCACTGGTACCCTGAAGTCAAGTCTCAATTACCTTTGGCATGGAGAATAGGGTCACATGAACACTTGCTCGTGATTTTTAGGTATCCCTTATTCAATTCCCTCAATGTTCCTACCACCAAGCTTTTCTTAGAAGGGCTGTTAACAAGAAGCCAAATGTACAGATTTGATTTTTGCCTCATTTCACTTCAGCATGATTACAGAGGAAACTGAAATTTCTAAAATGTATCCTGTAGAAAACAGAACATAAAAAGAGGAAACAAAGGTAATCAGAACACAGAATAACTGGCACCTGAATTTCTGGGCACAGGCTGCACTGGGAATGCACTGAAGAATCTAAAGGGATTAGTAAGCATTTACTGAGTTTGCCTAGAAAGGAGAGGAGGAAAAGCAGAAAGTACTTGGGAATGAGAATAAATAATTCTATGCATTAGATGCATTCTATTTCTTCAGAACACAAAGGACACACTATCTGAACTTCCTTCCAGGTGTTCAGGTGAACCTTCCATGGCTTTATTAATCAGAGAGGCAAAATAAAGCCTAGACACATCGACACAGAAAATATTACTGAGTCAGTACAGCAAACCAAGAACGCTTGGAAAGTTACCCATGTTCGCTGAGGAATAGAGAACACTGAAATACTAATTTTATCTTTTCAGTTTAAAAAGAATTTGTGACATATTGTCTCAAAAACATATTCTCTAGTGTTGGTCTGTGGAAAAGATTATAAAGGTTAGGATCGTAGGCTATGAAGTTGGTCACCTAGGTTCACAATATGGACTAGTCATTTTGGACCAGTTGTTGAAACTCTCTGTGCCTCCATTTCTGTACATGTCAAGTGGGGATAATATGAACATCCACCTTGATGGACTATGTGAGGATTAAATGATTAGTCTGGAAAACACAGTAAGAGCTTCCTCCATGAGAATCATTTATTCCTAATTTAACGCCATGTTAATTCTGATATGCAAATAAAAGAACACATTTAGTAAGCTTACTGGTGAAATAATCTTTGATGATAAAATAAAAACAAACTAAAATAATGTCAGACAATTAAAAACCCCAGCATATTTGTTTACTGTAAAATGCAAACTATACTATGAGATAAAAATGAAGGAAAAATTATCTTTTTCTTTTCCCTTTTTTCTTTGCCCCTTGTCTTCTTACTGACAGTTTTTAAAAGTATTTCACAAAAGCATATGAACAGTTATTACACATTATTTTAACTATTTACCTGAAAGCGATGACACTCCGTTTTACATACTTTTTTTTTTTTTTTTTTTTTTGAGACAGGTCTCACTCTGTTGCACAAGTGAGAGTGTAGAGGCACAATCTCAGCTCAATGCAGCCTCAAGCTCTTGTGTTTAAGTGATCCTCCACCTCAGCCTCCCGAGTAGCTGGGACAGCAGATGCATGCCACCATGACCTGCTAATTTTTTTTTTTAAATTTTTTGTAGAGATGGGGGTCTCACTATGTTGCTCAGGCTAGTCCTAAACTCTTAGTCTCAAGGAATCCTCCTGCCTTGGCTTCCCAAAGTGCTGAGATTACAGGCATGAGCCACTGTGCCTGGCCCTTGCATATTTTAGCAACTAGATCTTTGTCCCCAACAAATCTTTGGGAGCATTCCCTGTCTGCACATGCAGAGCACCCTCACTTTATAAGTGTTGTACAGTACGTCATAGTACAGCTATAAAATAATTTATCCTAGAAATTTAGGTTTGATAGTTTGTAAACACAAACAATACTGCCAACCCCCCCCCCCATATATATATATATGTAAAATCACAGCAATTCTTTCAAAAATTCTCTTTTTTTTTGAGATGGAGTTTTGCTCTTGCTACCCAGGCTGGAGTGCAATGGCGCGATCTCGGCTCACCACAACCTACGCCTCCTGGGTTCAGGCAATTCTCCTGCCTCAGCCTCCTCAGTAGCTGGGATTACAGGCATGCATCACCATGCCCAACTAATTTTGTGTATTTTTAGTAAAGACGGGGTTTCACCATGCTGACCAGGATGGTCTCGATCTCTTGACCGCGTGATCCACCTGCCTCAGCCTCCCAAAGTGTTGGGATTACAGGCGTGAGCCACCATGCCCGGCCCCAAGAATTCTCAAGGTACATTCTTAGCAGTAGAATTTGAGGGTTAAGATTTATGGTCTTTTAAATCTGATGTTGTGACAATGCCCTCCAAAGATGTAGTATCAGCTGACACTTGCAACAGCACATGAGAAGTTTTGCCCTGGGAATTATACAAGTTTTAAATTTTGCCAATCTTGGTATTCAAAAGTTTATTAAAGTCTGATTAACATGTGACCTTGATTTATCAAAGCTACCTATGAGAAAACAATGCCATGATACAAAATATCTTGTTTTATTTTCATTTTTGTAAAAACATAAACATGGCAAAAATAGTAGTTTTACAAACTCAGTGTTTTTGTTTCTCTCCATGGAAATATTTTCCAATATTATTCGCCTATCTTATGATATACTTATCGTCAAGACTAGTGAACACCCCAAATGCAGAAACTTCTCTCTTTCACTTTCAAAGTATTTTCTTTCTTTCTTGGGCAAATATACACAGAGACACAACTACAGGAATTCACACACACACACACACACAGACAGACACTTCTCTACAAGCAACAAACAAGGCACAGTTACTTCAGTGCATAATAACCAAAGCACTTTAAAGGAAAGAAATAAGAAAATAGGTTAAGGATTTATTGAAGTTAAGTTCCAAATTTGCCTGAGGAGTGCTAAATGATTGTGAACACAAGATAAACGCCAATACACATACAAGTGACATTTTATATGTCTTCCTCAATGGATCAAAAGCGAATTCATCAGATTTGAGGTTACCTGTTATGTTTTACCAATAATCAATATTTAATATCTAAGGCAAATTTATTTTTTCTTCTGGAAATTAAAAAAAAATTGCCTCATTTGTTTTCATAACGTTTTGCATTCTTTTGGCTTCTGGAGTCAGTCAAGAGACAAACTCTTCACTCTGTTGCTTTCATACAAAAAGGCTGGTTAAGTTTTATTTGCAAACCTCAGTGGATTTTTAACAAACTCAGAGAAAAAAAGCAAACTCAGAACACTTCTACAATAAATGTAGAAATGTGTAAGCATGATGAATTAAAGATAACTATGAATTATGTCTACACAGTTCACATTACAGTACCACAGTCTACAGGAATATCTTGACTTCTCTCAATGTTTTAATAATTGTAAATCTCTGGGGGAAGATTCTCTTCTTAAATACATAGGAAAGGACTTGAGAAAAAGTTATGCATACAAAAGGTAGGACGTGATTATTTTCGCTTATGGTTTGAGTGTTTACTCGGTGTTTTTATAGCAAATATGAAATTTATAATAATTCTAATGGATACAAAAGAGAAAACACCCCAATCACTTATAACGCTTAGTGCTATTGAATCTTCATTGTTCTTATTTTCAATGATAAAATTTGAATTAATTCTTCAAAATTTTAATTCAAGAAGAAATCATGTGGGAGCCCTCTGGTGGCCAACACAATGCTATTCAATGTTCACTAGAGAAGTTCAGGCTCAGTCCAAAGACTGTCCTTGAAATCCTAAAACTATATTTATTATCAATTACATGTTGATATATCTATAGTACCTTCATTCAGGTTACAAAGCGCCAAAATATTTTAATGTCTGTTACCAAACTCTTAAAGTGACATTTTCAGTGCAGAAGTTCATATTAAAACTGTAGAAAAACGTTAAATTTTTAAATGAACATAGAATCATAGCGACTTTAGAGTCACAGAACTATTGAACTATAGAATTTATAGCAGGAGTAAATCTTAGAGTTAATTTAGTAAAGATCCCCCATTTAATGAACAAAGAAATAAGGCCAGGTTAGGTTAAATGTTTTGCATATGGTCTCAGAGTAATTATTAGAAGGGCTGGGGCTACAGTCCACTTCTACATATTGCAATATTGAATGACATGAAAAAAGGTGGTCATTTAATTCTGCCTTAATTTCTTTTTTCTATTCACTTTACATAGGGCTTTGTCTTACACATATATTGACCTTATTTTCATTCCTTTTTTTTTTTAAATTCGCTTGTGAAAGTTTTCTAGGTTGAGTTAAGCATAAACATCAAGTATTTCACAGTTTAAAGATAGAGCAGAGAAATAAAAGCAAAAAAAAAATACAAGGAATATATTAGTTTTCTATTGCTGCCTAATAGATTACCATAAAGTTGGCCACTTAAAGCAACACCCTTTTATTAGTTCGGAAATCTATACATCAAAAGCTCAGGTCTAATGAGCTCTCTTCTCCAGCTATCACAAGGCTGAAATCAAGGCATTGGCTGGGCTGTGAGTCATGATTCTAGAGGCTCTGAGGAGGCTTCCAAGTTCTTTCAGATTATTGACAAAAACTTACTTCTTTGTGATGGAATGACTGTGGTCACCCTTCTTTCTGGATTTCGGCTAGGGGGCCACTCTTAGCTCCTACAGGCTGCTCTTAGTTCCCTGTCCCACACAGTCTCTTTCTTCCATCAAATCACAGTGAGGAATTTCCATTTTGGTGAATTCCCCTCCACACTTCCACTCATTTTCAGGAAGTGCAAGAGCTACTACTTATAGGCCGCTTTTACCCATGATGGTTTCTCTTTCTTAAAGTCAACTGTCCCATATTATATAACCTAATCATGACAGTGACTGTTCCATCATATGTACAAGTCCTGGGATTTGTATGGGCACATACATGGGTGTATGAATCCTGGGGACTATTCTAGAATTCTGCCTACCACAACAAAATAAAGTTTTCTTACTAAAATACATCTCAGTTCAAAGGAAGACTTTACTCACTGCTGCACCTTTTATACTTCTTTCACAATCTTAAATGTATATTTTACCATACCTACAGAGATCACACATTAATACGGTCTTATAACATGAAAATATTGGCTTTACAATTCACTAACTTTTCTAATAAATTAAAAAAAAAACCCTACATATTTATTGTGGTAGGCTCTCTCCTAGCTGGGAATTCATCAGGGAATGAAACAAAGTTTCCTTCCCCTGTAGAACTTGCATTCTATTGGAGAGCAATGGATAATACATAGCTATAACCAATAATTAAACTGTATCATGTATTAGGAGGTGAAAAGTGCTATGGAGTGATAGTAAAAGGTATCAGGGTAAGAAGGATTTGGAGTATCAGCGAAGGAGCCGGTAAGTAAGACAGCATGAAGTGGGTAAATGGGTACTTCTCATTGAGAAACAGATTTGAACAAAGACAAACAAGAAGCGATGGAGTAGTGCATGAAGATATCTGGAGGAAAGATAACGGAGGCTGAGACAACAACTAGTGCAAGGGGCCCAAGGAGAGCCCATGCCTGGCATTTCTAACGAACAGCGAAGGAGGAAAATGTGACAGCAGTGGAGTGTGGACAACACGAAAACAAAGGGAAAGGTACCAGATAATTGGGTGCCGTTACAGAGTATGGGTGAGGTTGGTGGAGGATGGTGACACATATGACTTCAGTTTCAGAAAGACCACTCTTGCAGCTTTATTAAGAATAGAGTACACACAATTCGTTGAGTGTGGTGTACACTTGTGTTAGTGTCACCACAAGCAAGGTAATAAACTTATCCATCATCTCCAAAAGTTTGTGTCCCCATTTTTGCTGTTTTTTTTTTTTATATACCAATTATACCTCAAAGAAAGCTGGAAAAATAAATATATATTACGAACCATAAAAAAATGAGAATGAATTATAATAGGACAGTAGTAGAATTACAGAGATCTATCAAGAGGCGATTGCTGAAGTTTAGGCTACAGATGACGACAGTTTGGACCAGTTTTAGGAGGGGAGGTGATAAGAATGGGTTTACTTCCGAAAATGTGCTGAAGACACACCTAATAGCACTTTTGGTATGTTGGAATGTCATGAATAAGACAAAGTGAGAAGTTAAAATAACTTTAAGGTTTTTGCTGTAAGTGACTTGAACACAAGGTGTTGCTATCATTTGAAATGGAGAAGATGAGAAAAGTCAGGAACTTAGTTTTTGGACAAGTTTCATTTTCTATGTGTTCTAGGTATTCAAGCAGGCAGTTGGATATGCAAGACTGCAGTTCATGAGAAAGACAGGGCTTGGAGATGTAAATTGGAAGTCACAGGCATACAGACGGTGTTTCAAAGCCATGGGACTGGGTGAAAACACAAGGGAGAGAGTCAAGGTATAAAATAGAAGAGTACTAACGACTGAGACCTGGAGCACTTCGGCATTAAGAGGTCAGAAGGACGAGGAAAATGAGTAAAGGGAACATGGAAAGAGAAACCAGTGAAACAGAAGAAAAGCCAAAGTGTGTAGCATCACAGGAGCCAACAGAAAAATGATTAAAGAGGAAGAGGGATAAACTGTATCAAATGCTACCAATAAGATTAAATCAAATGGGTCCAGAGACTAGAACACTGGATTCAGCAATTTTGAGGGGATTGGTGACATTGACAAGTTTTAGTGGAATTATGGGGTAAAAGCCTGACTAGAGCAGTTTTAAGAGAAGAGGTGAGAAGAGGAATCACGGAAAATGAGTATAGACAATACTCTCCGGGAATTCATTCTGCAAAATAAAAAGAGCCAAGGAACAGGGAAAGCGAAGCTGGCAGAGGAAATGAAGACACGACCATTTTGTATACATTTTTTTTAGTCTTGAAGAAATTACAGCATGTTTGTGTGGTTATAGAAACAACCTAGTAGGAAGGAAAAGATGCTGTAGAGGAGAGAGGAGAGCTGCTAGAATGAGGTCTTTGGCTTGGCAGTTGAGGGGCATCTAATGCAGATTATTCTTGTTGTGTAACAGGACTGGACTTATTTTTTTCATGACCCATCGCAGCCTATCGTAAAATCAACAAATCAAGTGAAATGCAAACACACATTTAAAATCATAAGAACATATTTCATTATGAATCATATGGGTATTTGTAGATTTTATTCAATAAGGCCAACTTTAAGATGTCATGTTTTTCATTTCAACCATGTTTAAAGAAATAGTTGTGTTGGAAAATAGCGACGGGGAGAAGTAGGAATATGCAGGAGAGCTAATTATGTTAATCAGAACCTGCATCTTGAAGAAACATAGTTGAAGAGTTAGAAGAGTTCAAGAGTTTCAAGTACCATTGACTAGTTTTTCTACACTTGCAAATACAATAGTCCCTCTAGGTTTGATTTTCATTGCGAAAAAGAAATAGATTCTACTGATGGTCTCCAAAGTCCATTCCAATAAATTCAATACAAACACATTCCCTGAATTTCTATTCTATATAGGAGGTGATATATAAGGCTGGTACCTTGCTGCTAGTGAGGAAGCAGAATTACAGTTAACGAACAGAAAATTAGAGGGAAATATATCCATAAAATAAGGTCAAGCAACCGGGTAAAAGGCATCCAAAGGGGATTTCGGTCTCAAATGTAATGCGCACCCTTCTGCATTCCCTATTCCTTCTCTTCATTTATCAATCCATCAGTAGACTTTAATTCTCTTATGCCTAATTCTGTTCTGAATATACATTAGAGAGCTTTGGAATTAAGAAGTCTCTTATTTTAACAGATTCCCAGCAAACAGCTGATTTAGACACCAGCGCAATCTGGTTTCATAAATACTGGGAGAATTTGTGGGTACAATAAAGGACGATGCTAAGTGTTCTCTTTCCGTGAGGACTTTGGGGATGTCAAATATTCTTCTTCTGTTGAAATGTAAACTTCTGCTTCTGCTCAGGTACCTCTGAATTTAACACCAGATAAAATTTACTTCACCAATAATTATTCCTAAAGGTTAGTGGACTTCGCATGACTTTATGTCACATGAAGGATGATCTTGTGTGTAATCATTCGGTCTGAAATGAGGAAAGCTCTCGGTGAGAGCTTCAAATGGCTTTAGTCACTATGCCTGGGAAATCACACATAAGGTCCCTCTGCAGCTTCCAGAAGGACCAAAATGTGGCTAATGATTTTTAAAGACCATATAAGAATCAGAGAACAGTGTGAGGTAGCAAGTGAATGAGGGAAAAAAGCAAAGTGATTAAATATAGGTCTTTTGGCTATACCATACTGCAATATCATTATTAAATCAAAGGATGTGCTGCTTAATAGTCTTTAAAAACCAGGGCACAGTTAAGAGGGCAATAGTGCAGACTATTTTAGGTTGACCCTGTCTCAAGGAATTGGAACATACTTGACATTATAAAGGCATTATAAATATGTTTATTGATTGGACTTGAGTCTTTAGGTCTGTCTTTGTGTTTCCAGGTAATATCTTTACCTATCACAACTCCTTTCTGTTCTCTATCTCCTTATTTCATTTTAAATTTCTATTCTTTAATCCTTTAGAATCTGCACTTTCCAAAGACAGAAACTATTTCGCTGGTGTTCAGCTGAACACACTTCTTCCTTCTTGTGAACAGACTATACAGAAAAAAATGAGATTTTTCTATAATCACATTTTTTGTTTTGTATTTCACAAACAAGGAATTAAATCACATTTCTGACCACTACTACTGGAAAATCTTTTGTTTAAAGAGCTTTTTGAAACAGCATATTCTTCTATTCTTTGCATGGATGTTCAAGGCACTTGTAACATTTGGAAAAATACATAAGCGTTTTTTTTTTCTTATTTACTTTGAACTAGTTATATTGCCTGTTGTCTATTTAAAAATAAAGATACAGCAAAATTATTTATATTATTCTATTTGCTTATTACTTTTCCAGGTACTGAAATGGTTTGATTTTAAGCAGCATGTATTTTTTTTTGGGGGGGGGGGTGTTTAAAAAAATATAATTGCTTAGTATAATGAAATCAGAAAAGAATACACACAGATATCTTTCTCTATATATCTATATCTATAATACTTTAATATTTCTAGAAACATTTTAGCCTTGTTCATCCAGGAAGAATTTGGAAAAGCTAATTTTAAATACTAAGGAGCTCAGAAGTAAAATGAATGTCATCTTTTCGCCTTTACAAAGAATCTTTTTAGTTGCAATCCTGAGTATATACTTGCTAACCACGCCAATAGTCACAAAAGAACTGATTGGCTCCATGCTCCAGAAAACCTATTTATCTATAAGCTTAGTCATTCTACACCTCAGAAGTCACTGCAAAAAGCCAGAGAGAATGGCAGAAATAAAAAGTACGTGTTGAGAAGGGCCTGCGCCTCAATCAGATTCAGTCTTTGTGATTAATCCAACACCTTTACATTCTGAGTACCAATCATTAACGTCATTAAGCCGCTTGTTTCTTAATTGCATTCTTGTGTAGGGAACTCAAGGCAAAACGAACCAACTCTGAGAAGCCCACAATCAAAGTTGATTGCATCCAACCTTACTGTTGCACCTCTATTAACCTACAGGCTGTGTGGGCAGGACTTCTGAAAAGCATTTCAGGATAAAAACTGTCTCCTTCAGATTTTGCTGCACTTGCATTTATTATGAATTTTCTGGAAATTATGAGGTAGAACTGCTAATGATCCCATCATAGGCAGCCATTATCTCAAACTGTGAATACTGGTTGTCATTTTCAGAGTCAACAGATGTTGACCTTACGGTGGCAACTTTTCCTTCATTGTATGAACCTAATCAACATTATATCTTTCAGTTTTCTATAAAATGCACTAACCAATTAGAAGGTAAGCTTTTTAAAAAGAGAGGTCTAGGGTTAAAAACTCATTTAAGCTGCATTATTCTAAATGTGGCTTTGGGCTATTTTTATTAGCTGAAGCTATTTATGATTTTTCTGAGGGAGAGGAAAGGACACTTTGGGGACTACAAAGAAATTGATTTAATAGTATGCATGACTTCACATTCAATTTCTATAAAAGTGTCCCTTGATAAGAGGTTGTGAAGATTTTGACACTATCTCTCTTTTCATTTCTGTCCTGATCTTCACAGAAACAGTGTTTGAAAATACTTAGCTAAATTGGCAAAGACTTAAACAACAATTGTGCAGCATAGCTGAGATACAATAATTATTACCCTCCCAATTAAACTGAACTTGAAACCAACTAAACCTAGTCATTACTCATGTGGAGATGCAGTATGAAATCCCAAGCCCTGTCTACTTTCTGTGGAATTCATACACCTCATTCCGACTTGGTTCTAAGCTGATTTTCTTCAGATGACTTTCCTAATTAAACTCCATTTGCTGCCGATAATGACTTTATTGACATTTGACTCAGTTTGATTTTCATGCATCTATACAATCATTTTTATTCAGGAGGTGTACAGTGTGCCTACTGCATAGAAGCAATATGCTGGGCTTTCTCGAAAAAGTGAAAGAAGATTCACAGACACTGTCACAGCTCCTACAGATTTGAGAAAATGTAGAAAGAATTCCATTTCAACGCAACATAATCATAACTTAAGAAAACATTTTTACGTATTTTTGAAGATAGTCTCTAGTAAAGATGCTTTACTGATCTGGTTACAGTTCATTTTACGAACTAAAAATCCTGTGTGTTTTCGGTATAGAAGTCAGATTTCATAACAAAAATAATTATGTTTTCAAATTTAATATTTATGGTAAGTACAATGTGTTTAGATTTTAAATTTCCCTTTAATGGAAGTGATTCTAAAAATCTGACAGTTGTTTGATATTTTTCATTTTGAGCATTGAACAGCTGAAGAAGACTATTTCCTGTAGCCTGATAGTTGTATGATAGATGGAAAAAAAAAAAAAAAAGATGATTGTCAAAACCGTAAGAGAGAAACAATACAAATAGGACAGTCCTTACCTCAATTTAACATGAACAAATAATAAGAAAAAGAAATCTGGATCTTTGGAAATTTTGCCTTAGACTTAGGCAAAATTAGACAAGTAAAATCCCATTTCTAAGGAGATGTTTTGAGCAAATTTGCACTGAACTCTTTTGCCTGAAAACAAATATTTGAAAGATTTGATTAGGGCAAGTTTGTGACTAGGTCTATGGGAGTGTGAATGCATATTTTTTTTGCATATCTAAAATAGGTAAATGGGAAATTATCTAGAAGTAAAACTGATGAGAAAAATATAAGATGTGAATTAAGTGTAAAGAAATTATTGAGTAGCAAAAATAATCTAGTCATGGTATCAAAATTAATATGTAAAGTAAAGTATTATTTGACAATTATAAGTTTTTTTCATTACTGTTTTACAGTTTCCATAAATAATGGTAAATTCCTGCTTGATTATAGATGGCTTCATACTTTTTAATAATAGATATACTAATTGGAAAATATTTCCAAGTGTATTATGTGAATAAGTGGATTCACATATAAGTCAACAGCACCGTTATTTAGAAATACCTTTCACTTGGTAACAGAGAGATACAGATTAAGGCAAAACGCTAAAGGCAGATGTGTACACAGAAATTATCTTAAATTCTACCAAAATGATGTAAAAAGAAATAACTGCAGTGTCAAATAGAGATGACCTGGTTAATATATTAATATGTGACCAAATATTTTTAGACCTGAGGTTCCCAATATATTTCATATAAAGAGATAATTTCCAGGAAGAATACAGCTAATCATGTCATGTTTAAATGCATTTTAGTTTCTGTCATTAGAAGAGCAGATAATTTGGGGGGCCCTATGGGTCAAAGGGTTACAACTCAATTGTAATGGGAACTTAGATGCTCTGACCATTCTTTTTTCATGTAATTCTCACAGTTGAAAATGCCCAGTCTTTTCTCTCTTCCCTTCATTTGAGATCATTACCGCCTGGGATATCTTTCAAAAATATCAATTCAGTCAGGTCCTATTGGGGCTTATTAATACTCAATAATTCCTTATCATAATATTTAAAGCTGCTTTTATTTCTAGACTAGTATTATTTTACATGTCCTATATTTCAGCCTTTCTTGTCATTCCTCAATGTTATACCTGATTACCTTTGTTCATATTGTTTTTTAAAATGCACCCTGGATCTTCACTGCCGGATACAATTCTACTCCATCTTTTTTTTTTTCTTTATTGATACATAACAGAGGTACATATTTTCAGGGTACATGGGATAATTTAATACAGACGTGTAACTTATAAAGATCAAATCAGTGTGATTGGGATATTTATCACCTTAAATATGTGTCTTTTCTTCATGATAGAAAGATTTAACTTATTCTCCTCTAGCTATTTTGAAAGTACAATATATTATTATAAACTATAGTCTATAAACCACCCTAGTGTGGTCTTGATCCTTCAGTCTCAAGATTAAGCACAACATCTTTCTCATGTCCACATGGAAGGTTAGATTTCTCCCTCGGTAGCTTTTTTACAGTAACTACTATTTAACTAAATATGATACAACTATTTATTAAGTGCCTACCATGAATGAGACAACTTCTAGAAATGGGCATACAGGAATAAACAAGAATAGAAACACCCTACCCTCTTGGGTTTTTTCCTCACATATGTTGGATACTTACACATTTATCATAATAATTCATAAACTCCTTTTGGAAGAGCCAACATTAGTCATTTTTGAGTCCAATCAGAGTGAGTTTAGTGAAAAACATGGCACTTGTTCAAATGCTGAATTAAAAAAAAATTTGAGTGGAATTAAACTTCTATAATATTATTAATTCCTACTTGGAAAACCATTCCTCTTTTATATCACAAGTCGGTAACTCAGGGAGGGCATCACAAGGGATGGCAAATATGCAATTGGGAAGTAAATATAAACATTCATACAGTATTTCTATAGTATTTCCTCAGAAGCTTCCTTATTTATGATGTTTTGAGAAGGAGTGCCAGATTCTCCCTTTATTATAAATAAACATATAGGCTTATAAAACATACATAAGTATTGGGATCCTAGAAAACATACCTATGGTTTTACCTCTTATTTTGTAAAGGAAAAAGACAACTTTTAAAATATCACCCAACTAAAAACTGCAATGGACTGTGACATCTACAGTTGAAGGAAGAAACATATGAGAGCAAGAGTGGGATCTCTCGTGGTACTTCATCGTCAACGTTGTCAGAAAAACATCAACTAATGCGTCTTGTATAACTTCATTCCTAAAAAATGTATCTGTCCCAGATGGATAAAAAAGGGCATACTCTGTTTTTGAAACCCACTTACCCCTAAGAACAGTTTTTAGTTGACTCTCAATGGGCCAATATGTGTTCACAGCTTGCCAATAACATAACTATTCATTGTTATTTTAAAAATATATAATACTTTTGAAGTCTAGAAATTAGGATTTCCTTGATAGAATAACAAATGTGTTGATAATTAGCAGGCTTCACCTATTGCCTTTTTAAAGTGATAGTATAAATCAGCTATACATTTCTATGGAGAATTCATTTTTGAAAGAAAAGAATGGATAGAATAACTAAGTGTAAGACCAGCTATCTTATTGTATGTAAGGAGTAGTCAGTAGTAGAAATTAATCTTGTAAACCCCTTTATCTAATGTTTAAGGAGTTACCAAATTAACAGGAGGCAGCTCTCATTTACTAAATACTATTTATCTCCCACCCTTTTCCTTGAGAGTTCCGAAACTGTGGTAAAAAAGGAGGAATAATTATCAGTAAATCAGTACTATTTTTTTCTTTTTTCATTTTTTTTCCTGTACTTGTGGCCACATTACAACTGAAAAAATGTATCTTTTTTCAGTTTTTTATTGTTTTTGTCATTCAACATAGAGAATTATAAGGCCACAACAGCAATCAATGATGAACACCCCAAAAAGGCATCTTAAATTCCTCTCAGAATTATGACAAGTCTTAACATTCTAGATAGTTCTAATGCACCTAGACTTAGAAATCCTCATATACAAACTGTCATCATTCTCCTTACACTCGAAGAACCAAATCTCACACTAGGAGATCTGAAACAAACGGACCGTCAAACATTTCTATCCATCTCTATTTTATTAGAAAGCAACTATATTTTGCTATTAGTTGTAGCTTTTTATTTTTAAAGGTCAGGAAAAATCATTATATCAATTAAATTGCAGAACATTGGTGTAGTTTCAGCTTTTGGGGGCCTGAGATTGGCTCTCTTTGTTCAAATAATATCTTAGGTGTTAGTACAATAGGTAAAGTTCATAGACACAGGGTTTTCCAGTTAAATGAAGGCGGTCTTGGCACATAGACAGTGTGTGGGGTTCAAAGCT
This sequence comes from Saimiri boliviensis, assembly GCF_048565385.1. NCBI lineage: Eukaryota > Metazoa > Chordata > Mammalia > Primates > Cebidae > Saimiri > Saimiri boliviensis. The sequence continues at coordinate 163,024,251 of NC_133450.1, forward strand.
CAACATTCAGCAGCCTTTCCTAGAGGTGCCACTCTAGATTCTCTAAGGAAGCTTTGTAAGCCTATAAAATTTACACAAGCAAAAACTTAGGAACCATTTATTTATTTATTTATTTATTTATTTATTTATTTATTTATTTTTACATCAAACACATTTGACAGCTGAGGGAACTAAGGCCCAGCAACAGTAAATAACTTTTTCAGTGTTGGTACTTAATTATTTACTTTGCATTATAGTTTTAAGCATTTTTTTTTCCATCTTATTAATGAAATTATAAAAAAGAGACCATTCCTTGTAATTCATTATACCCCCAGACTGTCTAACACAGGGCATTTCATGGGATTCATTGAAGGCCGATACTACTTTAGAATACATTTTACATGACTTCTATAATACTTTACATATTTACATTATCAGTGTTGTTTACCAATATTTTCATGTACTGAATTTCAGATCAAGGCCTATGGCCTCTCTTAAATCAACATGAAATTAGCTTTGAGAGTAGAAATATTGATTCTAAATGGACGGACTGATTGTTTTTCTCTACTATAGAATTAGCTGCCTAACACACTTTTATATGTACATAAAGTCTGTGTAGAAGTATTCACTCAGAATTCATATACAGGCACTGTTCTACACCCTGGATTGCAGTAGTAAACAAAATTATGAAGAGAATTTTTCCCCCAAAGTGCTTACATTCTAATGGAGGGGTAAGACACATATGCCAAAGAGAAAGTATATCAGATATTGGTGAGCGTTGGAGAGAGGAATGTATTTTGAGATATGGATAGTTGCAATTTTAAAGAAAGTAGTTGGGAAGGCCACATTAGAAGGGGATATTTGAGTAAATTATTGAATGGTATGAGGGAGCCATCCCTGCACATATATGAGGGAAGAGCATTCTATGCAGAAAGAAGAGGAAAAGTCCTAGGTTGAGAAATGACCTGGAGTGGCAGAGGCATAGTGAGGATTATAGCTGGAACAGAAAGAACAAGTAAAGTCACGGAGGTAACAGAGGGAGAAAGGAAAATAAACAGTGAGGAAGAAAGAATGAGGAAGGAAAGCTTCCATTTACATAAGGACCTTTAGGCTGCTAGAAGAATTGTGGCTTTATTCTTAGTGAGATTTGAAGCAGAGTTTTGAGGTGAAGAGCGATGTGATCTGACTTCATTTTGGAAGGTTTAATTTGTGCTGTGAGCAGTGTTGAGTGTGGATGGAATAAAAACAGATGAGGTAGGAGGCCCTCTCAATAATCCAGAGAAAACCGAATGGTGCCTTAGACCAGAGCAGCAGCAGAGAAGGGTCTAGGATAAGGTTAAGTTCCAGGTATGTTGTGATCGTGTATCTCCCAGGAATTCCCTGATGGACTGGATATGAGTGTGAGAGTCAAGGACGACTCCCATCTGGCCTGCGAAACTGGAAATGTGCCATTGTCATACCCTGTGCTGGAGAACACTGAATAATGTCTGCTGGGGCTCAGACAGAGGTTAAGTACTATCAGCAAAGATGACAAATACAAAATATTGAATCACAGCATTTAAAAATTGGTCTATGGTATAGGTCAGTTGCCACTTAGCTTAAGATCATGTGTCTCTATTATATGACTAGAGATATTGACTATGCCTCATAGCCAGCAGTGAGATTTAAAATGCAGTGTTTTAAGTGTGTGAATCCAAATACATAATCTTTTATATATAATTATCCTTAATATAGACTAAATATTATTTTTATGCAAGGAAGAAATAATGTCTTTATTCATTTACCCCTAGTTAAGTTTTTAACAGAATTTTGAAAATATAAACAGTTGTTTAATTCATGAATTCCCTAACTGTCCTTTTCTGCTGAGGATGTTGGCTCGCTTTCCACCTTTATCTGAGGTAGTTCTGTAAAATTCCATTTATTACAGGGTAGTATGGCCAATACAACCAAAAGGACAGCTGTTCATACTGGGTTAAAATACATTATAATCAAAAGCCTTTCATAAATGTCCACATTTTTTCAAAGCAAAGATTATGGACTATTAAATGGGCTTAAATAGACAGGTCAGGAAAGGATCAGCCAAAGGTTTCGCCTCCTTCTTTGTGTGCTGTCGATCTACAGCTTAACCCAGTCTCTCTATGGGGCTCTCAGACATTTTTCATGACTAAAGGTCTCATTCCCAAATCTATAACCCTTAGAATATCTGAAGTCTAGACTTATACAGCATTCTTAAAGTGATCAATATAAATTCATTCATTCATTAGAATTATGGTAAACGAATATGATTACAATAATAAAATATTGTTTTGATATAAATATAGCATGGATCTTTGCAGATATTAAACTATAATATTACAAATCTTTACAATTACATTCTGAATAAAATTCTGCTATCAAAGTTATCAAAATTCTGAGGCTATTAAAATTCCTAGGAATAAGTCTATTGCATGATAATTCAAATACCTTATCTATCTAATAAACATCAGATCATATGTGGCATGAACTCCTGTGAAATAATTATCAACTGAACAATTTTATTAACAAATAAAACTGAAAAACAATTTAGATTTCTTTGGTTGCATAATTGACTGTATATATATATACTTTACACCTGAGTGTTGTGTGTGTGTGTGTGTTTTTTTTAAGTAGATATTCTTTTTGGTGAGGATTTATGAGACATTTTATTTTTTCCTTTGAAAAGTATTGATTTTGAAAGCCTTATAAATAAACAGCACTGACCTATCTATTCTCGAATCATTGAGAGTAGGTCACCTGTGGACAGCAAATGATTTTCATTTCCTGGAGGTAAATTTTATTGAAGAAAAAGCAAAAGAAAGCTTAATTTATAATGCCAAGTGAGGTTACTGAAATTCAGCATTTTAAAATCCTATTCTGTACAGTTTTTGAGAAAGCGCTAGCTCCTAAACTGTAACGAATAGGTTGTTCTGTTTTAATCAGACAGAAATTTTATAAAATGAGCCATGAGCAATGAAAATTGCAGGAAATAGAAACATTTCATCCATCATCATACCAGCCACATTTCTTATTTGACACTGATTTTAATAAATGATATATACAATTTAAAATAATGAATCATAAAATATATGGAAAAAAGTATTCTGAGTAAAAAAGAGGTTACAAAAAGGACAAATAAAACAAGGTCTTTATTTTTAGTAAATGTAAGTGTAATAAAAATGAATAGAGCTAACTATATTAAGGTAAGACAAAGGTCAACTAATCTTTGGGTAAAGAAATATTAACTTTTTTTTTTTTTTTTACTTGTATTTCCTGAATTTATCTGTTTACTATGTATAACCGATTTTGAAAATAAAAAATAAAAAATTAAAAACACCATTACAAATTACTTGTAAAATTTGGTGGTAAAATGAAACAAATCTCAGGATATTGTAATACATTGAAAAATGACAAATTTTAAGCAAAGTTTAAAATAACCATTTGTGCCACAGAAAATTAGTTTTTGGCTTTTAAATGAAGAGAGATGATATAATCAGTGTTACTGTGGGATTATTTTTCTTTAATTTTTAAAATTTTTTAGACCGACTCTTGCTTTGTCACCCAGGCTAGAGCGCAATGGCTCAATCTCGGCTCACTGCAACCTCCACCTCCTGGGTTCAAGCAATTCTCTGCCTCAGCCTCCCAAGTAGCAGACATTACAGATGCCCATCACCATGCCTGGCCAAGTTTTATATTTTTAGTAGAGACGAGATTTTACCATCTTGTCCAGGCTGGTCAAACTCCTGACCTCGTGATCCACCTGCCTCAGCCTCCCAAAGTGCTGTGCTTACAGACATGAGCCAACGCGCCTGACGGGATTATTTCTATTTTTTCTGCAAAATGTTATATTCCGATAAAATGTTTTTTAAAGTCTCCACAAGGGAAAACTAGAAACAATCTATATAGATTACAGTAGGGGGAAATCAACTAGAAGTTAACTGGAAGGGAAACAAGAATAAGGGTAAAAGTATCATTTCAAGGACAGTAGATTTTAATATTTTACAGTAAATAAAAGGAAAAATGTATGTATAATAAAAAATGTAAGAGATTTCTAAGGGGCAAGATTTCACCACATTGACATTATGGCCTACAATTATATTGTCTCTAGTGAAATAAACTCTCTCTCAACTGTAAGTAAAGTTACCAATGAAATACATAATTTTGATAACAATTTTAGATTTTTTTCCAGGTACAGGCTCCATATTGTTCAATTGCAGTCTAAATTTTAATATATTAGAATGAGTAACTATTACTGAAAGTCTGGCATTAAAAAGACATAGTGGATTGCCAAAAGTTAAATTTTTAGACTATACAAATGGGAGCTGTTTCCATCAAAACTGTCAGAGACATGTTCAGACAAAAAAATAGCTCCAATTTCCTGAATGCGCAGAGGCTATCACGGGCTCACATATTATATGCTAACTCTAATTTGCAAAGCAATCTGAGAAGCACCAAATTGCTGTAATAAGAAAAGGTGACATGTGTACCATCTCACAGTCTTTTTATGTATTCTGTTCCTAGAATAGGATAATAGAGGTCTATTTTCTGTCCCTTCCAGACCCTGTCAAAAGGGAGAGCTACTATAGCCATTAGGCCATATGAGCAACAACTGGGTGACAACATATATGTTGACCTAAGGAGAGCTTAGCCTGGCATGATTAAACTACTGAAAACATATTATAGATCTTTATTTGGGGCCAGAAACTATTCAATATGAATCCCACGTCTGTGTGTGCATTTTATTTACATAATTCTCTGCCCAAATTTATTTTCAATATGTCAAAAACTGATCAAGGCCCATGGGGTGAAACGTTAGACCTGTATTTATACCCTATTTCTCCCATGTATTGACTAAGTGACCCTAGTAAATTTATTTCACATTATTGGGCCTTATCTTCCTCAACTTTACCATAGAAAACATGACTTGAATTTCACAGGGTTTTATGAGGTTTATATGAGCTCACATGTGAAATATACTAGCAGACATCTGGCATAGGAAAAGACACGTAAGATAGTAAGTGTTAGGTCATTCATTCCTTGTTAGGAATCTACATTTGCATGCTTTCATCGACTACAACACTTGAGAGATGTAAATATTTCCTTTACACTGAGCCACTTACTGTAGCAGTGATTCTTACAATGAGTGTTGGGCACCGGTCCCTAGTAAGGAATTTTAAAGTCTTAGAGAGAGGCTAGGTTGAGGCAATAAAGACAATAGTTTGAAAAAGTACCAAAGATTATTCTTAAATGTCCCACTCTTAGGGGGAACACTTGAAATCATTTTGGTGGACTAATTTAGTTCAAGGTAATGACACTACAATTATAAACAGGAATGTAGGGTAGCAAAAATGTTCCTGCTTTTAGGGTATTACAAACAAATGCTGCAATGGATATCTTTGTAAGTAGAATCACTTCGCTAAAGAGTAATGCACACTCTCCATTTTGAGAAATCTTTTAATATTACCCCACTAAAAATACCAGTTTACAATCTCACGTAATATGAAGACTTCCTTCTTCCATGTCTATGCAAACACTCAATGTTATGTATCTTTAATTGGCACTATCCCTCACGTCATACTCAATCTGAGAGTTTATGTTCCTTTGCCCTCAGCTTCTATTTTTGTAACTACTGGTTTTCACAGAGGCTGTATAGTACAAAGGTTAAAGACATGGAGTGAAGACCTGGACTTTCTCAGTTCAAATACCTGCTCTACCACTTATTAGGTGTGTGATCATGGACAAGCTACTTAAACTCCCCGTGCCTCAGAATCCTGCTAAAGTTGGTTTGAGAAATAAACGAATTTAAGTGACTGTATATAATTTATATGCATAGAAGAGTACCTAACATCTAGAAATCTTATAGAAATCCTTGTTATTGGTATTTGTATTAGTTTCTTACTGTTGCTGTAAGAGATTGCTCACTACATAATTAGTGGCTTAAAGCAATAGAAATACGATTCTGGAGGACAGAAGTCTGAAATAAGTTTTATGGGGCTAAACTCGAAGGGTAGTATGGATTGGTTCCTTCTGGAGGCTCCTAGGGAGAATTAATTTCTTGTCTCTTCTAACTTCTGGTGACTGTCAGCACTCCTTGGTTTATGGTCACATCACTCCAATCTCTGATTCTGCCAGCACATTACCTTCTGCTCTTCCCAGTAAAATATCTATTTCTTTCTCTCTTATGAGGAAATTTGTGATTACATTGGAGCCCATCAGGATAATCTCTTCATCTGGACATCTTTAAGTGCTTTGGGAAGGATTCTATTATCTAAAGTAAAATTCGCAGGTATCATGGTTTAGGACTTGGAAATCTTTGGGGGCTTTATTCAACCCAGCACAGTTCTTTCACATTTTATATTGGAATACTTGTATTCTTTTCATCTATTTGTTAATTTTTTATATATTATATTTTATGAATTGTACATAATGCAAATATTTTCTCTCAATGTGTCTTTTAATTTTAGTCATGGTAGCTTTCATAATATGGGCATTTTAATGAGCACATCACTTATTATAATTGACATTACTAGATGGAAATACATTAAGAAAAATGGTGCATCTATATTACAGAATAGTATGCAACCATAAAAATGCATTTAAATATTAACCTAAATTTTCCAGAAATATTAAGTATGAAAAAGACAGATTTTATGTAAAGTATTCCACCATATATATAAAATGATAGACTATAAATTTCTAGGTAGCTGCCACGGGGAGCAGGGATAAGAGTTAAATAAACTGTTACATGTAATCTATATTAGTTCTATTTTAAAATTTTAACAAGGAATATAGTTATGTTTGGGATGAGGAAGAAGTCTAGAAATGGATAATGACGATGGTTGCACAATGTTAAAATACTTAATGCTACTGAATGGCACACTTAAAAATTGTTAAAAAGATAACTTTTATGTTACATATATTTTACCACAATAAAAATAAAATAAAATGTCTGTCAGGAGTTAAAGGACAATCTCCTTGGAAAGAAGGTAATGTTAAGTTATTTTCATAATATAAAGTGCAAGAGAAGGAGAAATTGCTGGAGGAAGACCTTATCATTATTATTTAGTAGATCTTGACATTCTACTATACCATGGTTCCTTTTAATTATGTTACATATTTCAGTGTTAAAAACCTTTGAATAATTTGCATTCAGTGTATAGGCTTGAAAAGAGTCTACATTCAAAATCATTTTTCTACTGTAATCTGTACGTATAAGATAGGTAAAATTATTTTTCTCTCCGGCAAACAAATGTCTTGGTTATCACTATTGCAGTGCTGTTAGCTCAGGTTTGAGCTGCCCCAGTTTCACCCTGCTGTAAAATTTGACTTTGGCTATAGACAACTTCACCTGTGATTACCAAAAGCCAAACCTTCCTCCATTAATCAAATAATTTTGTAAATTACAATATGTATGCAATTATTTCATCAAATGTATTGACCTACATAGTGTTTAGGACTATGAATTAAAATTCACCTATGAGCCCAAGTCCATTAACTTCACTTTAAAGAAATTTGGTGATGGGTATTTAATGACTGATATCCTACAGAAATTGACATTTAATAAAGTAAAACATTTCCTAAACACTAAAGAGCTTTAAGATATTAAATGAAACAGTCTATGACTTGAAAATGAATCTATCTTAAAAGGAAGAAAACATTAATAGAGTCATGTTCAAAAGCTTTTAATAGGACTGTAAGACTGAAAGAGAATCCCTCAGATCTCTCATCATAAAGCAGTATAACATTTTGTTCACCGTCTTAGGATGAAGAAACAAAGGAAGGATCCAATGAAACACTGAGTTATACATAGAACATAATGTGGAGAATATAGATCCTTTATTATTCAGTAACTTTCTCAGTAATCCCATCTTAATAGACACTAAGAAAACTCCAGAAAAAATGAGCTAGGAGACCGAATTTCAGATCTATATTCTAGGAAGCACTCAGTATGCAAACTGAAAATTTCAAGTCTCTTGTCTGTAGGGAATGTGGATTTTTTTTAAAAGCATCATCAAGCTAAAGGAAGAATTTGGCTGGAGAATTGAAGTTGGCTATAGCAATGTATTTTTTTTTTTAATTTCAAAAGGAGTTAAAATAATTTTAAAATATAAACATATAAAAACATTTAATTATAAGCTTTTTGTGTAAACTAATCATGTACACAAGTACATGTTCATACATAGATGTAGATGAATACAGTGTCTTTGTGCATTTAGTATAGACATTGAAAGTACTATATCTGATAGGGAACAAAAGAGTAATCCTCCATGAACAAAAAGGACTCCTTGTGCTAATTTTTCTGGTGGAAAATGCCACAAATAAGACGTCTTCCTGTGATTCTCAACAATTTTCAACAAGCATATTATATTAAAACATCAATATTTGTCAGCAAGTGAGAATCATAGAAAACATAGTAGAAAAAATAGTATTGATTTGTTGATAACTTACTATGTGCTAAGTCCTTTATATAGATCATCTCATTCCATATATATAACTCTGTAAGTTTGGCACTATTATTCATCCTATTAACAGGGAAACAGAGGCTCAGAGAGATTTGCATGTTTGCTTAAACTCACATAGCCAGCAGGGCCATAATCCAACCCCCAGTCTTATATAAAACTAGAGCCTCTAGAATGGATAACTATGCAAAATCCCCTCAGATATTGCCTCCGAGTAGCTCAACAGTGGCCCAGTTAAGTGGAAAAATATTAGTGCAGATGAAACAAAAGGCAGGAAGTAGAGAATCTGGGGGTGGTAAAAGTAACTACATGAAGGGACAGAGGTATCATAGTGAGACACGGTAGGGTCATACCTATTGGGCATACTTTTAAAAATAATATTTTAACTTTGAAGAAGACAGCACCTCTTCTAGAAGACTTTTGGTTTTGTGGTTGTTTGTTTCTTAAGACTATTTTAAAAGAGACATTTTAGGTTTACAGCAAAATTGAGAGGAAAGTACAGAGATTTCACATATATCCCCTTCTCACACACATGCACAACCTCTCCCATTATCACTATTTTCACCAGACCGGCACATTTGTTACCAGTGAGGAACCTCCATTAAAACATCATTATCCAGAGTTCATAGTTCATATTTGGGTTTGCTCTTAGTGTTACACAATTTATGAATGTGCCGTACATTTTATGGATGTAGTTTCACCATCCCAGAATCCTCTATGTCCCACCTACTCCACGCTGCAATGCCTGGCAATCACTGATCATTAAATATCTCCACAATTTTGACTTTTCCAGAAAGTCATATAGTTGGAATAATATAGTATGTAGCTTTCTCAGATGGGCTTTTTTCACTTAAAAATACACATTTAAGGTTCTCCATGTCTTTTTGTAGCTTGACAGATCATTCCTTTTTAGCACCTACTGAAAGACATCTTGATTGCTTCCAAGTTTTGACAATTACGAATAATGCTGTTATAAACATCTATGTGCAGGTTTTTCTGTGAACACATTTTCAACTCATTTGCATAAATACTATAGAGTGAGATTGCTGTATCATACGGTAATAATATGAGTAGTTTTATAAGAAACTGTCAAGCTTTCTTCCTAAGTAGTTCTACCATTTTATATTTTTACTCATAATGAAGAATTCCTCTTGTCTCATTTCCTAGCCAGCATTTGGTTTTGTCTGTGTTCTGGATTTTTTGACATTTTAATAGGTGTGTAGTTGTATATCATTGTTGTTTTGATTCACATTTCTCTATTGCCATAAAATGTAAAGCATCTTTTCATGTGCTTAATTTTCATCTGTGTATCGTCCTTGCTGATGTATCTGTAAGATCTGTAAGATCTTTGACACATTTTTAATTGCTTTTTCTTATTGTTGATTTATTGTCTGGGGCACATGTGAAGAACATGCAGGATTGTTGCATAGGTACATACATGGCAATGTGGTTTGCTGCCTCCATCCCCATCACCTATATCTAGAATTTCACCCATGTTATTCCTCCCCAACTCCCTAGCCCCTGCTGTTCCTCCACTATTCCCCGACAACAGACCCCAGTGTGTGACGACTCCTTGTGTCCATATGCTCTCATTGTTCAACACCCGCCTATGAGTGAGAACATGTGGTGTTTGATTTTCTGTTCTCGTGTCAATTTGCTGAGAATGCGTTTTAAATTTTTAATTGTTATGGGTACATAGTGGGTACATGTACTTAAGTGTTGCATGCGATGTTTTGATACAGGCATGCAATGTGAAATAAGCTCATCATTCATCTCCTCATATTTTGGAATTTCCAGTGATCTTTCTTTTAAATGATTTCTAGTTTAATTTCATCGTGGTATGAAAACAGACATTTAATAATTTTTATTTTTAAAAAGTTTGTTAATGTGTGTTTCACAGCTTAGAATGTGGTCTATCTTAGTAAATGTTTCATGTGAGTTTGGGAAGAATTTTTTTTGCCATTGTTGGATGAAGTGTCTCTAGATGTAATTATGTTCAATTGATTGATGGTGTTGTTGAGTTTAACTATGTCCTTACTGATTTTCTGCCTGACATGTATGTCTATTTCCGATACAGGACTGTCAAAATTTCTATGATTGTGGGTTCTTCTATTTCTCCTTATAATTCTATCAGTTTATACCTCATGTATTAATAGCTTGACAGGCTGTTTTTAGGTGTATACATGTTAATAATTGTTACATCTTTCTTTGAGAATTGATCTTTTTATCATTATATAATGTTCTTCTTTGTTCCTGAAACCTTTATTTCCTTTGAAATCTGCTTTGTTTGAAATTAATAATAGCTATTCCTATTTCTTTTGTGTAGTGTTATCATGGCATATTTTTCTTCACTCATTTACTTTTAATCTATAAATGATTTTTATATAAACAGCGGCTTTCCTGTAGACAACATATAGTTGGGCCTTATATTTTGATCTACTCTCACAATCTGTTTTTTAATCTGTGCACTTAGACCATTGTTCTTCAAAGTCATTATTGACATAGTTGTTTTAATATTATTATATTTGTTAATACTTTTTCTATTTGTTGTCCAAGCTCTTTGTTCTCATTTGTGTCTTTCATGCTTTTACTGCCTTTAGTTTTAATAGAACATTTTATATGATTCAATTTTCTCTCATCTCTTACTACATCAGTTATGCTTTTTTTTTTTTTTTTTTTGAGACAGGGCCTCACTTTGTCACCCAGCTGGAGTGCAGTGGCATAATCATGGCTCACTGCAACCTTGACGTCCTGGGATGAAGTAATCTTCTTAGCCTCCTGTGTAGCTGGGACTATAGGCATATACCAACACATATAGCTAATTTTTGTGTTTTTGTAGAGATGGGGTTTTACCATGTTTCCCAGGCTGGTCTCCTGGGCTCAGCTATGTACCCACCTCAACCTTGTAAAGTGCTGAGATTACAGGTGTGGGCCACCATGCTCAGCCAGCTATACTTGTAAAAATATTTTTGTGTGTGTGGCTACCATAAAGTTTGCCACATGTGTTTGCACATGTTGCAAATGTATTTTAAAATCCGGAAGTGTGAGATCTCCAGCTTATTTTTCTTTTTTTCCCAAGACTGCTTTGGCTATTTTGGAGCTTTTGTGGTTCCATTTGAAATTTAGTATTGTTTTGCCTATTTCTGTAAAAAAAAAAAATCATTGGGGTTTTAATGGGGATAACATTGAATTCATAGATGACTTTAGGCAGTATGCACATTTTAATATTGAGTTCTCCAATCCATGAACTCGGGATGTCTTTCCATTTATTTGTCTCTTTAAATTTCTATCATCAGTGCTCTGTATTTTTCAGTATATGGGTTTTTCATTTCCTTAAGTTTATTCCTAGGTATTTTACTTCTTTTGGTGCTATTGTAAAAGGGATTGTTTTCTTAATTTTCTTTTTGAATGACTCATCGTTAGTTTACAGAAACAAGTAATTTCTGTATGTTGATTTTATATATTATGACTTTGCTAAATTCATACATTATTTTTATTAGTTTTTGGGGAAAAACTTCTTGACACTGGTTTTCAGCAATGACATTTAGGATATGACACCAAAAGCTGTACAGAGGCAACAAAGCTTCTGTACAGCAAAAGAAATACTCAACAAAATGAGAAGGTAACCTATGGAATGGGAGAAAATATTTGCAAACCGTCTATATGATAAGGGGCTAATATCCAAAATCTGTAAGAATCTCCTACAACTAAATAGCAAACACACACACAACCCCAAATAAAAACTGGGCAAAGTGCTTGAATAGATATTTTTCCAAAGACAACATTCAAATAGCCACAAGGCATATTAAAAGATGCACAATCCAAATGAAAAATGAGATATCACCTCACGTCTGTTGGGATGGTTTAATTGAGAGAGAGAGAGAGAGAGAAAATTAAGTGTCAATGACAGGATAGAGAAATTGGAACTCTTGTACACTGTAAGTGGGAATGTAAAATGGTACAGCTATTATGAAAAACAGTATGAAGTTTCCTTAAAAAATCAAAAAATAAAATTTACCATATGATTCAGTAATCCTACTTCTGGATACATATTCAAAGAATTGAAATGAGAATTTCAGAGATATCTACCTCCCATGATCATTACCGAATGATTCATGAAAGCCAAGATACAAAAGCAACCAACCCAAATGTCTACCAGTAGATAAATGAATAAATGAAAATGCTGTATACAATAGAATATTATGTTGCCTTATAAAAGAAAAAGATCTTGTCATTCATAACAACATGGGTGAATCTGAAGGACATTATCTTAGGTAAAATTTCCCTGCCATGTCACCAAGAGACTGTGTTTCTATATTTCTTAAATTTGGGAATTGTACTTTTAGATCAAAATAACTTTTATGAAATCCTATTATTTCTCTTTTGTGATTTGGCATTTTTCAGTTTTTGCATTATCATATAACTTTCTATTATTTCTAGAGTGATTTTCCAACTAGACTATACACTCCCTAAAGACAAGACAAATGCCCTAATTTTTGTTATATTATTCAATGAACCAACACCTGCTTTAAACGTATTTAACATTTCAATGATTTTTTAAAATTTTATATCCGAGTACAAAATAATTAAACAGATAGCAGAAAAGGTACTCTGGACATATAAGTTCACCATGTTATATCTTTAAGAGAATTTGTATAAAGTGATTTGTAGAGTACTAACTCAATTTATAAATTTTAGAATAAGAAGACCAGAAAACATCACTAAGCTGCCCTTTATCATCCTGAGTATATGGTTTGATGGAGGCAATGCCATGTTTGGGAATTTCTTAATGCTTTAAGCAATACATTATTAAAGTTAAACTATTTGGCTAAGAAAAAATTGTGATTCACATATTGGCACTTTTTATATTTCTGCTTACATTCATTTTTATGAAAAGTTATCATAAACTTTTATGAGGTACCTTAATTATATTTATTGGTGAGTGTAGGGTAAGTCCTGCTGCAGTAGCAAACAGGCCCAAATCTCAAGTAAATATTTATTTCTCCCTTATGCCAAAATTCCAGAGTCCCTCAGCAAGGATGTTCAGTTCACAATGGTAGCTCAGGGATCAAGTCTGATAGAAGAGTCACTACCTTAAATCCTGATAGTGATTCCATCAGAAAGAAGAGATTGCTCTGTGTGCTTTTGCAATGGTAATTAAATGCTTGTTCAGAAGTGGTATCTCACTCTGCTCAGTGCATTGACCAGAAATAACCACAAGGTCCTGCGTACACACAAAACATCTAATAAGCTTAAATCTATATACTAGATATAGTTGGCCAAAACCCACATTATGCTGCTAATTATATTGAATTCAAACTACGAAGGGACATAGAAAACTTTTCATATACATTTTTTTTGTTTTGCTTATAGACACATAATTTACATTTTACAAACAAACATATATCTGAGTGTGTTATACAAGGTCATTGAACTAGTTGATACAGAAGATGATGAATAAATCTAGGCTTCTTTGGATTTTTCATTTACCATGATACATATTATAAAATTTTATGTCCAGTTATGTTGGGTATAAAAGGTTTTATGTTGAAGACGATATGTGAACAAAAGACCAGGCCTTCTTGTGGGTCAACTACCCTATCCAAGAGATAGTTCAATGTAGAAACATCATCTGTGTATGAATCTAACACTATTTACCTGGTATGTTGAGGTCCAGTTTTTGAGCTCTTGCAATAAGTCTCCACTACATTTTTATTTAACTTGTAAAACACATTCCTTTCATGGTCTTGGCACTTGTAACAACTTTTCTAATTAAGCCAACTCCTAAAAAATAAATAAGTAGATTCCTTGGCATTTTAAAATTGATTGCTTCTTTACACTGGTTGTTACTGTTTCCTGTAATTTGTAGTTGTTGGCTGTTTGCCAATACTAATAAAATGAGCTCCTTGATCACTAAATGTTATTACAGAAAATTTTTATTATGATAAATTTTCTCATTGCTACTTTTTTCATGCTTCACTATTTGTTTTCAGATTTTTAGTGATATTTCTATTTGGTGATTGCTGGAGAAAACATTCACATTGGATGAGACATTAGAAAAGAAAGTGCTTCTGAAACAACTGTGTATTCTGAAACTCTCAAACACTTTAAAAAGTTGTTCATAGTATCCCTCACAATTTATTGAACATGTATATATTCAATATATCATTTTTTTTAAGTACAGTGTTTCAAACTTTGAAGTATTCATATTTTTTCTATCAGGTGCTATTTGGGCCATAGGAATTTTATTTCCTGACTAAAGCTCTTTCATAGGTTGAACAAACATGGGTCTTCCAACATAATGCCACGATGTAGACATAATATCAACAGAAAAAAAGAATAATGAACCCACATGTTCTGTCTTCATTTACCAAGTATTCACTTGTCTGAAAGCCTTTAAAGTTATTTGGCATTTTTACCTATTTTCATTTGGACTTTCAAGCACTATGAAGACAGCGAGAAATTTCAAACATTTATTCACCACAGTTTTCCTCCAGGATATAGACTATTTTTCTTCCATGTGATCAACAGCCTTCAAACATGGTCCCAGAGAGTAAGATAAACAAGAGGAAAGTGAGATAAATGAGAGGAAAGTGAAGTACTAGACAATCTTTCACAAGGAGCTCAAAACGCTTACAGATTCTACTCCTGTTTTAAGCCTAACCTGGGTCAGTAATCACAAGAAATCAATCTTTTCATATATATTTTCAGGAAACCGTGTGAAATAAACTTACGAGTCCTTTCAGTGAGCACATATATCACCCACAGGCCTTCCAGCTACTCTGTGGCATGGCTACCTGCATGTGTGTATAGATGTCCAGACTGGACGAACCGTAGTGAAAGTGAATACAGGTAAGAAGAATGATCACTCACAGTATGCTGGGCAAGGGAACATTCATTAACCATGTACTTTTCTATGTATTTAATATACATGAACTCATTTAATGTACACAACTTCAGGGTGAATATCACTTTTAAATTCCATTTTTCCATTTGAAGAAATAATCCTGTAATTAAAGTGCACAGTCCAAAGATACACAGAAGGTAAATGGAAGAGGTGTTATTTAGCCTAACTGTACTCCAATCTTATGCTCTTTTAAAGTATGCTGTATCATAAAACGATTATGAACACGCACCAGGAGCCTCCTTTGTATGTATATCTATTTTTTTTTTTTCAAACAGCTGAGTTGGGAGATTTCAGAAGCCCAATGTGGCCTGCGTCTGATAAGGAAAGACTTATCTAAGGGAAATTTTTAGACTTCCCACTACCAAGAGAGGCAAATATTTATCTACCACAAGCTTAGATGAAATTGTATTACCCGCGTCCTTGTCTGTAGGGTGAGTTACAATGACAGCTTTCAGTGTATGTTTGCAATGCCATGCACCTTATAGACTTCCCTTCATCTGTATATGTGACCATATCCTGTATATGTGACTTAATCTGGTACATCTGACTGGTATGAAGTATGTGAGCCCCTGGCAGGCACGTACAGCCACATGAACTACATGGGGATTCATCACCTAGGGTTGCTGACCTGCTAAAATCCCTCACATTGAACAAATAAAGTATGGCACTGAGAAAACATCTTCAAATGACTCTGACATGTCAAGTAACATATTTTAGTAGAGAAGATCCCAGCAAATAAGAGAATGAAGAGTGAGGTTAGATCCCAGGAAAATGATGGCGGTTGCATTAGCCTTTCCGAAGGCATCAACAGAGCAGTGGTGAGACTCTTGGTGATGCCTGATTCATCCAAGAAAGCAGTTAATCATTTCAAAGGCTAATACGTATTTTACAACAGTGCTTATTGTATGACTTTGTGGAGAAGGAGATTGAGAGAGTTGTAGCAAAATGCGTTTTAAGTAGCAAAATATGAGGAAAAACTAAAATGTCTGCTAATTTTCTAAAAACTAAAGCTTTCATGTGTACAAAAATTCACACATATATTATGATTAATACTTCTGTGTTTATTTTTAAATTAACCCTCTGGATGGAAAGAAAAGAAAAGAAAGGCAAGGAGTAGGTTATAGGTCACAGGTCTGAGGCTTCACGGAGAGTTGGAAGTACTCTGGTATTTTGTGAAATAAAAGGGAACTGAAGGTCCGTCTCAGGCTCCTCAGCCCCAACACAAAGGCATTTTTCTTTATCTAGAGGGAGAAAGAAAACAACCCTTCATCTACAGACTGAGACTTCCCAGAATTTGTGTCCTAACAGCTCAGATGAGAAATAAATAACACAGTCTGGCAGTGTGCTTATTTAATGCTTAGGGGGACTTTGATGCGAGTGCAGGTGCTAAGGTTGATTGAGAATTGGTTCTTTCCAGAATGGCGAAAGACCTGCATTTACAAAGGCTTACTTTGGAATACATTTTGTGGAAAAGCAAATGGAACACAGTATTTCAGCTCTGGCTTCTCTAATGTTTTCAGTGTGTATTTACGAAAACTCTAATAAAGACCTACAGAAATAAAGTAAACGTTTTATCCTTTCTGCCAAATATTATTTTAATAATACAAGTTGGGTTTTCAGATTTGTTGAGGGAATTTGTATTAAGCAAGTAGAAGCATAGTTGAGGTATACTGTGTCTCATTTTGGTGAATGTTATTTTTTTCTTTAGATTTTAATTAAATGATTCCTTTTGAAATTACAATAAAGTAATTGAGGACATTTAATCTTTTCTCCTTTTATATCTAGGGTATGGACTTCTGTTTTTCAAAGGAAAAAATGTTTTTATTTCAACCTGATTTTTGTAGGGTGGTTTCACTGGATATTGGATTCTTGGTTGAAAAAATTTCCTCCTCTACTTTTTTAACACGATCAACATATAGCACATATCTGCTTTAAATAAGCGAACAGAAAATTTATAGTCTACTGTGGATACTTCAGAGGCACTTTTGAAAGTGAAAGTACAGGCTTTTTTTTCAATCATATTGAAATGGGAGCGGTTCCCTTGTTCCCCTCCCAGGGCATGCGATGGTGAAGTGGCTCACTTCTCCGGTGCTCTGCTGCTCAAACCTCTAGGGGAGCTTACAGACAGGTAGGTTGTGGGGTTCCCACCCATGGCAGTGTCTAGGGGTGAGTGTTTACAGCTGAAGCCCCAGTGAGCATATGTTACAGGGTGCACTTTCCGTTTGCCGTCTATAGGCTGCTTGTGTTAACCAGCTCAATTAGACCCTTTTCCTTATCACAAGGAAAGAGGGATTCCTCTATCCTGGGGTTTCTTGCCCTGGTGTACCAGAAGAATCAGATCACATGTGGGGTTGGGAAATGAGTGCCAGGTTTTATTGAGTAGAAGTAGCTCTCAGCAGATGGGGGAGCCACAAAGGAGACTGGTTTTCCCCATGACCAGCCACTTGTGTCCTCTTCCACTGACATGTTCCTCTCACCATCCAGCAGCTTCTGTCCCTATCTTGCTAGGGTCTTGGGTTTTTATAGGCCCAGGATAGGGGTTGTGGCAGGCCAGGATGGTCTTGGAAAATGCAACATTTGGGTGTGAATGAGGACAGTGCCTGTCCTCATCTATGTCTGTGGGGATGAAGCCCTAGCCAGGGACCACGTCCTCCTCTACCCAGCACTTCCCTCCCCAATTCCACATCATTTAAAGGCTCCACACTCTTCCCTTCCCAGAACTCCTGTATCAATATATCTACATGTATAGCATGTTAATAATTGCATTGGGAGAAGAGATATGAACTAGGACTGTCCAAGTAAACTAAGATTATGGTTACCTTAGTCTTAAGCATCAACCAGATACTAAAGAGAAAGCAATGGTAAATGATTCCGAGGCTTCATTCAATCCCACGCTTGTTCTCATATACAAGTTTATGATGAAACATGATTAAAAAACACTATAACAGGAAAGTTTTATATACATAAGGCTAAAACTACCATTGAAAAAAATTTAAATGAAAATCTTTTATTTCTGTAATTATAGGTATTAGTCTAAGGAAAGTATGTACCATGTGTATACTGATGCATTTTGTTAATTTCTCCAAGATAATTTCTCAAACACTCAGAAAAAATAAACAACAACAACAACAACAAAAAACAAGCTTTCTGAGATAATGAGTATAAGGGGATGCAATAATATTGCCACTTCTGAAAAACAATCTTCCAAAGTGGGTATTTTAATCAGGATCGTCAGGGAGACTTGGTACTGAACAATAAATCAGTGTGGGAGAAATATAGATGCATATATTTCCATTTGTAATAGGAGTCTTTGGGTTTGTCTCTGACTTTGGGCAAGTAACTAAACTTTTTCTGTGCCTCATTTTTCTCACTTATTAAATGGAGGTAATAATAGTGCCTCCATTATAAGGTAGTGGTGAGGATTAAATTTGATAATATATGTAAGACATATAAAATAGGGATAATACATAGTTAGCAGCATAGTGCTTAGCTACTGCTTTTATTATATTCTAAAATAGTAAAACCCTAATCATATTTTCCAGTGATTTATCTTTAATTGCAATAACTTTAAGTTTCACCTTTTTTACTGGCCTCATATAAAATGATATGCATCAACCATTGACAAGCCTTAAATATATATTCATGTGTGTTGTCCTGTAAAGAAAACTGTTTGGTACTGTACCTAACAGGCAGTCATTCTAGCAACAACTAAGTAGGGAATCCTTGAATAGAGTCCTAGAATATTCATTTACTTGTTTGTTTCCATCATTTGACTGTCCATTTGTGCAACAAGTAGTTACTGAGCATGTACTCTGTGCCAGAGGCTAGAGATACAGCAAATACTCTAAACAAAGTCATTCCTTTCTTATAGCTTCTAAATTTTCTATAGATTCTAGTATTAAAGGCTGGACAAATAAATAGATTTATAAAAGACAAGGTAGGTAAGAGCTCTGGAGGCAATGGAAAGTAGATTAAGAGTATTAAGTGGGATAAGAAGAGATAGAGGTGGGAGAAAAGCATTGTGGTAGGGTGACATTTCAGCAGAGACTTCAAGGTTGCTAGGAGAAGTCACATGCTGTTATGTGAGAAAGCACTCCAGGTACAGAGAGCAGAGGCAAAAGTCCTCAGGCCTGAGACTGCTGGGGATTCCTGGGACAGCGGGGAAGCCAGATTAGCTTAAGCAAGTGAAAGAGGAAGATGGAGGTGGGAGAGCATGGCAGACAGCAGGCTAGATTTTGGGCAACTTTGAAGGCCAATGTAACGACTCTGGCTTTTATTCTAAGTATGATTAAGAAGACCTTGGAGACTTCTGAGCAAAGATTATGTGAACTGGAATACAAAAGTACTTAGATGTTTACTTTTATAATATAGTTATTAAGAGAAATGGGAAAACAAATTCCTGGGCTCCATGAAAAACTTGTCCACTGTATCAGTCAATGGTAGATTCTGTCTTGGGGTTCTCCAGGCTCTCTCAACAGCTTTCTAATGTCCCAGAGTATTTCAAGAAACAATAAAAGAGAGTAAGAGAAAAGAAGAAAATATTTAAAAATTTTAAAAATATATTATCATTATTATTGCCTTAGGACAAGTAAAATAAGAGAACGAGGAGGTGATTCTTGGACAAGTAGATCTCATTACAACTTTTCATACAGTCACACATGCTCTACAGAAGCAACTGAAGCCAACTTACTGTTGCTTTTAAAGAGGACAGCAGGCACATTCTTACTATGTTCTGAATTTCCTCATTTTGTCAAGCAGTTGCTTGCTTTGAAAGATTTATTAACATGTAAGTAACCTGTGTTTCAGTTTCCTCATCTGTGGAATATGGTACATTCATCTTCCACACTGGAATACGGAACGTTCATCTTCCACACTCCTTGTGAGGAGTGGTCTCCTGGCACATAGTAATCATATGCAAGCGCTTGTTGTCACTGATAACAAGATTGGATTTCTGAGAAGACAGTGTTGATTACATGATAGTGTTTTTCAAGATATCTTGATAACAAGATCGTTTTTATTGTAAGATGTATTATTAAGTGGAGCGTTGCTCTAAGGATAAGAGTCTATATTAACTGTACTAATTGACTTTTAAATCTATTTAACTTTCATTAATGTCATATGTGAACAAAATGGGAAATGAATGGAAGGTTTATGATCAGGGATATTCTATATATACTACACATGTACTGCTTTATCATTTAGAACAAGCCCTCAAATTGAAAGTAAATCAGTGTTTGACATATTAATAATATTTTCCAAGGAATAATTTGTGTAGCCAGTTTTCCAACAAGAGGCTATAAATTACTCTAATTTTTCAATGATATTGATAAAGAAAGAGACATTTCATGTTTTAAATGACAATGTGATTATTGAAATAAAAAAATAAAAAAATATAAGATTTGATTTGACTAATGGGTAAAACACGAGCACCATTAGGTAAGACTATTTCTACCATGAAATTACCTTAAATTAGAAATCACTAATTATGTATGCATATGCCAAAATATGACTGCTCTAGCAAATGAAGAATTTACATATACAATGATTTTAATCAAGGCACTTCTTTGATTGTACAATTATCTGCTTTGCATACACAAAATGTGAATTCTGTACATGTGAGTCCTCATTTGTATATGCACCCAATTATTTTGTTGGTGCAACTTAGAAATCTCTACTTGATAAATCAGGGTATTATTTCTCTTCCATTTATAGTAATATATTTTCAGTTTTTTATTAAGCAGTAAAACCAAACTCCCTAGAAGAATATGGGAAGTGATCCCTGCTTCTAGTCCTAATAGAAGGGATTGCCACTCTATTTCCATTCTGTGTTAAGAAAAATCAAAAACATTTTCTTCCACACACAGTTTGTTCCTTTCTGCCTTCTTATGTGGAATTTATTTCAAAATTTAAAGAAGACTCTGGTTCACACAGAGAACCCTTGAGTGGCAATCATACTGAGTTCACTCAATTTTCCACACTGTTAGTCCCTAAATGGTGAGAGTAAGTTGTTGATCCTTACTACTCTTAAGCAACAGAAAAAATTCAGAGCTGGTGAAAAGTACCAAATTTATAGTCCTGGAGACAAATATTCTCTGTGGAGTTCCTGAAAAAAGAAATAGCCAAGAAAGGAGCGAGGCAAAACTCGTTATTTCATTATGGTCTTGCTGGACAACTGAGACTCCCCTTGGCCCTCAGCAAGAGCAGTGTGCTACGTACAATAATTGGGGTGTGTTGATAAATGCAGTGATAAAGCTCTGTGGGTTGTTTTCTAGTTAAGTCATTCTGACAGGCCCATTGGGACATAAACCTGCTTAAAATACAAAGTTATTCACAACCTCCAAATGAGATTTCGGTACATTGCAGACAAGTCTTTGGTAACAGCAGAAGTCTTAGCTTTTGTATCTTTCAAATCAAGATCTTTTCTGCATGCTTTGGGTTTGGTCTTGAGGATTCAACTAAGATAAAATTGTCTAGTATCAGTAGACACAAAATCACCACGGTCCCTCCTGTTGTCCAGCTGCATGGAGATGTGCACTTCTGAGAATGGGATCCTACATTAGGCCAACAGTAGACTTCTAGTTTGTAAATGTTCAGTTTTGCCACCTTTGCCATGACTCTAGGCTAATTTGATAACCAGGCTATAAAGAGATCCTTTCAAAGTCTCTGAATTCTTGAACACTGAACCTTGTCATTTATATAACACTGAATTTTCTAGAATGCATTTCTTCTTGGCTACATAGGTGACCCCCTGTTGTTGGAATAAGCCCAGGTCACATCTGTCTAGGATGTCTCTTCAACAATCCTTTGTAGTCTGCTTTCTTCCAGTGTTTACTTTCAGCCTCCTCAGGGAGGGAATATGCTACAGTAATGAAACTATATTACAGTAATTAGAGTCAACCACTTTGAGATAGTCAAGTAAAAAGGGCTCCCTGGAGAACCTCTGACCGGCCTGTGCCCTGGGAGAATGGGGTGAGCCATGGAAGTTCCTGTTGTTTGCAGAGGGGAAGAGCCTGGTCCCTGAAGTTCCTGTGTGACGGGGCGGGAGCCGGTTAATCGGCTTCCCTCCTGCTCTGCTGAAAAATTTTCTCTTTTTCTTTTTTGCCCAATAAATCCTGTTTTTCTTAGCCTTCTCTTTGTCCACGAGCCTAATCTTTCCTGGCCATGTGACTAGAATCCGGTTTTAGCTCAACTGAGGAGAGAGTCCTGCAGCAATATTTGGTGGGATAGACCTGACCATGCCTTCAGGTATGCTTACACTTGTCATCTTCCTACTTAATTCTGGGCTTGTTCATGCAACTTATTTTGACCAATGGGACTTTAGCAAGCTTGATACCAGGAGAGGCACTTGCAATGGGGATTGTCCTTTGCAAAACCCCTTGGAGCTGAACTGCATGCTATGTGAAAACCCAGGCTATTCTGCTATAGAGACAGGACATGTGGACAGTCATCGCAAGACAACTTACTATATAGAAAGAGGGACTACATGGAAGGGAATTAAGACCCCTAGTTAATCTCTTAGCTGAATATAGCTGCATGAGGGATCCCTACTGACACTGAGTGGAGCAGAATAACTGCAGTCAGTCTACTCTCAGCATCATGAGGAATAACAAATTGATATTTTACGCCACTGAGATTTAGAGTGCTTTCTTCCATAGCAATAGATAATTAATATATTTGGGGTTAAATTCAGCCTCCATTATTTGCTGAGCTATGTGACTTGGGTGAGTTGATTAAGCTTCCTAATCCTCAGATTCTTGAGCTCTAAATTATATTATTATTTCCACAAGGCAGTGGAATGGATTGAATACTCAACATAAATAATTTAGCACAAGACCTGAGCCATAGTAAGTGCTTAATAAGTGGTAGCAATCACCATCAATTTCATCATTTCAGTCATCATCACCATTATCACAAATATCATAACTACGAGCACCCATGCCAACATGAACACCACGACATTGCCACCAACACCTTCCTGATAGCTAGTGCTTTCATGATGTCCTTGGTGTCTACTGCCATGGGAAAATCAATTCTTTTCATTAAGACATTTTTAAACCATACATACACATAAAACTTACACTAAAAGACGATGTAAAGTAATAAAAATAAATTATTTACATGTCCCTTTACATCTTTTAATCGGATTACTAAACAGGTAAAGAGATTTGACAAGATCATTCAGAAAGCAAACAGAATGACTATATTTGTTTATGTCTTCATGTCATGAATGCTGAGGTCTTTTGAAAAATTCTGGCTGTTCTAAAAATAAGAGCTTGCATCTCCCATTAGAAGGACATCTCCATAGGGGAGGAGATTTTATTGTTATTCCCTTTAGTGCTCTATTCCTAGTATTTTCAGAATTGCCTAGTATGTAAAAGATCCTTCAGAAGTGTTTGTTGAATACATGGATCAATTCACAACTGATTGGAAGTTTACAGAACTTCCAATGTATTGTAGAGCCAGAGTATCTGGGTTTGAATTCCAGTTCTAACACTTACCAGTTATGTAAATTTTAGCAATCTAACATTTTTGTGCTCCAGTTTTCTTATATGTAAAGACGATAATAATAGCACGTATTATTTAGGATAGTCCTTATAAATATGAAACTCTGAACAGTGACTGGCAAATAGTCATCACCATATAGCTCTTAGTTATTATTATCTTGTTATATTGAGCTCTATTGATGCATAGAATAGTATATATAAATTATTGGTTTAAAGAATGGGAATATGTATGCATATTGAAAGAAAGTCAAGAAAGATGGTGTTGTGTGGTTTAAAACAATGGCTTCCAAGCTCCATTTTTTTATTAGAACCATCTGGGATGATTATTATAATTCAGATCCCTGCCCACCCTACTCCTCCTCCTTCCATGCTCTATATTTGTAACAGTTGCACCAAAAGATCATGTTTGCATAGTCAGCTTTGGAATGCAGTGAAATCAAATGAATTTTAATAATGCATGTTCAGGTACCATATGATTTAATTAGAGGAGATATTTTGGTACAGGGTTTTTTCCATTGACCTATAAATTCAATCCTGTGGGGAGCTGTGCATTCTACCATGTCTATACCATGTGCCAGTTGGATGTCTTCTCTCTCTTTTCTAACTTTCCTCTTCCTCCCCTCATCCTTAGGGAGAATATGACTACTCCCAGGTGATGCTAACCCTCCCAGGAACATTAAAAGAAAAAATATGGAGTCTAGTGGGTCCTTGCTACTCAAAGTGTGGTCCACAAAGCAGCAACACAAACATCTTTTTACGTTTCTTCTTCTCATCCTTAGAGAGAAGAAGACTACTCCCAGGTGATGCTGACTCTCCCAGGATCATCAAAACGAAAGCATGGAGTCTAGTAGGTCCTTGCTACTCAAAGCGTGGTCCAAAAGCAGCAACACAAACTTCACTTAAGAACTTGTTGAAAATGTAGAATTTCAGGCACTAATATAAGGGAATGGTTCTCAACTTCATTTCCAGATATAATTACCAGGGAGCTGAAGCATCAGAGTTTAGATGTTAGGCTTCATGTACCTTGAGAAACTCTGAGTTAATTGGTTTGCATGGTACCCAGGTCTAAATATCCTTTTTGACTTCACAGGTGATTCTGATATGCTATCTGGTTTAAGAAATGAGACTTTTTAGCAAAAAAACTCTGATTGATTTTGAAACTTCTACGTCCATGGCCTTCTCCATCACCTACAAGACTTTCAGGGTTTCAGAAAATTCTTCAGATTTCTTTGCAGCAGTAGACTAGGCCTCTTGGTCCCATTATTCATCGTTACTAACAAACCCTACCAACTTTGGCATCTATAGTCTTTTCTAAGTTATCTTGAGATCTGAACAAGCTGAACAGTTAGACTAGAAAGTATTCATAATGTCAGTAGGAATGTGACACAAAACCAAAAGAATTTTATCACATTTTCAAGCAAAACTCAAGTACTTTCAAGCATAATAATGATGATAATGTCTACCTGTATTATGGTTAGTACTATCTACCCCACAACCATTGTTGTTGCTTTTTGTAATTAGACTATTACAAGGTGATGATATGATTGCCTTTGAGTAGATTCCAATATTAGAATAATATATTTATATTTTTGTAAAATCTTGTGCTTTGTTCACTCAAAAATTACTTGGCTGAAAGAGATTGACTTTCTTTGATCCCTTACAGTTTACCCTGGAATAATCAGGTAATAACAGGGAAAACAGACATAGAAGCTCTTCAAGACCCAGTTCTTTTTTATGTGGCTGAACTAAAACAGCATTTTTGCCGTAATCCTAAAATAATCTTTGAACAGTGCATCAAGAGTACTAAAAGTCAAATCCAAATCAAACATTTGAAAATTAATGTCTTGATTGAAGTCCCTTGGAGAGGAGTCAAAGGGAGAGATTTATTTATATACTACCTTACTATTTACAGTGTTGTCTTTAAATCAGCAGCTCTGCATTACCTGGGAGCTTACAGAAATCAAGAATGAAGATTCTTGGGCCCTACTTCAGCTCAGAATCTAAATCAGTATCTGCATTTTAACAAGATAGCCCGTATTACCCATAGACAAATCAAAGTTTGAGAAGCACCAGTGTAATATATGATAAGGCATTTAATTTTTTCTCCAACATTTGCTTGTTCTTAAGTCATACCATATACACCATCTCATACAGTTGCTCTATTCTTTCTCATCCAAAACCTATGTAAATTTTTTTTACACCTTCAAACTTGTTATCCTCCTGCCAACCAGCTCCCACTCTGGCCATCTCTCATTTTACCAAGCAGTCTAGTCTGAGGGAAGGGGGAGGATGCTATACAAAGACACTCTTTCATAACATTCTCCTTATTGCAACTGAATAAGAACAAAAAACACAATACTTTCTCTGAATCTATTCTAAACTGGTCAACTTTCAAGAAGTAAAATGAGTAACAATTTGATGTAGAGTTTTCTTTTTTTCTAAGTCTGGCAATGTGCAGAGAATCCTTGAAAATATCAGTTTACCGGTACCGTGAAAGCGCACAAATACATTGTGTTTATTCTACCAAGAGAGGCACAAATGGGTAGCAACTTCTCCAAAGATGAACTATATTGATCCAAGTTATACTCACTAATCTTAGTTTACAATGAATAATCATAGCAATATAAGGCAATTACGTAAGTTAAGGAATATAAATTCTTTTTTTTTCTTTCTCTTGTTGTAACGATAACAGAGAAAACAAAAAAAAAATAATTTTCTTTTTGTCACGAAACACTGAGTATTCTGCTATCACTATAAAAACCATAAAGTATTTCTTCTAACTACTAAAAGAGTAACTAACAACTGGATATTACTTTCCCAGTACATTGAGAGATTGTTAAAGTTTGAGTAAGTGAAGCATCCGTGAAAATAAACATCTCTGTTGACAAAATCTGGCTGAAAACTGAAGTCTTCGTTTTAATTGAAAAGAAGAAACAAAACATCCTAAAATTCCTAATGGATTGCCAGAAGGAAACTCATTCAAGGAATTTTAACAAAAGGTTTTATAGGTAAAATAAATCCTTTGGAATATCAAAAAGAAAAGCATTCCACACAGTTATGAGATGAGCCAAATAAACTTACCACAGTTGTTCAGTTAATGGACAGGCACCATCATCTGAAATAACAAAAATGTATTTTGATAGTGTGATCATAAAAACAAAACCTTTCAAATTGTCTTCAAACGTTATGAACATATCTACAGAAGCAAAATTAAGTAAGCAATGAAGATACATTGGCTGGTCTCCATCATTTATTTCACCATTTTGGGGCTAAAACAGATTATTAGGTTTAAAAAAATTTTTTTTTACAGGCATACCTGGCATATATATGTATTGCACCAATATTTTCTTCTGATATACATGTTTAAAAGGCAGAAATACGAGTCATCTCTTTAATACGGTCTTGGTCCTGGCACAAACACAATCTTGAAATGCTTGTCCTCATACACAGCTCTGACATTGCCATATACTTATATGCCATATACTTATATGGCACTTCCTTAGCTCAAAAATTCTCTCTGTTGCCTGACCAAAACAAGTTAAAGTATTTAGCACAGCATTCAGGAGCTTTAGGAGGTTGCTTCTATTCTAACTTTTAATGATTCTTTTTCACAATTCTCCAAAGCATATACTCATGCTACCTTTCAAACTTATCTCCCACTATTTTCCCTTGTACCCTAGTCTCAAATTGTAAGCCCACTTTCCCTTCCCTCCCTTCCTTCCACATTTCCTTTCTTCCTTCTTTCCTGCCATACTTCAGTTTATTCCATTTGTCCTGCCTCAATATTTTTTTCTATCCATTCCTTATGGCCAGCTAACATCTCTTCAATACAACTTGTCTTGACACCTCGAGAAGAAATTATTCTTTTTAGATATTCCCAACATATTTTAAATCTTTTTAACAGTACTTATCATATTCTATTTTGTGTGTTTATCTCATATTGGTGTTTATGCCTTAACCCTGTTCATTGTTCCCTACCCAGAAGACTTCCTGCTATGTCTCTGAAGGAGATGTGCAGAAAATGCTAGTTGAGCTAAAGGAAACAATTCATTTAGTGTAACAGATAGCTTATCGTGCACATTTTCCATATTTCATCAATCATTCTTTAAGTGAAAAGTGCATTTTGCATTGCAGTCTCTGCTAATAAAACTTGACTGTTAAAGACATAGTAATATGCCTTGTGAATAAAACTTTTTAGTTACACAAAAAATAAACAATTGAGGGTGAAGAGATTATTCTTTATTGATAAATTTTAGAAAATTTCTTTAAGACTTTTTCTACCATATAGGAATACATTTTCTTTTTATAGTTTTTAGATTTTTTAAAAAAACATGTTTTTCCCCTGCAGGGTTAAATTTTGTATGGAAAGATGATAAGTTAGTGTTTTGAGGAACAGTGACAGATTTGCTTTAAACTATGAACATGGTCACCCCATAAGCAAGATGGAAGTTACTAGCATAATCTTAGAATAGAGAACTTGTCTTCTTATGGAAAATGAAATAAAAGCATTGCATTTTTGATAATTTTATACTCTTAGCCAACTATGCCAGATCAGATTCTGTCTATATGAAGCATACAGGTGTATTACATAACCAAAAAATCTCATACTTTACTATTCTTCTGGGCCCACTATCACTTCAGACTTCAAAAAGTTGTCAAACAATTCTGTGCAGTTACTCACATTAGAGTTTTTTGTGTTGTTTGCCTAAAATAATTATAAATCCACTATTCTATTTCATTAAGATTTCTTTTTACTGTTACATGCAATATATTACATATCAAGATAAAGTATTATTGAATCATAAAATTTTAAATAACAGATGTAAAGACTTTAATGTAAGTATTTAAAATAAAAGCACTGGTTTCTTAATTTTTTAAGAGGGAGGACTTTATGAGGTTCTTTGTACCTAAGCATAGAATGTGATATTTAAACATTCAGTTTCTTGGATTTTGTGCTCTTCATTCCAGTCCCCTCTAGTTCTAATCATAGGAGGAACATGACCTAACACATAAAATTTTTTTCCAAAGTAATTGTGATTTAAAGACACCACTAGAGTAGAAAAATACTCAGTAATTTAAAATGTGTTGGTAGTCTGAGTTTACATCTAGGTTATTAGTGGATACTTTCCCTTCCAAAAGTCCAAGTTTTCAAGTGTCTTAATATGGGTTTCTGTGTCCCTACCCCAATCTAATCTTAAATTGTAGCTCCCATAATTCCCACATATCATGGGAGAAACCCGGTGAGAGGTAATTGAATCATGGGGGTGGGTCTTTCCTATGCTGTTCTCATGATAGTGAGTAAGTCTCATGAGATCTGATAGTTTCATAAAGGGGAGTTCCCCTGCATATGCTCTCTTGCTTGCTGCCATATAAGACATGACTTTGCTCCTCATTCACCTTCTGCCATAACTGTGAGGCTGTCCCAGTCATGTGGAACTGTGAATCAATGAAACATCTTTCCTTTCTAAACTACCCAGTCTTGGGTATGTCCTTTATTATCAGAATGAGAACAGACTAATCCAGGTTCTAAATAATCATGGAAGTACCTGAAAAATATTAATAAAAGTGAATTGAATTTTGTTATAATTACTAATACATATCATCTATATTATTTTGACTTTCTTAAAAAAGTAGATTGTGGACCTAACTTTAACTATTGTTTTTTTTTGGACTGGCACTAGTAGATGAATAAATAGAAAAATATGAGTTGTAAGTACCCCTTGATTTATTGCTGCCTTGCACTTCTTTGCCAGAGGTATCCCGGTTGGGTAAGGAACTGCAGAGATCTATAGGTTCCTGCAAATAATTACTCAATGGCAGCATTCCATTTTACTCCAACAGTAACAAAAATTTAACTAAGAAACTCTCCCTGGAGAGAAATTTAAAGCAGGGAATATTTAAATGTCCCCAGTATCTGTTCTGGGGATATTTAAAAGGAGATTTTCTTTCACATGATTGAAAACACCAAATAAAAGGACCAATAAAATATGTCCTTCTAATACTACAAAATATTTTCAATGATCTATAATTGTTAACTGTGGATCTAATTCACTTCCTTTATCAAACCAAAATTTTTTTCTGTTCAAATATATTTTCCATTCATTTCCACCATGCCTCCCTATCCCCCCACAGAATTTTGATTAGGTCCTAAGAGCAGCATTTGGAAAATATAGAAATCTTCCTAGTTAAAACAGACCATTACTAAGTGTATAACTATTGATTCAGAGAAGAAGGAAGATACTGTAAACAATTTTGGAGCATTTGCTTTGACTCTCCAGATGCCAGTAAGAGTGAGGAAATGGAGTTAAACCAAAACAAGTGATTTATGGATAGCATATGTACCTACAGAAAGTTACTCCTAAAAGAAATTTCCTGAGAACCTTTCAGATGCAAATTTATTCAAATAATGTTTAGAATTAGCCATCCACTTCTCCATATTTGACCATTTAATTCTTATAAAGGGTGTCTATTTTCTATAAAAGAATCCTGGTATTTAAATGCAGGAACAGAATGCTAAGTTGGATATTGTCCCAATATTGTGATCATATGATCTGTAGGAAAATAAAGTGAAGAAAAAATTAAATATGTATTATTACCTTCTCTGTATATCTGTACTAAGCAGGTAGTAGGAACAAGCCAGCTATTTCTGTATTGACTTGTAGAATCAATTATAGAAATAATTATAAAAATAAATGCAAATAGGTACTCATTCTAGGCACATAAAATTATTTTTGAAATTGAAATGAAATTCTTATGAGTTTCAATAATATCACTGAAACACATACCTGCAAATATAATACATATCATTTCTGTCTCTTTCTTTCTATTACACACACACACACACACACACACACACATACAGATATAGATACACAAGTAGTCAGAGAAATCCCCCTTTTTAAATTATATCAGATAACTCTTTCCTTTGGCATTCCTTTTCCTGATACCACAACTCCAGTCCTTATTTCTCGTATCATTCAGGAGTAAGTCCAGAACTTGGACTGAAGTGGCAGAAGGTGAACAGTAACAGGGCAAGGAACTGGGTTTGATGGGTAACTGGCATGATTGACCTTACTGCATATAGTCTTAAAACAGCCCCTGAGCAAAAAATATAGACCAGCCTTTTTCCATAAAATAGGAAGGCCAAATGTTAGTTTTTCTTTTCTTTTTTTCTCCCTAAAATACAAATAATTCTTTCTCCTGTCATTGATATGGTTTGGCTGTATACCCACCCGAATCTCATCTTGAATCGCAGGTCCCCAAATCCCCATGCATCCGGAGGGACAATTGAATCATGGGTGGTTATCTCCATGACACTGTTCTCCTTACAGTGAGTGAGTTCTCACGAGATCTTATAGGTTTATATGGCGCTTTTCCCTCTTTGCTCGGCGCTTCTTCCTGCCATCATGTGAAGAGGAGGTGTTTGCTTCCCCGTCCGCCATGCTTGTAAGTTTCCCAAGGCCTCTCCAGCCATGCAGAACTGTGAGGCAATAAAACCTCTTTCATTTATAAATTACCCAGTCTCAGGCAATTCATTATAGCAGCGTGAGAATGGGCTAACACAGTCATCATTGTGAGTTCTTTCTGTTTATTACAGGGTAAACATAAAAAGACAAACGAAAGTTGGTTCATTTTTGCCAAAAATAAGCGTCAGATATTGTAAACCAACAGTAAACAATCTTAATTGAAATACCGGATAAAATATGACAAATATAATGTATCCTTGAAAAAATACAGTACAGAAATGTTCAGTGGCTAATACCAAAGAAAAAAGTGGAAATGGATAATATGAAGTTAGTGATATTTGGATGTTCCCTGGGACATTTGTCAGTCTTAAAGAAGAGCCTTGGGATCTCTAGGAGAATTGATAAAAGTCTTTCCTAAAAACCTCTCACAAATGTTTCAGGTTTGAATTTATACTACCCACAAGGACAAAAAAATCCTAAAGGGAGATTAAATAAAAAAGTATTCCTGTGCTGTTACCTCATAAATTCAATTACCAAATTTTTCTGGAAGGGTCTGTTCTCAACAGAGGATGCTTAGGATTTGTCAATACAAAGTCCTGTTAAGTAGCAGCTCAAAATCATAATTATAAAACACATGAGGAAATCTGGAGTGAAAGTCAGTACAGAGATCAAGATCAAGATTAGAAACATCAAAATATTCAGATTATACAATTCCAAACATAGATTATGAAATGAATATTTTAAATTATTAAAAACATAAGATGTCAGAGCAAATAGACAAAGGACAGTTATCAAAAGAACAAGACAGTTTTCAAGGGGTACCAATTTTTAGAAAAATGTAGTAATCGAAATAAAGTAAATAAACCAATATATTAAACACAACTAAAGGAAGAATTAATGGACAAACAGAGCTGGAGAAATTATCCATAATGTTGCCAAGAGAAGCAACGAAAAATAATGTCATAAGAGGGTATATGGGATGTAAAAATTAGGGTGAGATGGTTCAACATGTGTCTCACGGGGACGAAAAAAAAGAATGAGGTGCTGAGTGTGCTTTCTCACACCTGTAACCCCAGCACTTTGGGAGCCCAAGGCAAGCGGATCGCTTGAGGTCAGGAGTTTAAGAGCACACTGGTCAACATGGTGAAACTCCCATCTCTACTAGTTATACAAAAAATTAGTCAGGCATAGTGGCTCAAGCCTGTAATCTCAGCTACTCGGCAGACTGAGGCAGGAGAATTGCTTGCACTAGGAGGCAGACGTTGCAGTGAGCTGAGATTGTGCCACTGTACTACAGTCTGGGTGACAGAGTGAGATTCTGTCTCAAAAAAATAAATAAATAAAAGAGTAGAAGTAATATTAAAAGTATAATGTGTGAATAATGTTCAAGAATTGTGATATCACACATACAGGTTGTGATACATTTCTAAATAGTGACATAAATATTTTCTTTCATTCTCTCTCTCTCACCAGGAAGCTAACCATACCTCAAGTAAGATGCACTTAGCAGGTTTTAAAAGCACCATGTAATTACTCTCCATACTTCTGTAAAATGACTCTATTTCATTTCTTCCTTTCTCTTACATTCTAAACCATATTTTAGCCATGTGATAAATCCAGTGATTCAACAGTGATGTAATATCAAACAAATCAGTAAGTAAATATAGTGAGTTTAAATGAGCAAGAGATAATTTATTAATTTTTTCTTTGTTAATTAAACAAAATGTTAAACGTTCATGAAACAAATATTTTTAGGGCCTACTCTGTTTTGTATTCTATTCTAGGCACTGGGGATATAGTGGTAACCATGTGAACATGTTTCCTACTTCCATTATTGTGGCATAGAGAGGTGAGAAAAGACCGTGAACAGTTAAGAAAATAAAGGAATAAAATACTCTCAGATAATTAGTGAAATGGAGAAAATAAAACTGGTAATATAGCTCAGGGGAAGAATATTTAGATTGGATGACCAGGCCTGAGCAACACAGAACAAGTCAGCCATGCAAGGTAAGAAGACAGAATATTTATGTAAAGGGATAGTTAGCACACAAGGCCTTGTGTGTACTTACATTCAAGCAACAGAAAAAACCAATGTGACTAGAATTGAAGCCAAACAGAGTCGGTAAAACATACAATTAGAGAGCTGGATGGCCAGATTAAGGACTGCATGTAGGCTAGTGCCAAGAAATTTGGATTTATATTCCAAGGGCAATACAAAGTCATTGGAGGGTTTTAAGAAGTTGAGTGACATTATGATTTTGTCTTAAACATGCCTCTGGCTACTCTGTAGAAAACTGAAAACCAAGGAAGGAGCAAAAACTGGAAGATCAGTTTCGGAACTTTCCAGGCAAGAACTGGTAGTCATTTAGACTGAAGTATAGCTGGAGATGGATAAAACTGGATAGGTTTGGATAGATCTGGAATATATTTTGAAGATAAAACAAGACTTGCTAATGGATTGGATGTAATGAGTGAAAAAAAGGCATAAAGGATGATTGCTAGTTTGAAATTTTAGCAACTAAGTGGATATTAGTGGTATTTACTGAGATGGGCAAGGCTGGAAAAAGAGAAGTATAGTTTTACTGTATCTGTATCAGCTGTGGTAATTAGAACCAACACACATTTTAGCCATTTTAGGTGGGACATATCTTAGGTATGTGAATACAAGTGTCAAATCGGAAGTTGGATGTGGGAACCTGTAGTTCAGTGGAGAGTCTAGGACTAGAGATAAACACTGAGAATCATTATTGCAGAGATCATAGATGAAGACAAGGGAATCGAAGAGTACACAGGTAGCACAGCAGAGAGTTTAGGCTAGAGCCCAAGAAGTCCAAATATTAACAGTGGGAACTGAACACAAATTGCAACAAAATTAATGTCCTGAGCTGGATGGGATGGTTTAATTTAGCCTTTTCCAAGTCCCCACTTTATGCCACGTTCTGTGCTTTGTGCCCTAATGAACAAAATCAATTGCTTTGTGATTTAGGATTCCATAAAATCATGCTTCTTTCCCCATCATTTCTGGATTCAGGATAACATCCCAGTGGCAACTGTCAATTTCCACCAGCCCTTTATTATTCCAGCCACTAAGCATTTCTTACAGGAAACACTCTCCTTCATTTCCTCCTGATTTCCTTTCAAAATCTAAACTCATGGACTATTTCTTCAGAAGGGATAAATAATATTATGATATTGATTTTCTCTGTTATACATTTTGGGAAAAGAAGATAAAACAAATTTACAATGTAGTTGCAGGTTAAAATTGTTCTCTTCATTTGATCCTATTTTTACAAGTTATAACTGAACATGGAAAATTGTAATGGCTTCTTGATTAAGGTGATGGATTCTCAGGCTCCTCAATGGTTACCAATCACCACAGAAGTTGTAGACAAAGCAACAATGTTCATCTAATTCCAGTAGAAGCAATAAGGTGAAAATAAATAAAATCCTGAGAATCCCTTTAATCCTAAATTAAATAAAAATATGTAGATAGACATCACTAGAAACAGATTTCACAGGAAACGTTCTGCTCCACGGCATGCTTTATAACATTAGCAGTAAATCTGCTTCAGTTTCAGTTAATAACATTGTAAATTTGGGACTTGTGTTTTAGCTAGGTTATAGTTTGGGCTTGTGCTCTGTTATTCCTTTTTAAAGCAAAATAAAACTGTGAATAAAGCATGCTTTCTAGAAGACATTATTGTGGTTGGTGCAAAATTGAATTTTTATCCTGTACCTTGGGGGAAACAGTTTAACAAAATGCATTTTCCCCCATTATCATCACTGTTTCCATCTAAGATTTTTTTTTTCCAACACTGAAATCATTTTTATGTAGCCTTTGGAATGTGTACTGATGTTTGTCCTTTAACTTTTCTCTTACTTGAGATAATTTGTAATTTGCTAAAACATTGTAAACACTAGCACTTTGCATATTTTCTGCATCGTTACTAATCTGTGCTAAAAAAATACTGCAAGTTTGCCATTAAATTTTGCTATTATTTTCCTTGTACATTAAAAAATGTATTATTTGGATAACTTTGGTTTGGAATATGAAGGGCTAATGTTAAAATTTACCTTTGCACTCTATTTAGAGGAATAAAATATACTGAGAAAATTGAATAGCTAAAATCAGATTTTAAAGAGAATGTTTATATACCGAAGAAGAGAAATGTTTTTGAAACATATTAAAAATTATCCCCTGAAAAATGCTGTTAAAAAGAAGATAAGGGCCAATCGTTGTTTAGGCCACTGCTCTGATTTCGGCTTAGGAACTTCCAAAATCTGCCCTCTTTTGTCTTTGTCTTTCACTCTTAATTAGAAGGTTTAGAACATTGAACTTGAAGTAAACAGTAAGCCGTGGTTCCGTTCCATAAAGTAAATAAATGCAATCAGTAGAGGAAGTAAGATACAGAAGAATGCTACATAGTTGAAAAATGTGAGCCTTCAAGAAATATTAAGAAAAGACCTCCACCTTTTCTACAAATTTCTACCTTTTCACTGAAGTCAAGATATCGCACACTCACAATTTTACTCATTTTTCAAGTGTAGATCAGTCTCTTTCTTCACAATTCCAAACTATTAAGAGGGAGAATTTTGATATATTTGATATATTCTTGAGTTTTCCATATCATTCCCAAAAGCAAAGGGATTAAAGCAAGTTTTTGAGAGCAGGAAGCAGGACTGAAAGAGTGTTTTGGGATAAGAGAGATTGACAGAGTTGGATTCTTGAGGAAAGAGTCTGTGGGGAAGGAGAATATTAATGAGCAGTTTTATAGGGGAGATAAGAAAGAGTAAGGTTAAGAAACAGTCAGCTTGAAAAAATCTCTAATATGAACTCTTTACTCTTTCTTTCTTCATTTTATTTTATTTTGAGATGGAGTCTTGATCTGCTACCCAGGCTGGAGAGGAGTGGTATGATCTTGGCTCACTGCTATATCCACCTTATGGTCTCAAGCAATTCTCCTGTCTCAGCCTCCCAAGTAGCTGACATTAAAGGCACATGCCACCACACCCAGGTAATTTTTGAATTTTTAGTAGAGATGGGGTTTCACCATCTTGGCCAGCCTGGTCTTGAACTCTTGGCCTCGTGATCCACCTGCCTCAGGCTCCCAAAGTTCTAAGATTACAGATGCCACCATGCCCAACCTTTCCTATTTCAATATGTCCCCATGTTCCTTCATTCATTCTTTCTTACATCTATTGCAGAAGTTTTAAGCTAATTTGATAACCATTAGGCAGATTGTGATCACAATTTATTTGCCTTGATTTAAAAATTCTTTAATGATTAAAAATACTTTCTCCTGTTAATATTTTCTTCACTGTCTTCCATGGAAAAGGAATTTTTTTCTGATTCCTGTCTAGTATAATGCTGTAGCTCTGGAGCTCAACAGATTAGATCTGAATTAGGAGTTTGCCATTAGCACTGTGCTCTTGTGAAAATTAGTGAATTACCTACCCTCTCTGAACTTCAGTTATTCATATGTAAATGGGAATAGTAATAGCACTTATTTCATAAAATACTGTTTTTGGATGGATTAGTGCTGGGAGAAGGTCTTGATGTGTGTGTGTAATATATGTTGTTTGCTGAGAGGTGATGGCAGGGAACACAGAGCCATCCCCAGGCAGAAAACTACTAGAATAGGAAGCAGTAAGTACCGGCCATGCACTAGTTAACCCAGTTCACAAAACATAGGACATACGACCTTGTTGCCATTGCTGACTTGCAAAGAGTGCTTTCTAGCTTATTTCTGTTTTAGTAGTGAACAGGCACTATCTGCCTGTTTAGTCTATCTTTATTCTATGAAGAAACACTGAGCACCCACTTATTAAAAATAATCACTTGTTCACAAAGAATAAATACATGGCTCAGAGTCTGTTCAGAGTTTTCAGCCAGAGAATGCTGTCAGCCTCCTGACATCCCACTCTGATCCCACTTTTGCACTCTATCTTCGTGTCTGTTTCTTAATTCCTTTAGCGCTGCCTGGGTTGGGGTCTCCATAACTGAGCTGGTCTTGTCAGTTAGATAGGCTTACCGCCACCATTTAAGTTTGAGCCCTTATTACCTGATTTATAACACTGTAGATTGGCTTATCAAATATCTGAAATTTAAATAAATCACACAAAAATATGTCTTTTTTAGTGTCTGGATTTTTTTTTAATTGTTATACTGTAGTGATTTAGAATATAGAGTCAAAGGCCAAATTTCACTTCTAGTATCACTGTTTATTCCTTCTGTAGTTTTCACGCTGATGAGACTTGTTCCTCTGCAAAATTTGGAATCAGAGTATCTCACTTAAATGATTGTTGCAAGGAATAAATTATCTAACACACATAACGTAAATTCATTTCAGTTCCTGGCACATACTAGTCATTCGATAAATGCTAGCTGCTATCGTATTATTATATTTATGATAAGAGAACACTGTTCCTTTGCCTCCCACACAATTAGCTTGTATAATTCAGGTTAGATATAAGGAAAAATTATAGTGTAGTAATTTTTTTAAAACCCAAGTACTCACACCTGTAATCCCAGTACTTTGGGAGGCCGAGGCAGGTAGATCACGAGGTCAGGAGTTCAAGATCAACCTGGCCAAGATGATGAAACCCTATCTCTACTAAAAATATAAAAATAAATTAGCGGGGCACGGTGGCTGGTGCCTGTAATCCCAGCTACCTTAGAGGCTGAGGCAGGAGAATTGTTTGAACCTGGGTGGCAGAGGTTGCAGTGAACTGAGATCTTGCCACTGCACTCCAGTCTGGGCAACAGAGTGAGACTCCATCTCAAAAACAAACAAACAAACCAAAAAATCCAAGTACTTGGAAAGTAGCCATTATAAGCACAGGAAGGCAATCTGCCTGTGGGGTAAGTTACCTAAAATACAGCTAAACTGGTTAATTTTAAGAGACAGGATTCTGTAAATGCATGAACAAAAACCATGAAAGTAACATTGGCAGTAGAGAGAAAAAAAAATACAGAAAATTTGCTCTATCAGTGTACTGATCGAATCATTATTGATGCTTCTCACAGTTTTGCTTTTGTTTTTCATTGTTTTCTTAAACATTCTGACAGCAAAGGAAATTATTATATGTGAAAATTGGGTATCTTGTCCTAAAATTTTGAATCAACTGGGAATTGCACTCAACTAAACCAGCAAAATCTAAAACAAAACACCATTTATGATAAAGCATTTAAGAAAACCACAAGTAGGACAAGCAATTCTTCACATCCCATACAGCTCAAATGTAAATGATTCTAAAATGTATGTGTTGTGTTTACAAATGTGTCCTTACTGAGATCCTTACCTGCATTACTTGTTTGTTCCGAGCCCTAGAACATTATAATAAAATAGAAACTCTCACTGTAAATTAGGGGATTCATTTCAATTAAGAAAGGAAAACAAAAGAATAATTTTCAGCAGCTTTCACTTATTTTTTAGGAAATGCTGTGATAAAATGTATTTTAAGAAACAGGACATTATATTAAGAGGCTTATACTAAGGAAAGAATAGGGATTTGGGGTTTCAGACAGAGCATAGTTTGAAAATCAATACTGCCATTATGAGTTTTAGACTTTGGCCTGTTTTCCTCATCTTTCAAAAATAATGATTGTGAAGATTAAAGAAAATAATGAACACGAAACTCCCTCACACTGTCTGGCAAAAAGTGGGTTCTCAGTAATAATACTTTCTTTTTTTTTGTCATTCTATTTTTTAAAAAATTATTTCCTCCTAAGTAATAGAAATTTCCCAATACTTGTATTTTTCTGGTGTGTATATCATGCAATATATTGCAAAATATATTAAGGCCTTTTAAATCAGTATTTATCAAGCATATAAGAGACTGAACTTTCTTTGATCAAAACTGAGACACAATTATGTAAGCATAACTTTTCTGAAATGTGTCTTCATTCTAGAATACTCTTATCTGACGAGGATAGATAGGTAATATTCTTATATGATGCTTTTTTTATTTTAACACAAAGACAAATATATGTGCACTGAACTTATCTCAGTATATTATTCCTACACTATTTTTACAATGTCAGGAGTATTCTATAATATTTTATGTGCCAGCCACTCTTCTCACATACATAATCTAAAACAATATCCAATAGCAACTTTTAATATAACTTTATCATTGGACTTATTATGTTGGAATTAGGTAATTTTTTATTCATGTGAATGTTTTATTTTACACTGAGCTTCTCCAAATCTGGAACTGTGTGCTTGGGCCAGTAACCTGATATGGAAATCATTTACCACTTCAAATATACATTATTACATTAAATATAATTTTTTAAACACCAGAAAAATTAAACTAATTTAAGACTAGCAAGGCATCTGGTGAGTAAATGGAAGCAAACTCAAAAAATATATTAAAGGAGACTGCTGGAACTGAGAGCATTTAAAATTTCTACGGAAAAAACTACAACTACAACTCACTAAAGATGAACTCAAAATATAAAACTCACAAGCCACGAAAGAAAGGAACCCACCGTAAGAAAGAATAAGTAGCTACAACAAGCAGAAAATTTTACTTACCAAGAAATTATAGAAAAGCCCAGGGCTAGTTACTTTCAAATCCTAGTAGAGTATTAGGGAAGCAGTTAATTTTCAAATTTTCTGGATGGCAGTATCTCAATGATATTAATCCATATATAAACTCATATTTTAGATTAAAATGTCTAAGGTTTCTAATATTTTTTCAGCATCTACAGTACATAAAAAGATGGAAAACTTTGATCTACCACTGGATCTAAATATTTTATTTAAAAGTATGTGAATGAATGAAATGTATAGTATGTTTGCCTGATTACCATCTTTTACTACCTGCAAGAAGAAAATATGAAACTCATTTTTAATAAATTGTTTATCAAACACATTTTTAAGGTAATATGGCACAATGAAAATTACAGTAAGGTTCAGTAAGCAGCCTTATACAAATTCAATAACTGCTAGATTTCTTTAAAGACAGCATCAGTTGTTTAGATAAATGAAGTAGGTTTCCCGACCAGAGGTTACTGGCACAAATCAATACAATGAAATATGCATTCGGTCCATATGGTATTTCAGTAATGGGTGCTTGAAATTCAGTACACAGCTTTGCTATAAATCACAGACAGAAATTATATTAAAAGAAAGTTCGTTCTGTGATTTGAACTCAGAAATCAATGGAAATGTACACCAAAAATAAAATACTTTTAGACATATACATCAAAAGAAAAATGATTTGTGTCACTGCCATTCATATTTCATCTTTTTGTTTCCTCTGTCCAGCTTACACTGGATCCTTTCCACGTCTCCCTTTCCCCACACAGAAATAGACAAGCATTCCCCATTGGGAAGAAAGCCACACATGCGATCCTTATTAAAAATATAAAAAGAGCAAAAACCAGAGTAGCCAGAACCTGACTATAAAATTCCTTGCTGGGAGAAGAGCAGGATGTGGCTTTTGCTGATGGAGGGAGAATACGTTTTGAAACAGGAAGTTTTAGGGATTAGAATCGGAAAAAAGATACTATAAAACCACCATGATGCTAGTTCGTTGAAGTTGTATTTTATTTTTTATACATACTTAATCTAGGGTTAAATAATGGCAATCTTTTACTATCATATATTAAAACTATTATTGCCATATATCATGGGCTTCCCAGCATGCTTGCTTGCATAAACATGCAAACAAGAAACACATGCAGCAAAACTCTGCATCCGCAGTTGTGCTATGAGCAGAAGCTGCTGCGATAAACTGAGTGGGTGATGTTCAGTGACCTAAATCGGGGCTTAGAATAAGGGTGGGTGCGTGTGTACCTTCATCAAATAAAAACTAGGCCAAATATATGTGTTTATTTTTTTTCCTACCACAGCTGCAAAACCTCGTGTGTGTGTGTGCGTGTGTGTGTGTGTGTGTGTGTGTGTGTAACTATAAAAATAAATATGCCATTAACCCGAAAAAGAAATGTATCAAGAAGTGGGTTTCCATCAAAATAGGCATAAAACAGATTAAATATTAAACTCCAGATTGGGATATACCTTGTGTTCCTGTTCAATTCTCAATAATATATTAGGGTTGTAATAAATTCCCTGAGAATACATAGAATAGTGGGTTTTGTTTGTTTGTTTGTTTGTTTTTATAATTAAGGCAAGAGTGAAAACAAAGACTTTTGTCTCATAGAATTGTGCCTTTTAAGACTACCACCCAAATATAAAATAAATCCTAAGCTAGCAAACTGTGTTATTTTCTTCTCAGTTGAAAGCATTTTCTGTGGGTTGGTGTGGAAAGAGTGCCTATGAAGATCATCATCAATATCCAGAACTGTCTAAACAAAAGCAGCCAGATTATACTGGTTCTTTTACTCTAAAATATGGCTGGATATAATACAGTGCCACTTACTACATAGGCATCATTGAAATCATTAAACATGAAATGGAAATAGCCCTTTGCTAACGTTTCTAAAATGAGAGCTAAATTGTTGTATGTTGCAAAGTTGAAAGGAAGTATTTGCTGTCTGACACCTGAAGAAAGGACATCAACAGACAACTTCCATTACCACCACAGGCAAATGGCGAGAGGGCCAGCATGTTAACTGACAGCATTTCTTTTAATGTTTTAAGTTAACCAAAGAATTCACAACAGGAAGAATTTCAGCACTATGCACGTACAAAAAGATACCTAGGGAATTAAATGCAAGTTTTTGGAAAGGTTCTCTGTGCCAGGAAATAAAATAGTAAATGTATAGTGACCCTGTGATCCTGCAAGCAGATGTGACCTGTGGAATCACTTAAATCAAACCTGTCATTTTACAAGTGAAGAAACGGAGGCCAGGAAAAGGTCAGTGACGTATAGCAGGGCCACATAGTGAATCCATGTCTTATGACCACATTCACAGGTTCTTTCTGCTCTGCTGACGTGTTCGAACCAGCACAGTAGAAAAAAGAGATTATACAGCCAAATTTTAGATGCAACTCAATTGTATCCCAAATCATATAGACGGTACTTTTTCATTTCTTTTTTTGGCCAGAATTACCTAGATTCAGTTTCCATTGTACAAATAGACAAATGCCCCGCTTTTATATTTTAATAATCATGCCTTATTTCAAATAACAAATTCACTTTTTGTAAATTTGGTATTTGTGGCAAGTGACAAGTGTTATGTGATACCACCCAGCATCTCAGACACCTGGGCCCACTAAAATTGTTGCCTGATTTTCTGTGTTTGTAGCTGCCTGTACTTGACTTTGCATTGCCAGAATGGCAGCCACTGTGGTTCCCTTCCCAGCATGCAGCCCTCACAGGTCTAGGCACAGAAAGAGACTCTCATCCCCCTAAGGCCATTATTCTCTCAGTCTGTTCTCTTCTTTAGTAATCTCCCTTTCACATTTCCTACAGTTACTTTCCCAGCCTCAGGCCATTCTCCTCAAGGCCT
Organism: Saimiri boliviensis; assembly: GCF_048565385.1. Lineage (NCBI taxonomy): Eukaryota > Metazoa > Chordata > Mammalia > Primates > Cebidae > Saimiri > Saimiri boliviensis. Next base: position 163,067,003 of record NC_133450.1, read on the forward strand.
TCATCTCATCCCAGTCACTACCTGAAGGGGTTTAGACTCTCAATCCACCAACTCCCACTTCCATCCCAAATTGGTTTTCATCCACAACTGCCTTCACTCTATTACATTTAGTTTTACTTACATCTGTTCTTTCAGAGGACCTTACAGACTTCTCTGTTCTTATGCACCACCCCACAAAAGAGTATCTACTTTTTATCACATAATTTCACGTCTTTGATAAGATAATCTAATAAATTACAGGCTCTGCTGTACCAATATGTTAGAAATTTCTGGGGCATTTTGTGTACTCTCAAGAATTTCTGAACACAGTACCTTAAAACAGGTGAATAAATCTCACTAAGAATATTTCAGAGGAAAGCTCGGTGGAGGGATATAGTTTGGCAGCAGAACTTAGCAGTGCACCTCATATCAAACCAAAATGCAGCAGTTAGTCCTTTTTTGATGTAGGATGGTAACTCAATGCAGCTATTTGTGATGAGGAAAGTCATTCTGGGCAAACAAGTTATAGAATATCTCGCAGCATCTTATTTTAAAGCATGTTTCTGCATTTAACTGGTTAGCAATAAGCAAGAAATGATTTGCACAAATACAATTAAATGGAACCTTATTATAATGGACTATGCTATCAGAATTTTATTATTAAAGGCTTATTCATCACTATCTGAAAAAAAAAAAAGAAAATCAAACTAGAAATTATGCCAGATATAAATTCTCTGTTTTGAAAAAGTCTATGAAGCCCATATCACCTATCTGCTTATCAAGTGAATACTGGTGGCAATCTTGGCTCTGTCCTTTTTAAACTTTGTGAACTTTGTCAATGTGTAGTTTTCTTAAGCTCTGATTTTTTTACTTGTAAAGTGGAGAGTAGGGATACCTGTCTCTGAGGATTGTTATGAAGATAGAATTAGATAACATTTTTAAAGTAGTAAGCATACTGTCTGCCACATGACAGTCACCTAACAAATGACAGGTTTTATTAGATTTTGCAATGAGCTTGCCCTTTATATGTAATACATAATCACTGATAACAGTCCAATTTTGGACTTTAGGGGATGAATCCACATTTCTAAAACTGAGAGAATTTTCAGGGAAAGAGAAGCATTTTCCCTTGCAACAGTTTTTTTTCTTCCTCCTTTAGAAATGGGTATTGCATAGCTTTGTTCAAAATAGTATTATTTAAAACAATGTTTGATTGGATTCAAACTCTCTTCTGACATCTTCTCAAAGGACAATCTCAACTCTTCAATTATCTTTTTCACATACATCTCAAAAGGTATTTTAAGTGCCTGAAAAGCCATAATTCTTTTCCCCTAAAGTTTTGAATTCCATCTGATGAAGATATTACACTAAGTGGAATAGTATCATGTTGCAGAAACAATAGCTTAAATTAACCTCTCACTGTGTTCAGTCAGGTTTTTTCTTTTCCTTCATAAAAGTTGATTCAATGCTTTTGAAAGAGGCAAGATTGGCAAGGATGAAGAATTAAGGTCTTTACGTCAAAAAATAGGTACTGACTAGAATGAGTAGCAATATCCTTAAAACTGTTGGCTACAGAATGTCAAAAACATTTAGGAAAGGACTGCCTTAAGGGAGTGGTGGTGATTGAGTCTTCCTGGTACATTTAGTCTAGGAACATATCCTAGGAATGATAATCCCCTCTATTCAACACGGTGAGTGCTGGTTTTTAATTAAAAACAAACGAATCTATCTTCATCATCTCTTAGATACATTGTGTTACAAAGATTAGAACCATCATATCAAATTACACGGAAGAAAGAATTTTGACGGGACGATTTCCCTTTAAAGTTTCAAAATGTGAGACTCGAGCCTAAAATCATTCTTATCATCCTTGAATCAACAAATACCAGGTAGCTAGCATCTGCCAATCTTTTAATTCACATGAGGCACTAAGAGAAAGACAGGCATGCTCCCTGTTTCCATGGAGTTGAATGGCAAGAGAGAGATGTGAAAGAAATAGAAACACATACAAATTTAAAAGATAATTATCTGGCTGGCCGACATCATGGGCATATGACGTATATGATCATACAGGTCCCTGACTTTAGAAGGGTCACACACTTGGCTTTATGCTTTGCTTTGCCTTGCTGAAACTCTTTGTAGCTTTTAACAAGATGGCTGAATTTTCATTGCATTTTGAACTGGACCAAATTATGTATTTATTCATTTATTTAGGTATCATGTAATTATGTCGCCACTCTTGTTCAGATAGCATTAACTGCTATGAAAGAAGTAAAACACAGAAATGACACAGAGAAAAACAGCAGTTATGAGTCACAAAGGTAATTTGGATGGCTTAAAAAAAGACCTCTCTGCCTGTAATTCTAGCACTTTGGGAAGCTGAGGCAGGCAGATCTCTTGAAGCCAGGAGTTTCACACCAGACAGGCCAACAAGGCGAAACCCCATCTCTAGTAAGAATACAAAAATTAGCCAGGTGTGGTGGCATGCATCTGTAATCCCAGCTACTTCGGAGGCTGAGGCACGAAAATTGTCTGAACCCAGGAAGCAGAGGTTGCAGTGAGCCGAGATTGCACCACTGCTTTCCAGCCTGGGTGACAGAGCGAGACCCTGCCTTAAAAATAAAATAAATAAATATAAAATTTAAAAAACCCATCTCTAATGATATGATTTATGAGCCAAGAATTAAAATATTTGCTAAATTAGTGGATCTCACTTCATTCCCTTACAAGCAACTGAACATAAATTCAACAAACACTGATTTAGCACCTATTCTGTACAAGAAGCCATAATATTACCCTCTACAGATTAGTAATAGGACACAATTTTTGACCCAATAAATTTAAATTGAAAAAAAGGTAGTTCTCAATATGCTCTTTAATAAAGACACTCACAGATATGAGTATTTCAGAAGTAGAAGTGAAAGACAGAGGTGTTTGGAACAGCACGAAAATCCTTTTAAAGCAAGGAAAGGTTGATTTCACTGCCCCACTTAGTAGGATGGGATGGCGTAGCCAGGACCTATTTTCCAAGGAGAACACAGCATCAATGAAGATCCAGAAGGAAAAAAGTAGAGTGCATTTGAGTAACAATGAGTAATACATATGCTTATTTACAGGATAGGGTAGATGTAGGAATTATTTTTAAAAAAACAAACAACTGGGTGCATTCTCATCTCCTGCTTTTCTCTTCTTACTTTTACCTAATAAACTGCCAAGTCTGGTTGATTCTATCTTCTGAGTATCTCTTTAGGGCACTGCCTCTGCTACGTCCAGCAGCCATCATCTCATTTCTAGATGACTGACTCAACTTCTCAACTCATCTCTCTTTAATTGGGCCTCTTCCCCAGATCAGTTCTCTTGTCTGAAATCAGAGAACTACTCATTCTAAGAGGAAAATCTGATTGTGTCACCGTTGGGTTGGACATCTTTCCATGCAGTATTATGAGTGGATAAGTCTTGATTTTGAAATAAGGCAGAATGTAATTTGAGCCCAGCTCTCCCACTTAATAGCTGTGCTCTTTAATGAGCATCATGACCGCTCTGATCTTTAGCTTCCTCATGGGGAGTTTATGATAATTCAATAAATAATGTATATTAAGTGATAACACTGCCTGGTGAACAGACAGCACTCAGTGAATGTTACTGTTCTCAGAACAAAGAGCAGTTCCTCTGTGTGGCTTTTAAGGCTCTAACGCACCTTGTTTTGGTTTCCTCTTTATTGTTATTCCTTGCTTTATTCTCCACTTCAACAATATGCTCAAGGACGGGCTCCCCCTTTTCCTCCAGACTTTAATGCTCTGCTTTCTCCTAAGAACAACTGTCTTCCATTACTTATTTATATTATTCACTCAATCTATTGTTGTTCAACCCATTTGATAGGCAGGAATACTCAGACACTAACTGGCCAGATGACTTTTGAAAGTCACATGCGGGTGGCAGAATAAAGTCCTAAACCAGTTTGTGTTGGTTCAAATCCTGTTCTCATTTCCTGTGAGACCTATTATCTCACAATTTTTAGATGTTCTCTGGGAAAATATTTGGGGTTTTCTCTCAGTACAATTATTCTCGAAATATAAATTGTGTCTGCTTACTCATAATCTGGGTTTCTACTAAGAGCTCATGTATACCAAGTAAGATCGGTGAGCAAAATAAACCAATAAACAAAAACCTGGACATCCTGCCTCTCCTTCCAAGCATAATCTTCAATTTTGGGGTTAATAAAGCTGTTATCCCATTCTTTGGTGGACACATAAGACAACCATTTTTAAGTTTCACTTGCTTCAACTATAAAATTGGTGCTGCAGAAGCAGACCGTTATTTTTAAGGCATTTAGGGAGGCTGTCACAGATAAAAATTTAAATGGAATGTTAATCTGCTTGGCAAAATTAGAGTTTTAATCTTAAAGTCTGAGCTAAAGTAAATTCAGATTGATATGGATTCATTCCACAAACATCAATAATTTTCCATTATGTTAAAATCAATCCCAATTTTACATGCAAACAACAGATTCAAGTAAAAACCTTAGAGGTTTGTGTTCCACCACAAGCATACTTATTTTGGGTCTGTGCAAATCCAAAAACACTTGGTACAGCTGCATGTTCTCCTTGCTAAGGAGGGCACAATTTTGCTTTCATGCCTCCAATTCTAAAAACTTCCAGTTCATTCTTTCTAATTAGCCATCATATTTAGTTTGAACTCAAGGTCTTAAAAAAATATCAAAAGAATCCTGAGGGAAGATGGGTTAAAAAATTATAGCCGCAACAAAACTTGGTTAAAAGTACATGAAATTATCTGGAAGTAGCAATATTTGTAGTGATATGGGATATGCTAGTCTATTTTTAAAAATTGCATTAGAAAGTCATTTAACTTCTTAAAAACTCAAGTTTTGTCATCTATAAAATGAGATCAACTTGCCAACTTTTCAGACTTTGCATCAGGATTAAACAAAATATTGTGAAAGTATTTTGAATGTACATATGCTAATCAAATATAATGTGAGATCATTTCATACTAGAAAAGGCAATAAATTCTTCAATTCTTGTTTCTGTTGATAAAACATCCAATTAGGTCCTGTTTCCAATTGTCATCTAATCTTTTTGCTTCACCTGAAATGTTTTTCCTTCTCTCCACCCAAACTCTCTAAACATTCATTTTATCTATGAAATGTTCTGACTCCTACAGCGCTTGTTTATCCCCTCTTGTCTGCATAAGAGAATCTTTTCAACTTCAATTCACATACATCAGATTTGCATGGCATCTTGTTATCAGATCCTTTAGAACAGAGCAACTTCACATTGCCTCTGGGTGCACAGCAAAGTGCTAAGTATGAAGGAAATGCTCAATAATATGTTTCTGAGTGGATTCATTCACTTCTTGAGAAGGCTGTCTGGGTTTTCTGTTTAGCCATATACTTTGTTATGTCTAAAATCCACCTAGCCCAGAGTTAGCCATGTGTACGTTAATACTAGAAAAAGCAGATATAACTCACTGGTCATGTTAGGATTTAAATATCTCTTGCAACTTATATTAAAGACAATAATAGCTCTTATTTGAAGATTAATCTATGGTGAGAGACATTCATTGATATGGTGACTGGCAAAAGACTGACAGATTAGTATCCAACAGTTTCTAGTTATTACTCTTGCAACTTTTGAGAGTGACCTAGCTATTTTTTATCTCGCTTTTCTTATCTGTAAAATGGCCATGCTATTACCCACCTCAGCAAGATGGTGTGAATTTTAAATGAGATAGTGTATTTACTATTGGCTACAAGTGTTATTAATGTCTATGTCACAAGATACCCAAGCAACTCCTTCATTTATCCATTTACTATGTATACAAAGATGAATTACACATAGTCTTTGCTCTTGAGCATTGAAAGTGAGATCTGGTCTATAATTGGATCAGTAGTAATATCGCTGTGTTTGAACCAGACTGGTTTAAGAGTACAAGCAAATAAATGATTAATTTTGCATGGAACTTCAAAAGAAGATATGATAGAAGAAGAGTTATTTGACTTGGGCTTTTTAGTTGATATGCAAGCTTGTTTTAATAAGTAGAAAGAGTGTAGTGGAGAAGGATATGGCTCTCTAGATAAGTGAAAATGATCAGTAGGGCTTAATTTCGCAGAACATTTTGTGCCAAAATTGAATGAGAACATACACATGAAGATACTACAAGAGTATTCCACTGTAAAGTTGGGTAACCTTAGTTTAATGAATTCTAAAGATAGAGCCCTTATTATATACACACGCACTCACACATATGTATAAAAAGCCAAGTACTGTCTGTATCATTTATCTGTAACATAATGACATACACCTTGAAAATGAAGATGATCTCATTGTAAAAAAGAATAATATATTAAGGTAATTAAAATGTCTATCAGATTCAATCAAGCTAATTCTAAACAATTAAATAGAAGTAGGTGGTTTTAAAATAGCTTACGATGTACTTGTCTAGTTATATTTAATTGAAATACTGTAGGGTTATATTAATGACTCTTCAAAAGTTTTTTTTAGTTGCTTGATAAGTGAAAGTAATGTTATCTATTTCCAAAATTATAAACAATGTAAAATCAGGTCCATGACATTGGGAAGGTTTAGGAAACTTATAATTCTGCTTAGAAGTAAACAGTTTTTTTAAAAAAAGCCGCAATATATGTACTTATAAACTTTAACAGAAGCAGTGTATCATCCTTTCTTTGTTTACATTTTTGGCATTATAAGAAATATAAAACCCAGTTTATTAGTTATTGGAATTTGTTAAGGATTTTTCATGGCTGGACCTACATTAATACAGATGGCAAAATTATAATTTGCCTTCATAGATGTGTTCATTCACAGCAAGAAATACTTTATAAAGATGACTGCAAGGAAAACAAAATGTAATTATTATTTTATATTTAAAAATTATTAAACACTTATTAATAACATTTGAATTTAAGAAAAATGTTTTATAAAGCATTTTGCTTTATTTATCAACAACTGAACAAAGTATAACATCAAAATACTTTTCGTTAACTTTGATCAAGCACAGATATAAGACTTTCTTTTTTTTTTTTTTTTTTTTATTTTATTTTATTTTATTTTATTTTATTATTTTTTTTTTTTAATTGCATTTTAGGTTTTGGGGTACATGTGATGAACATGCAAGATTGTTGCATAGGTACACACATGGCAGTGTGCTTTGCTGCCTTCCGTCCCCTCACCTGTATCTGTCATTTCTCCCCATGCTATCTCTTCCCACCTCCCCACCCCCCGCCCCTCCCCCATTTCCCCCCAACAGACCCCAGTGTGTAGTGCTCCCCTCCCTGTGTCCATGTGTTCTCATTGTTCAACACCCGCCTATGAGCGAGAATATACGGTGTTTGATTTTCTGCTCTTGTGTCAGTTTGCTGAGAATGATGGTTTCCAGGTTCATCCATGTCCCTATAAAGGACGTGAACTCATCGTTTTTGATGGCTGCATAATATTCCATGGTGTATATGTACCACATTTTCCCTATCCAGTCTATCATCGTTGGGCATTTGGGTTGGCAACCTGGAACCAACCCAGATATAAGACTTTCTATATAACATCTACATTTCCGTGGTAAGGAAAGGTAGTTATTCCCCGGTTATAGGAAAAAAAAAAACAATCTTTTAAAAATTCTGTAACCAGGTTACACTGATCTTTTAAAATGCACATAGTACAATGATTACCAAACAGTATAATAAAGACATGTAAAATTTCTCCTTGTTAAAATTTAGCCAAAATTATAGACAGATTAATCACTATAACGTTTGATATTTTAGAAAATAATTTTAATTTTAATTCTCACAAAAAATCAACTTATATTCTTTAGTGGATCTCTGGTGTGAACTATTTTAGTTTTCACAAGATTAGCTTTAATGAACAGCAAATATTTAGTAAACTTTTATAATATAAAGCATGTTTCTTCATTGCTGAAAATAGGGAGTAAAGGATTTCACTGTGCGTGCGACTAGCTGGTACTGCCTCCTCTAGAGATTTGTTGTAATAGATTCTTGCACATATTGGTGATAGCTCTTAAAGCAGTACTTCTAGACTACTACCATTATATTTTAAAAAATACCTATGCTGTAATTGGGCAATATACATAAAAAGTTTTACAAATGTAAATAACTCTGGGTCTAAAAAACAATTTTGTCTAAAAACAGTTATACAAATGCGTGTGTGCACTGATGTTTAGGCAAGCTTCTTTGTGTTTGTGAAAGCTGGAAACAATATCCATTGATGAGAGACTGAACAAATAAAGTATTCACCTCTGCATGCATATGACCATCCGACATAACCACTAAAATAATAATATAGCTCAATATTTATGATATGGAAAGATGCCCCTGATTATATTTAAAAAAAAAAAAAAACAGTATACTGAGTCACCAAATAGCAGTGATCTCATTTAGGTTATCTATATATTTGTAAAGCAAAAAATATCTTTTTGTAAATGCAGATAATATGGTAAAATATTTGACCAGTCATTGACAGTGATCTTTTTTTCTCAGTGGTATAATTTTTATAATATCTCTTTAATATTTTATGCCTTCATAAGGCTGCCATTTGGTTTAACATTCCTTGTCCGTAATAGAAAAATACATAGCTTCTGCAAACACTTTATTTCCATCTGTCAGGAAACTGTCAAGTTTAATGGTCAATAACATATTTGTAAACATACAATTTATGAGGTCTAACAGTTGATGATGCTACTTAGAGTTGTTCCATCCATAACCTCCCCAGCCATAAATAATGGCCCTGCCTTTATGTATTGCTTTTAACAAACATTAAACATTATTTCTAAAATTAAAACATTTCAATTCTTAAGAAAAGTCCCTAAGTAGCAAGTAATAGTATTGTCATTGTGAAAATAAATTTATACTGGTATTAGATACAATATAAACAGGGATATGTACATAATGTTAAAATAATAATAAAACATTAAATATATAATTCCAAATTATTTCCCTCTCCCTTTTTCTTACGAATCAAGAGAAAGACTTTAAGACTGAGTAAGCCATAAAATATTTCTGAACATGAGTTGTTAAGATTTGAATTGCTTGAAATGTCATTGTGTGCCTCACCTGTGGTCCTGCCAATTTCAAATGCAACAAAAATGTTTTCTTATTCTTTGTTCAGGGCAGAAGATAATCTGAGCTTAGAAACACACCCCATGCCTCTGGTTCAGCCATATACCACTTGGGATTTAATGTTCTTTTTCATACAGGTTTGTCACATCATTTTATAATGAACACTGGACTGGCTGAAAGTGAAAATGATACTAATCAAAAGAAAATGTTCATACAATACAGTCAGATGTGCTCTTATTAAAAGCTCGCAGCTCTTTAAGTATACTAAATTCCATTAAATTATACTTTTTAATTGGGTAAATTTCATGGTGTATAAATTATCTCAACAAAGATTTTTTTAATGAAGTACTAATAGGTACTACAACATTTATTTCGCAGAACATTTTGTGCCAAAATTGAATGAGAATAAACTTCAAACTATTATGCTGTATGAATAAACCAGACATAAAACCCCCATATATTATATAATTACATTTAAATAAAATGTCTAGAATGGACGAATCTACCAAGACAGAAAGTAGATTAAGTGGTTTCCTATGGTTTGGAATGAGGGATGAATGGGAAATAAGGTTTCCTTTTTGAGATGACGAAAGTATTTTTGTTTTAAAATTAGATTGCAGTGATGGTTGCATAATGCTGTAAATATACTAAAACAATATTGAATCATATGAATCATATGTCCTAAATGGGTCAGGTTTATCATATGTAAATTGTATCTCAATAAACTGTAAAAAATGTAAAAAAAAAAAAAAAAAAAAAGCTTGTTTGGTATTGTAGCTAATAGGATTTGACCCTGGCCTCTCAGCAGTTCTGGCACATTATTGGCACACAGTATAAATTCAAGAATATTTTCTTCTTCCTGATGATGAATTGATGCTCAGAGATAATGTGTTGATGAAAAATTAAAGTCTGATCCAGACTGATGGGAAAGAATGAAGAACGAAAACGAACAAACAACAATAACAAAAGCTGTAGATGACACCAGTGTTGAAGGAAAAAGAAAGAAACCAGTAGAGAACGTGAAGGAGTAATGAAAGCTTTTGACATTTAAGGACGGGTACTTAAGTCACACATTTGAGAATATCTGTAAACATTTGTTGAGTATGCACTTATGTGATCGGCACTGTACTAAGAGCTTTGTATGCATCGCTTTGTTCGCTATTCACAAATATGTGAGATGAGTACAATTACCATCTTTATTCTACAGAAGAGAAAGCTGAGGCACAAAGGGCACAAAAAGATTAAGTGGCTTGCCCTGCGTCACACAGCTAAGGTCCCAGTTCTGTAGGATTTAATTCTTGGTTCTTGGCCATTATACTATCATAAAGAAGGGGGTGTGAGGTTACAACCAAAATATGAGTTGCACTATTTTCATTTCTAGCCATGGTGGAGCAGCTTGTAACAGACCAATCTCCTGCTTAGAGCTATTAGAAAATCTGTACTAAAATACACACGGACAAAGAAGCATTTTTTTTTTTTTTTAAGGTACTGGAGAGCTGTGAGCTTGCTAGGATGTTAGGACCAAGATCCTGGAAGGGTGGTTCATTCATCGGAGGCAAGACACACATACTGTCCATTTTTGTCTTTGGGACATTTGCTATTTTCTTAAGCAGCTACCAGCTAGAGACACTGATGTCAGATAGATGCTGCGACCACCAGAAACTGGTAGAGCTTTTACACTGTCAAATAGCTAGGAAGACAAAAAGTTAGGGTGTGTATCAATTGAGATAGCTATTAATTGAGGGATTGAGATCCTGGCGAGAGAAAAGAAGAGCACAAGTGTTAGCCCTGTACTTTGAGATTGTTTTCCTCTTGGGACCTTGGCAGTTCTTAAGCTTTATAAGGTAAAAGGCTATGAAGCCAAATAAATAAGCAGCTGAAAAGCTGACTGAAGCTGTTGGCAGCTTTAAGTTGCTAGAGAGACAAAATTTAGATTTGAGGGCACATAAGGAAGAAGAGTCCCTGGATTAACATATCAGGGTCTTAGTTAGGGTCCTTTTAGGGTATAACACAAAGTGGGGGGAAATCAGAAGTAAGTTGAGTCTTAACTTTGAAAATTCTAAACCTCATCCTCTTTGCAAATGTCTTGCTTGGAATGATGTATTTTGATATTACTCCATCTGCCTACTAGAAGAGAGAGTGAATTTTCTCTGTAGTTGCTACACTTTTTCACATAATGTTCAGTATATGAAATGAAAGTTTGTATCCTCCCCCAAATGAAGCCTTAAGCCCCAACATGATGGTATTTGGAGATGGGGCTGTGGAACGTAGTTAGATTTAGGTGAGATTAGTATCCTTATAATCACAGGATGAGAGACAAAGGTTCTCTTTCTATCTACCACATGAGTACAGAGCAAAAAGGCAGGCTTCTGCAATCCAAGAAGGGACCTCTCACCAGATAAATGAATCACCCAGCCTCTTGCTCTTAGAATTCCCAGCCTCAAGGACTTTGAGAAATAAATTCCTATTGTTAAAGCTACCCTGGTTAATGATATTTTGTATGGCAACCTAGGGTAGTTTATTTCAACCTGTAATATCCCCAGGCATATAAAAAATGCCATGAGAATTAAACAGACAGCAGAAACTTACTTACAGTGATACAAATATTAGAATTTCTAGGCATGCACTGAAAGTAAATGTATTAAAATAGTCAAGATGATCATAGAGATAATTGCATCAGAGAAATAGAGCCTATGAAAAATCATCAAATGAAAATTGTAAAACACAAAAAAATGCAGTAACTCTAATTAAGACCCCAATAACTAAGTTAAATGCCATATTAGACAGAACTGAAGAGGGAATTTGTGATTTGAAACATCATGCAGTACAAAATATTCTAGTTGATACACAGAGAAGAAAAGAATACATAATGCAGAAAAAAATACAAAACATATGAGAAACAATGAGAAGCTCTAACATACTTTTAGCTGGAGTTCTAGTAGAGTGAATCCTGTAGTGCATCACTCCTAGAGTAAGTCAGTCATTCTCCAAGTGCTGGAAGTACTGACAACTCAAGCCCCTTAGCCAAATCCTACTCTAGGAATTTTCCTTAGCCAAAGATACATACTTTGCTCAAGGCTGCATTCCCTCTTGGAAGGCTGCCAATATCCAGTGACTAGCTGATACAAGGACATGAAGATCTGGACCACTTGAAGGAACATCCTAGTTCCAGAGCTGCCCATGGAATGGCAGAGGAATTTGTTGCCACTTATTCACAGTTTTACTTCTCCCTCTGCCCATTCATACTTCTTTACTCCCTGTATTGATGCTAATGGTAAGGGCACTTGCCAAATCCTCATCTCAGAGTCTATTTCTCGGGAAATTAACACAGTTGTTGCCAGTAATATTCCAAGGAAGCGAACACTAAAATGGGATTTTGGAATCTGTAACCCTACCAGTTGGCTGACAATAGTCACTGGTTGAAGGTGAAGGGCTGAATGGCCCACAGCATTGTATAGAAATTGCAATATGCACTGTGGTGAAGCGAGGTGAGATGCCAGAAGAAGAAAATGCTGTTGCTTGTATAATATCTCAGGTTTTTCAGAATTTGGGGACACTACTAATTACAAAGATAATGGAATCAGAAGGCTTTTGACAAGTGCCAAAAATGCAACGGAGAAAAATAGTGAAAAGCTAAAAATGACTAATTAAAATCAAAATTAATTAAAAATAAAAGAGGCATTCTTTCACAGTGTGCAAAGAAACATAATTATCTATCTAGTCTCAACAATCTACTGACAACTGGTAGAATTCATAAATTTAGCAAGGTCACTAGATACAAAGTCAATATTTTAAAACTGTATTTCTACATACCAGTGAAAAGAAATAATTCAGGAAATGTCCATTTGAAATACCCAGATATACTATGAAGAATTTGCTACAAAGAAGGTCACCAGCAATTTCTTCATACTTTATAGCTATATCACTCCACCAATCAAGAAGTGGGTTATTTTTACCTTCTACTTAAATCTAGACTGGGCCTATGACTTGCTTTCACCAGTATGACACAGCACAGGTGTCATTATGTCAGTTATTAGTTTAAGCTTACCAAGGTCTTACACTGCTGTGTTCATTTTTGGAAGTAGGCTACCAAACATAGACACTTGGGCTAGACTGCCTAATAATGACAGACCAATGAAGAGAATAAGAGGTCATGTGGAGGAAAATCAATGCACCCCACATGATAGCCAGCATTGAGGTGATCCTGGCTCCCAGAACAAACATGGCAGCCGGCATCAGAAGAGAACACCAAATACGCTGAGCCTGGCCCAAACCCATGACCGCCAGAATCATGAGCAATAAACCTAACAAATTTTGGTGGGGGTTTGTAATGCAGCAATATTATATGTGCATATATATAAAATATATAATATCCCATGTAATTTATAATATATAATATATATATACATATATATTTTTTGATGCAAAAGCATTGCAGTTTTGAGATAAAAGCAATGGCAAAAACCACAATTACTTTTGCAGCAACCTAATCTATATATCTGAATAGAGAGTTCACACAATGTAGAAAGCAGTGTGAAATCACAGGTACAGAGAAAAGAGTAAACCACTGCATAAACTTACATTACTAAATTTTGTACTTGAAATTACATTTAAAAATGAGGCAGATACAGTTTTTAGCTAAGAAAGCTTCTTGGGATATTTCTGCATACAGATTCAATTACATTTGGTTAAGAAAATTATCTTGAACTAATAATAAAACTGAAATTTCTTCATCACAAGCAAGAGGAGATAAAAATAGTGTTAATTTTTATATAATAGTAATGCAAAGATAAAATGAATTCAACAATAAAAAATGAAATCAAAAAGAAATACTGAAAGAAAGGGCAGGTAATATATGTCATGTATTGTGTGAGATACTTTAATCATGAAGCAGTGTTTATACAATTAGTTCTAAATCAAAAGTAGAAGGTAAATGGGATTGAAAATCTGGCAATCTACTATTAAAAGCGGGGAAGACTTTCAGAAGCAGACAATGGCTTAACTACTTCTGAGGCATGTCGGTTTCTAATTTATACAGTATTAATTGGCCAACAGTTGAGCCACTTTTCCTTTAAGGTTAAAATGTAGTTTGTGAGCTTAGTTAATATGGTGAGCCAAAGGAACTAAAAGACACACATAATTATTTTTCAAATGCTTCTATAGACACTTGGGTGAGTATATTATTATTTGTAGCCCAATGCCTCAGTTTTAAAAAGGGTAATATTGATCCAACAAGAAATAGCATAATTTTGTGATTTACTGTAGAGTTTTTTAATTTACTTTGCAGCTCTCTCTCAGAATCTTTTGTTCTTTTGAATAACACTGAAAAATAAACCTAACAGTGCAGACCCGTGTCTCTGCCTAAGGGGAAAACGCTTTGTTCAAATAGAAATTAGCTATCATATTTAGGATTTCACAATGCTAAGCAATACATATGGAATTTCTAAAGTATCCTTTAATGAATAATGAAGCTACTTTAATACCTAAGAAAAGAATAAGCCCTCAAACACTTCAAAGATCAATTTAATTTGATTTCTTATATTTCCTGTGACATAACAAAGAAAGGATTACAGCCAACATTGAAAAGTGGAGTTTTAGCAAGATCAGGAAATCACTATAATTCCCAGAGTTGTAGACAATGCTTTGCTTTCAAATATTCACTAAGAGCATCCCTCAGATTCAGAGGCCATTGAAATAGTCACTGTAATGAAATCAGAGGGCTATACTATGTGTGTTTCCAAATGCAAATGTATATAGGAGTGTGTGTGTTAGGAAGGGCACACAAAAGGTAGATCAAGGTAGACAAGGGGCATCTGGAGAAGAAGAAAAAGTAAAGAAAATGATGGAGAACCTTCAAAGCAAACACATGCTTTATCCTCAGTGATGATTTTGCATTGCCAGGCCTCCTGCTGGTAGGCTGTATTCTTGAAACAAGTTTGTAAGTCATCAGGAACAGTTAAAGCTTATTGAATTGTTGATCTAGGATCAGTGCGAAGTCAATTTGCTGTTCAGAACTGAACCGACACACAGGAAGTAGGGTCAGAATTATACTGAGGATTTATAAGGAGTATTGCAGAACCATTTTCAGGACAATGGTTATAATTAAAGCAGCTTTATTAAGAAGGCTTACATACAGAGGTCACTTATTCAAAGGAATTAACAAGGTTTCGTTGTTTTTTAAAAAAGTGCTTGTTTTTTCCTGTTTTGACTTTAGAAACTAATTGAGAAATGGAAAATTAATTTATTATAAGGAAAAATATTATTCTGATCAGAAACTTTTCCCTAATTTATTGGCAATGACAAGAATCACAGTAAGTCACAAAGAAGAGAGAGTCACAATGATACTTCACACCATAGATTTTACACAGATACATTTCTGAAAAATTATCTTCTTGATTATTACTACATATTTACAAGGGACAAAAGAATAATATGCCATTTTAATTTTAGTACTAAAATGGTCATTGCATGCAGGCCACAACATCAAGATACCAAAATGGACAATTTTCTTTAAAATTTTAGTGTCAAATAAAGTTGGATCGGATAGAGGCAAATCTGTAACATCCCTAACAATCCTAACAATCTTTGTGGCTGAGGGTTGGGCCACTTTTTCTAATAAGATCAAAAAAGTAGTACAGTTTTCTTTTTAGCATGAGTCCACTAAACAGAAAAATCATTACAACTATTTGCTTAGACAAAGGCAACCGTCATTGCAGAAGCCCCAGAATATCACTTTACAGAGGACATTCTGTCAGTCTTTGGTTCTGCATATATTAAAACCACATTTTCTGGAATGTGACCAACAAACAGCTTTACATATTGTAATATGAGTCCTACAGTAAAAACTTGAATCAATGAAAACTAGGATTAAGTATTCTAAATTAATGTTTAGCAACATTAAATTAACTAAATTAATGTTTAGTGTACAAACACTGCCTAGACCTCTGTGAGCTTCTTCACTAGAGAATAAAAGCAAATCTTAACCTTAGGGGTCTGTGTATTTAAAATAGCTCATTTAATGCACTTAACCAGGGAGGTGAAGTATCTCTACACTGAAAACTATCAAACACTGATGAAAGACATTGAAGGAACGATAAATAAATGGCTGGCTATTCCTGTGTTCATGGATTGGAAGAATTCATAATGTTTAAATGACCATGTTATCCAAAGTGATCTACAGATTTTATGCAATCCCTGTCAATATGCCATTAACAATAACAATTTCTTCAGAGAAATTGTTTTTTATTGAAATTTATATTGAACCACAAATAATTCCAAAATAACCAAAGCAATGCTGAGCGAAGAGAACAAAGTTGTAGGAATCATACTACCTGACTTCAAAATATACTAGAGATATATTAACTAAAACAGCATGATACTGGCATAAAAATAGACACATAGACCAATAGAAAAGAACAGAGAGCCCAGAAATATCTGTATATGCAACAAATTGTACCCCATAGATATGTACAATTACAATGTATTGGTTAAAAATCATATTGACAATGGACTTTTTTTCAGGTTACTCTGGTCTCAGTGACATTCCTTGTTGTTACTCAAAGCCAGATTACATATTATATGTATTCTTATCAGACAGTTCTTATTTAAACTAGCCTCTGTTCTCATTAGACTTTGCTAATGATATCTGTCTCTTCACAGAATTCCTTGTCACTGAATAAATAAAATTTTAAAGACAAAGAATATTTAAGAATAAAGTTAAGGAATAATGTAAAGTCATAATTAGATCTAGATAACTTGAACTCTTTTATGCATCTCCTAAAATTTTGACAAATTTTAGACTTCCTTGTATTTTATTTATTACTATAAATAAAATATGGCTCACACCTGTAATCTCAGTACTTTGGGAAGCTGAGTTGGGAGGACTGCTTGAAGCCAGGAGTTTGAGACAAGCCTGGTCAACATAGTGAGACTCCCCGACCCCACTCATCTCTACAAAAATTTAAAAAAAATTATCCGGGCATGATGGCATGTGCCTGCTGACCCAGCTATTCGGGAGGATCCTTGAAACACAGGACTTGGAAGCTGCAGTGAGCTGAGCTATGATTGTGTCACCACACTCCATCCTAGATGACAGAGAGAGACCTTGCCTTTTTATTTAGTTTTGTCAACAGATTTTAAGAGCTAAGGATTTGTTTCATTACACTTTGTCATCTTTAGTAAAGATTTCATTTATTTTCATTACACTTTGTCATCTTTAGTAAAGATTTCTTTTATTAGATTTTTGACTGTCTTTTATAATTATTTTTCAGCAAGCACGTTAGTAAAAAAATGAACATATCATAATTACCTATGAATTACTGGAGAAAATATAACTATAATTATTAATATTCAATTTTCAATATTTGTAACATGTAATGTCTTAGTAAGCTTTGGACGCATTATTAGAAACCTGTGGGTGGTTATCAGCCTGAAAATAATATCTTTCAGATTTTTAAAGGTTGTAAAATTTCACATACAATTTATATGGAGACTTTTTAAAAAAGGTCAGATGATGGGACAATGCCAGAATTCTTGCCTAGGAAAGACGGATTAGACATGAAAAGTGCATTAATGCTTTTGAGCAGCGCATGTGATTTTCATATGTCACAGTTTTCATCAGTCCTTGCAGTTAAGTTTCCTACCTCGTTTATATGACTTATTTGACCCTTTAAAGTATTTGAGAGTGAGAACTGTGTTTTAAAAATCCAGTCTCATTCCATATCTGATATAATAAATTAACATCATTCAACTAATATTTTTACCCATTTTAAATTATTAGCAAAGGGTTTAATATTGTTGAAAAGTAAAGTCATAGAAATCAGATGTCTGGCACAAAAAATAAATATAGTATGTACTAGAAACTTCTTTAGCCCTGTTTCCCATTCAACCAGCTTACCTTTTACTCCCCATATCTGCCTACTCAGCTTCCTGTGGGTATATACACTGACCTCACCTTTACTTCTGCTCTGACTTCCTGATCCACCCAAGACCCAACCATGTATAACCTAGAAATGCAAGGGAATAAATACTCTGTAGGATGACCCTTGGTCAATGGGAAACTGTATTTGGCAAATAAAGTTTCTTCTTCTATACTTTGGATGAACAATTCTGAGGTGTATTTCACCTTTAAAAAAGCATCTGCATGATAAGCTTCTAGTTACCCTAAGCTGTTAACTCATCCTTCAATAGATTTTTACTCTTTCCCTGTTTCATTACTTCTACTTCCCTTATATTCCCTGAGACCCCAAATAAGACTAACTGCACATAAGACATTCTTAGGCTCTGTTTCTCAGGGGAAAAGACTAACACTGAATATGTTTAAACCTTTAATCAGCATTTACAGTTAACACTGGTTAGATACCTATATACTGGTAAGAATTAAACTCTTCCTAATTTCATCCTTGATTTTTGGATGGAGTTTATAGAAGCATCCTAAAATAATTTTATTTAAATTTATTGGCAAAATGTACACATTTTAATAAACGTTATATTTATGAAAATATGTTAATTACATGTACTCTTATACAAAGGCACATGTGTCACTTTTCTCTCATTCAAAAATGCCAAATTTCAGGAATTAAAAAAAAAAATCTCTACATGAAGGAAGCAGAAGTTGGAATATCTTATGAACATTTAAATATTTAGCAGAGTCATTAATTTTACACAGCACATATGCATACATTTTCAGTCAAGCAAATCTGTACCACAGAATTTTCCACACTGGTTCCTATAGACTCGAGGCTGGTGTAGCTGTCTCTTTTTGCTTATATATCAAATAAAGGTACTAAGGCAAAAAAGCCTGTCTGTGATACCTGAATCCATGGCAATAGTATGAATAAAGAATGTCAGGAAAGCTACTAGCCTCTGTTAAAACTTTCTTCATCCTTCTATCCTTTTTTTTTTTTTTTTAATTATGTAGTACAATGCAGATCCTTGCTTTCATTGGAAAATATCATCTTACTTTCTTAAAGCAATGTGATCTACTCTAATACTTACAGGGCAGCAGATTCATTGGTGCATCATGTTCTGTGCACATTCTGCCTTTATTGGCAGAGGGCAGAGAGGGCAATGTTAAAAGTTAAAGACAAACAATGAAATATCAGAGAATGAGTTCTTCCACAAAATGGATTTTGTCGTATAACTAAAGATGACTCTTTGAAATTCTAGACTGTTATTTTTAACTTCTCTTCTTGGAAATCTTTCCAAAATGTATTATTACTTATTTTACTCATGTCTCAAAAAAGAAGCTGAATACAGCTTATGGTTTTTAATGGCACTGTTGCTATTGGCTAGATGGCTGTAATCACGATGATGGCCCTGGGAGTAATGAGGGGTGTCAGGCCTTTCATCCTCATGTCAGAGGGTCTAATACTGTTGGGATTTTTAATATATTTTAAATTTTCATAACTACATTCTTTTCTCTATTATCTGGCAGATTTTTCTGTTTTTGTATTCCTGCTTGAGTGTTCTTCCATCTTGGGAATTAGACTATCACACTTTTCAGGATCTACTGAACTTCTCTTAAGATGTAAATTTTTCACCAACTTCTGAATCACATTAAAAAACAATAGATTGCAACATCTGTCACAGGCCATGGTATATCTACCATGGTATATCCATGGCAGTGTGATTTGACATGGAACTGAGATCTGCTTCTCCAGGTTCAAATTTCACAGCTAACCTGAGGGGAGATGCTGATCTCTCCCTGAAATTCACAACAAAGGCTTAATTATTTGCTCATTTCAAGTGTTTCTGCTTCTCATAGTGTTGTATTTGTGGGAGGCTGAATCAATAAAAATTCATTGTCTCACAGTTCTGGAGGCTAGAATTTTCAAAGTGTGGTATCTGCAGTTGGTTCCTTGTGAGGTCTCTGAAGAAAGGGTCTGTTCTTGGCCCTCCTCCTTAGCCTGCAGACAGCTGTCTTCATATTCCCACAGCTTTCCCCCTGTGTGCTTGTCTCTGTGTCCAAACGTCCTCCTCTTGGAAGGCCACAGCCCTACTGGAGTAGAGCTCGACCTAATAAACTCACTTTAACTTGATAATCTCTATGAAGATCTTACCTTTACAGTTACATCATAAGGTATTAAAAGTTAGGATTTCGACATAATGAATTTTGGGGAGATACAAATCAACTTACAGCCAGTGCCTACAGCCAAAGACTACCATTCATTTAACAAATATTTTAAAATAATGTATCCAAGAATCTTGTTAGGGATAAGGGACACAAACATGAAGCTATGTTCTGTGACATTGAGAAATAAATAATTTCATTCAGTTATTATAGAATATTTATTGGAATAAAGTTCCTTCTGCCTTCTTTTTAAATATGTTTTGTGGGAAAGTCATTATAGACTCTGTCCACTTTACTGTCACAAAAATAATTTATATATGTTCAGGCAGTTCACAATGAAATCTAAATGTGTTAGCAAATTGTGTAAGTCATTAATTGTGTACTTGGCCAACCAAGGCATGTTTGCCTCTAAGTCTCTGGAATATGATGCCAAGCTTTATCAAAATGATTGCTAATTATCTACTATGACTACTGCTGGATATTATGAATTAATATTTAAAAAGTTAAACATTATCTTTACAGTTCTTCCTAAATTGCAACTTGAGAAGAAAATTATATGCTAATATTAGCATCAACATTCTAGTGTAAAATAATTAATGTATGTGAATACTAATTTCTTTCAAAGTATACATGCAATATTCTATATTGAGTATAAATATATCATATATATAAATGTAAATTTATATAAACTTTGCTATGTATTAAATATAAAGTGGGAATGCTATAGGACAGCATTTAAATTCAACTTTTTTAGTCTGCAGTGTTAAATATGGAACTAAGTCAATATCCTATATGAAATGATATGCTCAAATAAAATAACAAATCATATTTCTGTGAAATATTCCATAATCACATTATAAACCTCATCTCATTCTCTTCTTTGAAAGATAAGAATTCATAAAGTAATATAAAGTAGCACTAAAATATATATGGCTTATATGACTTTTTAGCAAAAAGCAATCTAAAATAAAAAAGACCTGTTAATACATCGGAATTTTTTCAATCAATAAAAGTCTGGGCCGGGCGTGGTGGCTCAAGTCTGTAATCCCAGCACTTTGGGAGGCCGAGGCGGGTGGATCACGAGGTCGAGAGATTGAGACCATCTTGGTCAACATAGTGAAACCCCGTCTCTACTAAAAATACAAAAAACTAGCTGGGCATGGTGGCGCGTGCCTGTAATCCCAGCTACTTAGGAGGCTGAGGCAGGAGAATTGCCTGAGCCCAGGAGGCGGAGGTTGCGGTGAGCCAAGATCGCGCCATTGCACTCCAGCCTGGGTAACAAGAGCGAAACTCCGTCTCAAAAAAAAAAAAAAAAAAAAAAGTCTGAAGCGTAAGAAAGAAATTAGTGAGTACTCCTCCACAAATATAATCATTTCTTAGGGTAGAGCACCCCACTTATTAGAAAATTCATTCAAGGAATAACATACTCTAATGATGATACTTTGATTTCCAAGGTAAACAAAGACACCCCCCCCTCCAAAAAAAAAAACTGAGGCTCAGGAGTCTTAAGTCTTGTCTGTTTTCTCTCATTAACAATTTATTCAGTGGGATAACTGATAAGATGGAATAACATGATATGCTATTTGGTATCAGGTTTTCTTTTTTTCTCTGAACAACCCACTGAAAGGAGACTACTGGAATCAGACCATTTTCAACAAGCTCAGCAACAGCGTGTGAATCAACACAACAGGAAACTGCTTCGTCAGCCTTTCAGCTCCCCAAATTAGAGGTGCATTCCATTAAAAATCACGAAAAGCAAACTGCTCCTCAGATCCCTCACTCACTTTGGTATCAGATAAGATCAAGCTTGGCAAAGGGCTATTTGGCAAAACATCGAAGATTCTTATCTTCACTACCCAAAGACTATCGCTGTGAAGACGAGGAGCATTATTGGTAATCATAGACATTGACACTTATTTATATAATTTCATTTTATCATCCCAGTAATTCTAGGAAGTTGGTACAATTTTTATCCCATTTTGTAGATGATGAAACTAAGTCCTATAGTGAGTAAAAAAATTTTTCAAAGTCTTGCAGCTGATAAGCAGCAGAGCAGGATTCAAACTCAGGAGCCTGAAGACAGACCCCAGCCTGTTTACAACCATTCTTATGATATAATAAAGTCACTATGAGTCAAAGTCTATGCTTTCAGCTTCTCGAAAGCAAAAGGTTATGTTGTCATGCAGTCTAGGAACCATAAAAATTCTTCCTTCAACTTAATCTGATTGAATCCTGTACTCTAATACAACTCCATAAAAATATCATTATATATAAGTATTAGATCAGAATCAGAGGTCCAATCTGATGGAGATTGAAAATAATGTTATTGCTTAAGTTCCTAAAAATATTACCAGCTTCAGCTTTAATCTGTAAATATTCATTTTGGAATCTTTATTCAATTTGTATACACACAAGAAATTTTACTGTCTTTTATTTTTAATTTATTTTTATTTTGGTTTGTTCATTTGCTTTGTCATGGTTTATATATGCTTTCTTCTTCATAATTCAGGCTTACTTACATCGACTAAATTGCTAAATATGAGTGAAAAAGTAGAAAGGGCAATTAATTTGCATGGTAGGAAAAAAGAAACAATAGTACAAAGAGGGTGTCTAGGAGAGTCAATAGAATTTGCGAAAAAGCAAAGCCAGTATTCAATAGGTAGAAAGTGTGGTCCATAACAATTGTCACTGATAACTCCAGATGGAGTTTTTTAAAGTCACCAAGGAATGATAATGGACTTAGCAGTATCTATTTACCAATGGTAGACAGTCTTATTTAAAACAATATTATCCCTAAATTCTGTCTTCAAAAGATCTATTTGTTCTTTGATCCAGCCATTAATTATTCCATATTTATTGAGTATCTACTTATCTTCTATGTGAAGGAGAGACAGAAAGATGATCACTGTGTTGTTTTAATCGCAGTAATATGGCTAGATCAAGGTATAATGATTCATAATTACATTTAGCATATTGGCTTTTCTGAGTTGGAGTGCAGAATGCAGAATATTTATCAGAGGCCACCCTGGGATCAGCATCTGTAGAAGGGGATGAAGGACATACAATGGGCAGAGGGTGACATCAGCTTGATCTGCAGGCCTGACGTTACCCTAGTCAATCTACAGAAAGTTCCAGAGCTGAAATGTCTGTAAGACTTGCCCTCATTGCACCAAAATGGCTGGGTCTTTATATCATCATCTCAACCAATTATTTAATATGGTTCATCTTACCTTGGAAAGAGTGTGACCTTGAATGAGGTATCTCTCTACAGCTTAAGTGATACCAAAGATGTTATCGACTGAACACTACCTGGTGACAGGACTCCAAGCTGCTGAGCAACAAGTCTATCTTTGAAGTAGTATGGGAGGCATAACTATGCCCAACACACCAGTTTCTAAGGCAGTGAGGTGCATGAGGGTGTGAGTTACAGAATAAAGGCTCCTTAGAGAAAATTAAGTTTGAACTCGAAAGATGAATAGGAAGAAGACAGGCAAAAAGGTAGAAATAAACTGCCAGACAAAAGAAAAAGTATGTCTGAAATGATCTAATGGAAAGATAAGGGTGTCTCTGGAGGTGGTGGAAAGTACTTGAGTTCAGCTGGAGCATAGATTACAGGGGTTTAAAAGGCAAAAGGTGATGATGGAGAGAGAAACTAGGTGATGAAGTAAATGATCTGCTTTCTGCTGTTTATGAACGAGCTATTCATTTCAGGAATTATCACATGGATCTTTCCCCTCTTTCCAGGGAGACATATCTGCATCGCTATCAATATAACATGTTACACTAAATTCTGAATCAATGAGGCCACTTTGGAACAATTTAGAGTTAAAGACAGAAAAAAAAAAAAAAATCCACATTTCCAAAATGGATGAATTTGGCATTAATGTCCCTTTTGAATATTTATGATATTTATGCTAACATGATATCATTATGTACACTGCTATATGATTACCACTCAAGCTTTGCAGAATGATGTCATGTTAAGGACAATTGTTCTAAGTGATAAAATTGCTTCTGCTGCAACATCGCCTACATGTTATGATATTTGAGCAATAGCAGGGGTGTTTTCCTTTGCTTGGGATTCTCCTTTTCTTTTCCCAAAATAAGTCATGGAACATATTTCAAAATATATCTTATTGGAAATGTTCTCACTTCCAGAGCTTGAAAACAAAAATCTGTATGTTCTTGCAGTTAGAATTCTGTAATGCTACTGGTGTCCCTAATTTTATTATAGCCACAGTTCCTTTCTCCTGAGCTCATTACAGAGACAAATATCCGTTAGTGACAGGTAACTTTTCATTCTAATGCGCCTGTACTACTGATGTCTGGGCCTCTGAGATATTCTATTCTGCACCTGAAATTAGTTTCTATGTTACAGCTCTGAACGTGTGATAAGAAAACAGATACTGTAATTTAGATAAACTCCACTAACTGGCTTGACTGAAATAAAGCCCAAATGAAGGTATAAATGGCTGAAGTGATTAAGACTGTCAAGTTCCCTGGGGTACAGTTAGAGAATAAAATAGCTGATGGATTATTATTTATCCATGAATGTGAGTTTGGGGGATTTAATTAAAGATGTTCTATTATATTTTTCAAAGCCTTTTTGAAGCTGTAAATCAAAAGCTGCAAAAACAGAGAATGTTGCCATTGAACAAAAAACCAGATCTCTGGCTATATTGGGAATGGCCTCTTTTAGGGGGTACTTTTAATGTTTCTATTTGGTGTTTTACCCTAAAAAAAAAACTACAAAGAAATAGAGAGAATCTTGTTGGCATAATTATTTCCTGAAGGATTATCTGAGCCATTGTGGTGTGTGTGTGTCTGTATTTTATCCATATATGTAAGACATGTGTGTTTACATATGTATATTCACATATATGCACATATAGTCACATATGTGCACATATATATGTGTGTTTTTTTATTTGTTTTTCCTAGTGCCTAGTATGCTTTCTTAAAGGGGCTTTAAACATAAATCCCCAAAATATGCCACAAGTAGAATTACGCAACAAAATCTGTGTCACAGGAGAAAACTGAATGCAATATAAAATCTATTTTAAAAATAGGATTATGTTATATCTTTAATCTCCATTCATTTAAAAAAATATTTAACTGTTATTAAAACATGATGAAAATATTATATGAGCTAACTATACCTGAAAATATCATATGGCATACATGAATAAATAATAGTCATGGATAGGTTCCCAAAGGGTCAACTAATCTGTTCTCTACTTCTAGTTAGGACTATTACATGTATATTGTTATTAAACCACTTCAGAAACTAAACACAAACTACTATTTTGTAGAGGATTAAGGATAGTCACAGTTTTTTTATATTACTTGCAGTGAAAGATAAAGTCTATTTTTGATCCCTTTGAATCCAGAGTGGCCTGTAATGGGTTGCATGGACCAACAGAATGTGGCAGAAGTTTCACTTTACCAGATCAAGGCCAAGGCTGTGTGTAAGAAAACTGGCAGCTTTGGCTGGCCTCTTCAAGCCCTGAGCTGCTATGTAAAAAGTCTGACTACTTGTCAGAAAGACCACTTGCAGAGCCATGATAACACATAGGGAAGTGGGTAGCTCAGGTGACCTAGCCTTCTAGCTGTTCTCACCAAGGTACCAGATATGTCACTGCAACTATTCTGTGGCTTCTAGTCCACTCCAGTTCCCAAGTGATCTGGTTGGCACCCATGGTGTAGAAGTGCCAAGCTTACCCCCTGGAGGTCCTGGTCCTCAGTATCAGAAAAAGATGTTATTTTCATGGACATAGGGAGGGGAACATCACACATGTGGCCTGTTGGTGGGTGGGGAGGCTCGGGGAGGGATAGCAGGAAGGTAGGGGGATTGGGGAGGGATAAAAGGAGAAATACCTGACATAGGTGATGGGGGAGCAGATGCAGCAAACCACCGTGGCATGTGTATACCTATGTAACAATCCTGCACAATCTGCACATGTACCCTAGAACTTAAAGTATAATAATTAAAAAAAAAAGGTGATGTTTTTAAGTTGCTAAGTTCTATAATATATTGTTACACAGTGGTGGATAATTGGAACAAGCTTGAAAGCAAGACTGAACATGCACCTACATTCATTCATGTTTTTGAATTTATAGGGACTTTTTTGTCTACTCTGTATAATGACAATGTTTCTAACGACAGTGACAAAATAAAATCATGTGGACTTTATTACAGCTGAGTCAAGGAAAAATAGGACTGAATTATTTCTTGAGCAAGTCATCCTATTTGCCCAAACACTGTATAATAAACTTGAAGTTATTAAATTTTTAGAAGGTTTTGCTGTTGATTTATACTGTGTATCACTCAACATGTTCTTCGGATTTTGTGCACCTACTTTGTTTTTTTTTTTTTTTCTGAACAACTGATTTGATAGGAAATTATGTTACAATAATGTTTTTGTTTCTTTGACTTTGTTTTTTTATTTTAAAGAAGGCAGAGATCTCATATCGTATGAAAATAACATGAGTCAGACAAATATGAAAAGTTTTGATATCTATTTTTTGTAAGGCTTTCATGTGAGTTATGAAAATTCTTCAGATAATAATCCCTCCCATGTGAACCCATCCTTAATTCTCAGACCTGGAGAACTAGAATTACGTTCTGTGATAGACTGCCTAGTTCGGCATTTTAGAGTTAGCAGATGCTCCATAAATTGGTAGAATGAATTAACTTGATTCAAATGATTGCCAGTACTCTACTAAACACAGATGTCTTTATGGAAATGATAACATTTTAGCATTAATGTATAAGAGATACTCAATATTGTTGGCCCTTTTCTATTGTTTCTAAGGAGATTTTTTACCTCATGTTAAACTGGAGTAAGAGTTAGAGGTAACAAAAAGAACAACTTTTTCCCTTTCTTCATACTAGTCTAAGAAGCTCTTTAAAAATGTGCTTTTAGAAATAGCATGGTAACTTCTACTAATTTTTATGTTAATATATACATTTTAATTTTTTATAGTGGCAAATTATACCCCATGTAAACAATTATGTGATCTACACAACTGTCAGACTGATCATTTAAAGAATACATGCCTACTTGGAAAATAAGTACAAATGAACCCTACTTTCTGACCTTATTTTCTCTATCCTTTAGTTGTTCCATTTGACCAAACATTTTAACCTAATTTTCTTGCTCTATTATTTCTTAGTCAAATGTAAAAAAATGAGTGAGCAACAAACACACAAATAGATTAATTGATATGTGATATGAAAATTTGTAAGTTTTTTACACTTGGTAACATTTCATAAGTTTAGCTGACGGATCCTCATTGGTATCAGTTTTAAACTAGAGATTATTCTGGATAATAAATGGGTAGGTCAAACTGCAGCCCATTCACCTCTGTCTCTTTGACAGTGCTAGAACCATGTGTTCACGTCTCTTACCTATCTTATTTACCTTACCTGTCCCATGTTTATCCCTGCAAATGGGCAATACAAATTAAAGCTAGTCATTTAAGTCTGTCATTGAGGGATCTGTTTCCTTGAGATCTGGAAAAAGTGGTTCTTCCTTTTTATATTTCTTTCTTGTGGTTGGTTAGTCCTTAGAGAATAATTTCCACGTGACACCTGTATTTAGTCCATTCTCACACTGCTATAAAGAACTGCCCGAGACTGGATAATTTATAAATGAAAGCAGTTTAATTGACTCAAAGTTTTGCATAGCTGTGGAGGCCTCAGGAAACTTACAATCATTGCAGAAGGGGTAGCAAACACATCCTTCTTCATATGGCAGCAAGAAGGAGTAGTGCCAAGCCAAGTGGGAACAGTCTCTTATAAAACCACCAAATCTCATGAGAATTCAATCACTATCGTGAGAAAAGCAGAATGGGTAAATGCCCTCATCATCTGATTACTTTCCATGGTTCCCTATTCTGACATGAGGGGATTATGGGAACTACAATTCAAGATGAGATAAGGGTGGGGACACAGCCAAACCATATCAGCTTCATATGAGGTCTTCATAGACAGCAGAAAGGTAAGGTGGAAACATTACTTTGGGTGTCAGGAACTCTTGTGTTTATGCAAGTTCAAATGTGTAAGAAATGATTCCTTAGCACAGCTGTACAGAGCATTGTTTAGACAAAAGGAAATGAGAAACATAATTTCAATATAGCAAGCTTTTCCATAAAGTTAATTCAATTGAATTTAAATTACTCTATGTTCTATTTTTTAATTCATTTGTTTTAGATAAATACTATTTTATCAAAGCCATGTTCAAGAAATGACAGATAATATTTTGTTTGATATTTGCACATGGCACCTCCAAGATGATCTTTCGAACAGAACATGATGTCAAGAAAGCCAAAGTTCAGGAAAGACTACACTTAATTCCCTTAGAGTTACAGTCATGTTAAGGTTAACACAAATTCCTAAATAACTTACATGCATCTGTCGTCCTAAGTGTTGAGGATTTAATAGTGGCCTAAAGATATGTCTTTTCAGATAAAACTGGGAAGAAAGGAAACCTTACATTCCATTGTGACCTATCTACTTAAAATACCTGTGAGGGAAGAAATTACTACTGTAAGAATGCTGACTGAGAATCCAAACTGCTTCATACATCCTAAGACTTCTGTGAGGTTTTTAACATTAGGAATCAATGTGGCCTTTGGCAGATCACTCTACTCACCTGGAACTCTATTTCTTTATTCGATTCACTATCGCTTCAATTGCTATTTATTGAGGGCACATTATTGAACACCCAGTCAATGTTATTGTCAATAGTGCCAGAGAAGGGAACACAATAGATAAAAAATCCCTGACCTCTAAATGGGATCTAATTAAACTACAGAGCTTCTGCACAGCAAAAGGAACAATTAATCTACAGACATCCTACAGAATGGGAAAAAATGTTCACAAACTATGCATCTGACAAGGGTCTAGTATCCCACATCTATAAGGCACTTACAAGAAAAAGACAAAAAAAAAACACATTAAAAATTGGACAAAGGACAACAGACCCTTTTCTAAAGAAGACATACACGTGGCCAACAAGCATATAAAAAAAGCTCAACATCACTGATCATTAGAGAAATGCAAATCAAAACCACTATGAGATAACATCTCACATGGGTCAGAATGGCTATTATTAAAAAATCAGTAACAGAACAGATGCAGGTGAGGTTGTGGAGAAAAAGGAATGCTATATCCTGGTGGTGGGAGTGTAATTTACTTCAACCCTCTGTGGAAAATAGTGTGGGAATTCCTTAAAGACCTAAAAACAGAATTACTATTTGACCCAGCAATCCCATTACTGAGTATATATTCAAAGGAATATTAATCATTCTACCATAAAGATACATGCACATGTATGTTCATTGCAGCACTATTCACAATAGCAAAGACATGGAATTAATCTAAATGTCCAGCAATGATAGACTGGGTAAGTAAATGTGATACATATACCCCATGGAATATTAGGGTTATATACATCACATTTACTTGGAATAATAGGCAGCCATAAAATATTATGGAATATTAGGCAGCCATAAAAAACAATGAGATTATATCCTTTGCAGGCACATGGATGGAGCTGGAGGCCATTATCCTTGGCAAACTAACACAAGAAAAGAAAACCAAATACTGTATGCTCTCGCTTATATATGAAAGTTAAATGATGAGAACACATAGACACAAGGAGGGGAACAATAGACCCTGGGACCTATTGGAGGATGAGGGTGAGAGGGAACAAGGAGATGATCAGGGAAAATAACGAATGGGTTTAATACCTGGGAGATGAAATCATCTATGCAACAAGCCCCAGTGACAAATGTTTACCTGTATGACAAACCTGCGCTTGTACCCCTGAACTTAAAAGAAAAAAAAAAGTTAGTTCTCAAGGGACTTTTAATTCTATATATATCCCCTTAAGAAAACATGTGCCATTTGATGACAATTGCCATGGGGTGCTAGAGTATGTAAGAATGTGAGAGAGCCCAGAATATGGAAAAAGACTGTTCCAGGGATGGGAAAGGTGAGTCTCAAGACACTGAGGTATAAATATGTCTGGCATATTCAAAAAGCAGCAAGGAGATAAGTGCTGTTGGGCCAGATTAAAGAAAAGACTGCATGATAAGAGGAAAGATCAAGGAGATGCTCAGAAGCCAGGCCACACAGTCTGGCAGACTCCACTAGCTCTTATTTTTGGTGTAATGGGCTACCACTGCAGGGTTCTGAACAGAGGAGTAGCATGAACTGACTTGTGTTTGAAGGGGTTCATTATACTGTTGTGATAGAAACAGATTTTGGAGAAGAAAGGAAGAGTATGAAAACCAGGTAGGAGCCCCATGCATTTAAATCAGGGTAGTAACAACAGAGGCAGTAAGAAGTTGTAAAATTTTAGAAAATAAAAATGACCAAACCACAGTTATATACTTAGTCAAAAGACATTTAATAAACACTCTGATATGGTTTGGCTCTGTGTCCCCACCCAAATCTCATTGCAAATTGTAGTCCCCACACGAAGAGGGAGGGACGTGTAATCACCAGTGTTGAGGGTGAGAGGTGATTGGATCATGGCTGCAGTTTTCCCCATGCTGTTCTCAGAATAGTGAGTTCTCATGAGATCTGATAGTTTTATAAGTGTTTGCAAATTCCTCCTTCATGCTTCTCTATCTCTCCTGATGCCTTGTGAAGAAGGTGCCTGCTCCCCCTTCTCCCTTCTGCCATGATTTTAAGGTTCCTGAGGCCTCCCCAGCCATGTTAAACTGAGTCAATTAAACCTCTTTCCTTTATAAATTAGCCAGTCTTGTCTCTTTCTTTATAGCAGTGTGAAAACGGACTGATACACACTCACTAGATGCACTGTTCTAAGAGTTACACATATAGTGGGGAAGAAAACAGAGCAGCTCTTACTTACATGAGCCTGGTATTTAACGGTGTCCTTTAAGACCAGGCCAGCCTAACATTCTCAGTGTAGTTAAAAGAGATCCAGGAAATTTATTTTATTCAGTAGCAGGATTAAACATACACCCATGCACACACACTGGGGTTGTGATTAAAAAGCAGGATGGCTAATGGATAAGGTTGCTAATCATTGCCTCATCTTCCATCAGCACCTCACTAAGAAGTCAGTGAAAAAAGAGAATAGTGTATCTAAAAAATGTTAGTCATCTGCACAGATGTCTGCTCTTTCTGAAGAATTCCTGTCTCCACTTTCAGCTTCGCAAAGCATGTCTCTTTATGGACCATGTTATTAATGAAATGGAAAAGAATGTGCAAGAAAGCCTGCTGTTGTCTGAAATTATCTTTACTTCTATACTGCCACTGGCAATAACTGTCTCTTCTCCAGAATTCCGGAACAGTGAATTCTTTCTTCACCAGATTAAAGGCAAAACAATAAAAACAAAGCATAACAGCAACCACAGGGAGAAAAATAACTTACCATTTTGGAATTTTACTTGTATTTTGAGTGGTGCTGATGTGTACTTCTCCTCAGCAATTCAATCTTTTTTTAAATAACGTAAGATTATCTCAAACCTTA
Source organism: Saimiri boliviensis (assembly GCF_048565385.1). Lineage (NCBI taxonomy): Eukaryota > Metazoa > Chordata > Mammalia > Primates > Cebidae > Saimiri > Saimiri boliviensis. The sequence goes on from NC_133450.1 coordinate 163,098,669, forward strand.
TCAACAGATTATCTAAGGAATAAGGTAGTTCTCCATCTTGCATATTCCTCCAAACCCAATCAAATCCGTGAGAAATCCAAATTGCTATGTATATTTTTAGTGAATTCTAATTGCTGGATGGATGTCACCTGTGTAACAGCAGGTCATAATGGTCTTGAAAACTGAGAGGATAAAAGGGACCTGCCCTGATGGACAACCTTTTCTTTACAGCCTCTGTGAAGGAAAAAGTAATTTGTTCATCTGAATCCTCCAGCAGACCCTTCATCTAGAACCTCATCCTTGCAAGCATACAGTATGTAAGCAGAGGGATTCCACATTTGCTCATTCACATTGTCTGGAAACTTAAGGCTAAATGATTTTAGTATATGTAATTTTTTTTGGATATGTATTCAGACATAAGCACAAGTATACCTTATAGCAGTTGTTCTTTTTAAAATTTCAATAGTTTTGGGGCTACAAGTGGTATCTGATTACATGGATAAGCTCTATAGTTGTGATTTATGAGATATTGGTGCACCTGTCACCTCAGCGGTGTATACTGTATCCACTATGTGGTCTTTTATCCCTCATCCCCAATCCACCGTTCCTCCCAAGTCCCCAAAGTCCATGATATCATTCTTATGCCTGTGTGTCCACATATCTTAGCTCCCACTTATAAGTAAGAATGAACAATATTTGGGTTTCCATTCCTGAGTTACTTCTTTCAGAACAATGGCTTCCAGCTCCATCCAAGATGCTGCAAAGGCCATTATTTTGTTCTGTTTTATGGCCAAGTAGTATTCCATGGTATGTGTGTGTGTGTGTGTATATATATATATATATATATATATATATATATACACATACATACATATAACTGTTTCTTTATCCACTCTGATTGATGGGCATTTGGGCACAAACTTTTGCAATTGCTGATTGTGCTGCTATAAACCTACATGTGCAAGTATCTTTCTCTTATACTTCTTTTCCTCTGTGTAGACACCCAGTAGTGGGATTGCTGGATCAAATGGCAGTCCTACTTTTAGTTCTTTAAAGAATCTCCACACTGTTTTCCATCGTGGTTGTACTAGTAACATTTCCATCAGTAGTGTAAAAGTGTTCCCTTTTCACCACATCCTTGCCAACACCTATTATTTTTTTACTTTTTCATTAAGACCATTCTTGAAGGAGTAAGGTGGTATCTCACTGCGATTTTGATTTGCATTTCCCGTAGCTATTTTTTCTTAATCAAGAGAATATAGTAGAATTTTTTTTTGGACTTTGTTATAAGAAAGACATACGTAAATTCTTATCCTATATTTGAATACTGTGATTCAGTAAATACAGCATGCCTGACACCTAAGCATTCACATAATGAGAATGCCTCCTAAAATTTGTTTTTTGTAATGTGATTAACACAATTGAAAAAACTGTATGAAAACAATTAAATATATATTAAATGTACACCGTATGGGGTGTGTGTGTGTTTGTGTGTGTGTGTGTGCGTGTGTGTGTGTGTGTGTGTGTCCCTGTAAAAAATATCCTTTAAAAATAAGAACAGGCTGGGTGTGGTGGTTCACACCTGTAATCCCAGCACTTTGGAAGGAAGACCAAGGCAGGTAGATCACTTGAGGTTAGGAATTCGAAACCAGCCTGTACAACATGGCGAAACCCTGTCTCTACTAAAAATACAAAATTAGCCGGGCATGGTGGTGCATGCCTGTAATCCTAGCTACTCGAGTGGCTGAGGCAGGAGAATTGCTTGAACCTGGGAGATGGAGGTTGTAGTGAGCCAAGATCGTTCCACTGCACTCCAGCCTGGGCAACAAGAGCAAAACTCCAACTCAATATATATATATATATATATATATATATGAACAAAGTAACAGAGTTTACTACCAACCATTTTTCACTAAAATAAATTTAAATCAAAATAAATCTTTCCAAATGGAATGTCTAAAATTCAAGAAAGAATGATGGGCAAAAATACTGGTGAATATATGGGTATATCTAAGTAAGTACATATATACATATATACACACACACACAGTCAAATATATGTATCTTTTAAAATACATCACTGAGCTAGCAAGACAAAGAAATCCACAGAGGTCAAAGAATAAAAAAGGAAAAATTGCAGAAGTTTAGTAAACGCCCAAGTTACCTTTACCCTCTCTATATGCAATCTTGATATCCTCAAGCATCTGTTTTTATAAGGTGCAGTACACAGAAGGAAAAGCCCAATTTTTACCCCCTGTGTGGAGAACACTAGAAGATGCCATATAAATCTGAGAACCTAAGGCACAGCAACATAGTATACGGTTTAAGGAGAAACACAAGGCTACAAGAAGAAAACTTCATCTGTCCTGATTTTAGCATTAAACAGAAAGATTAAATAATTAAAAATTAAAACAAAAAATGAAATTTCACAAAATTTCAATAATCGTAAGATAGAATTCATACAATTTTGCATTTTCTTTAAGTTTTTATGTTTCTGGTTGAGAGTATCATGAGATGAATTAAATCAATGGCAAATTTTCACTGCAGAAAATGCAATTTCAGTGAGGCCTCAACTGATTTACCCAGTAAAATGATTCCTAGAAACATGTCCCTGCAGTGAAAAACTACAAAATAAATAAGGCAGCAAGGTGGCACGAGTGAGAGAAGACAGAAGTAGAAGAAAAATCAAACTCACAAAGACTTTTTATATTAAAATTAACAGACCAAACGAAGTATTATGTTATCTTAAAATATGAGCAAGGAAGCTAGAAAGTATTAACTTAATGAAATCATGTGAAAAGCAACCAGATAGATATTTTAGAAATAAAAAATAAAAAAAATTAATTTTAGAAATGTGGAAGAATGGGTTGAATTTGCACTGTAGATACAACTGAATAAATTAGTAGATGGGTGAGATAAAATTCATTACAGAGAGAAGAGGAGATGAATAGTTTAAGATAAAATAATATGAAGGACAAAATTAAAAGTTATATCTCTTTCAATTTCTAGAAAGAAATAGCAAAAAGAATAGAATTATCGAACATACAGTATAAGAAATATTTCTAGAATTGTTGGAAGACATAATACCTCAAACCCAGAAAGCCCAAAAAGTCTCTAGCAGGAGAAACAAACATACAACAATCTATACCTAGAACTTTCTAATAAAAAAGCTGAATGCCAAAAACAGAGAGGTATTACAAATAGAATATGAAGTTCACATATAATTTGTAACAAAATAGAAAGGACAGATTAACTTAAAATGTGTCATTTAAATCAACAACTATCATTTTGTTAGAAAAAAAAGAAACCAATTGCTAATAGAATAATATTTTCAATGTGTTAATTGATGACAATTCTCAACCTGGAATTCTATAGCCAATAAAAATATCTTTTAAAAATGAGAACAAAGTAGCAGAGTTTACTACCAACCATTTCTCACCAAAATAAATTTAAATCAAAATAGATCTTTCCAGATTAAATATGTAAAATTCGAGAATGAATGATGGGGGAAAATACTGGTGAATATATGGGTATATTTAAGTAAACATGGAAGTATACATCAATAATGAATATGGTAAGATTTGGGGTAAAATAAAAAAGAGAGGAAAAAAATTACAGAATTTGTCTTATGAGAAAGAGAGAAAAAGCTTCCCATAGCTAACTTATTCATCTTTATACAATTATCACTCTTAAATTGCTTTTCTCCTCATAAATTCTTTCTCTGACCTTTGTTTGGCCCTTGATTTGCTAAAGATTCACAGATTTAAAGATTCTTTTGTAAATTTAGTAAAAGCTAAAGTCAATTATCAGATATATGCATAATTATAATGTGAAGTTCACATATCTCTAAAAGAAAACGTAAAATAATAATTTGCTTGATGTTTACAAAGGGAAACATAATTTATTAAAAATTATGCAACTTCAAATTCAAAATATCCAAAATTTTATTTGCTTAAGCTTTTGAGATAATTCCCAAAACAAGCACATTCCTTCTAAATTAAAATATAGGTTTAATCTCAAAATTCCCTCTTTTGAATCTGGACTTTATATGATTTTGCTGTAAACTTCAATTTTGTGAGAAATTTAACTGAAGCCTCTTTTAATTTTATTGCTCTACATACATACTGGAAATTTAATATCCATAAGATGTGACCATCGATACATATTAATTATTCAAATTAATTGGAAATTAATATTGCTGTTAAAATAAGACTTTTAACACCCTCCCCTCACAATGCATTGCCTACAAACAAATAATATTTTTCAGGACATGTTTGTTAGTGTGAATAATTAAACATCTTTGCAAGCCATCTATTACATGTTCGACCTCATTTTATAATCATTCCATAGGGTTGCATATTCAGACGCTACCACATTTACATTAATAAGTAAATATTAAAAGTAAAACAGAATTATTTAGACTTCCAAATAATTTCTGAAGTCCAAAGGGCAACATAATTTTATTATATTTTATAAAATAAAATATTTTCTACCCCATCATTATCCCATGTTATTGTTGAAAGCACATCTGTGGGTCTGGGGAAATATTCATAGAATAACAATTCAAAGAAATATTCAGTAGATGGATGGTTGCCTTATTAAATTATAGTCTAAGTGGATTCTTACTACTAAACATTACTATTGCTAATTACCAACACACAAAAAAAATTCATTTAATATTTCAATCAAGTACAGGAATATGAGGTGTATATGCTTGTTTTCTGCTTCAATAGCTTACAAAAATATGGATATATCTTAAAAGATAAAACTAATATAAACTAAAAGGTAAGTTGCTTTGAATTAATCTGACATTTTTGGATCTAAGGGAAAAGGAGTTTTCAAATATTTACTTTAAGCAGTTTTTTTAGTGATGCTCATAAGGAGATATAAGAACCTGAAGAGTTTTCAAAGGAAATTTAGAAGAATAATTTCATGAGTGGCATATTAGTCACAATCCATCACTGCTCCATTTGTTTGTTTATTACTCTACATGAGATCCACTTCTAAAAATATCTTTCCAGTACTTCATTTCTCTATATCTATCATAATTCCATGTCATTCTCTTTTCTTTAAAATTTCAGTTACTGGGCCGGGCACGGTGGCTCAAGCCTGTAATCCCAGCACTTTGGGAGGCCGAGGTGGGTGGATCACGAGGTCAAGAGATCGAGACCATCCTGGTCAACAAGGTGAAACTCCGTCTCTACTAAAAATACAAAAAGTTAGCTGGGCATGGTGGCACGTGCCTGTAATCCCACCTACTCAGGAGGCCGAGACAGGAGAATTGCCTGAACCCAGGAGGCGGAGGTTGCGGTGAGCCAAGATCGCGCCATTGCACTCCAGCCTGGGTAACAAGAGCGAAACTCCGTCTCAAAAAAAAAAAAAAAAAAAAAAAAATTCAGTTATTTTTTGCTTTTTATGTTTTCCTCATGTATATTTTCTGAAATACTTTCATGACAGATTCTTAGAGAAAAAAACGAATGTGTAAGACAATGTTTACTATGTAAAATAGGAAAATGAAAGCATTCATTTTTAAAAGTATAAACAAATTGAGTATCTTTGATTTGCTAAATATTTCCAGTGACGAGCTAACAAAGCCTTAACAGCTGGCTTTCTGGGGAACGAAAAAGCCCTGATTTGTAGCATTTGCCCATTTTCTTGAGGAAATACTCCCAGTGTGGCTACTTTGAGGCCACTAATGTGAAATCTATGGATATGGAATTGGGAAGAGATACTAGCCATCCATTCTGGCAATCCAGTATGAGTTAGCTCTAACATATCATTGCAGTATTTTGTTATTAAACGGCCATGGTTCTGATTATTCTCAGGGCACTACGGTGTTATCAAAAGTTCTGGTTTGAAGAAGACATGAATCATAACTAAACACTAATAGATTTGCACTGAATTCCCCACTGCTAATCCAAAATTCAAGTGTTCCCATTAGTTGAGTAATAATTTTCCAGATAAGCATTTCATACTTGCAAAAGATTTTAAATAGCCAAAACAAATTTCTCACATGCCAAAACCAAGTCCAATATACTTTACACAACTGTAACTATAAATCATATAGTTTACTCTTAACTGTGTGTATCTATATAGCTGTTTCACATTACTTGTAAAAGTTAACAGCATTATACAAACATTTATTTAGCACCTACTATGTGTTAGTCTCAATGCTAGATGTTGGCAAAAAACATGTGAATTGGATGTAAATCATGTCACATGTATACACACACACACACACGCACATACATATATATATATATATATATATATATATATATATATATATATATAATGCTTTCTGATTATTGATTTTTAAATTTATGTAACACCAGCATTTCATTGTTTAAATAAAATCTGTACAATCATGGCATAAGTGAGAAACTTGAAAAAGAATGCCAAAAGGCACAAGTTTATTCTATCTCCAAAAAGAAAACCAACACAAGTATCCCATTTTTATCTGTCTCTATTTTCTGGTAAGAATTTTAATGGACAATGTTGAAATATAAAGGAATTCAGCATTATAAATATTTTGTTTTTTTCCAAATTTTCACTTGAGTAAATATGGTAACATCCAGTGGTAGCATAAATGGTTTATCTGCAGTTGATATTCTAAATAACCCTCTTTTTCTGTTTCACACATGTATTGGATGACATTAAAAGAGGTAGATGGAAAAATCAAGTAATTAGTCACTTTGCTGTAATTCATGTAAGAAATATCCCATTTTTAAAACTATTAACATACACGATACAGATACACAGAGAATGAAAATTGTACACACATATAGTAATAATTATGTTTCTATAGTTTTGTGTTTAATTTTATGTACAATATTATATATTTATGTAAAATATAACATCATAACAATACCAACAGTTCAGAACATTAGCAATGATTCCAGAACTGGTTAAATAAGAGATCTGTAATCTTAGCTCAGTATTAACTACTCTAAAAATCTGGAGTTTACTTCTTCCATGCCCCCCCAAAAGGCCCTACAAAATTAATATTGTTACTTAGTTGTGTTAATTAGCTGGTGATTCCTTAAGTATCAATGAAGATCCAAGTAACTGAATTAGGAATTTGGAACTTTCCCAAAGAAGGGAAGAAAATAATCCTGGAGTTTCTAGGTGGTTCAATACGATGGGTTAAGAGCATGGAGTATGTTGTAGAAAAAATTTCTTTTTGATTTCAACATACTAAATATTATAAACAATAAGCTACTGTGAAATAGTTTTTCATAAACTTCAAACAGAATAAACAAACATAATGGATGTTACTAGAGCAGGGAAAGAGAGGCCATGTGAATACAAAGAGCAAGGCATAGATTAAACTGAAGGTTGTTCAAAAATTGCTCTTTAGCTGACTAAAAGAAAGGCCAACAATTGAATGATTACTATTTAACCCATTAATACTACTTCTTGCTATATTTCTTGATAAATATTGCCAAAGTCAAATTGCCAACAACCAAACATTAAAGAAAATACTAATCCAAGTCTGAAATATAACACATTTTCCAATAAACTCTTACAGGTAGAATACATTTATTTCCAAATCTGGCACGTAGAATATAATGGAAATTTAATTACAGCAAGTGGGTCATGTTTAGCCACATTGTTAAGAACATAACTTAGTTTTAATCATCTCTGTAGTTCAATGAAACAATAAAGGAGTTAGAGTAGATTGATCTGATTATTGAAAACTACAAACACAAAACCCCAAAGAGATTTGTTGTTAATGTCTGAATACTTCCAGGTATTGATTAGGAATAAAAAAATATAGATCAGATAAACCATACAGATTGCTGTAGATAAAGATTAAATATAAAACCATTCAATTCCTCCAGTTAGTAAATGACACAGGGAAAGAATGCCAGTCTTATTTTTCTCCTTTTTTTTTTATTAATGTCTTCCCTGTTCTTACACATTTTCATTTAAAACCCAAACCAAAGAAAGTGACAGAAAGAATATAGACTTAAACACGTATAACGTATATGCCTATAGGTCTCTCTCAGGTTGCTATTAGCCTCTATCACCTCTAAACTTTAATAAGCAATAACTATATTTATTGAGTGCTTATAATGAGCAATACATGTAATAAATATCTTTTTCATTTCATAATCTTAAACTGTTACATAGTAAATAAAATTAATATGGTCATTTTATAAATGAGGAGACCGAGAAATAAAGAGGTTAAATAACTTCTCAAAAGTCGATCAACTTGTAAATTTGGGTGTTAGAATTTTTTTTTTTTTTTTTTTTTTTTTTTTTTTTTTTTTTTTTTTGAGACAGAGTTTCGCTCTTGTTACCCAGGCTGGAGTGCAATGGCATGATCTCGGCTCACCACAACCTCCGCCTCCTGGGTTCAGGCAGTTCTCCTGCCTCAGCCTCCTGAGTAGCTGGGATTACAGGCATGCGCCACCATTTTTTATGCCCAGCTAATTTTTTATATTTTTAGTAGAGACGGGGTTTCACCGTGTTGACCAGGATGGTCTCGATCTCTTGACCTCGTGATCCACCCGCCTCGGCCTCCCAAAGTGCTGGGATTACAGGCTTGAGCCATCGCGCCCGGCTTGGGGGTAGAATGATAGAATTTTAACTCCTAAAGTTTTATTTCAGAATTGAGACCTTGAGCTCTTTACTAAAATATGTTATTTTCAAAAGAAGAGAGGAAGGAAGAGGAGAGAAAAAAAGCAAAGAGTAGTGATGAACAGACACCCTGATATTACAGACCTACTGTAACAGGCATGATGAGTTTGGAAAACTATGTCCAAATGGTATTCCCAGTCATAGAGCAACTCTCCCTGTAAAGTCAGTGAGTTGTCTCCTGGGATCAATAAGAAAATCATTCCAACATGACAGCAGTAGGGCTGTGAATAAGTGGAATACTAGGTAAAGTATGAGGGAGCAAAGGAAGACAAAAGAGAAAGCAATACGATTGGTACTTACTCCGTTCCCTTCCTAGCTTTTTAACATCAAGTTCCATCCTGATGACAAAAGTAGATTAATATACAACAGTAACGCTAAATTTAATAAATGTAAATTGCCTGCCACATGTAACCAGTACTCCAGAAGGAACCCTGTACATTTAATATAGTCCTTTATGACTGTCTCTCTATTATTTCACATTTCAATTGAATGTCAATGCCTTTCTTGACTGCATATTTCACTGCCAGAAATTACTACAACTCTAGACTCTCGTTCTAAACTCCTTTTTCCCTCAAAAATCCTAAAAGGTGGCTGATGGTATAATTATATAATATTTTGAAGTCCTTTATAGTCCCGATATTGAAAGTCTTCTCACTCATACTTTTTAATTAAACAGATATTTATTGAGTCGACTATTTGCAGATCCATATATCACATACTGGAGACATAATAACAAATAAGACATAGATGTTATAGATCAGGAAGACAAAAATACAGAAGTAAACATTACTAAATTATGGCAAGTACTATAATAGATTAAAACAAGGTAATTTGTGTTCTCTATTTCAGTGATTGAGCTTAAAGAACATAAAATTAAACACTCTGAACATCACAACCACCAAGGACACTATGTACACATTTAGGGCATGATGTATTATACTTTATTCTGGGGAAGATTTTATGGGGCTTCATTTTTTTATTTTCTTCCTTTATGGGAAAGATTTCACTGTGATGCACATTTTAGAGAGATGTTTCAATACATACTTCCTTTTGTAAAACGTGTTATATATATTTAACTGTGATATGCAACCATTAGGTTTTTTAGAAACATTCAGTTGTTTTCCAAGTATATATATTTTTTTAATTGCTTCCACCCATATACAGGGGAAAGATAAGTTTTACTGGAACAAATTACCTATTCTCCCATCTCATAACCTTAACTCTGGGCATTTTTTTTTTCCCTGAGGGCTATAAGGCAGTCCACTAGCACTATAAATTATACACCTACCACTATCATTGGTGACGTTTCCAGTCTAAAATTTTCATGTCTAAAAATTACTTTAAATATAATTTTGAAGTAGAAAAAGTAAGCACTGTTTTACATTATATTTACATGTAATGTTTAATCTATAAAACTTGGTAAGATGATTATGCTTTGAAAGCAGTTACTGATTTAGCCAGATTTTATTTAAAATTAAAAATATAAATTAGAAAATACAAAATCCATATAATACTTTCAGAACATAGACGTTCCTTTAAATTACAATCCAGATATAATTTAGGTATACTAGTGGTAAAGTACCATGAAATAACATTAGACTTTAATAAATGAATAAACAATTTAAGTGTACAATGGAAAAATTATTTCACTTACATAAATTATTATAAAGAAAATAACAATGTTTCTGTGTCTGTCAGGTATAAATCTAATATAGTGCCACTGTATTTTTGGTATAAAATATTTTTTAAATATATTTTACTAACATTTTATGGTTTTGATAAAAAATTGTCAACGATTTTGATAGACTGATTTCAGATTTTATTTTTTTTAGGCTAAATTTGCGTAATGAGTGTGCATGCCTTTACTTCAATATATATAAAGTGCATGAAGTGTATGAAAAGTGAAAAACTATTGAGTTGGGAGACAGAATTATAAAAGCTTCAAAAAAATAAAATCATAATGTTTTCCACCCGCCCCAAGATAGTTAACTTGGGACAGTGGATGCCCCCTATCTCAGAAAGACAAAGAGGACATGGTGTGGTGTCTCACGCCTGTAATCCCAGCAATTTGGGAGGTCAAGGTGGGTGGATTGCTTCACACCAGGAATTCTAGACTTGCCTGGGCAACAGGGAGAAGCCCCATCTATACAAATGTGCAAAAATTAGCTGTGTGTAGTGGTGCACACCTGCCATTACAGCTACTTGGGAGGCTGAAGTGGAAGGACTGCTTCAGCTTGGGAGGGAGAGGTTGCAGTGATGCAAGATTGCACCACCACACTCTGAGCCGGGGAAGAGAGCAAGACCTTGTCGAAAAATAAAAATAAACAAAAACATACACAAAAGAAGAGCAATAAAAGTTGCAGGTGAATGGTCATGCTTTAAATGAAAAACAGAGCCAGGACCCATCAGAGAGCCCACATTAAAAAACTGGAGTGTAGAAAAGGAAACCAGTAAGTCTGCAGAGATCAAGCCCAGAAAAACTCAAAGCCCCATGAAATGGCCCCACAGGAGATAGTGTGTTGGCTTATATATACAGTATATTACCACAGCAAAGCAGTATTTGAAAGCCACCATGCAAAACCTATCCACAACCAAAGAACCCATAAATTTTACTATATGGGGAAAATCTGAAACCATTCTTTCTAAGAACTGAAACAAAACAAGAATGTCCACTCTTACCACCCTTAGTTAACATAGTAATGGAAGTACTAGCCAGAGTAATCTGGCTAGAGAAAGAAAATAAAAGGCATCCAAATTGGAAGAGAGACAGTCAAACTATCTCTGTCTTCTGACAAAATGATATTATAGCTAGAAAACTCTAAAGATTCTTCTAGGCCAGGCATGGTGGCTCAAGCCTGTAATCCCAGCACTTTGGGAGGCTGAGGTGGGTGGATCACGAGGTCAAGAGATTGAGACCATCCTGGTCAACATGGTGAAACCCCGTCTCTAGTAAAAATACAAAAAATTAGCTGGGCATGGTAGTGCATGCCTGTAATCACAGCTACTCAGGAGGCTGAGGCAGGAGAATTGCCTGAACCTGGGAGGCGGAGGTTTCAGTGAGCCGAGATCGCGCCATTGCACTCCAGCCTGGGTAACAAGAGCAAAACTCTGGTCTCAAAAAAAAAATAATAATAATAATAATAATAATAATTCTTCTAAAAGTCTCCTAGATCTGATTAATGATTTCAATTAATTTTCAGGATACAAAATGAATACACAAAAATCAGTTTCATTTCTATACACCCACCATTTTCGAGCTGAGAACCAAACCAATAGCTCAATCCCATTTACAACAGCCAGAAAAAATACCTAGGAATACTTTTCACCAAAACAGTGAAAGACCCCTAAAACAAGAACTATAAAACACTGATGGAAGAAATCACAGATGACACAAACATATAGAAAAGATCCCATACTCATGGATATGATTAATCTATATCATTAAAGTTAACCTACTTCCTAAAGCAATTTACAGATTCAACATGATCCCTATCAAATAACAAATGTCATTTTTCACAGATATAGCAAAAGCAATTCTAAAATTCATATAGAACCAAAAAAGAGCTAAAGTAGCCAAACCAAACTTAAGCAAAAACAACAAAGACAGAGGCATCACATTGACTTCAAACTATAATTCAAGGCTATAGTAACCAAAACAGCATGGAACCAGTATAAAAATAGACATATCTATTAACAAAACAGAAAACAGAATCTAGAAATATAACCACATACCTACAACCATCTGGTCTATGTCAAAGCTGACAAAAATGAACATTGAGGAAAGGACATCTTACTCAACAAATGGTGCTAGAAAAACCTGGCTAGCTATATACAGAAAAATGAAATGACCCCTATTTCCCATAATATACAAAATTAACTCAAGATGAATTAAGGATTTTAATGTAAGACCTGAACCATTAAAAATCCTAGAGTAAAACTTAGGAAAACTCTTCTGAACATTGGTCCAGGTAAAGAATTTATGACTAAAACCTCAAAAGTAAATGCAGCAACAACAAAAATAGACAAATGGGACTTAAACAAAAGAACATCTACTCAGCAAGAGAAACAATCAACAGAGTACATGGGCAACCTGCAGAATGGGAGAAAACTTTTGTAAACTACGCATCCAACAAAGAACGAATATCCAAAATCTACAAATAGTCTAAATGAGTCAACATGAAGAGAAACAACTCCATAAAAAAGGGGGCTAAGGACATGAACAGACACTTCTTGAAAGGACATAAAAATGGCAGCAAACATATAAAAAATGCTCAACAATAATCATCTGACAGGTGCAAAATAAAACCACAAGATACCATCTTATACCAGACAGAATAGCTATTATATAAAAGTAAAAACAAAACAAAACAAAACAGATGTTGGCAACAGTGTGAAGAAAAGGGAACACTTACACACTTTTGATGGCAATGGAAATTAGTTCAACCCCTATGGAAGACAATATGGAGAATTCTAAAAGAAATAAAGATAAAACTACTGTACAACTTAGGATAGGAAGAAAGTTGCCCAGGTGCCACGGCAAGAGACTGAAGGCACAATCTGTCCCAGTATAATAACTGACTACTTAGTTACGGCAACAATATACTTACTGATTATAGAAATTACACCAAATAGTAATAGATTCAATCACATAATCAATTTTATAATCAATCTTATTGCAACATGATCCTCTATTAATCTTTAGTATTATAATGTAGCAACATTTTAGTCTTAAAGTATAGACATAATTGGGTGAAATATAATTAGGAACTGAAGGGACATTGTGAGAAGTGACCAGGAGGCAAGAGTAAATGCCTTGCGGTAGCGCCAATGCCTGGGGAAGGCGCTCGTTACTTAGCAGGCAGGCCTTGCAATAGCGCCAGCACCTGGGAAGGCACCTGTTACTTAGCAGGCCATGAGGGGAGTTTGTGTTTCACTGGGGAAGTTCAGATAAAACTCTGTTCTGCACATATCTTGAGGTAGGCCTGACATTAGCCAGTCCACCCGCAGACATCCAGAGGCTTAAACACCTCTCCGTGGTGCTGTGCTCCTATGGTCACCATCGTTGTCTACTTTCATGTTCCACTTTCCCACCCAATGCTCCCATGTAAATTCTTAGAAGCTGTGAGAAGTAAGAATAGAGGAATCCTAAAAGTCTTTGATTTCTCTGATAAGTGCATAGAAAGATACTGACATATGTGCCTCCCTTCCTTGCAGTGGCTACCTGAGAGAGAGGGGCCCTCTGTACTGTACTCACATGGCCCCCTGTACTGTCATAGGTGATTTGCTTGACCCCTACCAATCATATCAGATGAGTTACTCTTCTGGCCCTGTCCCCATGCCTTGTATACAATAATTATCAGTGCGTCCAGGCATTCGGGGCCACTGCTGGACTCTGCCCTTTGGTAGCAGTAGTCCCTGGGGCCCAGCTGAATTCTTCTAATCTCTGTGTCTTGCGTATTTCTTTTCTATGATCTATCATCTCTGCACACAAAAGAACACCCACTAGACCCTGTGGGGCTGGACCCTGCAACCTAGCAACCCCACTATTGGGTATCTATCCAAAAGAAAATAAATCATTATATCAAGATGACCCCAGTACTCTTATGTTGATTGCAGCACTATTCACAATAGCAAAGTCATGCAAGCAACCTAAATGTCCATCAATGGTTGACTGGATAAAGAAAATGTGTATATACACTCCAGACATCTGAACATAGAAATACTATGAAGTCATTAAAAAGAATAAAATCATGTCCTTGGTAGCAACATGGATGGAGCTGTGGGCCATTAACCTACAGAAATAACTCAGAAAATTAAACATTACATATTCTCACTTATAAGTGGGAGCTAAACAATGGGTATACATGAACATAAAGACAGAAGTAATAGACACGGGAATCTAAAAGGCAGGAGAATGGAAGTAGGGTGCAGGTTAAAAAATCTACCTATTTGTTGCTATGTTCACTATTTAGGTGATATGTTCACTACAAGCCCAAACCTCAGTAATACACGATATAATGTAACATACGTGCACAGGCACTCTCACATCGAAAATTTTAAGTAAAATTATAACATACTCTAATTATATCGAGAGACGTTGTCTGTATTCTTTATTACCAAAATATCACTTTTAAATTTATGTCCCCAAACCAGCCTCTCTCAAGTCAAGTAGCCCAGGGAGAAAAGTTAAGGAAATTAGAGTAGATAAAGAAATCAGAGAACATGGGAAATCAAACACATGAGATACAAACAGAAAGGAAGGAAGTTAATATGAAAAGGGTTCCTAGGAGGTATTTCAACCATCTGAGAATGTGGCAGGAGCTAGGGCTCTATTCAGGAAAATACCCATATACTCAGACCCTCCAAAAGTCTAGAAACTTCTAAAAGTCTGCATTATTTCTACAGAATTGTACAGCCTCACAAAAATTGTTAATATCCTCTGTTTTCGGAATGTATGGGCCAGATTGAAGCAGCAATAATTCCGACCTACAGTGAAGGTATTTGGATCTTAAACAGTGAAGATATTGAACTGTTCAGAGAACAGAATCTGTGAGCTTTTCTCTACTAGTTCTTCTCATGGATGATTTCTGATCCTTCAAGCATCATATTTAAATTGGAAACTTATTCCTCCTTCCTTGTATTATAGTATTAAACCAAATTACCTTGTTTTAATCTATTATAGTACTTACCATAATTTAGCAATGTTTACTTCTCTACTTTTGTCTTCCCGATCTCTAACATCTATGTGTTGTTTATTATGTCTCCAATATGTGATACACTGATCTACAAATAGTCGACTCATAATAAATATCTGTTGAATTAAAAAGTATGAGTGAGAAGACTTTTAATATCAGGACTATAAAGGACTTCAAAATATATAATTCTACCTTCAGACACCTTTTAGGATTTTTGAGAGAAAAAGGAGTTTAGAACTAGAGTCTAGAGTTGCAGTAATTTCTGGCAGTGAATTATGCATTCAAGAAAGGAATTGACATTCATTTGAAATGTGAAATAATTGTTCTCATTTGTCATAGTCTTGGGTGCTCACATTCATGTACTTGTAACTAAAAGATTCTGTAGAAAGGCAATAAATGATTTGCCAGAAGTCATTATTATAAAATTATGTGGTAACATATCAAATATGCACTTAAAATTATTTTAGATTTCAGATATACAGAAAAGTTATATCTGATTTTTAAAACAGATAATAAGAGTAGAAACATATGATAACAATCCAACAATAAAAAACATGCACCTGACTCCGCCAGGGTGGCCTCTGTGAGTTGCCTCGTTGTTTGCAGATCCTTCTCCCTTATGTTCAAGCCCCTTCTTTACCTTTTCCTGTTTGATCTTCCTAAATGCTGTACTTTTCCAGTTTGTGACCCAAATCGCTTAACAGGGAAAAATGACAGCACTCATACTTAGGAGTCCAGCAGGTGACATGGCAGATGACCAATACAGATGGAAATTTTGCTGGGATCTGTAAATTCTCCTCCTAAATACTTTTTCCCTCTTCTACCCCCTTAGACCTTACCAATAGTTCTTACACACTGTTAGCCACAAAAAAAGGAAAGAATCATCACATCAGTTTTCTTTATTACTGGTTGTATAGTTTAAATGATTTAAACATTTTCCAGACACTATGCTTTAAAGAACTGACTATCAAAAATAAGTAAGATTGTTTGTGGCATCTAGTTTCCATTACACAAAATAGGAACAAAAGCCTTCATGGCCTCTTCAGACTGAACCACAGGTACTGATATTAATTCAACTTTCTACCTTGGCTCTCCCAGTTGTGAGGTGATTTGGTTGAAGGATTACAGCAACATTCTTTTGGAAATTTGCTTTAAGAATCAGGTAGCTAGGAATCATTGAATCCTTGAAATTTAAAATTAGAAAGATAAACAGGAACAATGATCACAACAATAACGCACCAAAGACAAGCTGCATTAACAAAATTTAGACATTTCTTCACTACTTTTGGATGACAGAGTGGGTGAGAAGAGGGAGGGAGGGGCTAGAAAAGAGAGATTGGGAGAGAAAGAGAGAGAGAAAAGAGAGAAAAAGAGAGAGAGCGCAAACACATATGAGCAAGCTGTACATGGAGAAGGCAGGCAAAGGAGGCCAAAATATAACCAGAATATGTACTTAGGAGTTTAGAGTCACTATCCTACCACATACTTCCTTTAATTTCTAAGACTGAAAAAATACAATCCAAAGAAAACATATGATTTTTAAAAACATTCTATTTTTATTACTTTTAAAATTTTACATTCAGATGGTACATGTGCATATTTGTTACATGGGTATATTGTGAAATAGTGGGCATTGGGCTTCTAGTGTACCTGAAACTGGCCCAATTTTCCCATAGAGCTAATATTTATGGGTTTTTTTAAAAAACATAGAAGTTTATGATCCTAAATCTTAAAACTTAAGAAACTTGGATTTGTCTTATCTGAGTTCATTTCTCAGGAAATCAACCATCAGGACTTCCAAATAATATCAAGAAACTGAAACTTACCAGATCACCGTGTTTGGACAATGAGACACCAGATCCCTCAACTCATCATGACTGGCTAACTAGCTACTTGCTTCTTGTTCACTAACTCCTCTTTTTTTCAAGTCTCCAAATTCTTGTTTTCTCAAACATGGTTACATTGCTTCCCAGCTACATAAGCCCTTAATTTTAGTTAGGTTTGGTTTAGTTTAGGTTGAAGAGATGGATTTGAGACTGATCTCACTTTTCCTCGGCTGCGGCACTTGAATAAAGCCTCCATTCCAGGCAACACACATTGTCTAAATGATTTGCTTTCTCTCCAGTGAGCAATGGGACCCAGACTGAACCCTGGCTTTTTGGTAACATACCCACCAACCAAAGAGTGAACATTATAGCCAATAGGCAATCTTTCATCCTTTTCTCCATCTCACCCTCCCTGCTTTTAGAATCCCCAGAGCCTATTATTTCCAAAATATAGTAAAAAGGATAAACAGTGAGAGTTGATTAATTCTCTTACTTATTTTTATTTAGATTTTTAGTTACCATCCTTGCATTTTTAAGCTGTCCAATTATAGAAACAAAATTACCATTAAGTTTGGCTTAATTTTATCTCCTATGACTATATATTTCTCTGTGTTTAAAATTAAGTCCTTTCTATGAGTTGCCTGAAGTCTAACACAGCATGAGACAAATTTATTAGTATGTTTTATTCCTTGAATTTATGAAAGTTTCTGTTATTCCTGCTTGTTTCAGTTCTTAAGTCTGATCACCTTAACTTTGGAGAGTCTATCAAATTCCATCTGTTAGTTGATTTCCACCCTGGGAATCACATTATCCAGTCAAATATAAAATCCATCTGCAGTAAACATGAGTTTTTAGCAACGAGTATCTTTTTTATTTTTTTCCCCCTCTGAACTGTGATTATTCCACCAGTGTTTTATGTCCTTTCTTACCCAGGTCTTAAAGGTACAGCAAAAAGTGACTTACGCTCCTCAATTCCCTAGACTTACCTTACGGGATGTTAATTAAGCATGTCCAATGCAGGTGTCTAGAGCACTGTGCATGAAATGTCCTGTATTTATTTTGCATATTTTAGGGTAAGATTGTAAAGTACAGAATAAAGTTTCTTGTGAGATGACTAAATTTTGGTTATTCTTAAAGGTAGTTTCCATATTCACATTACTGGCTACAGAGATCTCCTGCCCCAATGGGGCTAAGCTCTGGTTCTTGTATATGTATTCTCTTTTAGGGTTTTCCTTAGGAACTGTATAGTTTTGATCTTAAGCTACAGCAATATAGTTTAATAAGCTGTAGAAACATACCAAGTAATCATCATTATAACAGCTGAAACTTTTCTAGTATGAGAGGATACAGTCCATCTTCTGATAAAACAAAAGCTAAATAACTTAAAAAAGATGCAACTCCTAAAACTTCAAAGTTTTGCAATAAAACAACTAACAAATACTTTATCCTTAAGATATGGAAAATATTTAGTGAATTTGCTTCAGTATATAACAAATCCTTCCTAGGTATAAACAAGATGATATTTTATAAGGGTAAGAGCCAAAAAACCAATATGGCACACTGATTGTTTGAGTCAGGGGAGTCAATTACTCAAATGTGAGAATTTAACATTTATCAGTAATACACAAATAGGTGAGAGCAATATAAATTTAAGTAGCTACAACAGAATTCATACTGGATAACGAGTACCCAAAAGACAAAGTTTTTCTCTCTCTCTACAGGACAGCTTAGAGTTGATTTCCAAATTCCCGAGTTTTGAAAACAATCCTCCCCTCTAGTTTTTCGCCTTTTTCTATTCTCCAAACCCAATGCATTGTGCATCTAGAAAAGACACCAAATATTTAACGTGAGATTTTGCTTTATGAAAGACCACTTAGGCTTTCATTTCTTGCAAGTGACAATGTTGTCACATCTGTGTCAGGGGTCAGGTAAGTGGTAATTTGCTTCTATAGAAATCAAGACAGAATGCTATCAGTAGCGAGCTAGGTATTAGCCATGCACTGGATCTTGGTGGGTTTCTCCTAATACACTCGATGGGCCACAACCATTGCAATACATACTAGCCACAGTGACTACAAATTGTACTTTTTTGCCAGAGACTTAAAAAAAATATGTAATTCCAGAGCACTGCATGAATCACACTACAATACTACAATATAAAACCTGGTAGCCAGGTGTGATGATGGTTCACACCTGTAATCCCAGCACTTTGAGAGGCTGAGGTGAATGGATCTCTTGATCCCAGGAGTTCCTGACCAGCGTGGCCAACATGGCAAATCCCCATCTACATAAAAAATACGAAAATCAGCTAGGCATGCTGGCAGGTGCCCACAGTCCCATTTACTTAAGAGGCTGAGGTGGGAGAACTGCCTGGGCCTAGTACAGGCAGTGAGCCGTAACTGTGTTACTGTACTTCAGACTGGGCAACAGAGTGAGAGTTTCCGTAGTGAAACTGCAGAGTACAAATCACTGTAGAAAAAAGTAATTCTGAGGTGCATTAGAAAGTTTACATAATTTAATGGATGCAAAGGCACTCACTGGTGAATTATTTTCATTTAATCAACTGAGAGTATTCAAAACAAAAATCTGTGTTTCATACTTTACACATGAATGACCAAGCCTTGCTCATTTTCATTCTTGAATGTGTTTAGTAAGAGGTAGGGATCTCCCATATAAATAGACAATTTATTCAATAGTACATCCTTTCTCCAAATATTTGGAATATATTTTTTCTTAAAGCTAGTTTCCATATCTATTTTTTTTCCTGGACTTTTTGTTCTTCTGTATCAGTTTATGTGTGCAAAGTATCTTACTAATATTAATTGCTACAATTTGTGATGTGTTGTCTTCTTCTTCTCAGTCTTTTTTTGTCTTCAAAATAGTCTTTCTACTCTACATGTTTTGTTCTTGCATGTAAGTTTGAGTTAGCTTGTTAAGTATTGAGAAAATATAACATGTTATCATTTTGAGAGGAATTTCTTGGAATTTAGTGATTTAGCAGAACAGTTGAATTTAAACTTTCCTCTTTCCACTCATGTATGATAAAATTTATTTTTTTATAATGATGTAATAGAATTTTGGTAATATATTTCTCAATACCTAATTTTTTCATTACATTTTGGTTATTACTAAGATAGAAGAATGCTATTGAATATTATACACTGATTGTGTGTTAACCATCCTTTCCCATATTTTGTATATGAATAATCACTTTGTATAAAGATGATGGTTCATTCTTCTTTTCTTTTTGAACCTAATGGATCTCAGTACTTTGTCTTCTCTTTGGCCGAAATCTATCATAGAATTTGAACAGGCTGGGTGCAGTGGCTCACACCTGTAATTCTGACACTTTGGGAGGCTGAGGCTGGTGGATTACCTGAAGTCAGGAGTTCGAGACCAGCCTGGCCAAGATAGTGTAACCCTCGCTCTAGTAAAAATACAAAAATTAACCAGCTGTGGTGGTGGGTACCTATAATCCCAGCTACTCGAGAGGCTGAGGCAGGAGAATTGCTTGAACCCAGGACGCAGAGGTTGCGATGAGCCAAGGTCACACCATGGCATGCCACTCTGGGTGACAGAGCAAAACTCCATCTCATGAAAAAAAAAGGGAGAGGTTGAGCAGAAATGACCACATCTCTTATCGTTCACAAATATCATATTTACTAACAATTTCAGTAGATATTCTAGTGTTAAATAATTTCTATTTTTATACTTCTATAGTTTATCTTTTAAAAA
This sequence comes from Saimiri boliviensis, assembly GCF_048565385.1. NCBI lineage: Eukaryota > Metazoa > Chordata > Mammalia > Primates > Cebidae > Saimiri > Saimiri boliviensis. The sequence continues at coordinate 163,119,550 of NC_133450.1, forward strand.
GTTTTAAGCATTGACTTTTCTGCATATATTTAGGAAAACATATAGTATTTTTTTTCCTTTAATCAGTTTAGGTGGTTAATTACACAAAGATTAAACTACATAATTTTCTGTGATCCAGTTGGTAACTATTCATTTTAAAATACATTGATGTATTTGGTATGTCAATTTTTAACTTAAGATTTTACATACATGTTCAAAAGATTAGCCTACACATTTTGTCCTGTAATTGTCCAACTTTAATAGTAAACATCGCTATCCTTAAACAATGGTTTGGGAAGTTTATACCCTACTTATTTTGTAGAGCAGTTTTGCATTTGAAAGTGAAAATTTACTTCTTAAGATTTGTAGAACTTGCTTCTACTAGACCTATTGTTAGTTCTTTTCTTTTCTCTTTCGCTCTTTCCTACTTTCTGTCTAGGTAGTATTTAATTATTGATTAATTTTTTTTTTACCAGTTTTGATTTTTTACGTAATCACTTTCAGTAATTCATATATATTTAGAAACTTCATTTAATCTAATATTTCAAAAATGTTGGTAAAAGTAGTTTATAATAGTATCCTTGGATTTCAAAAAATAATCTATATTAAAGATAAATTTCAAAAAATCTTTACTAAAAGATCTATAGTTACCTTTGTATAGATATGTACATTTAGATATATCTGTAAATATATACACAAGTGTATTTATATGTGTTGTTTCCTGTTTTTATCCTAGTCTTCAAAATATCTGAATATTTTTCACTTTCAGCATTCTTCAGTCTTAGCTACTATTCTTTTTTCAAATTCTTAAGACATATCAATTAGTAATATTCAATATTTTTATTTCATTATAATGCCTTTCAGTCTATATATTTCTGTTTCAGTTGATAAACACAGTATTTTTTGTTAGTTCAAAATAAGTGACATTTTAAAATTATAATTCTAAAAATTCATATATATATATATTTAAAAATGTATATGGTCGTTTCTATATATGTTAAAAAATTGTTTGGTTATATTTCTGAAATTAAATTATAATTTTTTTATCAGAGAAAGTCATTTACGTAATGTCAGGCACCTTGACAGGTTTATTCTCAAGGTTTAGTGTGTCTACTTAAACCTATGATTTTTAATCATTTCAATCAGGGCACATTCTCATGTGTATCCACAGTAAAATCTTCATAAACGAGTTACCCCAAAATCTCATAGGGAAACATTATCACTCAATCCTTCATCAAATATTTATTTGTGACTTTAGCATCATAGCTTTAGATGACTAAGACCTAAATTTGTGGCCATAAAGCACTTAAAACGTTTTGCCCAAATTGGGATATACTTATCACATAATACACAACAGATTTCAAAGACTTAGTGTGAAAAAATGAGATATGAAATATCTTAACATCTTAAAATATTGTGTGCAAGTTGAAATGCTAATATATTGGATATATATTAAAGTAATACTGTATATTATTAAATTCACATGCTTCTTTTTAAAGTGCAGCTGTTAGAAAATTTAAATAATGTGTATGACTTGCATCTTTTGGATAGTGCTCATTTAGAAAGAATCTGACCCTCTGTTGTCTTCTAGGAGCAATGATTTTAAGGATAAAGCTGGCAGTGTTCCCCAGAGGACAGTCTTAAACCAAAAGGGCTCACTGGGTCTCACATAGCAGATCTAGTTGGGTGCCAGAAGTCCTCTGTGGTCAAAAAAGCGGTTGCCTGAGTCTGAGACACAGGCTATCTACTTAGTGTTGGTTTATAGTAACAATACTTACTATTTCAAATAATGATGGTCAATAAAAAAAGACCATGTGATTAACTGATGACAGATGAAGGGGCCTATTGAGTGCTGGCAACTAATTTGAGCATATATATTCTACAATATATATCACAGTGGATGTGCAGTGGAGAAAAATACAAAATTGTTGCTTTCTTACAGTTCAAGGTGGGTATGTTTCTTGTTGTTTTAAATGCCTGAATTTCTGCGGGAGCTTTTTAAGGAAAGTGTCTGCTCTTATTACGCTTATTTATTATATGCAAATTAACTTACTTATTTTGTATATAATAAAAAATCAAATGCAGTCATAGTGTTTGTCCAATGAGGGGTCAGAATACCATAAGTTCACAAAACAACTCAATCAGGAGCCATTCTGAGGCTATGGGGAACATTATTTGATATGGACAGAAGAAAGGAAATTTTTGCTTTTCCTGATTGTTACTTTTATTTAAAAAAATTGCATACTGAGGTGGATGAATTACCAGAGGATAGAAGTGGTAGAGAATAGAGAGGAGGCTTTTATCCTAAGAACATATCTTTGCAAAAGCTGTAATAAAGTGCCAGTGGTGGTTTGAATGAACTGGTGGTGTTAATAGTGGATGTGCAGTATGATGAAGCTTTTTAACTGCATCTGACATTAGATTTATGTTTGTATGATCACTTCTAAGACTTTCTCTCCTTACATTTGTACCATTTTTGTAGATGTTTCTAATATTCAGGTTTGGCTGTTTCTGAAACCTACTGTCTTCATATTCAAGCATTGGAAACAACAAGATATCATCTATTGGAAGAAGTTCACGAATTTCCAAGATGCTATATTTTGTGCAGTTTCAAAAGTCAGTATCACATTAAAGAATAAAAAATTCTCTTATTTAGCAGAAACTTTGAGTTCTTTAAATGCCTTAAATATAATTTAGGGCATTTTATTAATTAGAGGTCACAAATAGAATTTTAGTCAACACAGTAAAAATTGACGTGTTTTCTAACAGTATGCACTTAGTAAAAGGGGGAATAAATATTTTGAAATGAAGGCAACTATCCTTTTTTCCAATGGCATGGCTCCATTTTGATTGGACTGAAGTATATGGTACCAAACTTAAAATTCAAGTGAAGAAATGACTACCTACCTTCTCCATTACCCTAATAAATTGTCACATAGATTGGTTTGGTGTTCATGGAAGAGAAATTGGAAATCAGTGCAAGAAGAGCCTCATTCATCATTTGTCTGAAAGGACACAAATCAATGTGAAGCTGCCATGCTGACTCAAATTCTAACTTACTAAGTTCATGTGGGGAGGTTTAAAATCAGGCAAGATAAAACTATAGACTTAACATGAATAGGTTTATTCTTTTGTCATAAATGATTGGTTGGATGGAAGCTTAGACTGTATGTAGTATCTGGATCTTTTCTCAATAATGTTTTATAGACCAGAATTCCAATGGGTGAAGTCATCTATCAATTTTGATGGGAAATTTCAGGTTGTAACCTGCAGGTCTTGGGATCTATCAGAACTGATGAATCTGTAAAATTTAAAGCATTAAATACTTTGTGCTTAAATGTCTCTGCATTTTCTGTCCTTCCCTGATCTTATAATTGCAAAATAATGTATCATTTTCCTAGAGATATTTGAATTCACAATTTGACATTTGTGTGTATGTATATGTACCTACCTATATATACCAACATATACATATATATGGGCATACATTTGGTGTTTCTATGAGTGAACACATTTGGTATTTCTATGAGTGAAGGCCAAAGGAAACAAATGGATATTTCTTTCAGCTGAACTTATTATAGTGTTAACAGTGACAATAGCAATAAGAGAATTTCTCATGGAGCAATCTACAAAGCAATCATATTTCATTGGTGACTTAACAAGAATCATAAACCCTCAATTTTAAATAATAAATCAAATTGTTGACATTTTACCGAAATCAATACTCTTCTCATTTCAAAGAAAAAAAATGAATGCTCCCTTAAATTAATATTAAAGAATTTGTTGCTTAAATAGAAGTGAGTCACTATAAAAGATAAATGTCAAAATTGCTGTATTTTAAAATTATTCCTATTTATTATGTTTTTATATTCCTGATCAAGTTTTCTAACCTTATTATATTTTGATTTTGAAATTTTATTATAGGAGATGTATTGCTCTCATGTACTTATTTTGAACAATTCAATGCATTTCAGTTACTTTATATTTTCTCCACCAAACTTTTAGGCTAATTAGAAAACAGACATTCATCAATTATGTTTCATGCGAAAATGCAATTTACATAGGCAGCATTGCAGCAGTCATACTTCTATTTTTATACATTTAAATGGCCATATTTTATGTTTTAAAGGGATAATTCTATCTTGAAGATTTCTTTTTAATGATTTTTTTTACCACAGTTTACTCCTCAAATCCTGTTTCCTATAAATGAAAAACATATTAAAATTACCAGGAAAAATTCCATTTATAAAATGTAGACCATTACCTACTATCAAATATTTTATGTGCCTAAGTGATATATTAAGACAGTGATCTATGCCTATATTTTAAATTTTCTATTGTACCTTATCATTTTAATTACAAAAGTACACATCTCATTTGCAAGTTAAAGAATATATGAGCATGATAATCAAGTAGTACTCCAATCTCTAGGCAATTGCAATCTCATATACTTGAGGTAACCAACGTAAGTTGCTAAGTGTACAACCAGCCTCAAGTTTCCACAGTATTTGGGGGGAAAAATAGGTTAAAATAATGATTCATAAAGTTGAAGAATGCTTGCTGAGATCAGTTATCACTATAAAGCAGGTGCGTAAAACATCATTTTACACACTCCTGAAAAAAAACTCAATTTTAATCTTTTAGAGATTTGCCTTTTGAGTTTACGCTTTTTAATCAGCATAAAATCCTATTTTAAACTGAAAGAAAAATATTTTAGCTCATCTTGTTCATTTTCTTACTTTTTTTTCTCTTATTTTTAGTTGACATATTAATTGTACAGATTTGGGATGCAGTGATATATTATTACATGGATACAAGTTATAATGATCAAATCAGGATAATTAGCATATCCACACCTCGAACATTTATTATGTTGTTAACATTCAAAATCCTCTTTTCTAGATTTTCGAAAATATGTATGAAGTTATTGTTAATGAACTCTACATTACCACAGAACACTACAGAACACTAAAATGTATTCCTCCCATCTAGCTGTAATTTGTACCTGTTAACTAATGTCTCCTTATCTTCCCCTCTCCCCACTTTTCCCAGCTTCTAATCCACAATTCTACTCCCTACTTCTAAGAGAAAATTTTTAGTTCCCACATATGACTCGGAACAGATGAGTAAAAACATGCAATATGCCTTTCTGTGCCTGACTTATTTCCCTTAACATAATGTCCACCGGGTTTATGCATGCTGTCTTGAATGACAGGATTTTATTCTTTTTCATGTCTGAATGGTATTCCATTGTGCATATGTAACACATTTTCTTTAGGCATCTGTTGATAAACATTTAGGTTGATTCCATATCTTATCCATTGTGAATAAAACGGAAATAAACATGGAGGTGCAGGTGTCACTTTGATATATTGATTTTCTCTCTTCAGATATGTGTCCAGGAGTGAGATTACTAGAGTGCATGATAAACAGTTATATTTTTAGTTGTCTAAGAAACCCCCATCCTGTTTCTCATAATTGATGCACTTATTTACATTCCCACTTAAGAGTTCCCTTTTCTCCACAACTTTGTCAGCATTTGTTAGTGTTTTGTTCTCTTGTTGATAGCCATTCTAACTGGGGTGACATGATTGCTAATTGTGGTTTTTATTTTCATTTGATGATTAATGAGGTTGAACATTTTTCGTATATCTGTTGGTCATGTGTATGGATTTTTTTTGAAAAATGGATATTCAGATTTTTTTTTGCTGTTAAGTTTTTGGGTTTCTTATATATTCTGGAGATTTAGTCCTTTGTCAGGTGGATAGTTTGCAATATTTTCTTTTACTCTACAGATTGTCTATTGTTTTGCTTTACAGAAGCTTTCTGGATATATCTCATTTCTCTGTTTTTGTTTCTGTTGCCTATGCCTTTGAAGTCTTTTCTACAAAATCTATTAGACAAATGTCCTGAAGTGTTTTCCTTATGTTTACTTCTAGTAGTTTTATAGATTTGGGTCTTACATTTAAGCCTTTTTTCCATTTTCAGTCAATTTTTGTAGATGAGAGATAGGGGTTTAGTTTTATTCTTCTGCACATGGATATCCAGTTTTCCAGTGACATTTATTGAAGATTGTCCTTTCCCTAATGTATGTTCTTGGTACCTCTATAGAAAATCAGTTGGCTGTATTATGTCAATTAATTTCTGATTTCTGTATTCTTTTCCATTGGTCTATTTGTCTGTTTTTGTATCAGTATCATGCTGTTTTGATTATGACAGCTTTGGAGTACATTTTTAAGTCAGGTAATATAATACTTCCAGCTTTATTCTTTTTGATCAGTACTGCTTTGGTTATTTGAGGACCTTTGTTGTTTCATGTGTATTTCAGAACTTAAAAAAAAAAAAAAAAAAAAACAACACTTTGTGAAGAATGCGATTGGTATTTTGATGGGGACTGTATTAAATCTATAGATTGCTTTCAGTAGTATGGTCATTTTAACAATATTAGTTCTTCTAACCAATAAGTGTAGGGTATCTTTTCATTTGCTTGTGTCCTCTTCAATTTATCTCATCAGTGTCCTGTAATTTTCATTATAGACATATTTTGCTTCATTGATGAAATCTATTCTAGGTTTGTTTGTTTTTTTTTTTTTTCTTCTGTAGCTAATATAAATAGGATTACATTCTTGATTTTTCAAATAGTTTGTTATTGGTTTATATAAATCCTACTGTTTTTATGTTAATTTGGTATTGTACAACTTTACTGAATTAATTGATCAATTCTAGGACTTTTTGTTGGTGTTATTAGATTTTTACATAAATAAGATTATGTAGTTTGGAAAGAGAGACAATTGGATTCCTCTTTTCCAATCTGGATGCCCTTTCTTTCTTTCTCTGGCTTAACTGCTCCGGCTGGAATCTCTGTTTTCTCACTTTTAAGTAGGAAAACAGACCAGCCAATATAGATGTAATACAGGCTTTTTTTTTTTTTTTTTTTTTTTTTTTGAGACGGAGTTTCACTCTTGTTACCCAGGCTTGAGTGCAATGGCGTGATCTTGGCTCACCGCCAACCTCCGCCTCCCAGGCGCGGTGGCTTAAGCCTGTAATCCCAGCACTTTGGGAGGCCGAGGGGGGCGAATTACGAGGTCAAGAGATCGAGACCATCCTGGTCAACATGGTGAATACAGGCTTTTAAAAATAAAGAGTCTTGCTAGAAGAGTTCACAATCACGCTAAGTATAGTCAGGGGTGACACATACTACCAACTGAAGTCAGGCAATGGTTCTTTTAACATAGTTTCTAAATATTTCTATTATATAATACTACTTATGTTTACTATTTTACTTTCTCAATGTCCAGAGCAAATAGCAATAATTAATATATTACAACATTTGCAATTATATAAAGCTGACTCCCAGAATATTTAACAAGCAGTATGACATGTACAACAACTATCCAAAACCAATACTAGAAGCTCATTAATCAACAAAAGGGAATAACCATAAACAACCTGTATAGTCTTGCTCTTTTTACATATAACCCTATAACAGTAACAGCTGCTATGGAAGATTTTGACTGTCACATTGCATTAGCTGAGGCATTTTCCAGTAGCAGAAATCTAACCTAAAAATGAGCAAGTAAAGATAGATTTTATCAGCTCCTAAATCCATGACAGTGCTACTTTCGTATGTAACCGATTATTGGATCAATCAATATCGTCAGGACTCAAAACTCTTTTTCTGTCAGTCTCGCCCTTCTCTGTGTTGGATTCAGGCTCAGACAGGGTCTCACGAAACGGTAGGGTTCATGTCACTTCATTTTCAATATAGATGTCCCTGACTAGACAGCTTTCAGTTAAATAATTTCTGAATGTTGATTTTTATTAGAATAGTCTGTGTATTTCTTTAAACTGCCCATTCTAACATTCCATAGAGATTTGGGGTCACTAAATCTGTGTGTGACTTGGCAATCTGGATTTTCAGCAAACATTTCAGGTTCTTCTGATCCAGATGGACTAAGATCACACAGTTCTAGAAATAGGCTGGCCTATGCTATGTATAATGCTACCTCTACAGTGGTAGTTTCACACATTTTAAGCATTATCATCACTTCTTAAATTAAAATCTTATATAGAACTCCAGTACATTAAAAAAAGAAAAGCAAAGTCTCATTGACTGTATATTTTATCTACAGATATATTAAGAGGGTCATTTGTGAACATTAGCATTGACGTCGAGAATCACAAGATAACTGAGAAATATGAAAATTAATTATCTTTTGTCTTTTGATGAGAAAACAGACATAGTTATAAAACTGCCTCAATGCTGCACAGTGGGCTAGGTATCACAACAGGATCCCTCAATTCAGCCTGCTAACTCCTAGTGTGTCCATCTCTTCTTGATGGATAAACTATAAACTCTTGCCATATATATTTTTTTACTGCATTTTGAGAAAACATGATTAGCAAGCAAATATTTCCATTCACTCTGCCCATTTTCTTTTTAAATTTTAAATTACATGTGTAAACAAATCTAGCCAGAGGCTTGTTCTCAGTGTTGAGAAGAGAAACAATATGTAAGGAATATATAAACAAACAGGATAACTGAGGATTATAAGGAAAATGATTAGGTTGTTATTTTATGGGGATAACCAAGGGTAGGGAATACTTAAGTAGATTTCATGTCAGTTCACACATCTGTCTTCTTAGCTAGATAGAAAGCACACTGATGGCAACGACCAGAAGACTTTTATGTTCCGTTCTTTCACGCTAGCATGTGGCCTCTATAATACAACTTACATCTATAAATGTGGAATTTTACCTATATATAACTTCTCAGCTCATACTAATCAGCATACACGTAGAAACCTGACATTTTATATAAGAAATCTAATAAATAAAGCATTCCTTTTTAATTATGCTTCATACCATTGTTTCTAAACCATACAATGGCAATGCAAAAAAAGATACTATTTACCTGCAGTCTCTCAGTGAGTGATTCGGTAAATGGTACAAGAATGTAGCCCATTGGGAGACAGTATTTATACCTAGGATTTTTGGACGCGACATTATTTTTATCCCATAAACCAAATTATTTTTCAGTTTAGTGCTATTCAACTGTAGTCACCTCACTACCTTTAGTTCTCTAACCAGAAAGGCAGATCTGACTTGTGATGATATTACCTGTTGAGATTAATAGCATGAGGATGCTTATGATTCTCATAAGTAGGGAACAATTTCTTACAAACTGGGACCATTTGAGGGTAAATGGAGGAGTTATTAGTAATTAAACTGGGACAATAAGATTAAATCAAGACTATCAGAAGCATATAGTCACCTCACTCAGAAAGCTTTTTAAAGCTCTGATTATTCATTTTCACACATTATTTATTTTACCATTCATCTCAATGACATGAGGCAGGTATTTTTATCTTAATTTCCAAGTTGACAGAGTAAGACCCTAAACAAGTATGACAATGATTATTAAGTAAAAGGACTGATATCCATGCAAGGAACTAGTGGACTCTGAAACATATTTCTCATTACCTAATAATAATACAATTGGTCTGGTCACTTATGACATTATATGGTACAAGAATGTGATAGTGATAATGGGATCTATGCAAAAGATGCTACTAGAACTATACATACATTTTTCTTGACCAACGTGTTTCAAAAAACAGCACAACCAATCAATGTTAAGGTAGAATGATCTTGTTCAATCTTTGGTGATTCTCAAATTGAATTTTATAACATCTTCTGTAATAAATAGTTCTCAAAACTCAGGGTGGAGATTGACCTGTGTATCAAGCCACCCAGGATTGATAACTACTGGTGTCAAAAATTTAATAACAGTAATGGAAATATTACATTTACTTTTGTACTACACATGTACCATCCTGAAAAATTTGGGATCTATGAGGTTATGAAACGTTTGTTTTGATTGTCTCAAATAATATAGATTTCTTAGATCACGTGTAAACCTTCTTCAGCCTTGCTACAGTTTTAGCAGTAAGTAAACTGCCCTGTTAATAACTCGAACAGTTAAGACATTCGTGTCCAGGCCTTTCTAACATTAATGAGATTTGTGCTACAGATGAACTACACGAGTATCAAACAAAGCGCCAACGACTGACTTCAGGCACATGAGGAAAGAAGCAAAATGACAGCACCTTCTTAGTTCTGAAAATGCCTTTAAGGTGTTGGATTCTGACATTCTGAGAGGTTAATAGCTGAATAATAACAATAGTAGAAAACAAAAACAATGCCATTTATCACTTATTGAGCCCATTAAATGTGAGGCATAGCGCTAAGTACTTTACATACATCATCTCTAATTCTTACAACAAATTTTCATTCTAAAAATGAAAAAAAGTGAGAATGAAAGTGGTTATGTAAATTGCCTAAGGTCTCACAGTAAATAAACAGATCTTGCCTCACATTCAGATCTGGCTATTAATTTCCTACCATATCCCTTCCCTTTCTATCTCAAAGAGTTAGCCTTTTGTAAATGTTAATACCAACAAATGTTTATAGAGTACTGACTAATATTAAAGTTGAATATTAATTAATCTTTTAAAAAATCTGGTGCTCTAAAATGTTGGAAAAAATTTTAAAACCCCAAATAGTTCGAGTGCCTCTTCTCTGTGAAAGATGCTGCTTGTGTTTAATCCTCCGAATTCTTCCCTGTTGGAAATGGTTCAAGGGTGCAAGTGAGTTTCATTTCACGTTTGCTTACACAGCTCATATATGAGCTGCTTTCACATAATGGGAGAATTTTTTGTCAACTCCTGGTTTGTCATAGTAAATATGGCCTAAAATATGAATGATAATTACATCATAAAATATAATGACACATGCTAATTAGATGTGGCTTCCTGGATTCAGAGAAAATAATCACACAATGGTTTATAAAGTCTATGTTTTTCCTTATGGTTTTTTATTTCAGAATGTGTACTTTACTCATTTACTTTAGACCATTCTTTATCTAAGGAGGACTAAATGATGATTTTTATTGTCTAAAAATAGCCCTTATATAAATAGATAAATAAGTCTCACACACACACATGCCCCTCTAGCACTTAGAATTATGAAACATTTCTAATGTGTTTCATCTCCCTTTTTAGGAAAGCAAATAAAAACATCTCACACCTTTGAGAAAATGTGATAACTGATACATGCACACACACACACACACGTACATTCATTGCTGCTTTGGATATTTCATGAAAACTAAGTCAGAATTATTTCCAAATAATTACCAGTTGCTTAGGACTTGATTCTTTTCAAACATCATATCGATTAAGTCTCTGAAACCATTACAAGCTACGATGTCTATCTATGCCAATTTTACAAGTAATAAAAACAAGTCATTGGATTAACTTGCTTTCTCTATACAGAATCCAAAACTTTTAAGTACTATTATATACCATTCTTTCAAAGAACAGAAATTATTTGTTTGATAACAAATGATGGCAATCACTATCATCCTATAGATTGAAAACATTAAGTAATTTAGTCAGCAGCAAATATGAAAATAAACTTCTGAAATTTCCCTACTTGTCCTCTCAGGAAGATACAAATTATTTAGAAAGCACCAGTATTTTAAACATCAAGTGTAATGTAAATTTTCTAATGAAGATGGCTGCAGGATTATAGAAACTGACAGTATCGGATGGCTATTTGGTATATAAATTATATAATAAAAGCAAATCTGACAAGCTACTCAGAAAGACTGTCATGTAATGGACTGCTACATACTTAATTTCTTCTCTTTTCATGAGCAGGAACAATGATAAAGTTTGATGGTAAAATATCTGGGATCAACTGTCCTATTGCAGAATTTTGCTATCAAAAATACCATGAAGACATTGCCCACAACATTTATTCCTGGGCATATTGAAAGCGTAAGGACATTCCTATGCTTCAGGTATTAAATCCATCAGTCCAAGAGTTCATGAATAGAATGTGAATAATTCCACTGATGGTGAAGGAGATGGTGATTAGTGGTATTCACAGTTTTCTTAAATCATATGCTGGGCCGGGTGCGGTGGCTTATGCCTGTAATCCCAGCACTTTGGGAGGCCGAAGCGGGTGGATCACGAGGTCAAGAGATCGAGACCATCCTGGTCAACATGGTGAAATCGCGTCTCCACTAAAAAATACAAAAAATTAGCTGGGCATGGTGGCACGTGCCTGTAATCCCAGCTACTCAGGAGGCTGAGGCAGGAGAATCGCCTGAACCCAGGAGGCGGAGGTTGCAGTGAGCTGAGATTGCGCCATTGCACTACAGCCTGGGTAACAAGAGCAAAACTACGTCTCAAAAAAAAATAAAAAAATAAAAAAATAAAAAAATAAAAAAATAAAAAAAATCATATGCTGACATTAAAAGAAGTTTATTTTCTCTTCTAAATTAAGTTGGACTTGGGATGTTCCTCACAAGGGAGAAAAAGCAGAATTGTTCCCATAAAAGAAAACATACATTCAGTTAAAACTGAAAGCATATTTGAAACATGAGTTCCTTTTCAAATATATAAGAATTTTCTTCCAGTTCTCAAAACACAATGAAAACTTATAAATTCACAAAGTTATATGCAAGGCAATAAAAATGAGCTAAAACAATATCAAGAAAATGGTGAAACATTTTAAAAAGTAATACTTTAAAACATGTTAAACTTCCAAGTCTGTATTGGTGCTTATAGTGTCTCTTTCTCTTTTACTAATTTCCTGCTATTGCTCCAGCTTTGGAAATACGTTTTTTTTCCAAATACATGATATGTAGTACATAAAAGTATATGCCATATATTTCTTAGTATATTAAGTGCTGTGGCCACAGAAGATTTCCTTTTATTCAGGATACAACAGTCTTGATGAAAGGACATTAGCATCCATCAACAATTAGAGAAAAATACAAAGCATGTAACTAAATGCTAAAACGTGTGGTACATGGACTGTGTGTGATATCAGATTTGAAAGAAAAGAAGACTGCTAAGGGATGGAACTATCTAAGGATTATTCATGCTGCCTACAGGCTTTCTTAGTATGTCACATGCTACCCACTACCTGGATCAACTTGGGTAAGTTATTCTATTTCTATGGGCCCTGGTTATCTACTGAAGACACATAATAATGCCTATACAGTGGATTTAATTTTAAAGAGAAAATAAATTGGTGTAAATTATAATGTGTACTCAGCACACACTTCCATGGTGATGACAGTTATGTGGTAAAGGGTGGAATATAGAGAGGATGAAGGCAGACTAGGCAGTAGACAGTAAGGAGAATAATGAGATATTTTTAGTGTTTATGTCCTAGGAAAAATATCGGACTTGGTGAGGTAGAAGCTGGAGGGTATCAAAATCCAACATAGGTGGATTCAATTCTTGACTCACAATCATCCCTGTTTTCAGTCAACTTAATTCACCTTGGTGATCCTTAGTTTTCTCAGCATGTAACACAGAGATAGGAACATTGACATTGCAGGGAGATTTTGAAGATAACGTGACAAAACATCGTAATTTTCTGTTGTGCTCAGCAGGGCGAATTTACTCATCAGGGCCAGTAGGTAGGCCTAGTGTCCGGGGTCCACATTACATTTAGAGGCCCACAAAGTATTCTAATTTTAATTTACTGTAAAATCAGAAGAAAAATAAATTTCAAAATAAATTATAATAGTTAATTCACGCTAGATTATATTCTTGAAAACAAAGCAATGGTAAAATATACTTGTTAGTATTTTTTAACGAAGAAAGAGGTCCATGATGGCAAAAATGCCTAGAGCTTGCAAAAGTCATACCGCAGTGCTGGCATTCAGCTCTATTCTTGTCCCGTTTCACACCTAGTTAACAGAAGAGGGCTAGGCCAAGAGAAGCACAGAAACCGAGTTTGAGCTCTGCTCTAACCATACCTGAAATCTGGTAGCCCCGTCTTTGCAGTTGTGTGAAGAAATACTTTTATTTAATTCCGTTTTTATTGTATTTTATCAAAGCCTAAGAATATTAATAGATAAAAATTAATAAAAATAAAATCTTCTTCAACTATCACAAGTATATTTCAATGTTTCACCTTCATCATAACAGAACTCTCCCAGTCAACGTGTTCTTAACAGTGTCTGGGGAGTTGCTCTGCCACATGAACCCCATTCAGCATCTGTACCCGGCCCTAGCATTTCCCCAAGAAGACAGGCGAGGAAGTGATCAAGAGGTACAGACAGGTTGGTGAGGGTGGGAGAGTAAGATCTTCTGGGGAGATGTGGGGTACTGGAAAATTTTAATAGACACAAAATTTTAATAAGATCTCCTATTTATCACATACCTGGAGGTTCCTGGATATTTCAGGAAAAATATGAGTAAACCAATTACGTGAAATGACTTCAAGTATAACAACTATTTTAACCTAGAATTCTAGAATCTTGGTGTTCTAAGTATACTTTGATTCAATAACAGTCTTTTTTTTTTTTTTTTTTTTTTTTTTTTTTTTTTTTTAAAGTAATGAGTTTTATTTTTTGGAACAGTTGCAGGTTCACAGCAAAAGGGGGTAGGAAGATAAAGTTTCCATACAATCCCTGCACCCACACATGCATCGTCTGAAGAACTGCTCTTTTCTTTCATTGTTCATACACTTGAGTAAAGGGGAGTCTGGCAGGATGCGAAAAGGCAAAGAAGCGTCATAGGTAAGCCCGCACTATCTTGTAACAGGACTACAGATAGGATCATAGTTCAGGAATTTACTGCCCAGTCTCTTCTGAGAGCTATTATTTGTAGATAGCAATGGTTCTAAGCACAACTTAAACAGCATATTTATACTTAAAATATGCTTGTTTATAAACAGAAATTACAAATATCCATAAAAAATAATTGAGGCTATGAAGAGACAGTAAAGGCTCCTCCTTAGGGCAGCATTTTGTTTTGTTCTATATTTTACAGAAGTATTTAAATAGCTATATCACAATTATGCAAATAAGAAATTGCTAAACTTCTACTGTGCAAGGAAGTTTAACTCAAATGCTTCTAAAATTTAGATGCTACTCTCTTTAAATTGTTTCTTAAGTAAAGCCAGTAAAATTATTGGCAAACTGCATCTTACAAGTTGATTTTTCTTCTCCATCTTAATGAAATCATTTTAAACTCTGCAGTTCTGAGATAAGGAAAAAAATCTGCATTCAGAGTATGACTAAATGCTTTCTAATATATTGATGTCTAAGAATAAGATCTATCCTTTAAAAGCACTGCAGTACAATAAATGTTTCTTTGTCTTAGAAATCATGCATAGAACATGACAGCAGAAAGAGTCAGCAGAGACAGACCACTTTAATTTTTATTGATAATATGATCACAGGTGCATTTTTAATTATCTCACTGCATTGCCTTCCCCATCAACTGTCACTAGTAATTTCATACAGCAAGCATGTTGCCCTTATGACATTACAGAATACAATTTAGAGTCATTTAGGATGCTTGTAGATTGATATGTGGCTTCACCTTTTGTGAGGATGTAAACCAGGGAGGCAACGGAGTTAGAAAATTAGATGCCAATCATTTTTACAACCTAGAGCTGAGGAAGAGCATGAGTAAAGTAACACAAAGTCGGGAAGTTTTCAACATTAGTTGAGTTTGCTAAGCTTACTATAGTCTAAAGACAAATAAGAGAGAGGAAGCAACTTGTAGGTATTGGTTGGGAGACTGATTAGGAGAAGAATATCACATTTTGGTCTTGGTCTAATTGCTAGAAGACTTACAGAATCTTCACTAAGTAGCACTTGCAGTGGTAATGCCGCAGAGGAGGTTTTGGATGCTCTGAGCCCAAGGAATAAGTAACTCATTTCTGGGGCTCATTGTGTTCCAGAAAACAAAGAAAGCAATGTCTTTCTTCTTTCTTTCTAATTATGCTCTAATCCTGTCTGTGAAAATTCACTCTCTGTTTGGACCTGCCTGTTTCTCTGAGGTTAAAATTAAAAAAAATCAAGCAAACAGCAATAAAATCCCTTTGTATTCTATCATGGTTATGTCAGATTATAAATGTTTTTCTAGAAGCCCTAGCTACAGGTTTCTTGTGTTAAAAAAATTTACATTAAATAGTAGCATTTTACTATCTTCTATAGTTGACTCATCTTTGTACCCTTTTCACAAACTAATGACCAGTTGCATTTTATATTTAAGTAAAGGAAAACCTTTAAGAATTTGAAAAAAAATAATGTATTAATAAAGATATTGATTTAAATATCAATTAACAGAAAAATAAAAAAAAAACCCATTAAGTTCTATATTTATATAATAGAATACTACACAGCAAGAAAAACAAAACAAGTAACAAATGAAATTTACTGGTATATAGATCAGCCTGATGAATTCAAAAAATGACATTTTGAATTAAAAAAATGCCAGGCATAAAAGTGTATACATATTGTAGGATTCCAGTTATATCAACTTCAAGAATAGACAAAACTAAATCATGGTAATAGAATCAGCATAGTGGTTAGCTTAGGAAAAGGGGATAAGGTATTTTTTAGGAAAAGAAGACAACATAACTTCTGGGCATATGAAAATATACTATATCTTGATCTGGAGGTGGCCACATGATGTCTACATGTGTAACATTAGCCAAGTTGCACTCAAGATTCATGTATGTTGCTGAATATAAATCTTACTTTAATAAATATCAGAACAAGCAACATTTTTCTATGGCTGTCATTGGTTAACATTCATAAGTACTCACATACATGATTCCATTCAATCCTTGCAGCAACCCTAACCGAGAGACACTGTTATGGAGCCCATTTTTAGATGAAAACTGAGGTACAAGGAAGAAAGAAAACTTCCCAAGGTCAAATAGATATTACATTGCAGATTGAAGAACAGAACTCAAAGTGTCTGGTTCTGGATCCTACGATCATGACCACCAAGCAATATCACTTCTTTCTATTAGGTCTCTGTAGACCTTGTGTTTATTTTGTAGAGGAGCATCATGTAACAGAAAACAATAAGGTTCGATAGAGAAAATGAGTTATTAGAAGCATCAACATATTCGAAATTGAAAGCAAAAATTATCAAAGTGGGTTTCTGGGATTTAAATGATTTCAAGTGCATGAATTACACATATAGATGTGTAATGCTTTTAACTGCAAACATCATTGCTCCCCAAAGTGCATTCAAGATAAGCCATTTGCCTGTTGCAGTTTTTGAAACATCAATGTATGTTAAAATGTGTCAAACAGCTGTCATTTCAGGGCTTCTCTCTCCAATGTAAAAATAATCTATAATACATTTTCAAAACACTTTCACATGTTTTGAAAACAAATGTCATGGGTAAAAAATTGAAGCATAATCCATTAATTCTGGATTTAATATCTAAGCATGATTTCTAAAGTAGTAAAATATGTCATTATATATCTAAGTAGAAATAGGTTTTAGGCTTTAGAGTACAACATTTAGTAACATTTAGAAGAAATGTTTTGGAATAAAAAATAATATTCGTAAAGGCAGCTGGTTAAATCATTATGAACATAGCACCTCTACAGTTATCTGTATCACTCCTAAATTTTGATCACTTTGCTTAGTGCATCGTTCATTTTCAATTTTTCTTTGTGAAGCTCATTTTTAGTCTCTGTTTATGTAATATTCACTGCATTTTCCAACCCCACAACTTCCTTGGTTACTTGGTAGATAATCTAGTCTCTTATTTAACAAATAAATTAAATAATCAAATAAGATCTGCTTAATTTTATGCCATAATTCCACAAAATTCTCTGCATCCTCTCCAACTGCTTTCTTCTTTCCTCCTCTAAAGTATTGTCATTCTGGTAAAAGATTTATTTCTTTGACTTTACTCTGAACCTATCTGATCCCTAACTGTCCCTCTCATTCAGTGGATTATTCTGTTAGCCATTCTATGGGTATCACTTTCTCTGCTCGATCCTTCCCATCACCATCTGGGTCTGCCCAAATCTCTCCTGGCTTAAAGCCTTCCCTTGAAGTCAAGTCACTACGTAACCTTTCTCCTATCCTTTTGTTTTTCCTTTCACAGAAAACCTTGAATAAGTAGTCAACATCCATTACCTTACCATCTTCAAACAAGGGTCATTGTTTTACACTGTTACACATTGTTAGGCTGCCTATTTCAGTCTCTTGCACCCCACCACTTCCTTGCAAGTACTATTCCCAAGGCACCAATATTCTAATTGCTTCCAAAGGACTTAAAAAAATACTTCAGGTCTTTCTGACTTCCAGCATTATTTGATGCCATGGAAAACTCCCTTCTTGAAATATTTTCCTTTAGTTTTAGACATATACGTTCTTAAGTGTTTTTTTTTTTCTCCTGCATCTCTACAGTTGCCTTATTTATTTATTTATTTTGCCCCTTCCTTCAAAAATGTTAATTCTTAATTGTTTGTATCCCTCCTGTAGTCTTCAAAAACGTATTTCACCTACAAACAGGCTACGCTGGCACCAGAATCCATCTTCTCTTAAATAACTTACAATCTTCATATCTCAGATTAAATTTTGCTTCTTTCAGAAGGCATTCACTGAATCTGGGATACACACCCTCCAAAAGCAGTCTTGAAATGTAGTATTTCTCCCATTATAACACTTAACATCATACCTTGTAATTGATGGTTCTTTTGTCTTTATTCAACATTTTACTCTCCAGCTTTATAAAACTATGGGTCATGGCCTGTTTTCTTTTATCAGACACATCACCCACACTTATCACAGTGCCTTACAAATGGCAAGTACTCAAAATGTCAAGAGATATTTGTCTCTTCTGGTGCCAGTACCATATTATTTTAAATATTTACAGTTTAATAATAGAACAAACAGGTTCTCATTCATTTTCCTAATTAAAAAACATCTTAGTTCTTCATTGGCATTCCCAGATTTGCCTTAGGAAATGATTTCCAAATCAATTAACAAGCCCATTTTTTTCTAATCATAATTATTTATTGTAGAAACATAATAATTAAAATAGTATCAAAAACAACCCACCTCAGAAAGCATATGCTCCTCAACTGCTCTTGATATAGACTTTGAATTTTTACAGTGTAAACACTTAGATTTCCAGTGACAGAAGGACTTCCTCCTTCAGTTTTATTTGAGGTTCAAAACTAGGTAATATCAGAAAGTGTCCCCAATAATTGCCAGTTTTTGATACTCAGAGTCTGACAGAAGAGATATGAAAAATGCACATGTACCCCATGAATTGGAAGAAAATGAATTCTTGTCAAAATGATGCCTTGAAATTAAATACAATCCGAATCTCTTGCCCATGAGGTATTTTATTTTTATACTATTTGTGTGCCATAAACCTATGAGATAGATTTTCCTGGATTGTTATATAGGTTGATCCACTATCATTGTAACCTTTATTTTGCAACAGAAGAAACAGAGACAGAAAGATCAGATAGTATCTGCCTGATATAAATATTTTGGAATATTGTTCTCCCAGTGCCAAGCTGAATATGCATTCCCCTACACTATTCACCAACACATTGCTTCACAAGCACACTATGAGACAACATTCGTCATTCCATGACTCTTTGGAATATAGTTACTGCTACAGTAATTCTTTGGTGTAATTCCACAGTTAATGGATTAGTGGAATAAAATTTCTGCTGCTGCTTTTCATCAAGAGGCCTAGTTAGACCCTTCATTTTCATGCCATGCTTTCTAGTATACACTAAGAGCTGCTGCCTCTACCTTGGCTCTCCCACTCAGTTGTACCTGGAAAGCAACTAGAGCACAGTGTTTCTGTCCTCACATTCTTCCAGTCAGCTTCCTGAGTTCAGAGGACAATGAAGTCCTCAAATCTAGTTGAATTTCCACCCTCCCATTAGGTTTTTAATTAAATAAAAATAAGGCAATTGTTTTTATAGTTAAAAGTAACTGCGGAAGAGGATTCTTGGAAGTGGAAAACACAAGGAATTTGTCTCCCCACCTAAGAAATTGTACTTAAAGAGTATGCCTGATGTAAAACTTTTAGAATTCTGGAGTATATTTAAGGCTTGCAACTTCCAGGTAAAGGAATTATAGTTAATTTCTGGTGAATTTCAACTCTCAGCACAGTAGCAGCCACTCATTCTCCACCCATAGCCACAATGCAAGCAGCTGTAGACATGTTTCTGAAACAGCTTACACCCAGATAGGAAGGGTCAGGGTGGGCAAAAAGAACCCTGTTCTCCAGTTATCTGGGATCTTTGCTTAGACTGCTGATTGCTGCTGCTGATCACAGCAGTACAGACAAAGAGGCAAGATGCCATGATTGCTGTACTTCTTACTATTGTTACAAGGCCCTCACATTTGCTCCAAGTTATTTTCAGGAAACATAAAGAGCCAGTGTCCTTTTACTTCCATTTTTCTCTTTTAAAAACCTTATGTAAAGATTAGGGCATTTGAAAAATATTAGGAAGTAACTGTGTGCCCAGGAAGTGATGCAGGCTCTGAACAGATCTGAAAGACTTTAGGCTTATACCTGCAGCTGATCCATGAAACTGAGACAGCCTACAACAAACAAGTGAAATAAAACATGAACATTCAAAAAAGTAGCAGACACTGGAAAAGATAATCTCAGTTCCATAGTTACTACATTATTAGATTCAATTGCCAAGTTTTCAACAAATAATCCACAAGACATACAGAGAGAGAAATATAGGGACCATTCAAAAGAAAAAAAATAATAGAAAACTGTCCCTGACAAAGCTTGATGACACATATGCTAAACAGACTTTAAAATAAATGTCTTAAACATACTCAGAGAAGTAAACGAAGATGGGGACAAAGTCAAGAAAACAATACAGGAACAAAGTGGTGATACTGATATACAGCTAGAAAACCTAAAAAGAATCCTAAAAGAAATTCTGGAGCTGAAAACTATAATAATGACAATTTAAAAAATTATTCTAGAGAGCTTTAAGGGCAGATTTTATTAGATAGAAGAATCAGCAAGCTTAAAATAGGACAAAAATGTCATTGAGTCTTAAAATAAGAAAGGGAAAAGACTTAAGAAAAGTGAACAGAACCTAATGTATCTAAGGGACACCATAAAGTGGACTAATATACACACACTGTAGAATCAAAGAAGAAGAGAGGAAAAACAAGAACAAATATTTAATAAAATAGTGTCTAAAATTGTTCCAAATTTGGTGAAAGACATGAATACAAATATCCAATAAGTTCAACAAATTATAAGTAAGAACAACAAAGAAACTCACATCAAGACAGACTGACATCAGCATTTCAAAAGCCAGAAGCAAAGAACAAATCTTAAAAGGAGCAAGAAAAAAGCAACTTGCCACATACAAGACATCCTCATAAGATTATCTGCAAATTTCCTATCAAAAATTGTAGATGCCAGCAGGCAGTGGGTTAATATACTGAGAGTGCTACAAGAAAGCAACTGCCAATCAATAATGCTATACCTGGCAAAACCATCCTGCAAAACTCAGGAAGAAATTAAGGCATTTACAGATTAACAAAGCTGTTGGAGTTTGTTACCACTAAACCTACCCTGCAAAAATGCTCAAGGAAATCCTGGAGGCTGGAAAGAATAAATGTGAGACAATAACTAGAGGATATATTAAGAAATAAAGATCTCAATATAGATAAAAATATGGGCAATTATAAAAGCTAGTATTACTGTAATGAGTTTTTAACTGCATTTGTTACTTTCTATACAATTTAATGAACTCATATTAAAAAATATATTACTCTAGAAGCTAGTATTATAGCTTTGGTTTGTAACTCCACCTTTTGTTTTCTTTATAATTTAATAGGCATTTCAAAGAATTATTTGTTTATAATTTTGGGCATACAATGTATAACAAAGACATTGTTATATCAACAGCCCAAATCCCTGGGGACATAGCTTCTAAAAGAGCAGAATTTTTGTATATCACTGACATTCAGCTGGTATTAAATTTAATTTTAGTATTATAACTTTAGGATATAACTCCCACGGTAATCACAAAGAAAGTAGCTATAAAATATAAACAAAAGTAAATGAGAAAAGAACTTAAACATTTCACTGCCAAAAAACACAAGGGAAGACAATAATGCTGGAAATGAGGGGCCAGAAAAACTATGACACCTATCAGAAAAAAATAGCAAAATAACAGAGGTAAGTTATCCTTAATCAGTAATTGATTTAAATATAAATTAACCAAGATCTAATTAAAAGTTAGACAATGGCAGAATGAATAAAAGTACATGATTTAATTATACACTATATATAAGAGACTCTCTTTAGATTAAAAGATAAATAGATTGAAAGTTAAAAGATGGAAATATATACTTCCTGCAAACAGTAATTAAAAGGGAGAAGGAAATGACTGCACTAATATAAGATTTAAAAATAGATTTTAAATAAGACATTTACAAGAGTCAAAGTAAATGATATTGTATATTAAAAATTTCAGTACAGCACTAACACATAGCAATGAAACACTTATGCACCTCTTAACAGAACATAGAGATATCTGAAACAAAAACTGACAAAATTAAAGAATAAATTGTTCTATGATAATAGCTGTGGACTTTAATAGTCTACTCTCAAAAATGGATAGAATTACTAGATAGACGTTATGTAAGGAAATAAAGAACTTAATACCATTTACCAACTAGATCTTACAGAGACGTACAGAGCACTCTTCCCAAAAACAACACCATAAACTTTTCTTTCAAGAGCACATGAGACATTTTTAAGGACAAATCATGTTTTAGGTTGCTAATTCAGTCTCAACAGGTTTAGGAAATAGACATCACACCAAGTATATCTGCAAACTACAAAAGGATAAAGTTAGAAATTAAAAAGACAAATAAAACTGAAAAAAGCCACACATTTTTGGAAATGTAATAAAATACTCTTACCTAATGGGTCAAAGGAGTAATCAGAGAGAAATTTAAAATATTTAGAGATGAATAATATAAAACCACAGCCTACCAAAACTTACGTGATGCAGCAAAATTTGTAAGCACCTTAAAAATGAGAAAAAACTCAAACCAACAATCTATCTTTACAACTAGTTAGAAAAAGAAGAACAAACTACACCTAAAGCTAGCAGGACAGAAACAGTAAAGAGCAGAGACCAATGAAACAGTGAATAGAAAAACAGTAGAGAAAATTAATGAAATTTAAAGTTGGTTCTTCAAAAAAGGTTTTTTCAAACTGACAAATCTTTAGCTAGACAGATTAAGAAAGAGGGAGAATACATATAAATTACTAAAACAAGAAATGAAAGTGGGGACATTATTACCAATTATACAGAAATAAAAAGGATTATAAGAAAATACTATGAGTAACCGTATGCCAACAATTTGGAAAACCTAGATGAAATGCACAAATTCCTATAAAAACAGAGCCTATCAAGACAAAATCATGTAGAAGGAGAACATATGAATAGATCTATAGCTAGCAAGAAAATTGTACAAGTAATAAAAAAACTCCTCACATGTATCTTCTATATATAAAAAGCCCTGAACCTGATAGACTCACTAGTGAATTTACTAAACATTAAACAACAACGAAATACTAACATAAATTATCCAACTTTTCCAAAAATTGAAGAGGAGAAAACACTTCTTAATTCATTCTACGAAGCCAGCATCAAATCCAGGAGCATGTTAACAGGATTAGGTACCATGACCTAAAACTAATGATACTTAGTCCTGCAAACAAAATGGCTCAACATATCAAAACTAATTAATGTAATATGTAACATTAACAAAATATAAAGTAAAACAACATGATCAACCTAATTGATGTAGAAAAATCAACTGACAAAATTCATCATCTTTTTAATAATAAAAAAACTGAACAAATTAGAACTAGAAGGAAAGTATTCCAACAAAATAAAAGCTATGTACAGGCGTACCTTGTCACTTTATTGTTCATAACAGATTTCTTTTTTCTGTTGAAAATTGAAGGTTTGTGACAACTCTGAGTCAAGCAAGTCTGTAAGTGCCATTTTTTTCCGCAAGCACATGCTCAGTTTCAGTTTCTTCATCATATTTTGGTAATCTTTGCGATGATTTAAACTTTATTATTATTTATACTTGTTATGATGGTCCATGTTCCGTGTTAGTTGATATCACTATTGTAATTGTTTTGGGGCATCATGAACCCCACCCATAAGATGGCAAACGTATTAGATAAATGTGTGTAGTCTGACTGTTCCACTAATTGGTTATTCTCCCATCACTCTCCCTCTCCTCAGGCTACCCTATTCCCTGAGATATAACAATACTGAAATTAGACCAAACAATAACCCTGAAAGGCCTCTTAAGTGTTCACATGTAACAATAGTTTTACATATCTCACTGTAAATGAAAAGCTATAGAAGCCAATTTCTTTTACCATTCTGAAAATCCTAGCACCCTTAAGAATAATGCTAAATGTACTCTGCCTGTGCTCTAGAAGTGTAACAACAAAGCCTGTATGACAACACATTTGTTTACAGTGTATTATCAAATTTTTAAAGCCCATTGTGGAGACCTACTGCTCAGATAAAAAGATTTCTTTCTAAATATTCTGTTAATTCACAAGGAACCTAGTCTCCAAATAGCTCTGATGGAGAGTACAAGGAGATGAATGTTGTTTTCATGGCTGGTACCACAATAGTCATTCTGCAGCTCATGGATCAAAGAGTAACTTTGACTTTCCAGTCTTATTATTTAAGAAATACATTTTATAAGGATATATCTGTCATAGATAGTAATTTCTCTGATTGATCTGAACAAAACCTAAATTGAAAACCTTGCAGAAATAATTTAGATTTTATTCCAAATGCTATAAAGAACATTCATAATTCAGGAAAGAAGGCCAAAATATTGACATTAACAGAGTTTGGATGATGATTCCAATCCTCATGAATGGCTATGACGGATGAAGACCTCAGTGGAGTAAAGAACTTCCAATGTGGTAGAAATAGCAAGAGAAATAGACATGAAGCTGGAAGATGTGACTGAACTGCTACAGCCTCGTGATAAAACTTGAATACATGAGAGTTCCTTCTTATAGTTGAACAAAAGAATATGTTTTTATGAGACAGAATATTTTCTTGGAGCAAGCTGTGACTATTGTTGACAGGACAACAAATGATTTAGAATATTACATAAACATTGATAAAGCAGTGACATGATTTGAGAAAACTGACTCCAATTTGGAAAGAAGTTACACTGTGGGTTAGATGATATCAAACAGCATTGCATGAAACAAATCTATTGTGAAAGAGTCAATTAATGAGGCAAACTTCATTGTTGTTCTATCTTAAGAAACTGCTACAACCACCCAAACTTGAGTAACCACCAACCTGATCAGTCAGCTACCATCAACATCAAGGCAAGACCCTCCACGGGCAAAAAGATTAAGATTTACACAGTAATAGGATACAAGGTCAGCACATAAAATTCAGTTGTACTTTCATACACTAACTGAAAAATCTGAAATAAAAAAATAAAATAGGAATCAAGGAGGTGGTAAACTTGTACAGTATAAACTATGAAATATTGTTGAGAGAAATTTTCAAAAAGAACTAAATGGAAATATGCCTCATGCTAATGGATTGGAAAACTTAATGTTAAAATGTCAGTATGACCCAAAGTGATCTATAGATTCAACACAATTGTCATCAAATTCCCAAATAGTTTCTTTGCAGAAATAGAAAATCCCATCTTAAAATACATATGGGATTTCAACAGAGCCTGGATTACCAACACAGTCTTGAAAAGAAAGAATAAAACTATAAGATTCACACCACTTAATTTAAAAACATACTGAAAAGCTACAGTAATCAAAACAGTGTGATACTAGCATAAAAACAGACACTTAGACCAATGGATGCAAAAGAGAGCTCAGATATAAACACTCACATATTTGGTAAAATGATTTCTGACAAGAGCACCCAGACCATTCAATGGAGAAAACTATAGTTTTTTCAATAAATGGTACTGGGAAGACTAGATAGCTACATGAAAAACAATGAATTTGGACACTACTTCATTCATTATACACATAACTTGCCTCAAAATGGATCTAAATATCAGATCTAAATCTATAAAACTCAGGGGGGAAAAAAAACCCAAAGTTAATAAACCTGATGTTGATAGAAACTGGAGACAGAGAAATTCTAGGTAGACAGTGACAGGTCCCTGGTGAACCCCACATTTAAGCCAAAAATAAAATAAAATTAAAAAACCAATAGTCAGAAATGTATAGCCTAAAGTGAGAGCTTCTATTCCTGTTTGCACATCCTATCCTGATTGGTTCTTTCTGAATAGTGCCTTTTTTTTCACCAATAAAATTTTGCCTTTTCCAAAATTACTTAGAGTCCATGCTGACCCTATCCTGTGCCTATAAAGACTCCATACTCAGTTGGTAGAGGGAGAGAGAGCTGGACCTCAGAGGAGATGACTGGACCTTGAGGAAAATGGCCAGACTTCAGATAAGAGATGACCTGACTTCAGGGAAGATGACCTGACCTTTCCTTCCCCCTCTCCTGCTCCCCTCTCTGCTGAGAGCCCTTTTTGTCACTCAATAAAATTTTCCACTTTCACTATCCTTCAATTGTCCATGTGACCTCATTCTTCTTGGGTACTGGACAAGAGCTCAGAACTCACTGAGTGCAGGCACCCTAAAATACTGTCACACTGACCCTTTGTCCTTATTGGCAGGGCAGCTGCCCCACACAATGAAGTAAGGGGCCAACTGAGCTGCTAAGATGCCGCCATCTGCAGACAATGAAACTAAGAGAGCACTATAACACCGACTGTGGGGCTTCAGGGTTGCAGGCACCCCAACTTGGGGGCACCTTAGACCCCACATGAAGCTTGCTCCTGGGTCAGCACCTGCCGCAGCTGGCTGGAACTCACACTTGCTCACTCACATGCTCCCTCCTTCAAGGTTGAGCACAGCAGGCCAAGTAAACTGGGTGCCCTTGTTGTGAGTCCAGCAAAGGGTCTGAGAAAAATCCAGTCTCAATGTGTTACAACTTTTGATTTGACAGTGATTTGTCGGGTATGACATCAAAAACTTAGGCAATAATATTAAAAAATAGACAATTTTGACTTCAGTAGAAGTCTTTAAAATTGTACATCAAGATAGTAAAAAGGAGTAAAAAAGGCAACAGAGTAAAAAGACAAACCAGATAATGAGAGAAGATATTTTAAGGTCAAATATTTGATAAGAGAAAATCAGATATCCAGAATATATAGAGAACTCCTAAAACTCAGTAATAACATACCCGAGTCAAAAATGGCCAAAGAACTGAAACAGACATTTCTCCAACTAAGATACACAAATTGCCAATAAGCATATGCAAAGATATTTGAGATCACTTATCATTAGAGAGAGGCAAACCTAATCTACAATGAGATATGGTGCCACACCCATAAGATGGCTACTATAAAAAAAAAAAAAAAAAAAAAAAAAAGAAAAAACAACAGAAAATAACAAGTGTTGGTGAGGGTGTGGAGAAATTAAAACTCTTGTACAATGTTGGTGGGAATGTAAGATGTATACCTGCTCTGGGAACTGGTATGATTATTTTTCAAAAAATTAAAAATAGAATTACCATATGACATAGTAATTCTACTTCTGGGCATATGTCAAAATAAATTGAAAGCAGGGTCTTGAAGAGACATTTACACACCCATGTTGATAGTGACATTATTCATAGTAGTTAAAATGTGGCAGCAGCTCAAGTGTCCATTGACAAATGAGCAAGTAAAATGTGGATATACGTAAAATAGAATGTTATTCAGCACTGAAAAGAAGAAAATTCTGACATATGTTACCACATGAATTTTGAGGACATTATCATAAATGAAATAAGCCAGTCATAAAAAGACAAATACTATATGATTCTACTTATATGAGGTAAATAGTCAACACCACTGAGTCAAAGCACACTTATTGTTGAGGGAGGCTGGGGAAGCAGGGAATGAGAAATCATTGTTCAATGGATATGGAGTTTTGGTTTTACATGATGAAAAGAGTCACGGAAATGGGTGGCGGTGATAGTTGCACAACAATATGAATATATTTAATGCCAGTGAACAGTACACTTAAAAATGGTTAGGATGGCAACTTTTACGTTACATGTATTTTATAGCAATTTTAAAAACAATAAAGTAAATGAGATGCTGGTGGGAATTGACTTAACCATATGGTCACTACAATCTAAATCAAATTTCTTCTCTAGTTATATTTTGGTGCATAGAAAAGTCCATTTTGGAAACAGATTTGCCATTAGAGTCTTTTAGTTATTGTTGTGGTTTTTCAGTGACTCATTTTAAAAGAGCAGCTCATCATAATCTCCCTCTAACATGCACAATATTGACATGCATTCACCTAAACAAATAAATTAAGTTTATAAACAAAATTATCTCACAATTAAAATACAGGTGTTCTTGAAAAAATATTTCTATTTTGACTGATTTTGCTAAGAATCTTTGTCCATGTCAACTATTATCATCTGTAGGTGTAAGCAGTTATCTCAAAAGAGCAGAAATAGTATTGTTATCTCTTTTATAGCGATGTAATTACCATTTTTATGCCTCCACCATCCAAATGGGTAGCACAGTACTAGTCACATAGTCAACTCAAAATATTTAAGATACAATATCATAATAGCAGTAAAGCTCATTCAAAAGCAGCAGTATTACGGAGTGAAACCCTGGAATGGTCACTATATTGACTTTGTCGCCAAATATTGACTTTGATTTTCAGCCAGAATCTTCACATATCAGGACCTCAGTTTTCTCATCCATAAACTGTGCAGATCAATTTAAATGATCCACAGTACTTTTCAGCATTCATATTTTGAATTTCTATGATATGAGTAACACATATTCTGCTTGCATGAGATAACAGTTCTCAGTTTTGCACATTCTAAGGGATCTTTATGTGTTTTCACTGGAATCTATGAAGGAACCAGGAAGCAGTTTACTTATCAGAAGTTTATTCTCCTAGCTCCTGCTTTACAGTAGTGCCTGCCTCTATTCAACGTTGTTTTAGTGGCTCAGTTGTAAAATTTTGAATTAAAAATAAAAGTAGGCTCTTTAAGTGGCATTCCGCAAGAGAAGTGATTTCATTGCTTAAGATCCCTCTTGTATCATACAGTCTTGTAAGCCAAGTATGAATTTGACTAAAATGATGCATTGCAACAAGTACAGGCTTAACAGATAGAGCTGTAACTTCTAAAGATCTGAAAAGATAAAAAGTAAATTCATGCTGTAATTTAAATCCAGGTTATAAACTTGGGTTCCACCTGGGGTTTCATTTAGATTTGATAAATTATCATATCTTAGCTCAGGGAACTTTCTCCAGAGCCTTTCATTCTCATTTCATTGACATTTCAGTAAACAGTATTTAAGAAGTGGATATGAAATTCTCCTTGTATGGCCTTTAGTGGCAGGCAGATTTATTGGGGGTGAAAACAGAAAAATTTTAAACGATATATACAGCGTAAGGAGAAACATTTTGAGGTAACAGAATTCTACATATTTATTGGGGTAAATTTAAATATCTCATTAGAATCATCATTCAGGAATGTTTTGCCACTGATTTGAGAAATAAAATGTTGTACAAAAAAGAACAATGAACATAGGCACACTAAAATGTAGTGAACAATTACAAGACAGGAAATTGTCTCTGTGATAAATACAGGAAAAAAATAGACAATTAGAACATATCTGCATGCTTAATTTAAAAATGTTCTTCATTAAAAAAATTCATAATCACAATTAAAACAGTATCTTAAGATCCACAAATACTTTTCTTTAAACAGTTTAGGCTTATTTTCTTTTTCTCTCTCACTTCCTCTCGCTTTCTCACTCTTGCTCTCCCTCTCTTTAACAATTGTTTCTCTGTAAGCTCAAAACAGTAGATATTGCAGCCATTATTTAAGAATTTGGAAGATAGCACTAAATCCTTTCTCAAGGCAACACAGTAAATCAACAATGAGCACAGATTAGAAGAAAAATCCTATTGTTTCTCTTCAAAGATAATCATGACACTCAGATACTAAGATATATATTTTTCATCATGTTGATAAAAACATTGTGATGTTATTAAGACATATGATGCTATCCTCTTTTTAATGGATGAAGAAACAAGTTCTGAAAACTGAAAATCCTGCTCAAATGCATTATAAACAGCAATGAAAGATCACGGATTCTGACTTCTCTGTGTGCTTTTCACTATACCACTCACCACTCTTATATTTTTTTTATATTTGCTCTTTCTAAACATTTCAAAATATGTTGCCAAACTATACTTCATCAAATGGAAATCTATTGTTATTATGTAATATTTACTTGGGAGATCATGTTTGTGAGTTATTTTGGTATGCAAGCAACAACTCATGTATCTTCAAACATTTAAAATTAAGACATTAGTTTGGGGGGTAAAAGGGGTTAATTTGAAATACTATTCCTTTCAGCATTATTTCTCAGTGAATCAGACTGGTAAAGGGGCAAACATTCTGTACACAGCAGGAACTCAGCAAAAAACGCCTGCCTTTTCTGTTAGGGCCTCCTTTGTTCAGTAATGCTGAATGAATACTTTAAACACAATCACTGATAATGTTAACGCACACTAGTGTGCAGAACTCTCCCAAGCAAAAACAGTGTGTGATTTCCTCCCTTCAGTTGACATTATCTCATAAATAAAAGATAAGAGACTAATGAATTATGGTTTGTAAACACTAGAGCCAAATAATAACTGCTGATTGCCAATAAACTGCAATGAAAACTGATCCATACCAAGCAGAAGTGATACTGCAGCCATAAATATCTGGACGAGAACTTTACATTAATAACAATTCTTGGGTTATCCCTTGAATATTAATTCTTACGCACACAGCATTGTTTAAGAATAATCTGTAGAAGTATTCTTTGAATGGGGCTGTAAAGAACTGTCAAAAACTTACTTTGCCTTCATTTCTCAGTTGCTTTTCCATTCCTTATATATATATATATATATATATATTTTTTTTTTTTTTTTGGAAAAGCTCCTTTTCATTCAGGAGCTATTTTATGAAAAGAAATTAAACCTTAAATACAACCATCTAAAGTTAAAGTGTAATCTCTCCTCCCAGCCATGATACAGAAAGTGATGCCAGGCTTGCCCTCTCGATATAAACAACCATAAAGATTCACACAACTTACGAAGCAAATATTTCAGGCATTGGACAATATGCATTCCAGGACAATGATTTTTGAAGGATAGCAAACTGAATTAATTCTATATTTCCTTGGATTTCTTCCCAGGAGAATTTTCTGGATAGCAATGCAGGAAGGTACAGCCAAAGAACACAGCAGTGCCGCTGAGTTGAGAATATAGACGTTGAGGTTTGTGTTGCTAATTTGACTGGATTTGGTTGGGTAGGGTATCAGATAAGAGAGAGCTCTGCAGATGGCACCACTGAGGTGTGTGTAGGAGTTCACTCTGGGACATGGGGCTATATATAAACAGGCTTGAAATACTAAAGGAAGTTAATTAAGCAGAATAAAAAGTATTCCAGACGAAGATTCGGATCTATAAGAAGAAATAAATAAGACTGGAGATAAGTATGTAGGTAGATACAGAAGACTTTTTTTCTCTCCTCTTAGTTTCTTATAAGACAAATGATTGTTTTAAAGCAAAAATAATAAAGTTGTTTTAGGAGGGTGTTATAATAGATATAAAATTGAAACATTTGACTAAAGCACAAGGGATGATGGTAAATGGATTTATTCCAGTTTTTCTACTACTTTATTTTATGTGAAATTGTTCAATATTATTTGCAAGTATACACTGATAAGTTAAGGATAAATATTATAATACCTAGAACGACCATTAACAAAATGCACAGTGCTATGACTAAAAAGCTACTTAGGAAATAAAATGTATTACTAAAAGATATTCAATTAACCAAATACAATTTGGGAGAAGAAAAATCAAGCAACATATAATTAATGGGGCAAAAAAATAAAACAAAGAAAAGCAAAGTAAAAAGCTTAAATAATATAATTACTTATAATGTGAATGGATTAAATATTCCTATTAAAAGCCAAAGATTATCAAATTGGACAAATAAGGGTCACTAAAATAAAGTGTGTCTTAACAAGATACACCTTAACTTTTAAAACACGGAAGTAAGAGAAAATAAAAATATTGATCACGCAAATAGTAAGCAGAATCAGAAAAAGCAGGCTTCTAAGCAATATTACCAGAGATAAAAGAGAATGCTTATTTTATAAACAGTTCAATTCACATAAAGATATAAGAATCATAAATGTGTATGGACCCAATAACAAAGTTTAAATATCTATAAAAATAGCCAGATTAAAGTGAGAAATAGACAACTGGCCCCTCAGAAAATCAGTAAATATATAGTCAAAATAACCGAATCAACTACCTTGTCCTAATGTATACAGAATACTGCACCCAAAGATTGGATAATTGGTTTTTTTTCCCCCTCAAGTGCATATAAAACATTTACCGAAATAGACTACATACTGGGCAATACCATAAAACTATATACCTTACAAGAGATTGAACTTATAAGGTATATTTTCTGGATGCAACATACCTAAATTATAAATAACTAATAATAAGATTCAGATAGGACCAAATATTTGGAAATGAAATGGCAAAATTTTAGATTGCCCATGAGGCAAGGAAGAAATCACAAAGAACTTTAGAAAATACAGTAAACTGAAAAATACTATTAAAAAATCAAACAAAAACAACATGGAGAAAACTTGGTGGGATGCCTCCGAAGCAATACTTTGGAAGGAACTGTAGTAAGTCTTTTTTGTTTTTAAACCCTCTTTCTTGAGGTGAGATTGGCATACGTATAGTCTACAGCATGAGGAGTTGCAGATACATACACACTCATGAAACCACTACCACAATCAATGCCATAAACATGTTCATCACTTCCTAAAGGTTCCTCTTGCTCTCATTTATCATCATTTTTTGTTATATGAACAGTTAAGACCTATCCTTTAGCAAATTTTTAAATAATACATTATTGCTAACTATAGGCACCATGCTGTACATTAGACCTCTAGGACTTATTCATCTTACATTCTGAAACTTTGTACCCTTTGACAAATACATGCCCCTTTCTCTCTCATCTGCCTCGGCAACCACATTATACTCTCTGCTGCTATCATGTTGATCATTTTAGATTCTTTATATAAGCAGGATCATGTAGTTATCTTTCTGTATCTGGTTTATTCCCTTACACATGTCATCCAGGTTCATCCTTCTTGTAAACGGCAGGATTTCCTTGTGTTTTAAGGCTGAATAATATTGTACCATATGTGTATGTACTGCTGTTTTGAGTGTAAAATGATATAACTGCTTGGAGTAAATAGTGTTTTCTTATGACTTTACACATTCACTGAGTATAAATCAGTGATTCTACCACTAGGTTTTTAACTAAGAGAAATAAAAACATATGTTTATGAAAAAAAATCGAGAAAGCCTGTTTATAGCAGCTTTATTAATCATAGCTCCAAACTGTAAACAATCCAAATTTTCATCTGCAGAATGATGCTTAAACAATTTTTGAAATATTCATTTATTGTTTATAAAGAAGGGAGCAGGCCAGGCACAGTGGCTCATGTCTGTAATCGCAGCACTTTGGGAGGCTGAGGTGGACAGATCACGCGATCAAGAGATCAACACCATCTTGGCCAGCGTGGTGAAACCCCGTCTCTACCAAAAATACAAAACATAGCCAGGCATGGTGGCATGCACCTTTAGTCCCAGCTACTCAGGAGGCTGAGGCAGGAGAATCACTTCAACCTGAGAGCCAGAGGTTGCAGTGAGCCGAGATTATGCCACTTCACTCTGGCCTGGTGACAGAGAGAAACTCCATCTCAAAAACAAAAAAGGCAGGGGGTTGCGGGGAGCAAACTGATGATATAACAACATGTATACATCCTAAAAACATTATGTTGAAGGAAAGAAGTTACATACACAAGAATATACAAACTGAAATTCTATTTATATGACATTCTACAACAGATACTACTATTCTATGATGACAGAAAGTAGAACAAGCTTGCCTTTGACAGTGGGATTTGACTGATTAGAAGGAAGCTAAAGTAACCTTTCTCAGTGATTGGAAATATCCTCTGTCTTGATTGGAGGATGAAGTAAACTGGTTAATATGTTTGTTAAAATTCATCAAATTGTATCAAAATCACTGAATTTTTTTGCCTTGATTAAAATAGACAAACAAATAAGTAAATTAATAAATCAAAAGAGGGACTTGTGTGGTAGTTGTTTTAAATGTATCTTGTCAAAATATGTCAAAAAACATGCTTATGATATTACAAAGGCTCTCTGAAGGGTTCTTGTGCATGTATGTATGGCTATCTCCGAAGACTGCAAAACCTGTAACTTTACATAAAGCCCATTGTCACTTTACATAAAAAAAATAATATACTTCTGAGAAGATGTCTGCTCAGCAACTACCTGTCCAACCTTGAATTGGTGCCACCTTTGTCATCGACTGTTGTAGCCAAAGACAATTAACAATTACTAAATCCCTTTCATTACTCCTTTAAAAATTTTCGTCTTCCTTTACCTCCCCAAACGCAATACGTAATTACTATGGCAAGGGTAGTCTCACTCAACACCCTATTCCCAAATAAATATCATTTTCCTTCATAGAGTCTCTCTTTGTTATTTGAATTGACAATTGAAAACTATAGAAAGTGTAATATAAGGCTTTTTCTAAAATGTATGAAGACATTCTTAAATGAACAAGCTTTGGTTTTTAAAATTAATTTCCAAGTTCTTGCTCTATAATTTTTACTTATTCAACCTATGTTTTATATGTCTTTACCCAATTCATATTGCTCAAATATGACCACAAAAATTCAGATATAAATATTTCATAGTCCCACTGTTCATAGTAGATAATTCTTATGGCTTATAATGACCGACAAGGACCTAAGTTATACAAACAACCCTTGTCTCCATTCCATATCTATCTAACCATTCCATATCCCCAAACACACATTTATTATGCTTAAAAAAAAAACAGATGTTAAAGAAACTTACTTCAGCACAATACCTACCATGTGAAAAGCCCATAGCTAACATCACCATCAATAGGGAAAAACCAAAAGCCTTCCCTCTAAGAAGTGGTACAAGGCAAAGATGTCTACTCTTACCATTTCTTTCAACATAGTATTAAGAGTCTTAGCCAGATAAAAAGAAATAAAAGACATCCAAATCTGAAAGGAAGAAATAAATCTATCTATATTTGCAAGATGACATGATCGTATATATAGAAAACCCTAAAGTTGTAACAAAAACCTATTATAACTAATAAATGATTTAGTAAAATTACAAGATTGAAAATCAATTTGCAAAAATCGGTCATATTTCTGTACACAAACTATTTAAAAAGTAAATCAAAAAGCAAATCTATTCACAGTAGCAACAAAAATAAATAAAATATTTAATAACGATTGCAGTAGAGAGGCTAAGAAGGAATCATTCTTGGGAGATCCAGAATGCCTTTGCTGACAGACTAGCTCAACAACTACGTAGCCTAGCTGGAGCTGGTAGTCAAGAACATTTCCTCCTAACTTTCTAAATCTTGGTCCCTCACTCAGGGTCAAGCTTGCATCACAGTTTGATTGCCCTTCTGGACTTTTCTGACTTCCTTTCTACTCCCTTTCATATAGATAATTCTCCTAGTAAATTATTTGCATGCTTAATCCTGTCTTGATCTCTTCTTGGAGGACTTGGTCTACCACAATGTTTTCAT
Source organism: Saimiri boliviensis (assembly GCF_048565385.1). Taxonomy (NCBI): domain Eukaryota; kingdom Metazoa; phylum Chordata; class Mammalia; order Primates; family Cebidae; genus Saimiri; species Saimiri boliviensis. The sequence continues at coordinate 163,155,233 of NC_133450.1, forward strand.
TTAAAACTAGAGCAGCTAACTCTCATAAACAATTAATCAGCAGTAGATCCGTTTTTTAAATCCTACTCTTCTTTATAGATCATTTCATATCATCATGTGATTTTTTCAGTTGTTTTGGTCTACTTTGGCAACAGAATTTCACTTTCCTTTTGCAAAAGTGGCACAGACTCATTGTTCAATATAGGATCTAAACATTGAGAATCCAAAGATTAGAAAGACCTTTAGCCTGACCGAATTCTGAACCCTGGAACAAATTTGATGCCAGATTTAGTATCAGAGAAATTTGTAGCTGTCATTATTATTTGAGGTGCTCAGATATTTTAATAAACTTCTTTAAAGATACGGCTCAAGAACAAAGGATATATTTCTTGTCAAGTCAATGGCCATACTGCATTCTATGATGGGTAAAAAGGTTTCTCTCTCTTTTTTTTTAAGTTCACATATTCATTTTTTTAATTGCATTTTAGGTTTTGGGGTGCATGTGAAGATCATGCAAGATTGTTGCATAGGTACACACGTGGCAGTGTGATTTGCTGCCTTCCTTCCCCTCAGCTATATCTGGCATTTTTCCCCATGCTATCTCTCCCCACCTCCCCACCCCTCCGTCCCTTCCCCATTTCCTCCCAACGGACCCCAGCGTGTAGTGCTCCCCTCCCCGTGTCCATGTGTTCTCATGGTTCAACACCCACCTATGAGTGAGAACATGTGGTGTTTGATTTTCTGTTCTTGTGTCAGTTTGCTGAGATTGGTGGTTTCCAGGTTCATCCATGTCCCTACAAAGGATGTGAATTCATCGTTTTTGATGGCTGCATAATATTCCATGGTGTATATGTACCAAATTTTCCCTGTCCAGTCTATCATCGATGGGCATTTGGGTTGGTTCCAGGTCTTTGCTACTGTAAACAGTGCTGCAATGAACATTCGTGTGCATGTGTCCTTATAGTAGAATGATGTATAATCCTTTAGATAGATACTCAGTAATGGAATTGCTGGGTCAAATGGGATTTCTATTTTTAGGTCATTGAGGAATTGCCACACCGTCTTCCACAATGGTTGAACTAATTTACACTCCCACCAACAGTGTAAAAGTGTTCCTATTTCTCCACATCCTCTCCAGCATCTGTTGTCTCCAGATTTTTTAATGATCGCCATTTTAACTGGTGTGAGATGGTATCTCAATGTAGTTTTGATTTGCATTTCTCTAATGACCAGTGATGAGAATTTTTTAATGTTTGTTGGCCTCCTGTATGTCTTCCTTTGTAAAGTATCTGTTCATATCCTTTGCCCACTTTTGAATGGACTTGTTTGTTTTTTTCTTGTAGATCTGTTTTAGTTCTTTGTAGATTCTGGATATCAGCCCCTTGTCAGATGGGTAGACTGCAAAATTTTTTTCTCATTCTGTTGGTTGCCGATTCACTCTAATGACTGTTTCTTTTGCGTGCAGAATCTGTGGAGTTTGATTAGGTCCCATTTGTCTATTTTAGCTTTTGTTGCCAATGCTTCTGGCGTTTTGGTCATGAAGTCCTTGCCTACACCTATGTCCTGAATGGTTTTGCCTAGATTTTCTTCTAGGAAGCAGACCTAAATGTACCCGCCCAGCAGCTCTGAATGGGCAAGGTTTCATCTAGGCATACTCACACGAGGAATCAATAAAAAGGAAATAATTATCCCAGTGAAAACAATTGGGTACTTTTGTTGTTGATGCTGTTCTCATCAAGTTAAAAATGTTGTTTAATATATTTGCAACAGTGATCAACCTTTTAAATTTCTTTATGATCTCAAGAAAGATTTTTAAGATATACTTAACTGCTACAGTAATGGCACAATCACCAATAAACATCCAACTCTTAAATTGGAAATATTATCTCATCTCTAAGTAGGCAGAAGAAAACAATTTGAGAGTGGATAGTCTCATAATTTAAAGATACAGGCCTGATTTTTCAGATTCAAGACAGGAGCTTAAATGATTAAAAATAAAAATAAACACTCAAATGCCTTTAAGTGATGGCAAACCAGGCTAAAAATATTCTTGTTACATTTTCAAAGCTGACTTGAATAAATTTCAAATAGCCTATAGTATTTCACCTATAAAGATTTTCAAATTCACACAGTAACCAATATAACTGTCTCCATGTTTATAATACATTGCTTTATGCAACATGATTCCAAATTTCCCCATTCATACTGAGGACAAAAGAAACAATTGTGCTTAAAATTTTTAGAAGAAATAGAAGATGCTAATCTTAAAGGGAGAGCTTCAGGGAAGAAGAGCTGATTATAGTTAAAAAAGACTTTCATAAGAATCAGTATATCTTAACTTCTTAAAGAGTAGTTCCAGTGAGATGGGTCCAATCAATCTTTAGAATCCTGCCTTTTTGCCTTTTCAGATGTATGATTCTAAGATTATGCTTCTTATATGGGTTTCTTGATGTGAAAGAAATGGGAAGGTTTTATTTAGATAATGTCTAGAAGATAACAGAAATAGCCTAGAGATGAATGTATCAGATTGTTTCCAGAGATAATTTCTCAGCATATTCCTTTTTTGGCTTAGACTAACTTAGATGGTAGTTGAGGAAATGTATATATTTTAGTGGAAAAGTACATTAAGAAGTTATCTGGAGTAATGCAAGTTACAAGGTTCTGACTGAGGCCTCTTCTACCAGTGGTGTTCAAAGTTGAATCCTCAGAATGAAAAGGCCAGAAAAGTCACAGGACTTACCAGTCTTGTTAACAAGGCTGGTTAATAAACAGTGAAATTTTGAAAGCAATAATAATTATGTTTTAAGAGTGTAGAAAATTAAGTAACCCAGTATTTCTATTTCTAGAATCTAAAGGATGTATTCAAAGATTATACACAAGTATACTTGTCTTAGTTCTATATGTCAATCCAGAAACATTCAAACAATACATATGTCAAAGAACAGAAAATGAATGAACAAATTATGTTCCAGCCAGATGTTTGAATTCTAGGAAGTAATACAAAATGAAATTTTAAAGGGATCAAGAAAATGATTCTAATATAAATTTAACTGATAAAAAGTGGGGTAAGCATTGTAATTCCATTTTGTCTGAAAAGAAGATGGGATATATAATATATATTCATTTATCTATCTATATACATAAGCACACAAAACTGCAGAAATTGGCATTACATTCACTATATATTAAGAATGTCACCTGGGTAATAGGATAAATAGTGCTTTTTATTATCTTCTATGTACTTTCTTGGATTGTCTGAATTGTATACAACAAAAATGTAAGGCTTTGTAATAAGAACAAAATGTAATGTTTTTCCTAAAGACAAATAAAAACACTCAGCTGAAAATAGTCTGGAAAAGAAGACAAGATAAAACAAATTATAAAAGAATTAATTTCCTACTCTGTGGAAAGGGAGAACAGAAATTAAAGCTAATATGATGATTATGGAATAAAAATTATGAATGTTTTATATTTCACAGAAATTTATTGCAATGAGTTGTGATTCTATTGAATTGTGAATTTAAAAACAATGATAATATTAGTAAAGACAATTAGGTCATTTCTGCTGTAATAATGAATGTAATGTTATTATAATGTAAACAACTCTAATATTAGTGTACATACTACTCAATGATCCAGACACAGATGAAAATGTGTTTATAAAGATGATTTGAGATATAGACTCATTCTTCAGGTTTTGCTGTATTCAGAGAAAATTTAAAACTTATTTAGGAAGGGAAAAATGAACTCTTAAAATACAGATTGTTTATTATTGTATCAATAGTCTAATGTTTCTGCATTATCACGCATAAAACGTCCCAATATTTAATTGATTACATATTTTAATTTATGTGGTATTTTAATAATTTATAAGAAATGTCAGCGGGTTCACCCTTCAGTATTTTACTGTTATGTTTTGTTGGTCTATTTCTCTTCTTCACACACACAAGTAATGCATACACACAAACATATCTCAAAACTTACAAATTGGTGGTTTTTGTAAAGATAATTTTTAAATTTGTGATTTGGAACATCATATCTACTTTTCTTATATAAGCAGAGCTCCAGTGGCCCCAGCACTAATGAGCAACACACAGGCACAAAAGAGAAAGCCAAGAGGTAACGCAATTCTTTCAATGCATCATTTCTTCTTCTGTCCATCCCCAAAAATGTGAGTAGAAATTACATGGCTTCTTTTTCCATAATGAAAGTAAATAAAATTAGATTTCTGTATATTATACAGAAAAAAATACAACCCAACAACTTTCCAAGCTTGCTAATGTTTAATCATATTGTTCCTTCTCTTATATTTTTGATGAGTTGCTGTTGCTTTCCAATAAAGCCCTTTTATAAACTATCACTTAATTTTGCTTCTTTCCCCACTACATTTTCAATCTTCTTTGAATTTCAAAAAGTGTTTTATGTTCTCATTTTTAATGCATTGTTCTATGTGTCTATCTACCTGGAAGAACATTCATCCTTCAGCAAGTTTCCGTGGTCTTATCTCCCTCCTTTTCCCTGGCTGTCTCCTGTTCTTCAGAACTCTACAGGATATAACCATTTTTGTGAGATTTTCCCTGAATGATCCACTATTAACAAGGCATTTTCTGGTGGCCCTCTTATGTATGCTCGAAGAATCTGTATATCACCCTTGCATTTACCGTATTTATATTAAACGCATGCTATTGAGTTTACTAAATATGGTTGTGAAACCGTTCTAGTTGTCACTGCATTTACTAAATATGGTTGTGAAACAGCTCCAAGAAAAAAAAATTCTTATAAATTATTAAAATACTACATAAATGAAACGTAAGAAGAATGCCATGATTAAGTCGAAACGTTAGCACGCTTGGAAAGTAGATTATGGGGAGTAATACATGGAGGAAAAGCCATTCTAAGTTGTTGAGTTGTTATGTACACTATATAAAATATACATATATCTAATTTCATTTGCTTTCATTATAAGAAAAAGGCCATGCAATTTCTGCTCACTAAAGGTCATTTTTGGGGAACAGAAACTGATTTTTATGGTTTATTTGGAATATATATAAATATAGAAATGGGCCCTTCTACTATTAAAACTTGAGAAAGTTAGTTGTCTAATCTGAATTCCTTTCTCAGGAAATGAGCCAACAGGCCTCCTAGATAGTGTCATGTAACTGAAACTTACTAGATCACTGCATGTGGACAGTGACACACCAGACCCCTAACTTGTCATGATTACCTAATTGATCACCTGCTTTCTGTTGACCAACTCTTCTTCCTTAGCCCTCCCTAATTCCTGTTTTCCCACATATGGTTCCATTTCTTTCCTGCTGTATAAAACCTAAATTTTAGATGGATTTGAGGCTGATTTTCCATCTCCTCAGATACAGCATGAGACTAAAGCAGTATTCCTTGGCTATCTTCATTGTCACAGTGATTGGTTTTCTGTGCAGTGAGCAGCAAGGGTTACAACAAAATCCTGGCATTTTGGTAACAGTTGTGTTTATCACAGTTTATTGAAACCATTTTTTTTGTTAAAAAAATAATAAACCAATAGTTCAAAAAAATGTATTTTGCTGTCCTATCCAATCACTTTCCAGATCATTTGCCTATTTGGTTTCAGTTATATTCTCTGTCCTTGTATCTAATATAGCTAATATTTAAGCTATATTATCTGTGTCTTATATCAAATGTAACTGCATTCCCCAGGTTCCATTTCTGACTGGCTCCCTAATAGTCCCTAACAGGAGACTAGAAAGTGAGAAGAGTGAGAAACCCGAACATTTCTCCTTGCTTTCATGCTCAGGTGACAAAGAGTCTCATAACTGCTGTATCTTACCCATGTCTGTTTTTCACCAGAAAGCCTTCACCTGTGTATGGCCCTACCTCCTACTGGGAACTTCTTTACATTGGTTCCATATGGGTGGAGTAGTTTTCTGTTTTTCATAAATCAAGGTGGCCTCATCTACCCTTATTTGGCTTCTCAGCTCTTATATTTTAAAACATGATCCTATATTAAAGTCATTTATTTTCTTTTTTGCAACTACTTAGAATAATAGCTCTTTTTTTTTAAACTGCCTCCTGAAAGACACACTATAAAGTCTTAAAAGCAGAATGTCTTATCCTTTTAGTTTTTTCAGCAATGAACAAAATTCCTGGTATATATTAGGCAATCATTAAATGTATGTTGAATTAAGTTGTGATTTACAAAACATAGATTTCTGAATAAGAAAATATTTAAATTAAAAGAAATGATTAGTTGCTTCGATACTTGAAATTATACTGATAATGTCTGTCACTTAAGGTACCTCATTTTCATTTCAAAATATTTAGTTTCAAAAAGAATGCTTCTGCTTAAAAAAAATGTTTGGTCCTTTATTTTTAAATATCTTATTACCAGCCATTAAGGAAAGGCAAAATTACTTTTTCCCCATAAAAAAAAACATTTACCATTCCTTTCTTTCCAATGGCTTTGCCCACCCATTTGAGCAGTCTCAGCATGATCTCTTCACATATAATCATGTATCCTTGATTTATCACTTCATTATAAAATAAAATAAAATAGTGACAAAACATATTCCTTCAATTTTAAAAACAACCTTAAATGCCCTAAAGTTTTTACTCATTTTAAATAATTGACAAAAACACCCCAGAGCAAGAAAGGAAAGTTTAATCATTGCTTGGTTTTAATTTTCTCTATTTAATTTTTCTAATTAAAGATGGAGGCTGCAAGCAGCAGGACCTCTGGGAGACACTACAGACAGCAACATTTCTGCCAAAATTAATAAAGTCGAGCAAAATATCCAACCCAAACAAAGCTCTTGTATAATAGAATCTATGAACAAAGGCCATGGAAAATACTCTTCAAAAGAAATGTGCGCGCTTTGCTGATAGCTTTTTGTTTATTTTTCTCTAAGGTTGGACTTGGTTACATGCAATTAAAAATATCACATTGTACATTCTGAAAAATATTTATGACTATGTAGTAAATTTTATAGATACCTTCATTCTGTATGGTATAGAGAACATGTGCTGATCACTGAAGAGGTATTGACAAATTGATAACATGATGCAAAATTTTTAGTATGAAAGAAGAATCTGGTAGCTGAGATTCAATATAGCTGTTGTCTTTAAGCAAATAGCTGTTGCTAGGTGAATATGTGTAAGCCTTATTTTCAGCTGGCAAATGGCAAAATCATGTGGCATCCATTTAATAAACATTTAGGCTGATAGAAATGTATAACATATATTATTTGCATAACTGAAAAAACAAAAAAATCTTGGTATCATTCATTGATAAGCAAAAGCAAAGGATTTTTATGAAAATTTACAAGTATCAAAAGTTAAAAATAAATACAGAAACATCAACATCACAGCTCTTGCTTTGCTTTAATTCAGTATTATGAGTTCTTATAAAAATATGGAATTATATTCTTACATATTTAGAGAATTAACAAATATTGGAGAAAGAATAAACATATATTAATACTTTCAAATTTGCCATAGTTTATAACTTAGATATTTCATTCAATACCAAAGATCCCTTTTATTATTTGAGACATTTCTGTAATGTAGGTCAAATGCTCAATGACATTTTGCAAAAAGCCAAAAGTTAAACTATTTCCAAACAACTTTAGGTTTTCCCCCAATGATCAGCAATCAGATTTTTCATAGAAGATATAAAGCTGCTATTTGCAGTCTTCCTCTTTATCCTTCTCTACCAGACACATGGTACCTAATCTAGAATGTAGGTCATAAACGTGACCTAGAGAAAAATCCAGTCTAGGAGAACAGATTATGATATATTTTGAAAGTAACTTCAATCTAGTTTCTATGGATCCAGAGATATGCTTTCCTTCTCACTGCATCTCACTGTAAGTTTCATAAGAGAAATAGCTAAGGACTTGTTGAACTCATGAGCTCTCTTATTAAAACAGACCCAACAGTGTCTAGTAAAGACATAATTACATGATTAGCTATTGAGAACACAAAAGCCACTGCTTCAATTAGTATGCAAGCTTTCTTCTGACAGAATAAATGCAGAAATCAGAGATGATTGAGCAGGTGATTATTTCTATTTTTCTGGGTATATGGGTGAGGGGGTAAAAGGTTATTTTTAAAAGGCTTCTAAGCAAGAAAAATATAGTCTTTTTAAAGACATAAAGTGTTCCCCTGAAAAGGCAGAAGGGTTATCTTCACATAAAGTAACAGTCTTTTAATCAAGACAGTTACTTTTTAATAAGCTGCCACTATTTCTTTTAGCTCATAGAGAACATGTAAGGCATTTAGTAATAAAAATGCAGTTTTGTTTTCCAATCAAAAAAGTTAATAGCTCTCTTTTCTCATTTTGTGGGCCTCTTTTTGGCAAATGTATACAATGACAATAAAAATCATAGCATCTTTTATTCATGGGAGATTCTTTTTTAAAATATTAAATACTAGGATATACATGAGTTTCTATTATTCCTATAACCCTGAGGACTACACACAACTATTAACATATTTGTGACCACAGAGATAATTTGACTGGCTCCATAGTACCCATAGGTCTACGCTAACCCTAAAACTTGGGTTTCTGGGCTGCTGTGATCTTCCCTTTAGAGTGTAAGACCAGATATTTTGCCTTGTATGGTGGAGAAAAAAAACCCACAATAATAATAGCTAGTAATTATCACTAATGAGAAATATAAGAGGTTTTCATGCATTGCTCAATGATAATAACAATTTAGAAAATGAACGAATTTCTTTCTTTCCGCAAATAAAAATCTTTCTTTTGAGATCTAGATATGTTACTGGTTAACACATCTACTACTGACCTGTAATTAGTGATCTCATAAATTCAGGCATTCAGGCAGAGGGACTGACCTTCCAACCCACTACAATAACAAGATAGTATATATCTGATTCATTTCCTATTAAAGAGTATCAGTAAACAGCCATTCTTTTAGAGGTATGTAACGCAATATAAACTTCAACCAGGACATCAAACTACTGTGAAACAAAGTGATAACCTTTACAGATAAAAGTATGTAAGTGCTAAAATGTCTTACACAATGTGATAAAAATGTTCACAGTTCATGCTAATATCTTTGCCTTTCTCTTTCTTCTATGTGTTGCCAAATTGATTATTTTCCTATGTGTTATGACTTGACTATATTCAAACTATTTCAGAGAAAAAGGGGATGTTTTTACTCACGTGTAGTGAAAAATAGACAATTGTATTTTAAAACATGTTTATATGCAATCTAGTTTTATATATTAACATATTGCTTTTTCTTAAAGACCTAAAAATTATTTATATATCCATTATATTTAATCTCATGTACTCAGTAATTATCTGATAAAGAAATATAACCAAAAAAAAACAAATAAAAAAATCTTAGTCTCATTTGTGCAATATTCAAATTTTCCTTAATAATGTTATTACCTCTCCTTTCCCAAACCTTTTATGAAACACAGACACGAAGAACCGAAATAAACATGTTTAGCCAATAGATAGCACAAAAATTTCATAAAATGTTAAGTACAATGAAGTTAAAGAATAATGGGACCTCAATGATAGTCACTGAAAATGCAAAACTCTTGCTTATTAGGAATCAAACTTCACCTGCTGGTTTTTATTAGCATTTACTTCCTCAAACAAAAAGGGAATGTCGTTAAGTGTTGATGGCAGAACAGAGTAAAAATGTCCTGTGAAAGATGAGAGACAATCTGGTGCCAGTTTCAGGCCTGAATGAGATTATAGCCATCTTTGTTGCTTAAACAAATTGCCTTCCTGGAGAGCCTTGATTCTCTCTGTCAAGCCCAAATCAGGGCTAAGTATCCCAAAGCCAAAAGTCCCTTGTGTGTGCTGTTTGAAACTTGTAAAAAGGCTGTTGCCCCCAAGTTTATCTTGGCCTGCTTTTGGTAGATGACAGGAACAGACACTCAATTTTTAAATCAGAAAGGAATTTTTCTTGCCTGGAATGAAATTTTCCTCCTGGTTAGGGTGTTGCATCAGCTTCATGAATCCTCCAGCATGAACGACTTTAACAGACTCTGTCAGTTTAAAGAATAGTAAGACTCATACCTAGGATTTTTTGATGGAATACAGGAATATCTGAATACACAGGAGTCTGGATAGTTATAATGGTCTGGGCAACTGTCAGTTTGGAGCTGTGTGTCTAAAATACTAAACAGGAAGATAGAGCTGGAGCAAAAGACAAGTACTTGGGATTCTACACACTGATTACACTGTTCCTTAAGAAGTAGACAAAGAGGACTGAATTTTACCACAGGAAAGAAATTCCTGCCATCTGAGGAGTTCTCAAGTGATTAATGTCCAAGTCAAACTTGCTAAGTCCCATTAACCTCTTTATACTACATTTTTAGAATTGCCACATCATATTCTTAAAGAGAATTGAGATATACACAGCTACTTCTATTCCGTTTTTCAACTGGCATCCCAAATTTAAAAATGAAGGCCCTCTCAGTACCTTACTGGTAAGTTTCTCTGAGGACTTCCTTTTCTGAGGACTGTTCCTCCTGACCCAATGGAAATTGTATACTCTGAGGCTTCAGCTGCCTTTGCAGCACCATAACGAAATTAGCCTACTCTGGTAATAGCTCCAAAGTGCCTAGTTCACTCCTTTTGGTGGCCTCTCATTAAATTTCTCTGTCTCATACCTAAGCAAATACTTATTTGTAAAGTGTCTAATCAGGAGCTGGTTTGAGGACTTCTTTAAAAATTCCAAACCTGCATCAATGCAAGTGGTCATAGACCATTTTATCATTTATTAACTTCTGCTTTAATACCGCATTTATATGTTGGGTAGCAAAAGTCCAACCTAGCTAAAATTCTTCTATTTCCAATAAATCTCACTTAACAAGTTTGGTGGGTTATTGTTATTGTTCATGGTGCAGGAGCTGGTGTAGAAGTCTTTTCTTAACACTTCAATCTATGCTTGTAGGTTGTATGAGTGGATACCTTCTCACTATTAATCATATAATAATCATTATATGATTACCATATAATCATTGCTTGCCTACCTGTTTTTCTATAATGTCATGCCTTTTTATTTGTTTGGAGTCTATACGGTTGAATATCTATAGGATTTTCAAAATGCCTGACTATATATCTAAATCTCAATTTGATTTTAACCTTAAGGGGGCAAAATTCCCCATTAAGAGAATGAGGATAACTAATTTACATTTCCACATTCATTTCTTTCTACTAACCTACTTTAAAATGTATCATGAGGAAGAAAAAATAATCTGTATGCGGAAAGTTTTTCTACGTATCGCTACACTTAAGAGAGGTGGAGATGGAAAAATCATTATTTTCTTGGGTGGTCATAAAATTAATTAAACTATATATTCTCTACAGTTATGATTAGAAGATAGGGAATGATATGAATAACTATGTGAGGTCATTGTAAATTTTGAAAACCATATCTAAAAAATTATATGTTTATTGTGTTAATAATTCTTACACAGATTTGCAAATATTTAATAAGCACTGATAGAAAACATGGAAAATGTTTGATATTCTAAAGTATGGTGAGATAAAGGTGACTTTTTTCCTTTCTGCAAATTCTTTATTTTTGTTATAATGTTCTTTGAACAGTAATCAATTAAAAAGAATTACTTTAAATAGAATCATATTATGAGGAAATTGAATATTGCCCCCAGCTAACTAACATGAGGACATTTATTGTATTAGATTTCACATTTGGAAACCAAATTTTAAATTATTGGGTGAATGCTGCAATTGAAATTAATTTTTCTGTACCCATATGCAAGCACTCAACTGTTGTACAACATTCAAGCTTTTTGCTTGATCTTCAAGTTCCTGGGATAATTTGGAGTAAACTCTACCTCTAATCTTTTAAAATTAAAATTGATTTTTACTGTCTCCTTGTACCACTGAATCTTATTTTGTTTATACTAAAGGAAAAAAGAGTACCAAAATATAAACAAAAGGAATGTTAAGTCTACAGTCCCTCTAAATCAATGTACACTCAGTAAATCTACTTTAACTCCCATCTATATTCACTTACGCTAAAAGAAGGTCTTGTAATGGGAGCAGTGACACCATTCAGCATTTGTCCTCTTGTAAGAAAATTATCCATAACTTTCAAAAGATAGACAGTTATGACAGCCTCTACGTTTTGTGAACTTGATTGAGAAAAGATGAAGCATACCTTACATAAAAGATCCTTAAATTCTCTCATGGAAGCCAACTTCATGGGGAATATCATTTATAAAACTATAAACTTGTTTAAAAATATATTCTTTTAGGCTTCTGGAAATTATATTACTTGAGTCCATTTTATCTACACTAAAAATTAAGCATATTTATGGTCTCAAACAAAATCAAGAAGCAACAAGCTACCTAATCACTATAAATTTAGGTCATGGCCCAAATATGAATAAGAAAACAAATTATAAAAATATAATAAATGCTATAACTTGAAATTTGTTGCAAAGAAATGAAACCACATCAAATGAGTAGAGAGAAACTAAAAGCAGTTAAGTAGACCAAAAACATTAGTTCGATTAGAGATATTCACACTATATTAATTTTTAAAATATTATTTTATGCTAAATTATGCAATATTTAAGCATTCATTTATTGATTCTCATAACTTACAAGGCACTGTGCCAGGTGAGGGGAAATGTTCCTATGGAGACTCTCTGTGTATCCACTACCCAACTCACTACATAGTTGGCAATGAGAGACAATAACATATGATATGCACCTAATCACTTTGTATAGGGTAGGCAGATGCCCTGGAAATAGTGATGGCTAATTTTAAATTTCAATAAGGGGTTAGCATTTGTTTCTGTGAAAATGAGATAATGTGACACAGACATACTAAGCAGAACAAACAGCCTAGGCAAAACCACTGAGATGAGGAAAAGCTAGAGTTAATTAAAGGTGGCCTCTATAAGACAACTGTTCACTTTCACACCTCCAGCTTTCTTATCCTCTGTACTAATAAATAAACACATTAAAGTTTCTTCCTACACCAAGAGCAGTGCAAAAACCACTTAGAGGATTAGAAACACTGTCATGTGACTTGAGATTCCCAGTGAAATACTGGAATCTAATTTACAAAATATAGCATAGAAAGTCATATTGAAATTAAGAAGCCAGAGATCATTGAAAAACATCATCATTTATTTTTCTCTTGGAATTTATTGTGTAAAATTTTTCAGAAAAAAATGCTGCATATTAATTGGTAATTACAAATTTTAACACATATGACCCTAATTTTGAAAATAATTCAAACTACCTGAGATGAATAGATAATGCTTATACAAGTAATAGAAAGATTTACTCAGAAAAGAAACTTCTAATTCAAATTCATTCAAACAATTGTAATAATCTTAAACTGTGTTGTATATGCAGAAATGTACTTTAAAAGTTAAAAAATTAATACATTAATTTTTGTTTTTTGTGAAGTATTACTTTTAGACAAATTAATAACTATATCTCTCTATATTTACTTTCTTATTTTTGATAAACATTTGTACTTTCATAGTTACAAAGTAGGTATTCTGGAAAGAAACTTCAAATGGCTCTGCTCATAAAATGTTAAAGTAGTTTTTTTTTTTTTTTTTTTTTTTTTTTTTTTTTTTTTTTTTTTAAGATGGATTTTCACCATGATGGCCAGGCTGGTCTTGAACTCCTGACCTCAGGTGATCCACCCACCTTGGCCTCCCAAAGTGCTGGGATTACAGGCGTGAGCCACGGCGCCCGGCAAAATGTTTTAAGAAAAGTTTTAAGGAAAATATTTGATTTGGGATTTTTTACATTTTAGCAGCAAATCAGGTGGTAAATTCAGGATCAACTCTCTGTGATGTTGAATCATAAAGTATAAGTCAGAGACAAAGCAGATCATGAGTCTTCTTATGTAATCATAGCATTCCCAAACTTTATCCTTAGAATGATGAGTGAACTATTTGTTTATAACATAGAAAATTCTCTTTTAGGCTACGGGAAGATTCCATTCACACTAGTGAAAATATAGTAGCATTGTCAAAATTTGTTAGGTGGATGTAATTTATAGATATAGGTGGGTAGGAGATAGGTGCTTTAATATTTAAGTCATATAACAAAATGCGTAATGAATTCACAAAGCAAATTTAATACAAATCTCAAAAGGAAGGCATAATAGGGTAGGTCAATGCAGAAATTGATATTCTGCAGTGCAATCAAATGTGGTAAATATTGTAGCACTGATTCTCCTGCCTCTAACATGGAGGAAAAGCAAAAACCTGGGACCTGAAAGGGCATTAAATATTTTCCTCAGGAAAGTCATAGTTCTCCACTTTGAATTAAATATGACAGAACTGTATGAAAGAGTTTTACTGTAATGCATGCCGGTTTAACAGCATGGACAAGGCAGCATAGCAGAATTCTAAGCCAGAAGAAAAGCATACAAAAAATAGTTAAGAAAGATTCATCTGGGAGTCAGGTAGCTTCCTATCATCTCTCTCTGCTTTCATATGACAACTAAAAGATCTTTATAATATATGTCCCTCCTTTGCTTAATTGGCTCTCTAGTCACCATACCTAGTATGAATATGTATTCTTCTATAATGAAGGCATTGTTCTTTCTGTATGTGGACAATTAGTTATTTCTCAAAAAATTGTAAAGGATTGAAATAAAATATAATTACAGTAGAGTTTAAATATAAATAAACCAAAAATAGTTAATCTCCATGTGTTTACAAATTATGATACCTCTATATAACCCGTAACTTAAATAAATCACAATGAAAATGTATAAATATTTTAAAATGTATGACAGTGAAATATTACCTATCTAAATATGTGAAATACAGCTAAATTATGTTTATTAGCTATTTTGAGACTTTAATGCATACACAGGAAAAAACAAAGGCTGAAAACCAACAACCTCAGTGGCCACATAGAAACAAACAAGAAAAAAATCTGTATAATAAACTGGAAAAAGTAGAAGAAAGACAATGAAAATAAGAGCAGAAATTTAAAAAAAACAAAAACAAAAATCAGAGTGAGAAAGAATTAACAAAGTTACACGTTGATTCTTAGAAAGGACTAACACAATTGATAAAATCCTGAAAACCTAATCAAAGAAAAGGAAAAGAATAAAGGAAAAGGTACAAATAATTGATACCAGAAATAAAAGAAGAACATGGCTTTGAGAATACAGACATTAAAAAGAACACAGAAGGATCATATGAACAACTATATTCAAAGAAATTTGAAAAGTTAGATGAAATAAATCAACTCCTAGGAAACAAACAACAACAAAATACCAAACTTAAGAATACTAAGGAATAAGTATAACAACAGGTATGCAAAATAACTTCAAGTAAAACTACAAAACACATTGACAAGAATTAAAGAACATATGATAAATGGAGATATACAAGATGGTTCATGAATCAAAAGACTCAATATTACCAAAATGTTGATTCATCTCAAATTGTTCTATACATTCAATAAAACCCATAAAAATCCTAAAAAGTTATTGTATAAAACTGAGCAAGTTGATCCTGTAATTTATGAAGAAATGGAAAGGGCTGAAGAAGGCTTGCTCCACTGAGGATCTTACAAAGTTACCGCAATGAAGACAGTGTGGAATAGGTGCAATGATAGACAAATAAAATAATGGAAAAGTACAGAGCCTGAAAATAGGCCTATAAATGCAGACTTTCTTCAGAATACAGCTGGTACTTCAAAACACCAGGTGAAAAACATACTTCCGGAGCAAACATATATCCATATAAAAAGAAGAGACACATGATGCCTGTGTCATCACACATAATCACAGACTGTTGTAGATCTAAATATGTAAGGCAAAATAATACGATTTCAAATAAAATAATATTCTCATGACTTTGGTGTTTTACCAATGATTTCCTAAGCAGGATACAATATGACCTAACAAGAAAAGAAAGAAATGATATAATAAAATCCAGATAATCTGTGTTTTAAAAGACACAATGATAAAAGTGTGAAGGGGAGATTTACACCTATACCACAAAGGGTTTATGTCTACAGCATAAATTCTTAGACATTCCAGTGTTAAAAGGAGCAAAATACTTGCGAATATTTCACAAAAGAGCCTAAAAAGGCAATAAATACGTAAAAAGTGGTTCAATCTCACTTGGAATCAGGAAAATACAAATTAATATTACATTAAATATAACTACCTACCAGAATGAGTAAAATTTTTAAAGCAAAACAATAACTACTTTACTGAATGGGGGAACAAATAAGAACACTCCTACATGTCTGGTTCAACTATTTTGGAAAACTGTTCGGCATTATTGACTGAAATGAACATGTGCATACCCTGTGTCCTTGTAATTTCTCTCTAACAGAAATGTGGGCCTGGGTTAGCTAAGAAACAAATACATACACATTCAAGGCAGAACTAAAGCCAATTATTATTAGATATATTACCTGCATATTGTAGTTGTAAGTCAGAAGTACCTGGATTTCAATTCTGCACTGCCATTTCTTTGCCACATGATCTTGGGTTACATATTTAAACTTTCTTATAATATTTTTTCACTATCTACAAGAGGGGAATCATTCCACTCATTTCACAGTGTTCGTGTTGAGAATTAAATGACATCAGGAATATAAAGATTCTGTTAGTAGATATTAAGCATATTCTCAAATATGTTAGTTACTTTTATTCTTGGCTAAAGTAATGATTTTGTGTGCCTTCCATTTCCAACGTATGACTGATTTCTCTTCATTGAAGATACCAATCATTCAAAAAAATTTTTTTCAAGTATTTAGTTTTTGTACCTAGCCATACAAGAGATATCACTGAAGTAAAGGTGTTCTCACCTCAATCTATTTTATGACAGTTACAATTTTTGTTGAAATGTAATGCTTTACATTTATTTTTAATATAATATTCTCTGTCTCAGAGAACATAACTTTTTGTATTTACATGCAAAAACAGACTTCCAAAAATCATATATGTGTGTGTGTATATATATATATATATATACACACACACACACATATATATACACACACATACACACACACACATATATATATATATAACTTATCATATCTGGAAACAAATTGTAGAACATATACAAATACTGTGAGAGAATTATCTCTGTATTCAAACCTGCTCAAGTACAGTACATGAAGAGTTAATAACATATGAAGACTACACCTCCATTAAGCTGAGGGAGATGGAACATTTAAAGTTAATTTACATGCTCTTATGCATTTATGTGTTTTCATAACTGGAAGAAATACAGTGTCTTTTTTTTTTTTCTACTCAGCTGTTTAACATTTTATGCTTGTTCACTTGCTTCACAATAACTTTC
Source organism: Saimiri boliviensis (assembly GCF_048565385.1). Classification (NCBI taxonomy): domain Eukaryota; kingdom Metazoa; phylum Chordata; class Mammalia; order Primates; family Cebidae; genus Saimiri; species Saimiri boliviensis. The sequence goes on from NC_133450.1 coordinate 163,172,534, forward strand.
AAAGGCACAGACTAATTTTGAAGGAATCTGGTCAACAAACGGTTATCGAGATATAAATTATTTTCCATTTTTGGCATGGTCTATCTTGAAAGTAATTGGCAGCCGGAGAAACCTTTTATAAGCAAACAACTTCTCAACTTCTCTCATTTTAATTGAACATCAATAAAATTTTCAATGTCAGCATGGGTTACAGAAATGTGGGATTTCATTAAAGCAGTCTACGAGTCATAGAATCAAGGGTTTAGCACTATTTAAACAAATCTCCGCAGGCAGCAAGCAGTCTCTGACCTGAAGAAGCAAATCTCTAAATCCTTCAGCCAGTTTTTCTTAGTTTCAGACCAACTGCACCAGTATCATCTGGGAGGTCTGTAAAAATTGTAGATTTGTAACTCACACCTGAATCTGACACTGAAATACTGAAATCACAGATGATTTTTATGCGAGTTAAATTTAAAGACTCTTTAATTAAAATGTAATCAAAGCCCCTAATCTTTTATTTGGGAGATTTAGAAACTCTCCATAACTATTTAAGAACTCAGGAGCCAAAACCTGTTCTCTGGCTGCTTGAGAGGGGTTAATGATTCAGGTGGCGTTTGATCCCTCGCCCTGACAGTATGTGTGTACTGAGCAAAGAAGTCTGCTACAACACAAATGGATGACCAGGTCTCAGTGATACTTTTCCTCTTAGCTCTCAATTTCATAGTCTGCATTCCAGCATGTTTCAGTCCCTACTTGCTACTCGACATTCCACCTCTGTTACCTAGTTAACACTTAGAATCCATTTGTCATCCATATTCAGCGACTTGCTAGTCAATTTCCAATCATAAAGGACTCTAAAAAGCCAAACGGAAAACAACCTGGCGGATTATTACTTCAACATGTCTCAGGCATATCATCTGCATCTTGAAGCTGGAAGAAACCATGTTGTTCTTTCCAAGAATGCATTGGGAAGTAGTGCTTCCTAGGAATGCACTTTCTCTAAAAGCAAGGAACTCTGCATGCATGAAATCATTGCTTTTCTGAACAGGAGAGGCCCTGTAAATGGCAAATGAAAAAGAGATTTCCTTTAGGAAATTAAAGCCCTATGCCTCATAAATGACATAAACCTGTATGGTCAGAGCAATGAACAGTTTTACTTAAGAAGGAAAAGGTTAACAAAGTAAATAGCTGGTATGATCATTTCTAAGGATGCTGAGACATTGCTATTCTGTGGTACTAATTGCATTGCAACTATAATGGATTTGTTATTGTTCTTTGGGGGCTTATAATTACTACAGTTAAAAAAATTGGTCCATTCCAAATAATTTTGCCAAATTGGTTCCAAATATTAAGAAAAAGGTGACAACCTTTAATTTAGATCCTTGTTATTTCGTTTCATATATTTATTAGCTTGCTGTTTGACTAATATACAAATTAGCTAAAGGTAAAGTTTAGTTTTTAGCTAAAACCCACAGTAGATGGAAAGGCATGTATGTTGGAGAGAGAACTCTGAAACATTTCTAAACGGAAATATCTGGATATGATGAAAACATAACCATTTAACCAGAGAGAATGAAAACAGGTAAGTTCAGCTACAGGTAAAAACTTGAAAGGACACTGCCGATGTGTTGACAGACAACCCCAAAAAGCTTTAAATAACACTTTCAACAATAATAGATTCTGCAGAGTTGGTCTTAGAAAAACAAAAGAATCTGGATTCTATCCACTACCTAAGACACAAGAAAGAAAGAAAGAAAGAAAAAAAAAAAAACAAGGAAAAACCATACTCTCTGCTGGTGTAATTTCCTGCCCTCTTTTCTCTAATAAAAAAATGAATAAAAAATAAAATTTTTAAAAGGTTTTCACTGGTTAGTAAACTACTTAAAATCAAAATAAAGAGGTAATCAGTTGAGAATTTTGAATTCTGAAACTTAAGTCTCTTTAGATTTTGGAAGCAACTAAGAGTGAGCAGTAGCAAAGGAATTGTGAAGTGAGGGATTTCTCCATCTATGCCACCTCCCTCTGGCTGAGAAGTAAGTTGCCTGACATTTACAACCTGAAAACACAGCAGCTTTGCACAGAATATTTGATAGGGAAGGTGAAAAAGCCTAAGGGTCTGACTGTCCATCTATGGAGAAGGCCATCAATATAGCAGAAAACAACACTAATATTCACTATTTTAAAAAGTGACCTAACTGAATCATAATTTATTCATTTTAACATACAAATCCGTTTCTACAACTGAAAAAATAAAATAGGCAAAAATCCAGAAACATAATGAGTTTTGAGTTTTAGGGTTTATGATTTTAAAAAATTGCTTTCTTATTTCTTGAAGAATAATATATTATCATAGAACAATGAATTTGTGGATAATTATTACTTTAGGCAAAGATTATATTTAATTCCTGATAATTTTTCTTTACTATCCCTTGGCCGATATCCTTCTATATACTATTGGAAAAGCAGTCACCATACACATATGAAAAATCGCATTTGCTAGATATGTATGTCTCCTGCATATTGAAGGGGAGTTCTTTGGTTTAATTTATTCACAAAGATTCATTTCATAAACTGAATGAAATTTGCCGATGGTATTTTAGTAACAAATAAATAAATATTGGATTATAGTGTGTTTAATCTTCTCCTGACACAACATATTTATCTTACTCCTGTTCTATCTCTTTGCTTATCTATAATTCCTAAGATGTCTTCTCTTTCTCAGAAGTCTGGCTTCTGCTTTTACTGAAACTACCCTTGTTGAAGTCTGACTTTCCAAAGCAAACTGTGAAGGATTGTTTTCAGTTCGGCTCACTTATTTGAGGCACTTGACACTCTTGACTGCTCCTTCCTTAAAATTGTCTTCAACTTCTGAGAAGCATGAGCTCCTAGTTTATATCTCTCTAATTCCCACTCTGTTTTTCTCTCTTACTTCACAGCTCCTTCCTCAAATCTTCATATTTCTCAGAAGGGATTAGTATTATCTACTTTTGCTAGCCCGTGACTCTGTATCCTTTCTTTTGTAATACTCTTTCCCAACCCTCAGTCCATGAGCTTCCACTGGGCTGACTTCAGGAGGGAGCAGGTGACCTAAGATTGGTTCACCACAGCACTGAATCCCCTCAGACACAGCCATCAATCATTCATGGATAGGCAAATTCACTCAGGGCAGTGGATGCAAAACAGGATCAAGTTATATTTTGCACTGTGCGTTTCTAAGCTGGGGAAGATGTGCTGCGTGTTACCAAGAGGAAAGAGCTAGCTTGAAAAGAAAGAGGAAAGAGCCCACAAAGGGAAGGTACCCCTGAGAGAAGGAGAGAGACAACTTCTGGAGGTGTATATGGGAGCCCCTGGGCACAGTTGTGTCTGAAAGCTGTACTAGGGCTTCCACTTACCAATAGTTTGTTTCTTGCCTCCTTTCCTTTTTCCCTCCCTTCCTCCCTCTTCAATCTCTCTTTTCTGCTTCAGTCTAAAAAATCAAAACACTCTAACAAATACACCTAGGTTCTACTTTTCACCATTTAGTCCTCAGATTCTATTTTGTTGCTAATTTAAATTTTTTCCTTAATTCCTAGCGGTTTATTGCTTAACACTAATAAGTCAAATTTCCTAATGCATACGTTCCCTTCGATTATATTCCTATGAAAAATCTCTAGCTGGATCTCCCACAGGACTCTCAAATGCAAGATATCCCAAACTAATACTAATTTTTCTTTTTGTTTTCCCAATAGGCTCATCTTCTAGACTTGCTTTTCTTTGATGGTTCTACCTACCCTTTCTCCTGGCCAGAAATGCCATTTTTAAGGATTGGAATTCTTAACTGGTACATTTCATTCTAGATCTCATTCAGAAAGAAGAAATCTAACTAGCATTCAAAAAATCACTGATAAACATACAAATGAGTTACTTAATCAATTTCAAGAAATTCAATCAAAGTTATAGCAGTAGTGATATTATGAATTATACTATTATTTACTCTGCTTTGCAAGTTAGAAGTCATGGTTTTAAGTGCTTTTCATGTACTGTATCATTAAAATGTAGAAAAGTCCCATAGGATACTCAATATTTGTTAGAAACTATCTGAGCTCAACAAGAAAGCTTACGTTCCTTTTGCCAGAATCTTTTATTATTATTTCATATTGTCCCTCAAGATTCTTCGAAACCAAACACCAAATTGGTCTCAGATCTATAAGAACTATTATTCTAGCCTTAATGAATAGTCATTTTGTCTTTATCGATCCTCAATGTATTATCTTTGATATTTTCCTGAGGTTTTAATGATTTTAGACTTTACATTGACTCAATTTTATGCAGGCTGTGCACAGAAGAACTTGAAACCTCTGAATAATTTACTACTTTTTGGATTGATTTTGGGTGATAGGAGTTTTTATAGAAATTGAATATCATGCACAAACAGCATACTGTCTTTTGGAAGATCTGGGTATCTGGTCCTCTCTCTCTGACATTTCTCTTCAATTATTTCATAGTCCTGGATTTTCTGCTCTTTTTCACTCTGTGGACTATATTCTTCCCTCTAATCACAAAAAATACAAAAATCCCCCATCCCAGACTATTATGTTTCAACCAAGGATGATTAAGGCTTATTGTATATCACTAATCTGCAGTATAATGCAGTCAATGTTCATTTTACGTAAGGTAAAACTTTTTAAAAAGTAAATTAAAAATACGACTTCCATGAATTAGAGTGATGTTTCACAAATGGATGTCCCATAAAGAAAAATCCTGTTTTTCTCTCTTATTTGAGAGGAATAAATTATTCATAGTAAGATATGAAAGCAACCTGTGGGGAAATTGATGGAGCTGTGTTTGTCAAATAAAATTTTTTCTAGTAAAAGACATTAAATCACAGGTTAATCTGTTCAGAAATCTAAAGAGCTGTGTTTGTTAAATAAAATTTTTTCAAGTAAAAGACATTAAATCATAGGTTAATCTGTTCAGAAATCTAAAGAGAAATGCTTAATATTTCTGTAGTAAATAATATAAATAAGGCAGGGAGTCAAATATCGAGAGACATGTATAACAGAGCTTGAAAACCTCTTATATGCCTAATATTAGTAGGTATTTTTATTTCTTAAATTTTATACCTTTGTAAACTTTCTGTGGTACCAACAGAGACACATGCATCAAACACAAGTTAACTGTTTCACAGTTAGGTATTTATCCATGTAAGTACCACCTAAGTCAACATAAAAAAACACTGCCCCACTCTAGCAATCCTCATGTGTTCCTTTCCAACCATAACTGTTTCTCTTCACTCTGTCAGAATACCACCTTAAGTAGTATAGTAATAACTTATTTGTCCTCTTCTTTAGGTAGATATGCATACCAAAGGATGAAGTTTAGATGTACCTGGTTTTGAACCTTAAAAAAATACATTATATGCATTTTTTAAGTCTTGCTTCTTTAGCCCAATTTATATTGGTAAGCTGAAGTTATGTTCTTCAGTGTGTTATAAACTTTTACTGTTCTATACTCTGGTATTGTAATGGCTAAAACCACAATTAATGTATGCAGCCTGCCGGTGATGAGCATTCGAGCTTTTAAGCTATTAACAGTGCTTTTATGACTATTTATATGTATGTATTCAGTGCACATGCAAATTATTTCTCTAGGGCATTTACCTAGGCTAGGTCATAGGGTATGCCTATCCACATGTTACGTAGATTAAAGTCAAAGTGCTTTCCAAATGGGTTGCACCATGGCATTATGTAATTTTAAAAATAAATATTTTATATTTGCTTCATAAATAAAATTACTGAGTCTAGGAAAGATATTTAAAAACACAGACCACAGATTTTTGCAGATGCTTTACTACAGTCAATCGAATCTTCAGGAATGATGGAAAGTTATCAAAAATACATAAGCAAAGCTGACCTATAATTGGACATAACTTTAATGCTACAATAAATTAGTAAAGATCTGATGGTGGAATCCTCATATCTTTGAAATGTACTTTTATCTGAAATATGCTGCTAAAAAAGATAAAATGATTTATTTCAGGCATCCCCAAACTTTTTACACAGGAGGCCAGTTCACTGTCCCTCAGACCGTTGGAGGGCCGCCACATACTGTGCTCCTTTCACTGACCACCAATGAAAGAGGTGCCCCTTCCTGAAGTGCGGTGAGGGGCCGGATAAATGGCCTCAGGGGGCCGTAGTTTGGGGACGCCTGAATTATTTAGATCATTTTAGAATCTTTGTGGAATTTCCAAAGGAGTTAGGTAGATAATCAATATTCTCAGAATGATTAACATGATGAGTTCTGTATGATTTCTGGTCACTTAAAGCTTGGCAGTTTAAGTGTAACTTATAATGCTCCAGATACCTGTGGTTTTTACTATAATTGAGATGTTCATTTGATTTTTATCATAAAATTGCTTATTTTAACCTGGTGAACTGTCAGTCAAAATTGGATTCAAGGAGGTATTTTAAGATGTATAGGACCAAAGGTCTGGAGTATAATATCTGCTTAATATTTTTATCTTAAGTAAAATGTAACATTTAAAAAGTCTATCAAGTAAAATGTAATATTTTAAAAGTCTATTAAAATTCTTTACAGCTTGAGAGCTGATTTAATTTAGTACCAAATTTAATCATTTTATATATGTATGTGAGTGTGTATATTGAACAAGCTAAATTACTATTCAAAGTTTTGAGTTTACTTTTATGAAAGGAATATAGATTATTCTCTTGAATGTTTTCTAGTCTTAAATCAATTGACTCTTACACTACACTACACTATGGTAGTATTACCTGTATGTTGTGTGACTCCTTTGTCAAATTACTCTGCCTACAGCAATGTGTATTTTGTTATTCAGAACTCAACGACAGTCAGAATAAAGAAGTTTAAAATGCTCCCTCCTGTCCAGACACCATTTGAAGCATGGACACTAGTGGCACGATGCCACTATCTTGTCAGTAAGAAAAAATGTTTTATACTGTCTCTTCATCAAAAAATAATATGCCTTTAAAAATTTTAATAAAAAATTTGCTAAAATTTTTGGGAGTAAAATCAGAACAAACTTCTTTCATTACTTTCTAATCAATTATCAGGATGACTACAAATTTCTTAGAATTGATTCAGTTTTTGTCCAGCATAATTGCCTACTTTTTTTAAATCTTTTTTTTTTCTTATGTATAACTTCCCAAGAATCTGTCCTTAGTCTTTTTTTTCCTTTTTATATGTTCTCTTTCTTGATAAGGAGTATTTATCTACCTCCAATTACTATAGTTATAGAAGCAGCTGGGAACTTTTATATAAAATATGTCTCTCCTTCAGTACTATGTTTGTTCTGCTTGACTTCTTTCTACATATTCTACCAGCTCCATAAACTCAGCATGTTGGATCAGACAACTTCTGGCTAGAACGGAATAACAAAGACTCTTTTGCCTTAAACAACATAGTTCGTAATTATATACAAAGAACACAAAAATATATGAAGTAACATTTTTCAGACACTGGACAAGTAGTGTAGGACTATGATATCCAAAAGAATTAAAACAAAACAAAAAAGCCATTTAATTATACCAACTAATTACCTGGAGGACATTTCTAGGCAAAAAAAGGAGACAATTTAGCCATCTTGTGAAACTGAGGAAATAGAAACCACATTGTGGAGGATGAAGGAAACTAGATTTTACAGGGCAGGATAAGACAGAGGAGTGAGCTGCAGAGAGAGACAATTCTGCAGATCTGCAGGGGACTCCACTAAACCCTTCATTGAGCAGTTATCTGTACACTCATGAGAGAAAACTAACAGAGACCAGGTAAAGAACCAAAGGAAAGAAGTAAAATATAAAAATATTCCTGGAACTGTCAGAGGGCTGGGAATAACTGATATTTCCTCCTGAGACAGGGGAAAGGCTTCATAATACATAGCATGACGGCATCTAGTACCCTTTGAAGATTATTTCCTTAGTTTGTAAGCTAAGTTAGCTTGGTCTAAGGGTTTCTCAGGAACTGAGAAAGTTTAAAAAAAACAGATTGAAAAAAAAAATTCTATAACATCAATTTATGTGATTGGGTTTCCAGAAAAGGGAGGGCACAGAAAGAAAACAAAATACTTGAAGAAATGTAGCGAGAATTTTCCCAAGTTGCTGAAAACTACAGAACAAAAAATAAAAAGAACCACAAGAAAATAAAAATAGAGAAATCATTCCAAGAAGTATCATAATGGAACTACTGAAGATCAGTGACAAAGAGAAAACATTGAGGTAGATAATGAAAAAGGAAATATTGCCTTCAGATAAAAAGAAAGAAAGGAAGCTTCACACCAGAAACTATTCAAATCAGAAGACAATGGAAAGACAACTTTATAGTACTATGGGGGAAAAAAATCTATCATTCTAGAACTTTTCTCCCATTGAAAATATAAAATTTACAGAACAGAATATAAGAGAAAAATCTGTGTCCCTGAATTTATCAGTTTCTTAGATTGAAATTAAAAACTCCAAACAAAAAAATAATTAAATTCATTAAAAAAAAAAAACAAAAAAAACGTTTAGTCTTCGAAAGACACTAGTACACTAGTAACAAAACAAAAGGCAGGCCTAACTAAGACTGGGTGAAATATTTGTAATATACAAAGAACATAGCAATATAGGATCTTATAACTCAATGTAAAGCCAAGTAACTCAATCAAACATTTTTTGTCTTATTAATTTCAATAATGAAGTTATATGAATGGAAAATAAACACATGTAAAGATGATCAACATCATTAGTCATTAGGGAAATGCAAATCAAAACCACAGAAAACCACAATAAGATAGAACTACATAATCAGTAAATGGCTAAAAATAATTTCTATTATAGTACCAAATTTTGTTGAAGATGAACAGCAACTTTCACTCATTGCTGGTAGAAAGGAAAAAATGCCATAGTCACTTTGAAAAGCAATTAGATTATTTTAAAGTTAAACATTCATTTTCCACATAATCCAGGAATTCTTGTTCTAGGTATTTAGCCGATAAATATGTATCAATATATTTATCAGCAAAAAATATATACATACTACATATATAAATATGTATGTTTTTATATAAACATCTTTAATATATTACATAAATATATTTACATACTATATATTTACACAAAAATATTTTAATATTCATGCATCTTTATAAATAGCAAAATCTAGACATAAAGTTTTATGAACAAAAATTAAAACACAACATACTGAGACCTATGGGAAACAGCAAAAGCAGTACTAAGAGGAAAGTTTACAGCATTAACTACCTATGTCAAACAAGGATACAGATTCCAAATAAATAATCTAATGATGTGTCTCAAGGAACTAGAAATGCAAGGACCAACCAAACGCAAAACTGGCAGAAAGAAAGAAATGATAAAGAGCTAAATGAAATCGGGACTAAAAAATAATACAAAGGATCAATGAAACACAAAGTTGGCTTTTGAAAATAATAAAATCGATGAAATACTTGGCCAGACAGAAGAGTAAAGACCCAAATAAACAAAATCAGAAATGAAAAAGGAGACATTACAAATGATACTACAGAAATACAACAGAATACCAGAGACTGTTATGAACAGCTATACAGTAATAAATTGGAACACATCGAGGAAATGGATCAATTCCTGGACACATATAACCTACCGAGATTGAAACAGGAAGAAATAGAAAATCAGAACAGACCATTAACAATTAATGAAAGTGAACCAGTAATAACAAGTCTCCCAACAAAGAAAAGCCCAGGACCACATTGCTTCACTGCTGAATCCCCATAACTTTCAGTGACATCTGCACCCCATGTTTATTGCAGCACTCTTCACAACAGCAAAGATACAGAATTGACTAAGTGTCCATCAATGGATAAACAGATAAAGAAAACGTGGTCTCTGTATATACACAATTAAATACTATTATGCTGTAAAAATGAATGAAATCATGTCATCTGCAGCAACATGGATGGAACTGGGGTGATATTAAGTGAAGTAATTGAGGCACAGAAACACCGATAATGCATATTCTCAGACATGTGTTGGTGCTAAGAAAGCTTATCTTATGGAGGTAGAAAACATGCAATGATGGATACCAGAGGCCAAGGAAGTATATGGGTGGGTGGTAGATGATGAGGAGGGGTTGGTGAATGGGTGCAAACACACAGTTAAAAGTTGTAAGTTCTCATGTTTGATCATAGAGTAAGCTAACTATAGTAAGCAATGATACTTTATTTCAAAGTAACTAGAAGAAATTTGACCTGTTCCCAATATATAGAAATGATAAATGTTCAAAGTGATGTATACCCCAAATGCCTTGATTTGATCATTATGCATTCTATGAATGCAACAAATACTCACATGTATTTTGGGGGTCCAAAATACATAAATTATATATCAATTTTTAAAAATAAAATTTTAACTAAATGAGAAACATGATATATCCATGCTATAGAAAGTTACTCAGCAGTAAAAAGGTCTGCCTTACTGATTCATATGACAATATGGATGAGTTACAAAGGTAGTGGATACACATTTCAGTCCACAGAAATGACATGGACAAGGAAATGGAAGGCTGAGACATTAAGTGGCATATAGTAAGTACCTATTTGTAATTGGATAAGACATTATTACTCTTGTGTGTAAGTGATTTGGTTTGACATGAAACAGAACATACTGGCAGCTCATGACATGATTCAGTTTGATTTTCTTGCAATGTTTGACAGAATTTTGTCAGTGGCAGCCAAAATCTTACACAATTATTGTAATGATCACATGGTGCATCCAAGTTCTAGGATGTATCAGTATTTCACTGTGTTTATAGCTGAATAGTACTCCTTGTATAGATTATGATATGTTTGGTTTATCCATTCACTGGGTGATAGGCATTTGGGTTGTTTCTAGCTTTGGGGTTTTGAAAATAGAGCTGCAATGAATATTTATGTTCACAGTTTTGTTTGAACACCTGTTTCTAATTCTTTTAGGTAGATATCTAGGAGCAGAATTGCTGGACGATATAATTTTGTATTTAACTTACCAAGCACAGTTCTTTTTAAATAAGATGTATTATTTGTTGTATTGATAGTATGGCTGATGAGGTTACAGAAGATTATAAGTATAGATACATGTAGATATTATGCCTTAATACAAATCTATTACTGATATATACACATGCATACATATTATATGTTTATAAAAACCTTAATATTAAAATGTTTGACAATAGTGTTAATTGTTACTGCTAATAATAAATCACCATATGGCAGATTCCATATTAAGTGCTAAGAATACGAACATAAATAAGGCAAAGTCTGATATATGGTCCTAGCCCTTAACAAATTTAAAATCTAAATGAATACAGACTATGTACCAGAGAGCTAGGAAGAAACACAAGATGAATGTGACTTAAAGTGAGGATGGGTAAAGAACTCTTATGTGTATGGACTTGAGAGATAAGATCTGTGTGGATAAAATCTGCAGAGATTTATAGGAGGGTAGAAACTATACACTACACTTAAACCATTCAATTATTAAAGTACCAAAAACATAACGTCCGGAACAAATGAAAGTTGGATCGTTTCAGGGCTTAGATGTAAATTCTAGCAACCTATCCTTACCAGACTTGGATCTAGACTAGCATCCTGCCCAATCCTCTCAGAAACTTGGAACTGGACTTTATGCAGGTTGGCTTTCAACATGGAATCAAGCTTTGGTTAGGTCCCCACCCAGCTGGAAGCACAGATGTAATAGTGGTCAAAAGATTCTTCTGAGACTGACAAACCAGATTTCCTTGAGAAATCAGGAAAGCCACATGAAAAGGCTTTCCAACTCATTGCATCTTTGAGTCTCTGCGACTGTTCCCCATGAACCTGGGAGTGAATATTAGAGTGGATTATGTGTTCAGATCATTTTGCAGGCTGGTAGAGTTTGAAACCCATAACAGATGGATGATTTGTGATTTGTTTCAGGAAGGCTTCCATTTCAATCTTACATCCCTGTATTCCATCCCAGAAGTACACATTAGCACCTTTGGAGCAATCATCGAAAAAAGTACTTATAACTCTCTAATTAGCTCCATAATAACATGGCACGTTTATAGGACTGGTTGCCATGAACTAGTGAAATCTCTTTTAAAATGGCCATTGTGGGACTATTTAAATATTTTGATTTTACCACATGCTTCCTCTCAGTTGTTTAATAGCCATAAAATAACAGTGAAGAACTGAGTGAACACAATGCAGAAGAACTTCACAGAGATGCTCAACATCTTTGGCTTTTTATGGATACAAACTCTGGTATGCGTATATCACAAGTGAGCAGCTTACAGCATTTTGCATATAGACACTAGTGCTATTACTTGTTTTTTTTTTTTTTTCTTCTTTCTCTTGATATAGTGTGAGGACTTCTTTTTTTTTTTTTATTGCATTTTAGGTTTTGGGGTACATGTGATGAACATGCAAGATTGTTGCATAGGTACACACATGGCAGTGTGCTTTGCTGCCTTCCGTCCCCTCACCTGCATGTTTTCTTCATTTCTTTAGCCCAAACAGTCCATAGATATCAAACCTATTGGCAATTTATAAATGATTGTGAATGAATGAAAATACAATATATAGAGATTTCTTAATGGTTCCAGTGAGGACTTTCAGGTAGGTCTCTAGCTAATTTTTTCTTTTCATTATCAAACAATACGCTGGCCAAAATGCATTCCTTACTGCTACATTGATATTAGCTTTTGCTCATAATGATTAAAGAAAGGATGTGATTACCTCTTACTGCACCATGGCATTTCCTGTTTGATTTTCATGCTCTGGGTTTTATTTTGGTTTGTTTCGGGTATTTTCTTTTTGGTTTGTTTTAATTTTTTCCTGTAATATTGTCTATTTTTCAAATGCATCATGCAGAGTTGTGTTTGTTTCCCTTGAATAAAAAGAATACTTAAAATGACCTTCAGATTTTACAAAAATGATATTCAAATAACACTTAATTTCATATAATAATTTGTTATATCTAATTTTCACTTCTTTGTTCTTATAAATTCACCTTAATATTAATAAAGATGACATCCCTCAGTCACTAATCATATTAATTCATGAAGTCTATTGAGCAAATGATATTTATTGTCTTAGTAATGATGTATCTGTACATGCTTTATTTGTGGGAGTACAACAGAATGAAGGGAGTAGAAAAGAATGAAGAAGCCAAACAAATTCAGAATATTTTTCTTGCTGTATCCTGAAAAAAAATTAAAATATAGTTGCCCATATTTGTCCCTTTTTTGATTATATCCTTAAGATATAATTTGATTAATAACTCTGCTGTAAGATGTGTCAAGCTCATTTTAAAATATATGACAAAATCGCCAAATAAACCCACAATGTGGCACAAACACACACACATCACACACACACACACACACAAAATAAAACCACAGTTTAAGTCAGCAGGATATTTAAAAACAGAAGGAAAAGACAGTTGTCTTATAAATTGCTCATCTTTTCATACATCTTGTTGCTTTGTTCCTTGTTTTGCCTAGTAAGGAGGATCATTCTGACAACTACAACGTGTTAGTGTTTCTCTATAAAATATGGTAAGAGATATTACGGATGTTCTTATGATCTGTTTGACATTTTAAGAGTATTATTTATATAATACTGAAAGAATGAGGACACAGTAGTCACATGTTCTTTATTCCTTAAAATTAGTCATCCTCAATTACCTCCACAGCCGCATCAAAGCCATTTCTCATTTTGCTTTGTTTAGAGAAGTAAAATCACTCACTCCCTTACCTTCAAGTGCCTAAAAACACAATTGGGAAATAGGAGGCTAAGAGAGATGAGGTAATATTTATTGACAAAATGGGTAACAGTTTTATACAATGGTTAATACTGACATGATATGTAAATTTGTTAATATAAACCAATTAGAAACAAGTGTTCCATTTTAACTTCAGGTTCTAAATAACATTGTAAGACACCACACTTTACTTACTATCTTAGCTTTGTCCAAGAATAATACTTTTTCAAGTTCACTGAGTAAAGAGAAAAATGTGGTATCTACTACTAGCCTAACGCCAGTTCATAAATAGGGTAGAGAAAAGTGGAAACCTCCCTGGAATTATTGTACATAGTCATGCAGGATCACTTTTAGTTACCTACGTCCACCTTATTTTTACTTTTGCCTCTAGCATATACAATGTTATTGTCTTTAAAGTGTGACTACAATTCTAGTTTCCTTTTAATCACAGCCACTAAAGACAGATATTTATTTATTTAGTGAATATCTGCTGAGTGCCTGTTGGTCCAGAGACTTCAATACATCTGTAAAGATGAGGAACAAGTTCCCACTATTATGAATTTAACACACTAAAGGTGGATGGGGAAATGTCCAAATAACATGCGAAATTTAAGTGGCAGCATTTTTAAATACGGAAAAATCGGTTGGCCTGTATTTTCCTTTGAGTGGTTAACTTACACATATGGAGGCTTCTGGATTGACACACTCTACCCTGTAAACTTCTGCCCATCCCATCAATGATTTACTCTGTGGATTTGCTTCTAGAGAGGTGGGACTCAAACACATACGGATTCACTTTTGAAAACTTTTACTGAAGATGTAAATGATTCTAGCTTTATTTGCTTTTAGGTAGAATTTTAGTATTTCAGAGGTTACATATTAGAGAAAACCAAGTTTTAAACTGTCTAAAAGTGATACACTTAATCAAGTGCTCTGAAAAGACAGCATAACTCATGAACGTTGTTGAAACGTTGCAAATCTATTACTATTTTCCGTTTGAATGTTAATTTGGGGTTTGATAGTATGAAAAAACAAATGTCCAGTGACTGAAGCTCAGAACAGCACTGCTCTGTCACCACAAATCTATCCCAGAGAGGAGGGAGCTTTGAAAACAATGTACAAATACATTAAATACAGATTTATTTTTCAAAAGCAGCCAATGTGGTGAAAATACTCTTTTTCTTTCACTATGTATATTGTTTTAAACACTATTTAGCCATATACTTATTATATCCATTAAAGTTTAATGTGAAAGGCTCTGGAAGTGCTAGAGAAAAGCACTTTCAGAAGGGATTTCCTTTCTATATCATCAAGAATGGAAAGACTGGACCACCTCAGTGTATAGAGTTAAATTTGCGTGTGTACACACAAAAGAAGGAGATAGAGGTGAAGAGAAATAGTAATACCAAGTCCATAGAAATATTTTCACTTTTCCTATACGACTCTCTGTTTGAATACGCTTGTTCAACTGTTCCTAAGAGAAGTCTTGTTCCTAGCCAATAAGGTAATGTCACATAAATATAATATTCAGCCATACATAGAATTTGCTGATCTGATAATTAGGAACAAGGATACTGGTTAGATGTGCACTATTTCTGTTATTCTCTTCCTAAGAGACATCAAGATAATTGCTTTTTGTGCTTCAGTAATATTCTATGCATATTTCACTTGCCACACTATTTTCTAATTACATATTTTTGTATGTATCTCTCTGCTTAAGGACAGGGAATCTTATTTCCATTCCCGGCACCCGCCTCAGTGCTTGGCTAACGATTAGCACATAAACAATGTATACTCAAAAAGTGAGTATACATACTGGCAGGTCAGGCTCCTCTATGACTCTTCAAGTTGCAGTATTCTTTCTTTAAAAACATTTAAATAGAATTTGCATATTAAAGGACAGGAATTAATTATTAATTCTTTGCCTAAGAAATACAGTATTTAGATGGCATGAATCTAATGAAATCAGTCATATCCCTGCATCTGTTGAAAACCAATCAACCCATTTAAGATTTCAAATTATGATCTGAAATGTGAAAATGATTGGTAGAAGATTATCAAACTCACTGGGCTGGACAGAGCAATATGTCAGCACCTTTGCCCACGTCCACA
Source organism: Saimiri boliviensis (assembly GCF_048565385.1). Taxonomy (NCBI): domain Eukaryota; kingdom Metazoa; phylum Chordata; class Mammalia; order Primates; family Cebidae; genus Saimiri; species Saimiri boliviensis. The sequence continues at coordinate 163,188,397 of NC_133450.1, forward strand.
GCCTGAAGGTTTCTGAAGGTAAGCAGCGCCTTCATCATTTTGGCATTCTATTTTAGTCTAAGTCTACATCAGAAGCCTGCCAGGGCTCAGTGCTGATAACAAAGCACTATCGCTTTTCAAAGTGACAGAGCACAGTGACATATCAACACTAGGACTTAAACGAAAAGCCCCTTCCAATTTAACTGGGAATCTGTGGAAGCTGTATCCAGCCCAAGACTCTTGTTTTCAATTAAAACTTTTGCAGCAAGAGAAAAGTGTGGCATATCCTTTTCTTTTTAAAGACAGTTATGGAAGTGAGCGGAAAGGGTAGTGTAGCATAGAGTATAGATGGTCCAGTAACAGCTAAGTACGTTATCAGCCCTTTTCATCTACTAATTGCAGTACCTATGGTTCAACAAAAGTTTTACCTAATGACTCATGCTGCTGAAAGAGTGATTCTTCTCAACACCACTGTTTTTCCAGGAATGCTGCTCACACACAGTATATAAGGCAGTAAAGGGGACATGGCGTATCAATGATTGAGTACCTAATATATGCCAACGACTATGAATAAGAGGGTGGAGGTTCTTACCTGTGCTATTTATGCAATTCCTACCAAGGTATATGATATGAATAAGATTATTTTAAGTTTTTTGTTCTTATAGGCAAAAACCAAAGAAGTATTAACTGACTTCTGTACAGTCATACATCTTGTAAGTAGTGGAGTTGGAATATGAATGCACATCCATGTCCAGTTAGTCTTGTAATATTACATACAGTATTGCTGTAATTTTAAAGTGGAGAATTATGGGTAACATCAACACATTCACATCATCATACTTTTCTTTTCTTTTTTTTTTTTTTTTTTTTTTTTTGAGACTGAGTTTGCCCTTGTTACCCAGGCTGGAGTGCAATGGCGCGATCTCGGCTCACCGCAACCTCCGCCTCCTGGGTTCAGGCAATTCTTCTGCCTCAGCCTCCTGAGTAGCTGGGATTACAGGCACGTGCCACCATGCCCAGCTAATTTTTTTTATATTTTTAGTAGAGACGGGGTTTCACCATGTTGACCAGGATGGTCTCGATCTCTTGACCTCGTGATCCACCCTCCTCGGCCTCCCAAAGTGCTGGGATTACAGGCTTGAGCCACCGCGCCCGGCCCATCATACTTTTCTTTTTAAATATTATGGCACACTCAGCAGTGCATTTTCTTATCATGGAGTTCCTGAAACAGACTTAGGCCATAGATTAATTTTGTTCCTAAAACCAGTTCAGGAAAATTCAGCAAACCAAATTTCAAATACAAATCTATGACACATCTTAGAATCTCTTTTTGAGAACTATATTTGGGTGCCTGTTCTTAGTCTAAGACATAGTTAAACAGAATTCACAGTGAATTTACTGTGAAGATATGGCTAAGGGCGTTGTTTAGATATCACCTGATATCTTTATGAAGCCCTAAGACAGGTGTTTCCCTCAAATCTCAGTGCTTAAAACAACTTTGCAGCTTAAAATTAACTGGTATTAAAAACTTTGTATCTCAGGGATACCACCAATTATATAACCAAGCTTTTACCCTTTGTGTCAGTTGCCAATAATCTCAGGGTCAAGTTCATTAATTATTTTGCTGAGCTTCTGAAATTTTTTCATATTTAAATTTACACTTAGATTGGTTTTAATATTTTTCTTTCTCTGTACCTTCACATTTTTACCCTCATTTATTCTATGCTACCATGCATATTTTTACAATCACCTCTACTACTTTGGGGAATGGGATGAATTATCAGTAATGAAGTAAACAGAATCTGGACTGGAGTCAGAGAAAGGGTAAGGGCTAGACTTCTTGGTACACTCTCTATACCATTAGATCAAATCAGAGCATCTTTTAAAGTATTTCCTCATATTTCGTGGTGGTGTTTCAAATCACTAAACTGAAACATTGGTTTTTTTAGATTGCTAGCAGTGAAGGAATAGACTTTCCCACTTCAGGGGATAAAAACCCTCACTACTGTTGATAAGAAATAATTTTAGTCACAACACACAAGCACAGCACCAGTTAAAATTTTCAAAGGAGTATTTCCCTTTAGGGATAAAAACAAATTTCTGGCAATTTGTCTCCGAGACAACCATTAAGCATAAAAAGTGTTTTACATATATGTGTATATATTTAGTAGAGCTTATGCTCCTCCCTTAGAACACGTTTTTCTTCAAAAAGTATTTGAGTGGATTGGCTCGACATCAAATCTCTGTCTTCTTTAAAATGGCGTGAGTCAGTCTGCCATCCTTTGATTGATCAAAACTTGGACCAAAGAAGGGCAGCCATATGGCACCCAACTCAGTAATGCTATGCTGCATAGTGGAGAATCTGGAATCAGCAGATGCCAAGAAGCAGAATGCATAGCAATGTATGAATTAATGCAGGCAGACAGGAATAAAAATATTGATGCATTTTTAAATCGATATTGCCACATATATGTCAATGAATAGTTACCAAATTATTTTCACTTCTCAACAAATGCTCTAAAGATTGTGAAAAAGGCTTTGGTTCAAAACAGGAGTCAACTAGAACTGAACATACATTTAAATTCATTCTTTTGTTGGGTTTAATTTTTTCGTTTGGAATATAATAACACTGGCATAAGAGATATCTTAAGGGTACATAATTCAATCAATTATTAAATTAAATTATTTTCTACGTACTTCCTAGTGCCAGAGATTTTTCTAGGCTCTGATGTTAGAGCAGCAAGTAAGATAGCCATGTTACTGTTATGGAGCTTAGGTTCAAGTACGGCAAACAAAAATTAAAATGAAAGTTCTGAGCAAGGTAATTTCAGGTAAGTACTATAAATAAAACAGTACTGGGTGATATAACAAAATAATAGCAATGGGTAGAGAAGGAGTTACTTAAAATAGGGTTGTCAAAATATTTTTTGAGACCTGAATGGAAAGGAGTCAATTTTAAGATAGAGGATGGAATGCACACTGCAGAATCATCAGCAGGTACCCAGGCCCTTAAATGGGAATAAGCTTAGAATGTTGAAACAGAGGAAAGCTTCTGTAGCTTGAGCATAGCAAGTGGAAGGTGGTAGGTAGGAGTGGACAAAAGAAAAGACATCTTGATAATATGGGAGGCTTCTACTAAAAACAACTTTTGTCTCTTGGACAAGCAAGACTTATCTGAACCTTAACATTTTTCATAAGTCATGAGCTGATCTTTGGGGGTCCAATTCTAAAATATTCTGGTAAAATAATTCTTCTTAGATTCCTAGTTTGGCTTTGATAATTCCTTCACATTAACCACATCTGGCCTTTAGAAACATGCTGTCTTCAATCAAAAGTGTTCAATCAGTTAACTGTGTTAGTAATGTACTGCATTTTAAAAGCAATGGATAAAAATATTTGAGTAAAATCAGCTCTCCCAAAGTGCTCACTGTCATTAACTGGGAGTGTTGTCCATTTTTGGAAACTGCATTAAACTCTTTTAGGATGTTAGAATGCTACTTAGTAAATTGCCGCTTTGGTTCAACAAATAGGGAAAGCATTTCCACTTAGCTAAACTTTAAGCACATATAGGTAAATATATAAAAGCAATAAACATTTAGGAATCTAATTTTTAATATCAATGGTTTTCAGCCTTTTTCCAAATGTGGCATCATTCTCACATCCATCTCCATTAGTAATACTGAATATTTGAATTATATGAATAGTTGAATAATTTTATCCCATTTTAAAATAAAATTCCTCCTAGGGAAGTCATTTCTTCTTTTCACTCTTCTCCAAGAATTATTCTTTTAAAGTCACTAATTATACACAGAAATTCATTAAGTTACTAAATACCTTCTTACCTGCTACTGCATATATAGCTTTGTTTTCATAACTTGGGCAACTTAGTAATCTATCACTTGGCTAGTTTTTGCAACATGCTGGTGTAACAGGATCAGATAAGATGTGTTACTCACACAGTCATTCACTTATTTTTTTGTGCTAGGGGTAGAGCTGAGGTAGAGAGATATGATTCCCACCTCATGGAGATCATGGTGCAGTATGTGTGTATGTGAGATATAAGGTGGGACGATTATAGACAGTAACCATCATTACAGACAGATTAATAGGCAAGGGCAGTATACAGTGATGATGTCTATGATGCAGAAAGCACTAAGCAAAATAGGAGTACCAAGGAATGCTACCTAGCACAGGATGAAATAGCCAGAGACTATCCAAAACAAGCTACATTTAGATAGATACTGAGAAAAGAAGTGGTAATAACACGGATAAAGTGGGACTTGAGAAAAGCGACTTCCAGATGGACTATTTTTTAAAAATCCTGTGGTAAAACAATACATTTTATTAGTTTATTTATATTATGTTATATTACTGCTTTTGTAGATCTGGTGACAGGAAGTTGAGGTAAGGTCTCTTCTTTTGGTTTCTGTGTCCTCTGCGCCACCATTAAATGAGATCATCTACTTAGTTTAAAAAGAAAAGTTTTAGGGCCCTGAAGTATTAAGCACAGATGGTAAACTATGAAATACAAATAGTAGCACTGGTCCCAGTTACCACTGGCATGCAAAATGTTGCTGTAAATTTTTGTTCCTATCCTAATACTAAGAACAATAGATGAGCTATGCAACTGTAGACTTCCTTTTTATTTTCAACTTATCAGATAGCTGAAGATATAAAAATGCTGAAAAAGACTAAATAGAAAATAAATATCACTTTCTAGGAGCAACTATATCTGTAGTTACTTTCGTCTCCTGCTGAGTGACAGGAAGAGGGGAAACACACCATAGACCTCAAGGAATAAGCGGAAAATGACTATGGTGGCTCACTATAAACCAACTTTCCTAGGCTAGGAAGTTTCTTGAACTTTGGTCAAGGAAAATCAGAAGTGTTATTTAAATGGAGCCTTAAAAAGCACTTTTAAATTAGGGCTTATCTTTTTGAAACACTCCCTATAGGACTGCAGTTGCCATGATAGAAGAAAATTGAGGTTATACTGCTAGATTGAAAGGTCATATGGAAGGGCTCTGGAAGATGAAACACAATGTGAATATAGAGGTCACATGGAGAAGAACATGAGGGCCTTGAAAATAGGAGAGATGCCATCTTGGAACTTCGAAGCCAGTCCAGCTTCAACCATACAAAGATTTCAACAAATATCATGTAGCTCAGAAATGCCTGAACAACCAGAATCTGATGAATGCAAATGTTTAAGCCCTGGTTTCATAGATATCAGGTATACTAATTTAACCTTCAACATACTTCTAATTATAAATATCACATGCAGAATGAATTAGAATCACGAGGATGCTTAGCTATAGAACAAGTATGAATCTAGCCACAAACATTTCCCCAAAAGCATTTACCAAGTGCAAAAAGTGGTATGCTGATGGCTAGGGACAGAATAGGAGAGCTAAGAAAGTTTCCTCTGAGGCACGCAGAGAATATTTCCAGTGTAAGTCAGTGGTCTGGCTGAGGAGTGGCAGCAGGGCAGGAAGGGTGAGGTAATAACTATGGTGTATTTTGGACTTTCACTAAGTAACTAGTGAAGGTTGGGTGAAGAAGAGAGGTATCTAAAAGAAGAAAAGTCTAAAATAAATCACCCAAGATTCTGGAGAAAGAAGTTAGAATAATAAGAGTAAAGAAACCCAAAATAAGGCAATATTCAAGATAAAAGAAGAGGTCAACAAAATAGCAAAGAGACAAAAGAGTAGAGAAAATTAAAGCCAAAAATTGGTTTTTGGAAAAGATCAAGAAAAATGACAAACCACAAGTTACTCTAATCAAGCAAAAGGAGAAACTGAGAGAAAAATTAAAAAAAAAAAAAAAGAGAGAGAGAGAGAGAGAGAAAAGAAAAAAGAGAAGAACCCAATCCAGTACTATCAGGGAAGAAGGATTATCGCAACAAACCCTGCAGACAGAGAAGAATCATTAAAGAATATCTTGAACAACTTTATGCCAATAAATGGGGTAATCCAGGTGACAAACAGGTATCTTAAAAAAATAAACATTGATTCCTTTCTCACTTCATGCCAAAAAAGATTATAGACTTATATGAAAAATTAAGTATAGGAGAATATCTTCAAACTTTGAAGGAGTCTAATATTTCTTGTACAAAACACAAAAGGTTTTACCTCATATATAAAAAACACTGACAATAAAAAATGTTATGTTGTATTTCATCAAAATTAACAATGCCAAAGCATCAATAGATGTCATTAAAAAGACGAATAAGCAAGGTAAGCTACAGATTTGGAAAAAATATTAGCAGTATTTGTATCTGATATAGAGCTTATGTAAAAATATATAAATAACTTGATAGATCAATAATATAAAGACAAACAACCCAGTTAAATACAGAAAAAAAGAAAAGGCACGTCCTAAAAGAGATATATGAATAACCATCCATCAAATGAAAAGGTACTCAACATCATTAGTATTAGAAAGATGCAAATTAAACCACAATGATATGATACTTCAATTTACTAAAATGCCTGAAATCAACAATACCATTTCTAGTGTTAACAATGATGAGAAGCAACTACAACGCTTACAAAATTCTAAGGGTTTTGTGCTCCAGGAGCATGAAATTAAATAATTATTTTAGAGAACTGCTTGGCATTTCCTTATAAAGCTAAACAAAGCCCTACTCAGCATTTTCCAGCAGTTCCAATAATTCTCTAACAGATATTTACCCAAGACACATGAAAATGTATGCTCACAGAAGTCTTGTATGAGAATAATCATACCGACTGAAAACAATGCAAGTGCTCATCTATGGGGAAACAAACAGATTGTGGTATATTCATACAAAGAAATACCACATAGCAATGAAAAGGAAAGGAACTACTTTAAATAGTTTAAAGGAACTACTTTAAATAAAACAACATTAATGAAACTCCAAAACATTTTGGTGAGCAAAAGAAAACATATATGAAAGAATGCATATTTTAAGATTCCATTTACATTAATTTTAAGAATAGGCATAACTAATTGTGGGGATGCTTAGAATTGATTGAAATTTGCACAAGGTTACTTTCCTGAGGGATGCAGATGTTCTATAATTTGCTTCATTGATAATTCCAAGGGTACAAACAATTGCTAAATTCGCTGGGCTTAATGTTATATCAACATCATATGTCACTTAATATCACTGCTTTTATTTTATGTAAATTATATCATAATAAAGATTAGGTAAATTTCAAAATTTTAAATGATAAAAGATTTACTTAGGCTTTTACGGTGGGTTTATTTAATGACAGATTTCTTTGGTGATGGATAATGCAGATACAAATAATTTGCTGAGAATTTTGCAAATCTCAGAACCCATTTTATGTCAAGATAAGCCTAGGATTAAGGCCATCAACCTTGATTATCACTGGAAACAAATGACAAAAACAAGAATGAATCAGAGAATAATGAATTTTGGTTCTAGGCAACTTCTTGGTAGTCTAGAATATAGTACAGAGTTTCACGCTTGACTTTTGTAAACGGTTATTAACTTAAAACATTAAAATAATTGCTTTAGTGAAATCAGAACATTATGTGCTTAACTATTGTTAAAACAATCTGTGTTTATTAGATATATATTGGAAGCTACCATTTTCCAGAGCTTTTAATACAAATCTTGCTTTGAGTCCAAATTTTATCAAGCAACTGTCAGATTAGACTCCCTCCACCTTGAATTTTATAAGCTATTCCAAATTTCATAAAACTGGACTTAATCTCTTCTCTTGTAGAAAATGCATCTAAGCTACTGCCCATTATCTCTGTGATATACTTCAAAATAACCTTAGTTTGAATTAAGTTTACGGATAAACGGTGAGCATTTAGAAACCCTATTTAATACCAAACTATTTTCTATAAAACAGTACTTTTATTTATATCTGTAGAGTTTGTCATTTTTCCCTAAAAATTGTATTATAACAACCAAATGTAAAACCAGCATTAACTCTTCGTAATATTAATTTTTGTGACATTTTAATTAATTGGATTAAAAGCTTATTTTTAGGTTCCCTTATCAGAAAACATCATTTAATTAAGGAAGGTTTCCAAAATAATTACTTTGCATAAATATTTTAAGTCCAACTTCATTTTGATTTGCTAGCTACATACAACACAACTTCCTTATTTTTTTAAGGTTTATATTTAATTAAGATATATTTATTTCAAAGTACTCTCACTTGAGAGCTGTATACTTAATCCTATGATGCTAAAAGCAGTTTGAGAACATCTCTTGAATGTATCTTTAAATGTATTCTGAACCACAAAAACATCAGTCACTTAACTTTATAAAAACATTTTAACCAAAAATATTTTAATACCTACATGTATTTTGTACATTAATAAAAATTAAACTCATATGGTCATTTTTCTAGGCACACAAAATTATCCTTGGATCATAAACAAACAAAAAAAAATGAACATTTTCTGAGACAAGACTAATAACACTGGCTTTATGCATTTTAACACTTTTATTTTATACTTTTGCTTTAGATTTTGTATTCTGCTTCATAATTTTATTATAGTTTAACTATAATAGCAAATTAAAAGGTAGGAACTCTGAGCAAATTCTACCCATATCCCACATTTCTAATTGGAATAGGTTTCTGACTATACCTGAATATGTTTGGAAGTTTAAGCTAATCTAAATCTTATGTTGTTGTTGTTGTTTATTCTTATTTTTTAGAGCAGTTTTAGATACACAGTAAATTTGAGAGGAAGGTATAGAGATTTCAAATATAGTTCTTGTCCCACACATGCATAAGGTCCCCTGTTACCAACATTCCCCACCAAAACAGTATATTTGGTAAAATTGCTGAGCCTATGTTAACATCATTAACACCCAGAGTCCTATGTTTACCTTAGGTTCACTCTATGCATGAGTTCAAACTCATTCTGTGGGTATGGATACATGTATAATGACACATGGCTACCATTGTAGTGTCATACGACATAGTTCCCCTGCACTAAAAGTCCTCTGTGCTCTGACTATTCACCTCTCCCTTTTTCCAACCCCTGACAACTACTGATATTTTTAATGTCTCTACAGTTTTGCCTCTTCCGGAATGTCACAGAGTTGGAATCATACAATATTTAGCCTTTTCAGATTGGCTTTTTTTCACATAGCAATATGCATTTAAAATTCCCCCATGTTTTTAAAATTCTACTGTTTAGATGTACCACAGTTTATTTATCAATTTGCCTATTAAAGAGCATCTTCATTTCTTCCAAATTTGAACAATGATGAATAAAGCTATTATATATATATATATATATATATATATATATGTGTGTGTGTGTGTGTGTGTGTGTGTGTGTGTGTGTATGTGTGTGTGTGTGTGTGTGTGTGTGTACAGGTTTTTCACATGGACCTAAATTTTTAACTCTTTTAGGTAACTAACAATGAGTGCGATTGGTGGATCCTAATGGTATGAGAATGTTTAATTTTATAAGAAACTGCCGAACTGCCTTCCAAAGTGGCTGTATTGTTTTGAGTTCCCACCAACATTGTATGACAATTCCTGTTGATCTACATCCTCCTCAGCATTTGATGATGTCAGCTTTCCAGATGTTGGGCATTCTAATAAATTTGTAGTGGTGTCTCTTGGTTGTTCTAATTTACATTTCCTTCATATATGATATGGAGCGTATTTTCTTTTTTTAACTGTACTTTAGGTTCTGGGGTACATGTGCAGATCATGTAGGATTGTTGCATAGGTACATACACAGCAAGGTGGTTTGCTGCCTCTATCCCCCAATCACATATATCTGACATTACTCCCCATGTTACTCCTCCCCAACCTCCCCACACCCTGCTGTTACTCCTCTAACCCTGCCAAACAGACCCCAGTGTGTGACGCTCCCCTCCCTGCGGATATGGAGCATATTTCCACATGCCAATTTACCATGTGAATATCTTCTCTGGTGAGGTATCTGTTAAGGTCTTTGGCCCATTTTATTGTTTGATACCTTGTTGAGCTTTAAGGATGTGTTGTATATTTTGAATTAACAGTTCTTCATCAGATGTGTCTTTTCCAAGTATTTTCTCCCAGTCTGTGGCTTCTCATTTCATTCCGTTGATGCTGTTTTTCACAGATCAAAGTTGTTATTATTTTAAGGAAGCCCAGCATATCAATTATTTCTCTCATGGATTGTACCACACCAAGGTCTTCTGGTATTTTTCTATGTTATTAACTAGCAGTGTTATACTTTCGTGTTTTACATTTTGTAATCCACCTTATTTTTTGTGAAGGATATAAGGTCTGTCTAGATTGTTATTGTATATGGATGCCCAGTTGTTCCAATACCATTTGTTTAAAAGAGTATCTTTGCTCCATTGTATTGGCTTTGCTTCTTTGTTAAAGATCACTTAACTGTATTTATGTCATCTATTCCTGAGATCTTTATTCTGTTACATTGATTTTTACATCTGTTCTTTCATCAATATCACATTGTCTTGATTACTGTGGGTTTATAGTATATGTTAAAGTTCGGTAATGTCAGTCTGCCAACTGTGTTCATTATTGGCCCTTCTGGGTCTTTTACTGTCCATTTAAACTTTAGAATTAGTTTACTGATATCTACAAAATAGCTTGAGATTTTGACTGGGATTGCATTGATTCTATAGATCGATTTTTAAAAACCTAACAACTTGAATATATTGAGTCTTCCTATATATAAACATGGAATATCTCCCCCTTTTGAAGATTTTTTTTTAATTCTATCAGAGTTTTTCAGTTTCTCATATAGATCTTGTACTTATTTTGTTAGACTTAACCTAAGTACATTCTATGGTTGCCAATATGCATGGTAGTGTATTTTTAATTTCAATTTCTATTTGTTTTTATCTGGTATACAGAAATATTTACCAGTTTTTTTTTCACTGAATATATAGTTTCAGTGATATTTCATTTTGTTTTGATTGAGTTCTGTGCATTAATCTTAGATCCTGTAGCCCTGCTATAATCCCCTATTAGTTCCACAAGTTTTTATTGATTTTTGTTTTGGATGTTTTACATAGAAGATCACGTCATCTGAAAAAAAAAGTATGTTTTATTGCTTTCTTCTCAATCTATACACCTTTTATTCGTTTTTCTTGTCTTATTGCATAAGCTAGAACTTATGCTATTTTTATAGCAAAATTAAATCCCAGATCTTTCTTTTCTGCAGTATTTCTACTATTTTATCTTCTTTATTCATGTTTCAGCTTTTCTAATTAATGTCATTTTACAATTTTACCTACTTAGGTGATTTTGAATAAAATCTTTTTCCCTTTCTCTGTATTTATCTTATATTAATTTTCAGCATTATTTATTTAGCTCTCTAGTAATGCTCATATTCTATTGACCATTACTACTACTATTACATTGTATAAATTATCTCTTTTATATTTAAAATGTTGTCAGCAATGCACAAATTTAAAAGTGTTCCTTTTATACCAGTAGATTCTGTGCTTATAACAACACTAATTACTAGTCTGTATCGACTATTTATGTTGCATGGTATACTATGTAAATATTGTGATGTGTGTTATCTACATTATCTTATTTAATCTGTCATGAAAAATTTAAAATCTTGAGATTTATATAATTTATAATCTTAATGTAGCAGAGTAATTTAAAAACAGTGTTCCTCACTGAAAGAGCATTAAAAGTACCAGGTAAATAATGGAACCCTATTACAAGGGTAGTGAGTTAAAGACTCATGTGAAAGGTCTCCAAATCAAAATGGAGTCACTAATGTTAAACAAACAAAAGACAAAACAAAACAAAACAAAAACCTGACTAATAGAGCAGGGAAGACTATGAAAAGGGGTTCTCACGTTTGCATGCATGATAACAACAGCTATCACAAAGACTCTGCAACTATCACAAAGACTCTTGTACAAAGGTCATACCAAACTTATACAAAAATACTTCTGGCAAGAAAACTGTCTCATCTTGGACTGGTGTTACCTTGCTATTGATTTTGTAGCCAATAACAATTATTTCAGAACAATTATGTAGTTCTCCTCATTTTTCCTTAAAAACCTTTGTTTCCTTACCTCCCTGAATGTGCAAAGCTTACTCTAGTGTGTATATTCCCCTTGAAATGCTCTATTCCCAAACAAACATCTTTTTCTTTTAGAGAGCCTCTCTCTCTTGTTATTTAGGTTGCCATTCAAAATACAGATTGAGTGAAATTTTTGTTTCATTCTCAGAGCCAAGACTTAATTGGCAATCAAGCTGTCTAACCTGTTGAAATCTCAGAATGCTCACATGTAAAACAACAATAATAATAGGATCTACTTTAAACTGTTTGACTGTTTGAGGACTAATTGAATGGAGAGTATCTGGTTCAGTGACTTGCACTCATAGCAAGGGCTGAGTAGGTCATAGTAGTTTCAGTCTTGTACTGACATACCATATGATAGCTGTATGACAAAGATACTCTGTGTATCAGCATATTTAGCCCTTCTAACAATCCAGAAGAAAAAATATTTGAAGACTATTTTCTCAAGTTTTCCAACTGTTTCCCAAATTTGGTAAAAACTATAAAACTAAAATCTAAGAAAGCTCAGTAAACCTCAAACAAAGTAAATACAAATATACATGCACATACCAGGAAAAAGCCCCAGGCATACCATAAACAAATTGTTAAAAATGAAAGATAATGAGAAAAATGTGAAAGAAGCTCAAGAAAAAGAGGCTTATTACATCAAAGAGAACAATGATAGGATTTTTTTTTCCGACTTTTCTCACAAAAATTGTGAGACAGAAGACAATGAAATAAAATCTTTCAAGAATTGAAAGTATAAAGAAAAACACTGCTGTCCAGTATTTTTTATCTAGCCAAAATGAAGTTGAAATAAAGATATTTGCTGAGCAATGAAATACAATTTGTGATCAGCAGATATATACTTCAAAGAATGATAAAAAAATTCTTCAAGTTGAATGAAAATAATACTAGATAGTTCATTCTAAATGAAGAAAGAAGAAAGCTGGAAGTGATCAATAATAAATGAGACTAATAGAAAATAAATGGCAAGAATAAAGCCCTAAACCCAAACATATCCACAGTTGCATTAAAGAAAAGAGACTAAAAATGTAAACTAAGCATTCCATTAAAAGACCAAGATTGTCAGAGTGTATGAGAGAGCTTGATTCAATTATTTGTTATTTATGAGACATACTTTTAATGTAAAGACACAAAATCATTAAAAACAAAAGTATGGTAAAAATTATATATTATAAAAACTGATCATAACAAGACGGAGTATCTACTTTAAGATAAGTATTACCAAAGATAAAGAAGGATATTTTATAATAATGAAATAGCAATAGTAGACATAGAAATACTAAATGTATATCCCTTAATAGGAAAACTTCAAAAATAAATGAAGATTGACAATACAAAAATAATACAATATTTTACTATTATATTCAGTTATTTTTCACTGTTACTTTCAATAATTGACAGAAAATCAATTTAGTTGGAAAATATTTGAGCAACATTCTCAAACAACATAATTGATACTTTTAGGACACTACACCAAACAACTTCAGAATATGCTTCTTTTCAAGAGGAAAGCATAGTCAACTATCTTTGCAACCTTGAAGGTAAGATTTCTTAGACAAGACATAGAAAGGACAAAGTTACAAAAGAAAAAATGCTTAAAAATTGGGCTTAATCATCTTTTAAATTTTACCTTATCAAAAGGCATTATTAAAAAATAAGCAGCCACAGGTTGAGAGAAAATTATATATGTATGTGTGTGTGTGTGTGTGTGTATGTGTGTATATATATAATGTATTTGTATAATTAATGTATATAACACACACAGACACACACACACAAAGACTTGTTTCCCGATTATATAAAGAAGTTCTACAACTAGTCAAAAGACAATCCAATTTTAAAACGGATAAAATATCTGAACATACTTTAAAATGAAACTATCCAAATAGCCAATAAACTTATAGAAAAGTGATCAACGGAATTAGTTACTTGAAGATGCAAACTGAAACCATGTTGAGATGCCACTACATCTCCACCAAAATAGTCAACAAGACTGATCTCACTAACTTCTGGTGACAACGTATTAAACTTAAACAGTTGCTATGGCACAGCAATTCTATGCCTTGTTATTCGCCTAAGAAAAGTAAAAGCATGTCACAAAAACACTTACACAAAATTGCCTCACACATATGCTCTACTGATTTTTGACGAGGCAAAAACAATTCCACAGAAAAAAAATGATTCAACAAATGATGAACAATTGCACATATATAGACCAAATAATGAGCCTCAACTTAACCCTCATACTTTACATAAAAATTCTCAAAATGGAGAATAGACTTAAATATAAAACACAAAAATATAAAACTTTGAAGAAGTAAACACAACACAGAGAAGAATATCTTGGTATCTAAGGCTATGCAAAGATTTCTTAGACATGACATCAAAAGCATGATGGATAAAAGTAAAAATAAATCGTGCATCTGCCCAACAGATAGTTGGACTAATTCTTAGTGCCAAATCGTTTAGACTGTAGCCACCAATTGTTTGGTAAAACACCAAAGTAAATGTTGCTGTGAATGTATTTTTAAGATGTGATTAACATTTAAATGATACCTTAAATAAAACAGATTACCCTCCATAACCTGAGTGAAATTCATCTTATCAGTTGCTGAGTTTAAGATACAAGACTTAGGTTTACCAAAGAAAAAATTCTGCCTCTATTGTAGCAGAGAAATTCTGCCCAGGTTTCAGACCTGAGACTGCAGTATCAATTCTTACCTGAATCTCCATCCTGCCAGCTTGCTCTACAGATTTCAGACTTGCCAACTGCTGTAATCAATCACATCAGCCCATTGCTTAAAATCTGTCTCCCTCTCTCTATGGAAAGAACTGTATGTATTTCATATATATATATATATATATCTTTATATATAACTACATTACATATAGTTATATATAAATATATATTAATATATTATATATTATGAATAGTATATATAGTTCTCTATAAAATTATATCATGTATAATAGACATAATTACATATTATTATATATTATGTATAGTATTATATGCAGCATATTATGCATAATATACTATATGTTATATGGTATAATATGCAGTACAATAAATTATGTATAGTATTAAGTATAGTATAGTATAATATGTATAGTATTATATAATATTAATATATAATCCAATGTATCCTATTGGTTCTGTTGCTCTAAAAAGCCCTAACATCAAGTTCATAAAAAATAAGAACTTTTGTTCTGTAAAACCCCACATGAAAAGAATGTAAAGATATGCTACTTCCTGGGATAAAATAGTTGCAAATCGTTTATCTGGCAAAGGACTAGTACAAAAAATAAAGAACTCTCAAAATACAACAATTAAAAAAAAGCAAATGAGCAAAAGGCATGAATAGACATTTAACTAAAGAGGATATAGAGAAAGTACATGAAAAGGCGTTCAATATCATTAGCCACCAATATAAATTAAAACCACTGTAACATATCACTGCTTATTAATTGAAAGTAGCTAAAATAAAAATTAATGACATCACCAAATGTTGGCAATAAAGTAGAGAAACAATATCACTCATACACTGCTAGTGGGAATATGAGTTCCTACAGTTATCTGGAAAACAGTCTGAAAATTTATCATGTAAATTTAATCATGTAAACAGTGTAAGATCCAACAGTTACACTCAATTTATAAATCAATGTACGTCCTTGAAAAATAACAACTTAAGTTCACCCCAAAACCTGCATAGGAATGTTTCAAAAAGCTGGAATAAGATGAAGGGGCTCATTTATACTGATAATCAACCTGACCTTTAATAACTTTCATAAATTTACCTGTGGAGGATCGTAAACGCTTAACTGAAAAATCTTATAAAGCTGACAAATGAAGGTCAAAACATTACAACCTTTAGAAATACAGTATTTAAATTAAAGGTCTCTAATTATTTCCAATAGGTGAATAATTCCAGTCATCTATAGGAGTATTCTAGCTTTCCAATGGTGGTATTAGGCAACACTGATTATATTAAATCTTCCATCAATATAAGTCTTTTATTCTATACATAAAAACACATTAGTAAAATTAAATATTGTTAAAATGTTGTTTGAACGTTGATGTATTTAAATTTCACAAACCTGCATCAGGTCAGAAAATTCACTCTGTACCTACTGGGGTTCTGAAACAGGTTTATATAAAACTGGATTTGATCTTACAGAGCACAGGCTGAAGATATTACATTCATGTTTGATCACTGTATGGTTCTCAATACATTCTTTGTTCTTCTCTCATTAAGCCTTCTTTAATTCCACTGGACTTTGCATTTTAATGGTGAATGGGTACATGCCAGTCCCACTGCATATAGCCTGGGCTAAAAAGCTTATCATAGAGCCCCACCAACTAATCACAACCAGATTGGACCAGAGTAAGGGACACTGCCCCAAAACCAATTTATGTATCTGCTAGTGGACTATAATTTAGGATATTGTTAGATGCTCCCCCTTAAAAAAATGTAACCAAGTGAAACAATGAGACTATCTCTCAGTGAGTTTGAATTCGAGACATATACAAAGAAGCCAGAGTTGGCTGAGATAGAAGTGAGAAAAAAAAAATTGAGGAAGTAAACTGAAGCCATGAGGCAAAAGCAGCAATCTGTAAGCAAAAACACAAAGACACCTAAGCCCAGCTGTTCATCACCACCACCTGAAAGGCTTTCTAGGTGTCAGAATCTTCTTTCAGTTTCGGAATCTCTCAGTTTCGAAATAATAAATATTCAGAATTTCATTTATTCTTCAGTTAAGACAAGTTTTGGTATCTCACTTTTAACAATAAAGAAATGAAGGCTCAGAGAGGTAAATTAATTTGTCCAGTCTCTGATTCAAAAATCCATGCTCCTTCCATTATTCCATGCCATCTCTTGACAAAAGAGAAGGAAAGGAGTACATACAAAATATTGAAGAAGTAGGTTATTTTAATTTAAAGTCAGACATTGTTTTTGCTTTTGTTGGATAATTTCACAGTCAACTGCCGTTTTCTACATTTAGTTCTATTTTGAGACATTAGTAAAACCCTCAAACCACTAAAACTTTGTTACTACAAACAATAAGCTTTTCAATCAAATCTTAAAAGGAATTGACTATTAAATAAGTTTAACTTCCTAAATTTAGCTCTTTATACTTAGTTCTGCTTATGAAATAAATTGTGCCAATTTGTAGTGGGACCTTTTTTATATGCAAATACTTCCTTTTCTGTAGTAAGCCTATAGCAAACTTATTCTATCTGATGATCTAAGAATACCCTGAGATTTATCTACTGTTTTTCAGACATTCCTTTTTGGGTTCAATGTTAGAGCTGAAGAAGACTACAGATTCTTGGGTTCAAGGTTAGTGTCTGGGAGGACTTTAGAGATTGCTGCATTTTTATGGAGCAAAATCACATTGCGACATGGATTCTTTTCAAAGGTGAATGGTTCATTCGACACTTTGCTTCATTTCCTAATACAATTGAAAAGTCATTTGCTGACAGTAAACCAGTGGCAGGTGTGCTTTCGTGTTGACAGCTGCAGTTCTGACACGGATCACAGACAAGCTCTACCGACAGTGCTAGAACATCTGGAGCGCTTGGTCAGATTTCAAAAGCTAATTTGAGTGGACTGTCTTCTTCCATTTCAAAAAAGGAAAGAAATTATGGACACTGGGACCGTATTTACATTGCAGTAGTATAATAATTTATTCAATTTCTTATTTATTAAATATGGAGCCAAAGCCAGCAAGGCACACTAATACATCTAATGTCTGGGAAGATAGTTTGTAATGTAGCTTCCTTCAATCCCCAGCTTCTATTAAGATTTCCTTTGATATTGTGAAAGCAATTGATTGACAGAAAATGAACTGAAATTTCATTCCTATAAATATGTTTCTGAGAAATTGTTATACAGATTTAGAGACAGAAAACATTTACTATTTACTGAATAAATGAATTCAGTTTTTCTAATTTCTTATTAATAAAAATATTTATTGCCAACACTTATTCAGCAGCATTTCTGCCAACACTGCACAAACCAAATCACTTAATCTCCAGAAATACCCTTCGAAGTAATAACAAATGACATAATTCCAATTTAATGAATGAGGATACTTAAACTCAGAGAAAGACAATTGCCCAAACTCTGTAACTAGAAGGTATAAAAATTGGGATTTTTTTTCTACATTGGTATTCCAAAGATTATGCTCTTTCTACAGTATTTTGGTGTTTCTAAATGACAGTATGGACGCTTTTAACTTGCTGAATTAATGAGCTTAGTAAAGAAAGCATACAATATTTCTTTACTCCCAAGTAAATGCAAATATACGTGACTATATTGTTGACAACAAGGGACCTCCTACCAAAATATTCAGGTAGGGAAGAAAATATTCAGGTTTGTACCTGGATATCATTAAAAAAATGAAGCAAATAAATTTAATGTGTTTCAAAGTTTAATAATTACATTTAGATTAAAAAAATAATGCTTACACATTCTCATCTATCAGTTACTTAGTTGCTAATAATTGCGTCCTACTGGATTGAAGGAGAAAAGTTAACAACTACAGGCACATACTGTCTGACAACAGAGTTTATATATGTGAGTGTTGCTTGCTACAGATTCTGGGTCTCTTTAAGGCAATGAGTTAGACAGTGATGGGAATACGGTGTCTGAGAATTGATGCCATTTACGAACATTTTATTATGGATGGGCTAGAAAAGTTAGATCAACTTCACCCTTTAAGCTTTCCTGTGACAGTATTTCATGAGATATGTGGGCAAGAATCCAAAAATATTAATTGCAAACTAAATCACTGTGTTCACGTGGGTGTATGAAATATGGAAAACACTACCAAGCAATTTATCTTCGATGTTGTACCCGTAAGGATGTGGTCTCTTACAGACCGCACACCAGAGAAAGCACCTTCATATGAGATTTGAGCATTTTATGGGTGAATGTGTAAATAATGGATAGTGACTAATATATTCTTCTGCCTCCATATTATCAAGACTGCAGTATTTATTTACTGGTGCACACTGTGACAAACGATTTTGTTTTAATTTTTTTTTCTTTCCTCCTAACTCAAGTTTTTAGGTTACACTGGGAGCTACTTATAAAAAAAATAAATGTTGACATGGTTTGGGGCAGGGCTCCAAGTCAAACTATTAGTTTAGGGTTAAATATCTTGATAGAAATGTATTCTGGTACCACCCAAGAGAAAATGAGCAATCTCACACACTCCTCTGGCACCTGAAAATACTGGTCGTTGTTTGGCACCTGAAGAAATTACCCATGAAATGAACACTTGAGGCTTGACTCATTAGAATTCAACTCCAGTGTTTTCAAATGAATAAGAATCTCTACACAGATACTGAGAAATAGAGATAAAAAGAATAGCAGAGGAAATACAACATTGCTTAAATACGCAGGAAACTTACGTTTAATGGAATTTGCCCCATAACGTACACAATGTCAAGGTATAATCATAGGTCAATAAAGTCATTACATTCCAAGCCAGGAAAAACTGCATATTCAATTATTCAATGAAATAAAGTCTATCTGCAAAATGTGGTTTTAAATTTGCTTGCTTATACCTCTACATATTCTATATTATACAAGTTATTTTATATCTATAATTTTGTTAAATGGCTTGGAATTGTTACTGTTTCTAGAAAGAGGAAAATAATTCTATGTTAGAAAATTTAGACTCAGTTTTAAAGTAGGTTTCATTTAAAGCATATGGGCATAATATGAAACGTTTCACAGTTTTGAGCATGGGCTTTAGAAGACTGTATTTGTAATACTGCCAACATGTATGTTTCATGAACATGTTCTTTTTTTGTAGAACATTTAACATATGGTTTACTTACTTCTTATGCTTCTGGAAGGCTTTCTAATAAAATATTTTACTAGGTCGGGTATACAAAATATTTTATTAGGGCAGATATATGACCATACTTGCCTCATTGTTTACCTATATAAACCTGAATGTTCCCTATAATTATTGACCTGTTGAGCAACATCACACATTATTGACGGAGATCACAAGGCAAAGGGAGAAAGCTGGTGTTTATAGAATTAAACAAATATAAACAACCCTGTAGAGTGATTCCCTGAACTTGCCTTTATTTATTGTATTATAGTTTCATCAACTCTGGAAACACACACACATAAACATGTACACATGCACATAATTACATGACACTTCATACATTCTGCCACTAAAATTCGGCATCATGTAGGATAGAAAGCATCTTAACTGACCTCTTCCCTATTTGCTTTCTATTTTAGAAATGGGCTGTGTTCAATATGTTGTAAATCTCGGATAAGAAGCAATCATGTTTGGCATTTATGTAGGTCACAAAATATATTTCAGTTCCTTATGTTCCTAAATATACAGATAAAACTACATAAAACATAAGCTATAAGTACTTTTCCCATTATATTGTATGAGAAAATCGTATCTCATTGCTTTATGAGAGATAAAATTGTTTCATGCAAATACTAACATTTAATAAATGCAAACTAACAAATACCCTGAAAGTTTAAGATTGTCCTCCTCTGTAATTTACGTATATAAAAACTAAAATAAAACCTTTGCTTCCTTTTAAATTTATTTTTGTGTGTCTTGAATTATGGCCTTAAGATTATACAAATGGCCCTTGAACAATGTGGGGGACCCCACTGGTAGTCAAAAATCCTTGTGCAAGTTTGGATTTCCCATTAACTTAACTACAAATAACCTACTGTTGACCAGAAACTTTACTAATAATACAATTTTGTGTGTTATATGTATATGATATGTTGTATTCTTAAAGCAAGCCAGAGAAAAGAAAATGTAATTTAAAAAATCGTAAGAAAGAGAAAATATATTTACTGTTTGTTAAGTGAAAGTGGATCATCATAAAGGTATTTGTCCTAATTGTTTTCACAATGAGTAAGCTGAAGAAAGGAGGAAGAAGAGGGGTTGGTCTTGCTGTCTCAGGATAGCAGAGGGAGAAGAGGTGGTGAAGGTGGAAGGGGAGTCAGGGAGGCAGGCATGTTTGGTGTAACATTTGCTGAAAAATTTTACATATAAGTGGACCTGCCACTTCAAGTCTGTATTGTTCATGGGTTCAACTCTATTTATTATTCATAACAGTCACAAATAGATTGTAAATTCCTAGAAGTCTATCAGTTGTGTTTCACACTTTGAATCTAACTTGTCCCCAGTTTTCTTGCCTGGTGCCTTCCCACATTGTAGATCCTCAATTAATAATTTTCAGTAAGTTATTGTTGTTAGGGCCCCGTTTGAGATAAATGAATGGTTTAATGTATATTACTTTGTTTTTATATCTCTGAGAGGTAACACAAGCCAAATCCTTCATAACTTAGATGATCAGATGACAAAATTACATCCAAATTTCAAAATATGATTCCTGGCAAGAAATTGAGAGCTTCTGTGTTTGAAAATCTTGATGATGAAGGAGTAAAGCCTTGCAGGGTCCTTTAGTTATGAGAAAAGAATGAAGGATCAGAAACCTGTATTCTAAACTCAGACAGTATCTTCAATTCTACTGTAGAAGGGGTAAAGATTTCAACTGAGATGGACGTGGTGGTTCTGTTTGTTACTCTTTCACCTTAGGGAACTTACCTAACCTCCCTGGGACTCAGAGCTTTATCCACAGAATGCTGATCCAATGATTATTTTGAGTGTGAGAGATAATGTCCATAAATGGAAAAAAAGTAGTATCCTTTCAGCACATTGTCTGGTTTTCAATGCCATCGTAAACAAAAAATAAAACTTTAGGACCCACAACTGACCAAATGTACCCTCCTCTCAGCCAAAGGTATTCCAAATTAAACTTGAAAACCTAGTTCAGGTCATGACAGAAGCGGGGAAGGGTGTCCAGACATATCTCATTGTAGCTTCCTACTGTTGAAATTCAGGAACAAATGATCAACATTAACATTAAAACAGAGATCTTAAGAATGACAAAGCAGACTTTTTGTTCCAATAAGATACCAAACTCCAACCTAACTCCAACATAGCATTTCATAACAGATAGCAAGCTCTGGAAGAAATTGAAGTATTTTATCCTAAAACACATTTTTTGACATATTTTGAAATGGCCCTGCAAAGCTGCCACTTGGTGAGAAAAAAAATCTACATGCTACAGGGAAACCCTTTCCCTTTCCAGGGCTTTTCCTAATGCAGGAGAGATTAATTAACAACAGGGCACCTTTTCAGATCTGAAGAGAGACATGTACCATCTATTCTTTCTGAAGACTGCTACCTAGAGACTTCATCTGCATGATAAGAACCTTAGTCTCCACATCACTTATCTTAACTGAAACATTCCTTTCTACTGATTCCAGATCTTTAGATAATTGCCAGTTAGACAACCTTTGAATCCACCCATGCTCTAGAAGCCTCCTTTCAAGTTGTCCCATGTGTCAGGTCCTGGGGTCCAGGTCCAGCCCATGCTGAAGTCTGAGGGGAGTGGGTGACGGGCAGAAAGAACACTGGGGGATGCGGGGAGCACATGGGCAGGTGAATATGGTTTTATTCAGCAGCAGCTCTCTTACACAGTTTATTGAAACTAGCTTTCTCATTTGCAGCTTACTTTCACACTGTCCTCCCTGTCTTGGCTGCTTGAGCCAGCCGCCCCATGCACAGCTGGGCAGCTGGCTCTCCTTGCCTTCAGGGTCAGCAGCTTAACTCTCTGGGCACAAGCAAGCCAAGCTACATCCTGTCTCCCTGTTGCCTGTCTGCAAGACAGGCAGCTTTGTCTCTCTCTCTCCTTCTCTGGGTGCCAGTGTGCTTGCCAAGTCAAGCAATGTTGAGCTAAGCTGAGCCCCAAGAGCCAACCAAGCCTGTACAGTGTTCGCAGGGCAGCTATACTTTTTACAGACAATACTGCTGTGGAACCAAGTGACGACCTTCCTATGTTATGGCTACGTTGTTCTGATAACAAGTGGAGTTACACGTCTGTGCTCTAAACTTGCTGAGTCATAGAGGATATAAACATCCTACCTTGGCCTACCCTTGACTAAAGCACAGCCATGTTTCTTACACCATGTTTGTAGATCAAACCCATATACACCTTGCATTTATTGATTGATGTCTGCCTGTAACTTCTGTCCCTCTAAAATCAAGCTGTGACCCAACCAGCTTGGGCACATGTTCTCAGGACTTCTTGTAACTGTGCCGCAGGTATTGATCACTCCTATTTGACTCAGAATAAATCCATTCTAATATTTTAGAGATTTTGACTCTTTTTCATCAACACTACTAAGTAAATGGCCACTGGTTATCATCAAACCATTTGGAGTAACATGATTTTAGATTTTCACAAAGAACAAGAAAATGGCATAGGGTTCAAGTATAAAAAGAACACCCTCTCTATTTTCAGAACTACAGTTAGAAATGTGCAGGAGATAAGGCACTTAGTTTAAGCTTTTACTGAAAAAATACTCTTACTTTCCAAACAAAAGAAGGCTACTAATTTATAAAACGTCTGTGTTGGTAAAAACAAAAACAAAAACAACAAAAAATCCTCTTTCTCTTCACAGGTGATGAGATCTTTCCTCTTAGACTGAAAGATACCGCACACTTTTCTATCTACTGGTCGTGCCTTCTCTCATTTGTTGGTTCCCTCTCCTCCCAAATTCTTACTGTTGGAATGCTCCAGGACTCAGACATTTTCTCTCTATATATACATGCTACTATCAGGATTTTTCTCTCATTTTATGGCAGTAAATATCATCTCTGTGCTACAACACTCACTTAGTTAATCTACACTGTCATTTCCTCCAAACTGAAGCCTCATCTATCCAAATGCCTGCTTATACCCCACTTCAGAGTCTAAAAGACATCCAAAATTCAAGGTGTTCAAAATTGATCTGATCTTCTGTGTCCCCTATATCTGCTTTCCTCACACTCACACTCTTTGTATTTTTTTGGTAAAAGGCAACTCCATCATTAAGCTGCTTAGCTTTCACATCTATAAGCCATCCTTGATTCCTCCTTCTCTCATGTCCCTCATGCAATTTGTTGGAAATTCTGTGAACGAATCTTTCAAAATGTCCCTAGAATCTAAAGTGTTTTCATTGCCTCCTCTACCACTATTCTGGATGAAGCCGCCATCATCTCTTATCAGCACTATGATAGCCTTTAAAAAGTCTTCCCGATTTAAGACTGTTCCCTCCTGTCAACAGAGACATAATTACCTTAATATCATCCTTCAGCTTAAAATCCTTCAATAGCTCCTCACTTCTCTTAGAGCTAAAGCCAAAGTTCTACCTGACCTGCCCTCATCCCCACCTCTGACCTCAGGACCTAGAACTCTCCTGCTTTCCTTTGCTCCCATCACACTGGCCTCTTTGCTATTTTTCAAGCCTTATTTGAGCCTTCGTCTTTACAATTAGACCCCTCTCCTTCCTGTTATCTATGTGGCTAACACCTTTAGCTCCTGAGCAAATTTGCCCAAATCTGCTCTTTTGGGGAATTCAACTTTAAGCATCCTATTTACAATTGTATTTCTTCCCACCCCACATCTCCTTATCTCCAACTCTCCTGTTTCCTCTTAACCTGTTCTCCTTTTCATTGTTGTCTGTAAAACACATGACCTTTAAATATGCTAGATTATTCTATCACCATCTCTCCTCACTAGAATCCAAGCTCCATGTGGGCAGAGATCTTTCCCTCTTTTATTTACAGTGTAACCAAAGCAGAAAGACAATGGTCTGGAATATAGTAGCTGCTCACTAAATATTTATTGCTGGATGAATGAGTACATTATGAATAAATCACCTTTTTCAACTGAATATAAAATTTTAGCTAATTGCATGTAATTGCATGGTTATAATTGTACCCACTTTATTATGAGAATTATATAATGTGTTTCAGTCTGACTCAGGAGTAGAGATTTTTTAAAAAAGGGCAAGCAGTGGTCAAGACATAGTAAAAAAATAATAATAATAATAATAATAATAATAATGAGCAAGTTTGTCCAGATAAGTTTGAAATGTGGGAAGAATCCATGGCATGGGTGTGCTATGCAAATTTGCTGGGTTACTTCATTTGAGAACTACCTTATGGATAGAATATTATGGGCTGGGATCAGAATGCTCTGACAATATAATAACTTCAGTATCTTTTTCATTATTTTATTGTCATGATAATCAAAGTAGCTTTAATTATTTTTCTTCTATGTGTACCCAAATCATGAATCTCTCTGTCCCTCTTTTATTCTGCAAAGACCAGAAAGATATTTGATGGTAGATTCTGACAATATTGTGATTACTGAGGAATAGACCAATTCTAGAACACAGAGAGAGCCTACAGAGCTACAGCACAGTAAGAAAAGGAAGAAACCCACAATCAGAGGATCAGGACAGTTGTTGATGCTTTTGTCCTTGGCTTTTATGCCAAGGATTAAACACAATGTTAAATTAAAATCATTCTACAACCATATAAACAAAACCATCAAGTTTCCGTTAAGTATATCCCATGTGTCCAATCTATGATGTTTGAAAGAGATCAGCGATACACTAGTATGCCCAAGTAATATTTTTATCTTTCTTTCTCATACTAAAGAACTAGAATTGACTCACATCGAGAAACAACCAAGATGCTTTACCTTTAAATCTTCATTTCAGTTACCCTTGTCCATTGATGTCCTGCTTTTTCCTCCACATGACAGCCCAGTGGTTCTCAAACCAAATGGGCATATGAATCACTTGAAGAGGAAGTAAAAGACGTGTTGGCATAGGCTCAACTGAGTAGGTGAGAACTTGGGTTGTTTTATATTTACCAAGTTTTCCAGCTGATTCTAATAGCTACTAACGCTTGCGGATCATTCGAATAGCAGGTTCAACTCGCCTCCAAGAGTATATTTAATGAATAAATCAGCCAAAGAGGCTATTAGAATCATCAGCTGAGATCTTTTCAAGTTTAGATGCCTGTGCATTAACTTTGGAGCTCCTTAGTCATTATACCTGAGGCGGAGCTCAAATGGATGCATAAAAAATCTCCAAGGTGATTCTGATGAGCTACCTGAGTGAAGGAGTAGTGCCCAAGTTCTTGAAGTACTCTTTCTCCAAATTTTCATCAGTTATGAGGAACACTGCTCCTGTTACCCTTAAGAAACGAGGTCACTCAGAATCTCCCTGGCATAACAGGGTTGGGGTGAGGAATGCAAAGGGGCCTTGTCAATTTAAATTTAAAAAAAATTCTGACTCCACGTTAGATCAACTAAATTTGAATTTCTTGGGCTGAGGTTCAGGGATTCACATTTTTATCAGATTTACTAGATGATTCTCTTGCACACGAAATTCCGAGAACCTTTGGGTTGGAACTTACTCTTTCTTTAAACGATTTTTAAACTTTAAACTTACTGAACCAGAATCTTTGAATCCTGGGTTTCATATATCTTAAAAGCTTTTCAAGAAGATTTTTAAAGGTCATTATATTTAGGAACCCCTGTATTAATATATAATTTGAGACAATCCATCTCTATGATTTTCTTTTCCCTAACTCTAGTTCAGTGACTATCTTTGGTTTTATTAGCAGTTGGAAAAAAATATATCACTCAGTTTCACACTTACATTTTACTTCTCAAGATATTTCTTGTTCTGCCTCCAGAAATGTAAGCTAAACAAAATAGAGATTGTATCTTCTGTTCTTTTGCAATGCACCTAAGGCTAACCAGTTACGGATTACGTAGTATTTGCTTCATAAAAATTTAAATTAATGACATGCAGTTTTCAAATTTATCAAGATTTAAAATTGTCTCAAGGTCTCCAATGTCCTAAGCATCTTAATCTTATATAATCCCATATAAAAGCTTAACAAAGTGAAAAGTTATATTCAAATATTTTATTAAAATTAATATGTGTAAATGGTTTTGTAAAATAGAAAGGATTATCTAAATGACTAATTGTAAACTAACAATATATTTTATTAATTTACCTCCCTCTCTGCAACTTTAAACAGTTTTAAGCCCACTAAATTCTTGCCTGGTGTGTTTTGAATAGAAATTTTTCTGATATGAAAAAATATGCAGTTTTTAAAATTGACATTTATAAAGACTGTAGAAATGGAGATACACTTCTTATGAGTGAAATGTTTATTAAATTTAAAATTGCAAAAAATTGCATATATTGAATGATGTAATCTAAATGCAAATCTGTATAAGGATTGGAAAGGAAGGTATAAAAATCCTTTTTATTTTGATACTCCAGAATCTGAATGCGGAATGATGACGGATTTCTGAAGAATGATTTTCTTTTCTTTTGCTACTTGTATTCCAAAATGTTTTATTAGCATATAAAATTGCTTTTAATATTTTTAACATATAAGAAATAAAAAAAAATGCTACAAATAGCCACATATCAGAAATAAACTATAGGTATCTAAATTTTTAAAATCATTTTTTGTACTATTAACATATTCCCAGAAACTGTTAAATTATTATTCATTTTTTTGTGCATTTATGAAGCCAGGCAAATGTCCTTTGTAAAAAGAAAACAGAACATTAAACTTTGGCCTTGTTTCCTAGGATTTTGAAGACCTTTTATGTTAGAGCTGTCAAGGATGGAATAGAGAGAAATGAAATAAATGAAAATGACCAGCTAACCCTCCCTAAACCCCTCTGTTGATGGTGTCATCTATAGTAAGGAATCTATAATTTCATTTTTCTGCACTCTGATAGGCCAGAAATGTCAGATGGATTTATCAATATACTATGATGGACACAGGATGAATCATTTATTGGCTGCCTCCTCATTTGTGACAACTTGAATGCTATGCTGTAAGGGCTTACTTTTTTATTCCTGCATTTTTTCTTCTCTAGCAATTTCATCTTGGAATATATATATACATATATATATATATATTTTTTTTTTCTTTCCAGTACTTAATAAAATTTTCACTAATTACATTTGTAAATGGACAACACAAACTATTGTTATATTTTGAAAATTGTTATTATCTACTTATATGGATCTCTGAACTCAGTAAGTTAAAAATAATTTGCACATGTTAATCTTTTAAAAACTGTGATATATATGGGAAATTATAATATACAACTATAAGAATTTTATTTGCTTAATGTACAATGAGCTTAAAGTAATTATTCAAGAGCACAGCAATAAGCAATGGTGTTATGAAAAAATTTTTAAAATCAGATTATTTCTCTATGTCCATGCTTCTCGATTAGAGAATTAAACCTGTGTGAGAGCTTCTAATGGTTTTCCCAGGATAGCAGGAAAACGACGTGATTCTTCTGGGAGAATCAGTGTTACGAAATGGTACATAAGCATTCTTACACGCTAGATAAATCCTGGATGTTTTGTGACATAGACTACTTATCTGACATAATATTAAAGGACTAAACACTATAGAATATAAAATTAGCATGATTTGCAAAGACTAAACACCAGCTTTTAAGAAAAGCTTAAACTTGAAGTGATGTCATAACTAATTATATTTCATAGATTATCCTTAGGCAGTAAAGTTTTGGGGCAGTAAAACCTTTTGACATTTGTGGAAAATATTGAAAGGCATTTCTTTGGTCAATCTTATTTTCTTCTCATGGAAAAATAAAAGAAATGCTCCACACATTTGCTCTGCTTATATACACTGACACTAACAGTATTTTGTTACTCAGGCACATATTCTAGCAAACACAATAAACCTTGCCTTTTGCCAGTTATTACAGAGTCAAATGCAAAGGCAGCAAGGGCACCAACTTTACCCTCAAAGTTTGGAAAGCCCAGTGCCAAGAGAGTATATATAGAAAACGTAAATAATCAATCTAATGGAAATAGGGTTGAAGGTCAATGGGAAAATGAAAGAGCACATAGGTCACCTCAAATTCATGAAATATTGCATAAGAAGTATGGCATTTGAGCTGAAATTTGAAGGAATGAAGGACTAGCAGTACCTTTTCTGTCAGTCAAATATGTGTGAGTGGGTCTTGGTCAAAGGAGAATTGCAGAGATGATTGATTGGGGGTGGGAGGTACTGCTAGGGGTGGGATTGCTGCATGACTGAGAAAACAGCATGGATGAAGGTAGCAGAATGAGAGCAAGAAACAGAGATATGCAGGTGTTATGGATCGAAACAGGGCAGCAAAACTGAGGAAGAAACCCCGTCTTTTTTATGCATATTTTTAGACAGAAATTATTCTCTTGAAAATGAGGAGTCAGTAAAGAATTTTGAGAAGCAATGTGAAGGTAAACAATTAGAATTGCCTCCTTCATAAGCAATCACCTGTTTAATTTGATGTGATTCTCCCTGGGGACTTCATTCTAAAGTAAACTCACATTTTATCTATTATTGCCCCAGGGAAAATAGAAGTGTTAAGTCAGGAAGGATGTGGTACACCAACAAAGCATAATAACTGTAAGAGATGTCACTGGTTGCCTGGCCAAGAATCATTTCTCCTGTTCTGCTTCTTAAGGGAACTTGAATTTTTTATCCCTGCTATGCTTCTCTGTGCAGCTTTGAGCTTCCATGGAAGCCGAACACATTTTTAAATGCAGAGGGTAAACACAATTGGTCTAAGACAACAGTAAATGATCCTTAAAGGCTGGAGCGTATGGCACATTTGACAGAAGAGATGTGAAAAGGTTTGCTGGCAACAGGCAGAAGGGTAGGCACTGTCATAAAATCGTTCTTAATCTTATAAGACAAAGAAGGCAAAAATCTTTTTTTTTTTTTTTTTTTCCTACTGGGTCTCTTGTGTCTAGATATATAAACTCTAATTGTGGCAGACATCTTTGAATATTGAGGGATTCTGGCCAAGGACCAACGTAAAATAGGATATTGGGAAAAAAGGTGAAAAGAACTGATTATGTTAGTGAGTCTTCCATGAAATTCTACATCTGCTTAACTTTTTGTTTGTATAATAATAAGCCTTTCTTAAAGCCTAAGTAAGTTTGTTTCCTGTTATTTGGAACTGAAAGCATCCCAACTGATATAATTAGAATAATTAAATTTAAAGCTTGAAAGTATTCAAAATTCATAGTGCATACCCTTCTAGTTTTTTATTTGAACTTTTATTTGGACTTGAGAAAATAAATGACTAATGTGTGAGGTCAAACAATTAATTATAAGCAGAATCAGGCTTCCTAAGTTCCACAGATAGTCTGCCTTCTTGTGTTTAATATATTGCAGAGTTTTTAGAAGTGCATTATACAAATAAAACCACCAGAAGAGTATATGGCATGTAATAAGTAAGTGGTCAGCAAATACTGATGAATACCTGACTGAGAATATAGACTCTTATTTCCAGCTTTGCCCAGCTAGTCAACAGTTTTGATATTAACCATCCAACTACGACAGAGAGAAAATATACGCAACTTACAACTCAGTCATACATGTATGGATTTACAGGTTTTTCTACATGCCTTTCTCTATGACATGTGTACACTTCTTAAAAAAAAAAAAAACCATAATCACATGCTATGTCCCTTCATCTGCTAATTATAACTTAGTGGGAGGTAGCTCTTAATTTTCCCCTTGTGGGTAACTGAAGTTTTGATGGGGTGATAGGATATACATAGAATATAGAGGAGTTCACAGATGAAGACCCTTTTGTAGCTGATGACTGTAGACCTTACAAGCTCTCCAGAACTAAACATTTCCTAAGGTTCCTGTTAGTTGACTGTTTCCCAATACTAGCCCAGTGCCTAGTACACACAGATGCTTAGTGTGTTTTGTTGAATGAAAGAACATGTAGGCAGTAGAAAACGGGCATCTACAATAAGGAGTGGAGAACAAAAGAGAGAAAAGGCAAAACACTTGGGAAAGTTAGTTGAGAAAATTGACTCTGCCCACTTTCTCATTTTGCCAGGTAATGGCCATGATACTGAGTTTAAAATCAATCCATTTTCTTAATTCTTGCTCTGTCATTGTTATCATCTACATAGAGTAATAATAATAATCCTCTAGCTATCTGTGCATGTATCTGAACACAGATGATACACTAGTAATTTGTGGATTTTCTGAGTGTAACGTAATTAAAACCATGGTTAAAGGGCACAATAATTTCTACAGAGCTAAGGGAAAAAGGTATTTAAAGGAAAGAACTGAGCCACAAAGTAAAGATTACTTTAAAATTACATTTGAGTTGCAAGTTTTAAAAAAGGCAGTCACCAGAGATTGGTATCATGTGATAACAGTGACATTTTATTAATAATCTGTCATGTAAAGCTGACATATTAGAAGCTGAATTCTGCTCAGCTTTACAACAAAATCCCATCCATTTTATTGCTACCAGAATTAAATATATGCCATTGAAAGGCTTTAGTAAGCTTAAATATGCTCTAAAGCTCTTTTTTTCTAACACTTTATTATCAACAAGTCAAATCGACAAAAGTCTAATCTTGATGTTTCCAGATATCCATAGTCTATCAAAGAGGGAGCAAGATAACATATATATTTTTATAGAGGTTGATAAAGTTTGCCTTTGGACAAATAGAAAAGTCTTAGAAACTAAATTACTTGTTCCTGACATGTTGGGAACAGGGGGAAGGCTAGATATAGTGTGGAAATCATATAGAGTAAGTATTAAAAGTTAAGCCTAGGGGATTCACAGATGTATAATTTATTTAATCAGAATTATGTGTGAGCTAGCCAGATAGGAACAATCTATCCAAAGGTGTGAAGAGGTGATAATCCATAGGTATTCAGACTAAAGGATTTAGGTAAGGCATTTTGTAACAAGTAAATATCATTGAACCAGTTTTCAGAAAATCAGTTGAAAGTGCCCATCAAAAGTAGGACTCCGTTTTCCCTATATATTTTTTAGGGAAAAAAACCCACAAAACTGCATTTTAACAGTTCTGTGTAATCAATTTATTACTGAATAGGAGTCAAAATTATCCAGAGAATATTTTGTGCATGCAATGTGTTCTCAAATTCAAACTTCATTTATGTCATCTAAATTTTTTAGCTATGTCTTTCTAATTATATATGTGTGTGTGTATATATATATATATATGATTTCAAAGGGTGTTTATGACTTCAGATTATTCTTCTATTGCATAATTCAATCTTTCAATTTCAATTTTGGGTTCAAATAATGCACAGAAGTTCATCAGTCTCCACGATTTTCCTTCATGCAGGATGTTACTCGTATGTCTTCTAACTTCATTTTTTCCCCAAGCGCTGTCATCACTGTGAAAATAAACTAAGGTAATTTAACCGGCATCAATTACCTCTATATGTGATTTGTGTTTCTTAACTGGATGTTTCGCTTTATCACTGATATTTAGGACACATGAAATAAATCCTGAAATATTTATTTCTGAAACCTACGCTGTATTTCTCAGATAAGCTTATTATTTATTTGGAATGGTTAGTGGAGGATAAGAAGTATTAGCGCTACTTAGAGTCTCAGAACCAGTCTTCAAGACAGCTTTTTGTGTTTCACCTTTGTTCTCCCTGCTTTCGTTATGACAGAGAGATTGGTAATTTAGAAACAGTGAAAAACATCTAATTAGCTCTTGATTATTGTACTCAATATTTCATCATTTTTGGCTACCTAAAACAGGCAAGAAGGCAGAGGCAAACAAAAATCTTCTGAAGCAAATCCCAAGCTCTTCAAATATCCAAATATACAGATTAATAAAATTCCATCTTTAGTTTCAAGAATTTTAATCTATAAACCCCAACATTTCCTTATCACATTGTTTCAATATTATAAAGACTTGAAACAATAATTAGCTAGTTACTAAAGTAAGATATTATCTACTTTTCTGTTTTACTTTCATTGTGTTACATTATGAGTTACTCTTAAACCGTGAGAAGGCTTAGACTATGGATCCAGAGATGAAAAATAAGCATTCTAAGAATGTATTTACATCAAGATTGTTACTTTCAAGAGGAAAAGCACATGGAATTCTATAAGCACATATACTGTAACCTGCAGCAAACACATGTATGTTCACATAACTGATTCAAAATTTTAAAAAAGAAACAATACTGATTTTTATACCATCCTTTCTATCAGACACAAATATGTGATGTACTACTGTGTTTTTGGTGAAAAATTTAAAATAAAAAAAGTATGTCTTTCTCCTTTCTTTCTCTCTAAATACACACACACACACACACACACACGTATCTCACAAGGCGAGTATTTAATAAAATTTTAATGAAGTGCATATAACAGTATTCTGTAGTTAATACTTAATGCTGTATTTATTATAGTTGTTATATGCTTATATACTTTGTTACACATAATATTTTAGAGGCAATAAATATATCTTAACCAGAAAATGTATTTAAATGCTTAAAGTTTAGCCTAATAGTCTGATATTTTAATGATCCTATAGAATAATCACATTGTATGGTTTTAGCTCACTTAATAATATGTTATAGAAATAAATTATCCTAATTCATTTAGGCTTAAAGTCAAATAATTTTGTTATAGTTATGAATTTTTATTTCAACATTGTAGTCACATAACTAATTGTGGTGCATGAAACTTATAAATGGGCAATTCATAAATATATATATATATATATATAGACTTAAAAAATACTACATATTACTTATTCTAATAGCTACATTAAATTAGTAAATAACCATATATCAGTGTCTTCATATTCATGTATAAATTTTATAATAAAATAAAAAAACCTGTACAGAGCAATTACTATTCTAATCCACATCTGTCTATCTTAAATGAACAAGATAGTAAACATAGAACAATGTAACACATTGGAGACCATTAACCGTAAAAGTTTAAACAAGTGTTTAGAGAAACCATAGTATCTTAGTAACAACAGCCAAGGCAAAAATTTCTTAAATAAGACATAAAAACTTTGATCATAGAAGGAAAATTTAAAAAAAACTAATAAACTGAAATAAATCAAAATTAAGAACGTCTTCTATTCATCAAAATATATCAACCAGAAAGTAATGAGAAAATGAACATAGAGTGCAAATATTCAGTGGTGTTCTGGTGAATATTTCACAACTAGCTCACCAGAAGAAAAACTAAAGCCATTATTTTTGGTGTTTCTCAAAGTATGCTGTGAAAATACTTCTGTCATGACAGATTTTCAAACCCATAATTCTTAACACTTTCATAATTGGTTATGGTTAGTTTTAAGAATGCATTTAAGAATGTAAGAATTTTTAAAAAAAGAATGTTAGTCTAAGAATATATTTAAATCAGGATTATTACTTCGTAAGGAAAAACACATGCAATTCAAACATCATGCATAAAAGAACAATGCAATCTGTGCCATCTACACATTTGCAGAATTGATTCAGAATTTTAAGAAAGAAATAATGCTGATTTATTAATTGGTAGTTTTAAATCTTCTACTGGATATACACAATGGCATGTATACTTATGTATATACAGCTATATGTATAAACACAACCCAGTAAAAGAAGTGCAGATCAAATGAACTCTCATATCCTGTTCTTAAAACTGACAACCATTTGGGGAATTGTCAGCATGCACTGAAGCAGAACACGTGCATATCCTGTGTACACAACAAAATACATGTGTTCTCCAAAAAGACATGTCCTTGATATCCAAATTGGCACTATTGATATAAGCCACTTAAGTGCCTATCAGTATTAGATAGGGTTAATAATTTGGTCTATCCACACAGCTGAATACTACACAGCAATGAAAATGAGCGATTTACCATTGCATGCAATTTTACAAATAATGTTGCGCAAAAGAAACAAATCAGTACAGACTGTATGATTTCATTTATAGCATATTAAAAAGAGGCAAACCCTACTTCTAGAAGTGAAGATACTGCTTTTGCTCTGTAGGTTTAGTGACTAGAAAGAGTATAAGAGGGCTTCAAACTACTCTTATTTTTTTTTTCCAAAAAAACATATGTTAGTATTGGTTATATGGGTGTATCCTTTTTGTAACAATTCACTGATATTGTGCACTTAAGATATAAGTAATTTTCTGTATGTATGTTATAGAAGATAATTAAAACACTGAAGATCACAGTAATTTAAAAAATATTTTTGTTCCTTATTATAAATTGAAATAATTTATTTTAAGAAGTTAATTTTGGTTGTATTTGTGAAATATAATTTCAAATTTAAAAATAAGGCACTTGGGGATAAAATTATTACTCTAAGCACATCTAAATAATTTCTCCAAACTTCTCCCATTATCAGCAAAGTTCTCCTGGTAGGGCAGAGGAATTTTACTTTCCTCCTATGTGATACTTTTTAACTTTTTAAAAAAATAATCCTATATTGAATGCTTCTTTAAAAAGTAATGAAAAAGTACGCCTTACAGTTCCTAGAGATGGTTGTTATCTACAGTCATTTAAAAATATCTTTTTCAAGATACATTGCAATCATGCTATA
Organism: Saimiri boliviensis; assembly: GCF_048565385.1. NCBI lineage: Eukaryota > Metazoa > Chordata > Mammalia > Primates > Cebidae > Saimiri > Saimiri boliviensis. The sequence continues at coordinate 163,223,767 of NC_133450.1, forward strand.
TGCCCAAATAAACAGAAGTTTTAATCAACTGCCTTTGTGTTTCCAAGGATATCATTTCCCCCAAATAGAAAATGTATGATACAAATGCCCACATTATCTGGATTTTATATACTTATTACAAGGTAAACCTTCATTATGTTTACTATTAAGCAACAAATAAACACTGAAAGTTGGCTTACTGAAAATTAATTTCATCAGTTTAACAGTAACACAAATAAACTCTTATTTATTTCTATTTTGTAGTCATCAACTATTAGTATAATCCAGATTCACATTTTTAACTAATGTTATTGAATACCTATAACCACAGAAGTTAATTAATAATTAATGCCTTAAAAACTGCCTTAGAAGTCACTTGTTATTTCTTAGCATTTTATTTTCATAGTTACATATTTTACTCTCAACTTTCTGGAGCTCTGATGTCAAGCTTCATGGAGGAAACCAATTTTGATAAATTTTGACAGATGATAAAACAAATTTTACTTTCAATAACACTGCCATCAAATGGAGCTCATTATGGAAAATTTAATAGATAAAATGGTCATTCATGTCCAAATAACTTTTTTTAGTGGTATCAATCTTTACCTTTCTGGTCCATGCCTTCAGATTTACATAGAAATGTATCAACGACTACATCAAATAACTGTATTACTATAATTTATTCAAGAACATAAACATTTTTATAGAAAATATCACATAATTTCTTCAACATGTATGGCAAATTATCAAATGGCTTGTTTGAATTTACTTTAAAAGAAACTGGACATGATCAAAAAGAGGTAATGAAAATAACTCTAAAATTGGGTATATTAATTATAATCTTACCGTATGCTCACAGGTTAGGAATTCAACCGAAGAGTTCACCACCCTGAGACCTAGAAAAGTATAACCCAGAACATTTTTTTATTAATACTAGTATTCAATTTAAATTCAAGAACCATAAAAGGCTAGTAATTCAATATGCAAAATGTTATAAGTAATTAGTGTACATATCACTTGACAAAAATTTTTGAGTACAATATTTGTCTGAAATAGCATTACCAGTTACCCATCTTACATCAAACTATTGTGATTTAAGATTAACTATTATAATTCGGGTTCTTTAATGCAGTGATGACAAACAAGCAGACAATTATTGTCTACTTTGCTCCTTGCAGGAGTACAGGTGATGGATACATTCGTAAGCCTAATGTATTTTATTAGAGAACCTTCTCTGTTACATGCATTTAACGATGTCAAATAAAACATACATCCCCAGACATAAACATTTGCAATCACATATACATACAGATATGGCTATCATACCATAATCCTCTTAAATCTTAGCTTTATCCTTTTGAATAACTAATAGATAACTCTCCATGATATATTCTATAAAGTATGGAATCATTTTAAAGGTTGTACAGTACTCCATCATTCACTGTATATCATAAAGATATCTGACTTAATCATTATGCTAGTTATTATTATTGTCTTTAAATCAGCTTTAAAATAAGTCAGTTAGTTACCATTGTGTGTGACCTCATGCAATAGTTACTCAGCCCTTTATAAAAGTTTTCTCATTTTGATGCAGTGGTAACTTAATCAGCACACATTATTGAGCCATCAAATTTGTTTATTGCTTGATAGATACTGTTATATATAAATGACAGAAGAAAACTAAATACTTAATATCTGCCCTCAATGAAGAAATTATTAATACTTTCAAACCCTTTAGAAGATTCATGAAAGACTGATAGGTCTGTAAACAGGTGTGTAATCTCTACCTAATTGCAATATAAGTTAAAATAGAAAAATTTTAATAAATTGAGTCTTTTATGTCAATTCTTCAATGGTTGGTACTGTTTTGGGAGGAACTGTTTTTCTCAAGTGCTTACATATTAAACTGTTTCAACTGGTTTCTACTATAATTGAAGAAAATAGTTTATATAACTTCATTTATCTGATAAAGGAATAATACTTCATTCTTAGGAGGGATTATCATATGTGAAAGTGAATCTGACAGTAAAATGAACCACTTGAGGGGTGACATAAAATTTTTCTCTTTTTGATGAAATATTAGAGGAAAACAAAATATCACTATCACAGAGGTGCAAAGGAGTACATTACAATTTTTCTAGACCTTCCAGGCTCATTCATTTAGTATCACTTTCTGCTTTCACTGACCCTCCAGGAGCAGGGATGGAGAAGAGGTTTTTAGGAGATCTATTTCTTATTGACATCTGTGAAAGGAGAATCCTCTGTGAAGAATCTAGTGTGGTTTGTAATGTTTGCTCTTTAAAAAGTTAATCCATGAATTAGGATGAACTTCCTTCTTGCCCTCCCTTTATATCTAATGGTACAGTAAATTAAATTTTGTCCAAATGTTAAAAGGTTGAGTATTAGCATCAACATTTGGCTGAAGCTAAATATTACCATTGTAGAATAAACTTCTTGGATACACAAATTAAAAGTTTTAATTGTTATTACCATTTTACTATTAAAAGTTTGAAGTCAAGCTTTAAGGTTTTCACATTATAGTGCAGATACAATAATTTCTTTTAGCAATATCAGATGCTAGATTATTCCTGCAGTACTATGTTGCATATTTGCAATATCAAATTGACACTTTTAACATAATAATGGAATTTCAACATAAAAAGCACATAAAGAGTTTTATGTCCTTTTGTTATATCTAGAATGTTTATCTGTATTTGAAAGTGAAAATTTCGATATTAACATTAAATCAAAAAGACATCCTTATTTGTATTATTGACATTGATATACTGATCAGTTATGTTGGGTATGTAGAGTGTAAATTATAGCTCACATTTAAGTTCAGGGATTCCAGAAATTATATTCAAAATATTTGACTAGTTGGCCTTCCAAGGACAAATCCAAACCAGAGGGGTAATTTTAGGTATATAAGACAGTCAGAATGGGCGCAGTGGCTCATGCCTGTAATACCAGCACTTCAGGAGGCCAAGGCGGGTGGATTGCCTGAGCTCAGGAGTTTGAGATTACCCAGGGCAACCTGGCAAAACCCCGTCTCTACTAAAAATACAAAAAAAAATAACTGAGTGTGGTGGTGTGCACCTCTAGTCCCAGCTACTTGGGAAGCTGAGGCAGGAGAATCACTTGAGTCCCAGAGGTGAAGGTTGCAGTAAGCCTAGATCATGCCACTGCACTCCACTTTGGGGCTATGGAGTGAGATTCTTCTTCACAAAAAAAAAAAAAAAAAAAAAAAAAAGATGGTCAAAGCAGTAATATGGAAATATGGTTTACTCCAACGTTAGCTTACCATTTTCAATGATTTGTGGAGCTTGACTCAGGCAAGGATATATTTTAAAAAGGAAAGCGTTGGCTGGGCATGGTGGCTCATGTCTGTAACCCCAGGACTTTGGGAGGCTGAGACAGAAGATTGCTTGAGCCTAAGAGTTTGAGACCATCCTGGGCAATACGGAGAAACCCCATCTCTACAAAAAATACAAAAATTAGCCAAGGGTGGTGGTGTGTGCCTGTACTCCCAGCCACTTGGGGGGCTAACGCAGGATGATTACTTGAACCCTGGATATTGAGGCTACAGTGAGCGGAGACTGTGCCACTGCATCCAGTCTGAGGGACAAAGTGAGACCCTGTCTCCAAAAAAATAAATAAATAAATAAATAAATAAATAAATAAATAAATAAATAAAAATAAAAAGGGAAGAGTTTATTTTAACATGGTGTGCATAAATAACTATTTTTAGAGAAGCGATTTGTGAGGAAGGACCAGTTATTAAATTGTCAGTGACATTAACACTAGGTTACAGTTTTATCCTTGATAAATTTCAAGAAATTTTATTTCACATAAGACTCTAGCTAAATGAATTGGATCAGGTTGGGTGTGGTGGCTCATGCCTGAAATCCCAGCACTTTGGGAGACCACAGCAGGTGGATCACCTGAGGTCAGGAGTTTGAGACCAGCCTGGCCAACATGGTGAAATCCCCTTCTCTACTAACCATATAAAAATTAGGAAGGTGTGGTAGTGCACACCTGTAGTCCCAGCTACTCAGGAGGCTGAGGCAGGAGAATACCTTGAACATGAAAGGAAGAGGTTGCAGTGAGCTGAGATCACACTACTGCACTTCTGCCTGGGTGACAGAGTAAGACAACGTCTCAAAAAAAACCAAAAAAAAATTGGATCAGATATACTTCTCTCATTTATTCTAGTTACTTGAGGAACAACCATTCAGAAAGCATCAATGTTAAGCCAAGTAAGCAAACTTCAAAAGAAATTATTGAAAATTTTATAATTCTGGTATTCTAAACCTACCATCCCAAATAAGAAATGCTTCAGAGTTATGTCTGAATCACTGTCAAGTTACCACAGAAATCTTGAAGAGTTACACAGTTCAAGTACAACTTTTTAGTATTATTTTAGTATTTCCATAGATAAATGCCTGTAATTAATGGATTTATTGGAACTACAATGCAGTGTTTGTTCATGAAAATGGCATCTTAAATGGTGATTTCTTCCTCATTAAATGAATTAGAGTGCATTACCTCCTCTTGACTTAATTGTGAGCCCAAAAATTTGGGGGCGGGATAGGAAATTGTATCTAAAATTTTTTGGAGACCTAAAAATTAGAAAATTATTTTAAATAATAATTTAATTATAAACACTTCAAAATGATTGGGAATAATTATAAAGGCAGTTTGTTGGGTTTAGAAAATAATATTTAATCAGCAATAGAAAAATGGTACTGTAATAGGATTTCTACAATTTATCTCATGTATCCTCGATGCTCAGTAAAGTTTCATGTGTTAGAGATTATTTTCCACATTTTCACAGAAGAGACTGAAAGCTAATCGTTGCCTAAAATAAACTACAAAAGGTCTTACTATTAATATGTTTTAAAGTCAAAACTGAACCTGAAATTAATTAAATTAAGAATCCTAGGTAAGTCATTACCAGGATAGGATAATATTAGTAAATAACATTCACGAAACATATAATGAATATAAGATTCTGGTCTCAGTATTTTTATGTACTAACTCATTTAATTCTCATAATTATATTTCTAGTTTATAGAAACTAGCCATATCTTAGCCATTGCATCTCTATATGATAGTTGACCACTGTACAGTATTTTTACAAGTGCTATTTCAACGCACATATATTCGTTTATTCTTTTCAGTTTGAAGAGTCAAGTACCTTTACTTTTATCATAACTCTAATATTATCTTAGTTGGCTGGTCCTTATTAATAACTACAGTTAACATTTACTGAACACATACTATGTGCCAAGAAGTGTGTCAAAGGCTCTAAGTTCATCTGCTTTAATTTCCATAGCAATCCTACCAGGTATTATGAGTATCTAAGTTGTATAATTAAGAACATTGACTAGAGAGGTAAACAAATATATCCAAGGATAGAGAACTAGTAAGTAATACGGTTGAGTTTAATAATTATTTTATTATTGTTTTTTAAGTTCTGGGGCACATGTGCAGCATGTGTAGGATCATTGCATAGGTAAAACTGCCGCAGTGGTTTGCAGCACCTATCAAATCATCACCTAGGTATTAAGTCTGGCATGCATTAACTCTTTTCCTAATCCTCCCCTGCCAACTCCACACCTACCCTGACAGGCCCCATAAGTATTGTTCCCCTCCCTGTATGTTCAGCTATAGTTGAGTTTTAGGCACAAACTTTCCTTCCCTTTAGTTAGATGTAGCTTAGAAATTCAGATTCTTTTTTTGTATAAACTTGTGGGGTGTAAGTGTAATTTTGCTATATGTATATATCACATAGTGCTGAAATCAGGGCTTTCAGTATGTCCATTACCATTGTACCCATTAAGTAATTTGTCATCATTTATCTCCCTCCCACCCCCTCGCCCTCTCAGTTTCCACTGTCTATCAACCCAAGCTCTAAGTCCATATGAACATAGTATTTAGCTCCCGCTTATAAGAGAGAACATGCTGTATTTTTCTGTGTCTGGATTGTTTCACTTAAAATAATGACCTCCAGTTCCATTCATGTTGCTGCAAAGACATGGTTTCATCTTTTTTATGGCCAAAGAGTATTCCATCCTATTTTGTGTATGTGTGTGTGTGTGTGTGTGTGTGTGTGTGTGTGTGTATGTGTGTATGTGTGTGTGGGCACATCTGTATTTCTTTATCATTTGTTGACAGGTTATTCCATATCTTTGCTACTGTGAATAGTACTGCAATAAACATATGACTGTAGGTATCTTTTTGATACAATGATTTCCATTTGGGGGGGTATATATCAAGTAGTGGGATTGCTAGATCCAAGGGTAGTTCTATTTTTAGTTCTTTGAGAAATCTCCATACTGTTTTCCATAGAGGCTGTACTAATTTACATTTCTACCAACAGTGTATAAGTCTTCCCTTTTCTCTGTCCTGGCCAACATGCTTTTTGTCTTTTTATTAATAGTCATCATGATTGATGTAAGATGATATGTCATCGTAGTTTTAATGATCATTTTTCATGTGCTGGTTGACCATTTATATGATTTCTTTTGAATGATGTCTATTTGTGTCCTTAGCACCTACTTTCTTTGTTCATTTATTTATTTATTTATTTTTGAGACAAAGTCTCTGTCTTTCACCAGGCTGGAGTGCAGTGGCACCATCTGGGATCACTGCAACCTTTGCCTCCTGGGTTCAAGTGATTCTCCTGCCTCAGTCTCCTGAGTAGCTGGGATTACAGAGTCCCACCACCACACCCAGCTAATCTTTACTTTTTTTTAGTAGAGATGGGGTTTCAGCATGTTGGCCAGGCTGGTCTCAAACTCCTGACCTCAAGTGATCCACCCACCTTGGCCTCCTAAAGGGCTGGAATTAGAAGCAGGAGCTACCACACCCAGCCCTTAGCCTACCTTTTAATAGGATTCATTTTGTTGTTATTAAGTTGTTTGAGTTCATTGTAAATTCTGGATAAACTGTCCCCCATCAGTCATCATTTTCTTCTATTCTGTGGGTTGTGTGTTCACTGTGTTGATCAGATTCTTTTAAAGGGAGGACGTGTGAAAGAAATTGGGGGCTTGCATTTTAGTCAATTCAGAAAAAAACCTAAAGTATCTTCGTAAAGCAATATATAACTATATTCTCAATTTTTTATAAATCTCTAAGAATAGTAAATAAAAAGTTTCTACTCTTAACAACTCTAACTAATTATAATTAATTTTAGATAGTGACATCCCCACAGTACCTAGCTCATTGAATGCTAAGTTAAAACTATGCATTATTTATCAGGCATGCCAAATTCTAGAGTTTCCTGCCAATAAATTTTAGAATACTTAACATTGCTACAAAATATGTAAATTCTAGGTAATGTAAGAATGATTTTGGCATAAGTTATCAGGAACACTTTCTTGCAAAACCAGATACCCTTTTATCCATTTAGAAAAATGCAAATAATGCTTTAAAAAAATAAAAACTTTGAACTCTTCTTTCACAAGACTGAAACTTATCATCTCAAAAACATAATTCCTATTATAATTGTAGGCAACACATTTGGGAAAAATGTAGAATGTTTCAGTAAAACCTTGCATATTATAAACTCTCAAAAAAGAATCAGTGACCATCTAAGTGCTGCGATAAAGAAATAATAACTGAATACACTCTTAGGATAAAAATACCCTGTATTTAGGTGTTAGAGTTTACCTTATCCAAATCTTCTCAACGGCTTATTCCATGCCTGTCTCATTTTTTACTAAAAAGATCTTAAACCCTGGAAAAGGTGAAATAACTGATGAATGGTGAGACTAGCAACTCATCCTATGAATAATGTATGTAAATCTGTTGTATAAAGTGGTATATAATGCTAGTTCAGTAATTAATACATTCATTTCATAAATATTTACTAAACAATTATTTACCAGCTGCTATTATAATACAATGTGAGGTTAAAGTGATAAAATAAGACAAATATCATAATAGGTCTTGTATTCTGGTTACTAATGTTTAATAACTGTCTATTTTATTGCCACTTCAAAAACGAATAGAGATTGTACAATTGCACTCTATAATATCTTCCAAGATTATCTGTTAGGTATTCCAAAATATAGCTTGAGAAGTTTTAAATAAGTTTGAGTGGGTTTAACACTATGGCAGAAACTTTTAGTTATCCCTCAATATCCATCTTACCTTACTTATTTTTTGCTGGGTCATGACCACTTGGAATAAGACAATGATCCTTAGTCTCAGTGCCATAAGATTAACTTCTGGCAAAAGCACACATGTGGATGTGGAATAAGCAAAGTCTAAGCAGTGTCCGTGAATGTAAGAGGCATGTTCATCTCTGTTCCTCCTTCCATTATTACAATTTCTGGTTAGAATGCAGAATTAATGCCCAGAGCTTCAGCAGTCATTTTGTGTTTTAAGAGACCACCCTAACCTCTTTGTTTCTCAGACTTCCAGGTAGAGTAATTAAAACAGGAAGAAACTGGATCAATTGACAGTGTGGCATTTTGTCTCAGACTTGGATGAATTGTTTCTCGAATCTGAGAGAGAAATAAATTCTATACAAACAAAAAGCAGATTCAAGTTTACCAGAGAATAAGGGTGGGAGGAATGGGGAATGCCTGCTAATGGGCACAGAATTACTTTTGAGATAATCAAACTATATCTCAATAAAGCTGTTATTTTAAAAAGGTCCTTATGTTAGTCTATTAGTTTGTATTTTAAATAATATAAATGTATTTTGCATTTTACAAAAGTAATTGTGTAGTATATTATTCTGGAAATTCAAATTTATCCGATTTTCTGAACCTGCTATAATGCATTAACACATTAGTATATATTAGAATAAATAAAATAATAAATAAATAATCTCTGTCTTCAATTGTCTAAAACCTACTGGAAAGAAAAGGCTATTCGTGGATTAACACCAAAACAAATCGTTAACCACCCAAGGCGGTTTTTGGAGTTTCATTATATAATTGAAAGTCATTTGAAAGTTTACTGGTTACTACCTAACAAAAGGCATGATTAGAAAATCTAAGAAAAGTGTTGCCAATAAATAATATAGGCCAGAACTTTGCCAATAAATAATATAGGCCAGAACTTGTATTTTAGCCTATTGGTCATGGTGCCTTTAATAGCCACCTCAGTGAATGATCATCTGTTCTTAAATTATGCTGACAAAATCCAAAATGTCAAAACCACTAAACAAAGTTTTATACTCATTTAAAAAGCATAAAATGAAAATAATAACTACAAAGATTTTGGGCATCAATGATATATAAAAATAACATTAAACAGGTGGTAATTCATGTCTCCTAATTGAAAAAGTTTACATCTTTATGTTTAATATTTTGACTCTTAGGCATGACTACTCTGAAAAATGCCTCTCTAAATTATTCAGAACATGAAAATATTTTTAAAATCTTTGAAGTTGTGTTGAAAAGATTGACAACAATAACTTCAAACTATAAATGGGTGTATTCCAAAAACATCCTCTGAACTCTTTTTCATGACTGACATCTTTTTCATGACTGACATGATTTTCCCTAGTTGACAATGAACCACACTAATTGGTAAAGTTTAAAGAAATAATAATGCTCATCATAAAACTTGCCTTGTTATAGATACCTATGCATTTAAGAAGAAATTAAAATTATAAATTATAACTCATAGCATAATATAATGATCCTTTCATTTCTGGAGATGGTCATATTGGAAAGCTGTAAGTCTGTGTGAAAGTTCACAGGATTGGTATAGCCTTGATATAAATTCACTGTAACTATGGCAACATTCATTTTCATTTCACTTTAACTGTTGCATCAGCTCAGATAAGCTTGGGGATTTGGTCTTATAGTTGCCATTATGACTGGCAGATCCTTATCACTCCCTATCCTGAAAACATAGAGCAGCATTTGGGTGGCACTGGTCCCTTTCTCTCTTACTTGCCACGGATGGCTACTTTAATCAAGCCCTGAAAATATCCTGTATTCTCTTCTTCCTTCGTCCTTACCATACTTTCTTGCCAATTGCCAACTCAGAGGCAGAAGCAAAGTATACAGTGGTACCTCTCAAACTTAAATACACATAAAAGTCACCTGAGATTTTTGGTGAACTACAGATTCTCACTGATAGTTCTGTCTTGTTAGAAATATGGAATCTCAAGCCCCATCTCAGAAACATGTATCAGAAACTTCATTTTAGCAATACTAGCAAGCTATGTACAACTTCCTAAGCTACGGTTTCCTTATCTCAAAAACAGTTCATGTATACGAAGTGTCCTACAACCTCTGTCTTCTCTTAATCTCCCCTCACTCAAATCTACCCCATCTCATTTAGATAATGTTTAACAAAACCGTCTCAAACTTCGAATTTTTGGAAAAGAAAGATACTACATTAAACCTTTTGATTCCATCACCATTACTATTATTATTATTTGCTATGCTGCCACACAATTAGACCTCTATGTTGCTCATGTTTCACCATCGCTATTATTTTGCTACAGTTACCTAACCATTATATTCCTAATGCTGTATCCACTAAAGTGAAATATTTCCAACTCTCTCCTATTCTCCACCTGCTTCTCTCTCCTGCTATGACATGACTTGTGTACATACTAAGTGGATGAAAGTTATTCATGAGAACAACTTCGACTTTTTTATTCGACACTTCAAAAATCCACATTCATCTTCATTTATTCCTTTTCTATTACTTTATTTCCAGGAAAGGATATCTCTCTCCCTCATATTTTTGCTTTTATTCCCTCTTTTCAGTCTTGAATTAACATGCATGCATTATGCTTTTTCTAATAATAGCCAATTTCTCATTCTCTACTTGATCTTTATTTTCAGCCTGTAATCAAGGCTTATCTCTCCTGGAGAACTTTGCTCTTGATCATCCTGAGTCTTCAAGCTGTCTTTTATTTTCTTCTTGTGTGGATATTCTACACTTTTTATGATTTGCGACATATTTTTCAGCCAAAAAACTCCAATGATGCCCCTGATTGAACATCTACAATGGTGCCAAGACATGAAATTTCACGTTCCTTTGAAAACCATCATCATCCTGGAACATTTACAGCACACAGTATTTGTTAATCACTTCTTCCTTTATGAAATTCTCTTTTTCCAGGAATTGCAAAACTGCTTTCTAGTTTTGGTTTATCATTTTTATTTCATTTTGTTTTTATATTCTTATGATTACATCTTATTGTCTTTGTCTTTACTTTCTCTTCTTCCCAGTACAGACAATTTAAGAGCCTGTCTATCGCAGTGGCAGATACAATACCTAGGGACATAGCTGTGCTCAGGGATGTTTGAGTGAATGCAAGAATCAAGGTGTAAATATATTTTCTGATCCTGTCCTCTTTCTACTTATTCCTATATGAACTTGCACTTAGATACTTGGTTGCAATCTTCATCTTTATAATTTTCATCTTCAATTTACATCTTAACTTTCCAAATTACTATTACTAGACCTGAATGTATTTCTTGTCTCGGTGCTACTTTCCCAAACTTCTTGCTAGATGTTTCTACCTATATATTACACAATTACCTTGAATTTAACATTTCCAAATTATCCCCTTCCCAATAAAACACACCCTGCTCCTCGGATTTTCTGTTAGTGATGCTTCTAACTTGTCATTCACACAAACCTCAAAGGTTATTCATTATTGATTCTTCCCTTTCTTTTCATCATTTCATTGAATCACTTTTCAAGCCTAGCAATTCTACTTCTGTTGTTTTCACGAAAATGAACAAAGACCATCCAGATGTGAATAAACAGATACTATTTATTTGCAGTTGGCTATTACAAGGAAATCAGTCACTCATCATCTGTATTTGCCAGAGGCTCAAAGGCAGGTGGAGAACAGAAAAACCTAACAGTGAATGAAAAGGGGAGGCTTGAGATGCGTTCTGATCAGAGATAAATTAATGTGGAGAAACTGGAAGCAGGCTAACTAAAAGCAGATCAACCTATATGATGACTTTGGGAAGTATATTTGGCTTTCTCTGGTTGGTTTTGCATTGAAAGATGGGGGTAATAATTAAGGAAGTCGGTAGTCAGTGACCTGAAAATGTCCCCAAGTCCTGGCCATTCTGAATCAATTGCAGAGGCTGTGGATTGGTTTTCTGGGCTAGCTGCTGTGAAGGTGGTAGGTCAGAGTTTTGTCACATATGTTCCGGCCGTTAACCATTTTTATATTAGCTCTCTTCTCTCATTTTTCTTTTTCCCCTTCCAATCACATGGCCATCCCTCAACTCGGCCAGTAGTTTTGTTGTATGCTACATTATTTGGTTCTTGAGATGAGATTGTCTCATCCTTCTATAACCAAAGAAGAGCATAATAATATTTGAGTATATTGGTTTAATAAATACTTGCTAATACTCAAAAAACAGTATAATTGGTATAATGGGAATTATTATGTAGTCATAAGTATAGAGTAAGATAATTCTTATGAGTTGCGTTTTATGTACCAAGACACTTTTTAGTAATGAAAATATTTTCACTGAACATGATTGTTTCTACTAAGTTGTCAATTGCTCAGTATGAAACCTATGCAAACTATATTCAGGATAATTTAGCTAATCTCAAGACACAACATTATTTCTTATGATTCTATGAGGCGAAACATCTTTATTCAGTAACTTAAATACCATTTTTAAAAAAATAGAAAAACCCATAAATAAATGTTTCTCTACCATTTATGCTAAATATGCTGCATACTGATAAATAGAAGGGATTTAGTTAGAGAACATCTAAATTTTTAGCCCTGTGTACAGACCTAGGCTACCCTGACATATGCCTGTCAAAAATAGAGGGGGAAAAAGAGATACATTACCATAACATGATTTCTACAATCTCTGATTTTATTAGTATATCAAATTTATTCTGTTTTATCAGTGTTTGAAGAAGTAATCGGTCATGATCTTATTCTTCCTTACCAATTAGCAAGTATTTATTGAACATCTATGTTCCTAGGTATCAATTCAGATACTGGAGAGCATAAGGCATCACTCCCTCCTGTGATGTTGAACTAAGGAAACCAGTCTATCATAGCAACGTTGAAAAATATAAAAGGAGGGAAAGTATGTGTATATAGGCAACAAAATGTGTTGTGCAAATATCATTGTAAATAGGGGAGACAAAAAAATATTTTAGAGGAAAATAAGCCTGGAATCAACTTCAGGGTTCTACTATTTTTTTTTTTTTTTTGAGACGGAGTTTCGCCCTTGTTACCCAGGCTGGAGTGCAATGGCGCGATCTCGGCTCACCGCAACCTCCACCTCCTGGGGTCAGGCAGTTCTCCTGCCTCAGCCTCCTGAGTAGCTGGGATTACAGGCACGTGCCACCATGCCCAGCTAATTTTTTGTACTTTTAGTAGAGACGGGGTTTCACCATGTTGACCAGGATGGTCTCGATCTCTCGACCTCGTGATCCACCCGCCTCAGCCTCCCAAAGTGCTGGGATTACAGGCTTGAGCCACCGCGCCCAGCCGGGTTCTACTATTTTAATTGTATTACATCTGGCAAGTTACTTAACTTACAGAGGCCTCAATAATAATTGTTAATAACATATGAGATAAAAGTAATGGTACAAGCAAACATATGTACATATTACATGTGTCTTAGGGCTTTTAATATACTAACTTATATAATCCTTCTAACAACTCAAAGTGGTAGGCACTTTTATTACATTTATTTTATAAACTAACTTAGGCACAGGAAAATTAAATTACTTGCCCCTGGGCATAGATCAAGACAGGAGAGGGACTTGCTAATGACACAGAATTATATGCTTCTAGAATTATTATTATTATTATTATTATTGAGACAGAGTCTCACTCTGTCACCAGGTGCCAGGCTAGAATGCAGTGGCATGATCTCAACTCACTGCAACCTCTGCCTCCTGGGTTCAAGCAATTCTCCTGCCTTAGCATCCTGAGTAGTTGGGACTACAGGCGTGCACCACCTTGCCCAGCTAATTTTTGTATTTTTAGTAGAGACAAGGTTTCACCATGTTGGCCAGGATGGTCTCGATCTCTTGACCTTGTGATTCGCCCACCTTGGCCTCCCAAAGTGCTGGGATTACAGGCATGGGCCACTGCGCCCAGCCACTTCTGGAATTATTAATAGGTAATTTAATTGAAGTACCCACTATGGTAACTGATTCACAATGGCTACTCAAAAATACCAGTTTGCTTCTTTCTATCTAACTATGAGATATTACAATGCTTTTCAAACTTCGGAATACATCAAAAAGGCAAGTGGTCTCCATAATTCACTAGCTGGGGAGTGGGATCCAAAGTTTGCATTTCTAAATCAAGTCCCCAGCTGACGCTGATGCTGCTGCTCAGGGAATATAGATGGAACTGGAGGTCATTACGTTGAAATAATCCCGTCATAGAAAGAAAAATACTGCATCTTCTTACTCATATGTCGGAGCTAAACAAATTGATCTCATGGAGAATACAAGGACAAATACTAGAGACTGGGATGCATTGGTGGTTGGTATGGGAGGATAAAGAGAGGTTGATTAATAGGTACAAATATATAAATAGATAGAAGAAATAAGTTTTAATGTTTATTAGCAGACTAAAGTGACCATAGCTGGCAACAGTATCTTGTATATTTCAAAGTCATAGAAAAGAGAACTTGAAATGATGCCAACACATAGAAATGACAACACCACATAGAAATGATATGTAAGGTGATGGCTATCTCAAATATCCTGACTTGATCATAACATACTCCATACTGTAATATTCAGCTATACCCCTAAATATGTAAAATATTACATATTGGCTGGGCGCGGTGGCTCAAGCCTGTAATCCCAGCACTTTGGGAGGCCGAGGTGGGTGGATCACGAGGTTAAGAGATCGAGACCATCCTGGTCAACATGAGGAAACCCCGTTTCTACTAAAAAAATACAAAAAATTGGCTAGGCGTGGTGGCACGTGCCTGTAATCCCAGCTACTCAGGAGGCTGGGGCAGGAGAATTTCCTGAACCCAGGAGGCGGAGGTTGCAGTGAGCCGAGATCGCGCCATTGCACTCCAGCCTGGGTAACAAGAGTGAAACTCTGTCTCAAAAAAAAAAAAAAAAAAAAAAATTACATATTAATAATAAAAAAAATATAGTCCCAGGGAAACTATGGGACCTGCAAAGATTTTAACCAGAGGCAGCAATAAGGACTAACCTATAGACCAGAATTGAAAGAGAAAAGAAAGAAAAAGTAACTTTCTTTATAAATGACCTATTGATTTCAGTTCATTCAGTTCCTTTATTCATAGCAACATTTGCTTCTACTGGGTTACATTTTCTATTTTGGCAGAATATACATTTAGAATGGTCATTCAAACTGCTCAGAGGAAAAACTGAGGACATCTTCCTGGGAGAACAGCCAATTAACTTAGGCAAGGGAGTAATAGAAGTCACAGCCACTTCATCTGTCAATTCAAATTTTATGGTTTGGGTGGGGATTTTCGATAATAGCATAGTTCTTTGATTACTCAGACTTTGATGATCAAGTTTATCTCATTAGTGAAAGACAGAAAACTAAGGAATATATTCCTTAAAGTTACACAGAAATGATTATGAATAACTCTAAAACTAATATTTTTTAAATATTCATGTTTATGAAGGTTGGCAATTATATTACTTCTACTAGCAGTCCTCTATTAATTAGAGAAAAAAGTGAAAAGACAAATGAAATGTTAGGGGAGCTGCAAAAATCAATATATTTTCTAAATATGTTAATCATCCATGTCATCATTTTAGTTGATTGTAATGAAGACTTACTATGAGCCAGAACTTTTCTATTCATTTTGAAAGCATTTTATGAGTGATTTCTTATAGTTGAGTTCAAATTCTTTGTATCTTCATTTGAAGAAACTAAGACTTGGAACACTTTAATATTAGAATTTGTAATATTATATTCAAATACAGTATTTTTAGTTTTATGGCAAAATTTTTATTCAATTTTAATTTTTATGTATTTAATTTCAAGAAAGTGGATGATATCATCGGCTTATTGATCATTTGAAGCAATTTACGCCTTTTCAACTTTCTTTATTCTAGACAATTAACTAGATAAATATTTGCTTCTAAATGTATAAAATGGTGACAATTGTGTAATTGTGAAAAACAATACAATAGTAGTTTATTTGGCATGTAATTATTTTTGAATATTTAATAGTAAAACATAGCATATAGCAGTATAAAGCAGACAAAATCAGTAAACTCCTCTTAAAGATGTTATACATTTCCTACATAAAAAACAAATGTTCTTGGTTGCAGCTATTTTTTTTTATTTATTTATTTCCTAAAACCTCTTTCCTTTTTTAAAGGTTCTTGTTAACTCTGGTGACATGTTCTCTTTTTCTCCTAAATATCTCTTTAAAATATAGAACAAGTAATACTGATTTGTAGCAATTAAAACAGGTCATCTGTGTTTCTAATTCCTCAATACCACCATGGAAAATAATATTTTTCTTAGGAAGTTAATCAGCAATCTATGGTAACATTCAGCACACCATGTTCCAGTGATATTTTAAAATGTTTAACAGCATTAGATAGCTTTTAGAATAATTATGATTAATATTCACAAATACAGCACTAGGATTTATGTGTTACTGGATTTTTAAAATTCTAAAAGGCCATGGATTATGACAAACCATTATTTCATAGAGCTCTACAAAAGAAAAAAAAATTAAATTATTCCATTGGGTAAGCATCCAAATTTCAGAGATGTTAAAATTTGAAAAACAACATATGGTAAACACATGTAGCAGTAATTGTTATCATTAGTAGATGTGTGGAGTAGTGTTTATGAGCAAGGGAAATAGGCAGACGCACATGGGGCTGTGGGAGTTGATGCTGGGTCATTATTTCTAGAGGTCATCTTGGCAACATCTATCCAAAGCCCTCAAACTATTCATACATTCTCATGATTCCTCTTACCCAAAAGAGTGAGCAATCCTTACTCTTTTGCATAAGAATGTAATTTCTCTTACTTAAAAGAAAAAGTGCAAACATTTAGGAGCAAATTTATTTCTAAAAGTTTTATTATTTAAGATTTGTGAAATATAATGCCAATAAAAATACAAGCCAGTCGGCTAAACACATTATGCCCATCACTTACTGTATGGTGATTGTTTCTATTTTTTAAGCACATTTACAAATTAGGATCATACAGCAAATACTGCTCTATTATCTATTTTTTTTCCACAGTGCAATATATCACAATATTTTTTTTTTCTGTATTATGACAGAAAGTGTGCTCTTCACAGACAGAAATCTTTGCTTCCTATACTAATATTAATATATCCAAAGTGCTTAAAACAGAGCTTAACACATAGTGGGTACTCAATAAATGTTTATAAAACACTGTACTTATGACAGTGTTCAACTTTGAAAAGAAAGGTTATCAACACTGCTTACACTGTGATCCCCAATTTTAAGTGTTTTTGTATGAACATTATAAAAAGACTATTCCTTCCTAATAGATGAATTATCTATATTATTATTTCTAATCTATTCTATGCCTTATTTTCTGTAATGAAATTCCTTAATAATTCAGAAATATTAAAATGTAATTTTAAAAACAGCAACGACTTCTTATATAATTATTTTTTGTTTGATGAGACATTCAAGGTAACACTTGTCTTTTTCATTATAAAATGATAATCGTTTACATATTAAAGAACATGAGCTTGAACCATAAAAGGCATTCTTAGCCAAAATCTGAATCTTTTTGCAAATAAATCTAGAAATAAAAGGTTTCTCCCGTGACTCCAATTTGAAATATGGTTTATCTTTGCTTGCTTTTTAAAAGTTCCTTAGAGATAATGATATTAACTCTTTCTCGTGTATGTGGCACATGGATTTTCACAGACATTTGCTTTGGGTATTATTGTGTTTTGGAGGCACAGAAGATGCAAAGCTTTATATAATAAAACATAATGGGTTCCATTTTGGTATCTTAATCATAATGCCTTCTGTGGTAAGCAGCGTGACTCCCTAAAAGTGTCCATGCCTTGATCCCTGGAACTTGTTACCTTCCATGGCAAAAGGGACTTTGAAGAAGCAGTGAAGACTATGGACCTTAAAATGGTATTCTCTGGGTAGGCCCAATCTAATCACATGAATCCTCAAAACGAAGATAATTTACTCTGGCTGTGGTTAGATAGATGTGGTGGAAGTCAGAGAGAGTGAAAGTCTGAGAGGTAGGCAACCTGCCATTCCTGCAGCGTGAGGACATATGGAAGGCACCAAAGGAAATACAGGCAGCCTCCAGGGCTAAAGACCACCCCGGCTGACAGGCAGCAAGGAAACGGACCTGGTTTCTACTGCCAAGAAGTGGTTAAGGCCAGCAAGCTGTGTGAGCTTAGAAGCGGATTCATTCTTACAGCCTCCAGGGAGGAACACAGCACTGCCAACATCTTGATGCTGGTCTTGTGAGTGTTTAAGCAGAGGATGCAGCTAGGCCGTACTGCATCTAGAGTCCTAATCTACAGAACGATTACAAAATAAACGAGTGTTGTTTCAAAGCATTAAGTCTGTGACAAAGTATTATGTCTGCAACTGAAGAAAACACAAATAAGCCTTCAATAAATTAAGTGAAGACACATCTAGCTATGTCATTTTCTGGCACTTTTTAATATGTTTTCTTTCAGTTTTAACTGATACGTAAGTATAATATTTATGTGGTACAGTGGGATGTTTCCATACAAGTATACATTATGTAATGATCAAATCAAGGTCATTAGCATATTTGTCACCTCAAATACTTATCATTTATTTGTGGTGAGAGCATCCAAAATTTTTTCTTCTAGGTATTTTGAAATACGTAATATGTTGTCATCTATAGTCGCTCTACTGTGTAGTAGAATGCCAGAACTTCTTCCTGCTTTCTCTGTAACTTTGAACCCCACTGATCAGTCTCTCTCCATTCTCCTCACCCGTGCTATTTTTGATGGAAACTAATTTTTTTTTGCTTGCTTTTCTTTATTGCAGAAGGAATTAAGCAATGCAAATATTTATATGTACATGTTTATCTATGCTATATTTACATCTCCAAGTTTTGAGTATTGAGAAATTTGAATGCTTGAAGGAAAAATAAACATGGTTTTGTTGTTGTTGCTTGGATTTATAAAAAGCCACATTTGAGAGAATATGGTGAAAGTGGATTTTGAGGCATGAGAAAACCCCTGATAAAAATGTTAATAATATGTCAGGGAGTCACCCCAGATTACTAAAAATTTGTGTAACAATTGCCAAGTGAAGAAGTATAGGAGCAGCCCCACAGAGCACCATGGGAGCTTAGAGAATTTGCCAAAGAAAAAAGAAAACTCCCTGTCCTAAAAATTAGAACTAGGGGAGAACCAAAATAAAGGTCACTAGGGAACAAAGTGAAGGTCACTGAGGAAATTCAGTCATTTCCCACATGATTATTAGCCATAATTGGAGTAAGAACCTCCATTCAATTGGAACCTGCAGAAATCATTCCTTCTTCAACACAGCACCCCACCAACTAATTGTGGAGAAAGAATGACACCCTTCACCACTGAGTTCGGTACCTTTCATTAGCCAATGAAGATACTCTAATTTCAGAAGATCTCAGATATCTGTAACCTCAGGAAAGGAGATTGGAGCCCTGGCTACCTAGTGGTATGACAATATAGGACAGTACTGCTGCACTTGTATGTGAAAAATAGATAGTAGTTAATGAGGCAGTGATTAAAATTCTATAGTATTCCTGTGGCATTGAAAGTATCAGTTCAGTATGAATCATTGTAGAACACAAAAGAAGATCACTCGCCAATCTAGAAGAAGTTATTTTAAAAACAAGCATTATAAGATAACTGAGTTAGACTTTTCCTAAGATACACATGTGAGAGAGTATATCTTTCCTAAGATACACACGTCAATTCTGTAGATGGGCTACATGATGGAGTTAATTTAAAATATTCCTATTACTATTTATCTTTGTTCTTACTGCATTTGCTTTCGGGTTCTTGGTCATAAAATCTTTGCTTACACCAATGTCTGGAAGGGTTTTTCCCATGTTATCTTCTAGGATGTTTATAGTGTCAGGTCTTCGATTTAAGACATTGATCCATCTTGAGTTCATTTTTGTATAAGGTGAGAGATGAAGATCCAGTTTCATTCTCCTACATGTGGCTTGACAATTATCTCAGATCATTTGTTAATAGGGTGTCCTTTCCTACTTTATGTTTTTGTTTGCTTTGTCAAAGTTCAGTTGGCTGTAAGTATTTGGGTTTATTTTCGGATTCTCTATTCTGTTCCATTGGTCTAGGTGCCGATTTTTATAACAGTACCATGCTGTTTTGGTGACTATGGCCTTACAGTATAGTTTGAAATCAGGTAATGTGATGTCTCCAGATTTGTTCTTTTTGCTTAGTCTAGCTTTGGCTATATAGGCTCTTTTCATGGTCAAAGGAACAGTCAGCAGAGTAAACAGTCAACCCAATAGAGTGGGAGAATATCTTCATAATCTATACATGTGACAAAAGACTAAAACCAGAATCTACAAAGAACTCAAACTAATCAGCAAGAAAAAAACAAACAATTCCTTCAAAAAGTGGGCTAAGAATATAAAACACAATTCTCAAAAGAAAATATGCAAATGGCCAGCAAACACAAAAAAATGCACAATGTCACTAATGATCAGGGAAATGCAAATTGAAACCACAATGTACTACCACCTTACTCCTGCAAGAATGGCCATAATTAACAAATCGAAAAATAATAGATGTTGGTGTGGATGCAGGGAACAGGAACTCTTCTACACTGCTGGTGGGAATGTAAACTAGTGCAACCTCTATGAAAAACAGTGTGTAGATTCCTTAAAGAACTAAAAGTAGAACTACCATTTGATTCAACAGTCCCACTATTGGGTATCTATTCAGAGTGAAAAAAAGTCATATGAAATAGATACTTGCATATGCATGTTTATAGCAGCACAATTCACAACTGGAGAAATGTGGAACCAATCCAAATGCCCATGAATCATGGAGTGCATAAAACAAACTGTGATGTGTGTGTGCATGTGTGTGTGTATATATGTAAATCACAAACTGTGACATATAGAACATATAATCATCATATATGTCATATATCATATATACACACACACACACATATATATATATATATATATATATATATATATATATATATATATACATGATGGATTACTACTCAGCCATAAAAAGGAATGAATTCATGGCATTTACAGTGACCTGAATGAGATGAGACACTGTTATTCTGAATGAAGTAACTTGGGAACGGAAAACCAAACATCACATGTTCTCACTCATAACTGGAAGTCTAGCTATGAGAATGCAAAGGCATAAAAATGACACAATGGACTTTGAGGATTCTGGAGGAAAGGGTGGGAAGGGGGAGAGGAATAAAAGGCTAAAAACTAGATGTGGTGTACACTGCTTGGGTACACCAAATGATAGTGTACCAAAATCTCAATCATCACCACTAAAGAATTTACTAATGTAACCAAACACCACCTCTTCCCCAATAACCTATGAAAATACAAATAACAAATAATAAATAAAACATTCCTATTAGTACCCATCAAGGGATTTTGCTCTTTGAAATTTGTGTGATCTCATAGGTACATATGCCCTTATACAAGAGTTTGTGTTTAATGAAAACATGTTCACTTAGATATAACCATAGTACCTACGTATGTGCAAAAGAAAACCCATGGATACACTATTTATCATTATGCTTATATTAAACAGATAATTTATATGTTGTGTTTTTTTCTCATGTGTTTGTCAAAATGTCAAACTTAAATAAATCAGTTCAAGATATCATTAATATTTTTTATAGAGATCAGATAAAACAAACAGCATATCAATATAATATTCCTGAAGAATAGTAAATCTTCTATGTGTAGTAAACATGTTATACATACATTATATAGAAACATCTTTATATATTCGGTAAAATATCCAGAGGTACCCTTTGTATTTCCTTTAGGGTCCTGGTAGGGATGATGTTATACTGAATTATTTTCTACTGTCCACTTTGTAGAAAATCTTGTCTTTTTATTTAGAAAGTTCAATTGCTGTTAATACACAGAAATATTTTAAGCCATCACCATCATCTCATATATCATTTGTGACGTTAGCCATGTTTTCCTATGACTAGCAAAAAGTACGAGAAACGATTTATTGCTAGTCTCCTTCCAAATGATACAGTGACAAATGAAAAGCTGATTTCATATAGTCTAGGATGTGGTTCCGTATTCAAGACTTTATTGTGTAAATCAGTCCATATCCTTCTACTTGGTATCTGAAGTACCTAATAGGCTTGCGTATACGAACAAGGCAATGAATTGAACTATTGTTAGCTTAAATTAATTCTAAACATTTGCATATATAGAAATAAAATACACATTCCTCCCTCATTTTAAAACAACTTTCAGAATTATAAATTAAAATATATGACATTATTCACAAATCACACTAATCGGTATCCAAAATTTATCATTATTGATATTGGAATCCATTTTTTAGAAAGAATTATTCTGCTCTGAAGAAACTGTAGGGATCAGAGAAAAAGAATGCCTCCGGACTGACAAGTAAGTGCGTGAGTGGAGATGAATAGACTTATGCCAAAAAAGCGGCAGGTGAGAAGTTCCCAGCAGTCACTGAAAAATGCATGAAAGTAATCAGTGAGACAGAATGGGCCTTAAACATCTGCCTGCTCTCGAACACTATGGAAGCAGGCAGAGGGTGAGGGGAATCAAAATCATAGTTAAAAACAAAAAGTGGATAAAGAGAAAAGATCAGCATAGATAACCTCCCTCACTGCAGGGTACTGTTCTGTCCAAGTGGGAATGGGAAAACGACAGAACTTCAAACACAGTTAAAAATCTTTATAACTACATTGATGATGGCACAAAATTACACTGAATGGAAAACAATTTATACTTTAAAATAACTAAGAAGTCATGGGAACTGGCTTCAATTCCATCAAGGAATAAAGGACCAGTTCTACAGAGAAGTCATTAAGGGAAATGAAAGATAAAAAAAATAAATAAATAAAGTTACTTTTGGATGATATTCCTTGAGTAGTGATTGTTCAACATGAGAATTATAAATAGAGAATGTCTGTTATAGGACTATGCAAGAGAAAAAGTATTGTAGAACTGCAAAAACTAAAGCAGGAGAGAATTTCATAAAGCTGGGGGAAGTCAAGAGTATCACAGATAGCAGGGAAATCAAGAAACAGGACAGTAAAAAGGTAATTGATTTGTGGAAAAAAAGGTATGTAATTGATGATAGTGGAGAAAGTAGTTTCAGTTCAGTAGTGCAAATAGGAAGACAGGTGAACAAGAAAGGCAACAGACATATGAATATATCTGAATGTATATATTCATTTAAGACATTTGGCAGCAAACCAGAAAAATATGACGTTAAATATAAGGGAGTATGCAAAATACTAAATAAGCAGTGTTGGTAAAAGAATGGAATCTTTTACTAATTTTCCATGATACCAAAACTAATGTTTTTTTAGTTTATAATATTGTTTCATCATTACTACTATTGGTAGAAAGATTAAATGCAAAAACCATGTATCCCGATTAAAAACCTTTTTTCCTGTAAAGTGCCCTGCACTCATACGGGACTTCAGTTGCCATCCAGCTTGGGCAAACTGCACACAATTACACAATTACATTTCCACTGCCACTATCCCCAACACTCCCTCAGAACCATGAACCTCACAACCAGAGGCTCCGCTTCCACCATGGCACAGAGGTACAAGAATAAGAAGAGCAGAGGGGTTGCCAATGAGAAAATAGCCCTCCTTCCTCCTGGTGTACACAGTCCCCCTTCAGGGCTGGAACAAAGCCTTTCTTCATCCCCTTCGACTATAGGTCCACACTGTTGTATATGGTAGAAGAAAAAAATAGAAAATGGGGATGTGGAGTAGGAGAGGGAGGAGAGGACAAAAGGAGAGGAAATCCTGCCTCTACGATTCTCTCTATCCTGAGCTCATTATCCTGGGAAATCATTGCCCTACTTCAGAATCATGACTCTACTTGGTTAAAAAAAGAAAGAAAAAAAAAAGAGTAACTTTTAATAAAATAATTTTTAAAATAATAAAAATGTTCACAGTAGAAAAATACGAAGTTATACAGAGTAAATTTTTTAAAGAAGCAACTACTGTAGACCTTTTGGTTAACTTTTTTATAGACATTTTAAAACTTCTACTTAAACAAGTCTTACAATTTTTTGTTACAAGCTATTCACAAAATGTATATCCTATTTTTTTCATAGTAGTGAATGTTTGTTTCTGTCCCTTTATTGGTAAACATAATTTTTAATGCCTTTCCCTCACTTGTTCCATATTCAATTAATCTTTATCACAGTGGCTCATAAGAAAGACAGAGATGGACTTGAGTTTGAAGCCTGGCTTTATCACTTCTCAGCTGTGTCATCTCAGACAAATATTTCTTTTTTTGAGGTTCAGTATTTTATGATCCAGAATGCTCCTCTGTCTGACATTTTAGCCATCATCACAATTCTTGGTCCCTAAGCTCCTCAAATTAGAGTCTTTGGAACTAATACATGATAATCATATTTTCACACTGTTAGAAAAATGTATGATATAATGGATGATAAATGTTTTGTTTTTGTTTCTTCCCAGATATTGTTACTTAACCACATCATGTTTAGATCTTAGAATATTATGTAGTACCTATGACTCTATACAATAAATAATATAATTAGTGCTGCATTGCTAGAATCCAATAAAAGGTGACATTACATGAGTGCTTTACGTGCTAGGCACAATACTAAAACAACACCCTTTCATTATCTGAGTCCCATGATAATGTCATAAATTAGTAACTCTTCTGATGCTTATTATGACTATAGGGAGACTTTGCCTTAGAAAGAACACACAATTTACACATGCCCACTGACTCTTTTAGTAAATGTATGAGTTGGGATTTTATCTGATACCGAGGCAACTACTAAAACCGTCCCCTTAACCAGGAAGCCTCAAGCCCTCAAGGCCTTACCGAGGTTCACCACCCAGGGTTGGGCTTCCCGGCCTGGGTGTGGATACAGCCCTTCTTCCAGTATCTACGGTCTCGGCTTTTGAAACTTTTTACCACTGGTTTGTGTTACCCATTCCATTTTTCAGGCTTCTTAATTTCTTGTTTTCATATAGTTATCTTTATCTTTCTGGGTTTCATTCTGAGTAATTCCCTCAAATTTATCTTCTACTTTACTATTTTTCTCTTTGGTTTTCTCTATGTCTTAATCCACATTTCTCAAATTCTAATTGCTATAATCAGTATTTCTACAATTCCTGTAATTTAAAAACACTAGCACTTTTCTCTGTATTAGCAAACACAAGCTTAATAATAAAATAGAACAAAGTCTGCCATTAACAATAGAAACAAATGCTATTAAATATCTAGTTATTAATCAAATACATAAAGAATTTATGAAGCAAATTGTAAAACCCAATTGGAAGATATTAAAGAATATCAATAAGTGAAGAAATATGTTAATAGATAGGGCTATTTAATGCTATTTGAATCTCAGTTATTCCCAAAGTATTCCCCTTGCTCTATGGGCTTGTTTCTATGATGATATATAAAATGCATTCTAAGTCCAAGCGGATGAGTTACAATAAAATTTTGAGACACAGCAGATGTTACCTGATAATTGATCTTATGTTGTGTTTATGTGTACATTATACACAAACTAATCATTTGGGGGATATGACACAATAGAGGTACAAGAAAGCATAGAAACAAGAAACTAGCTAGGTCTTTGTGACACAAATTATTTGCTAATACAATGTTGAACTTTTTAGTTGGGACTAAATAATGGCAGGAGAAGTACAATTAACAGGTTTAAGTAAAAAATGTACACTCGTTTGTTTCTTTTTTGAACAAGCTCACAATGAAACGATACAACTGTAATAAACTCTTTTCCTCTGAGGGTACTACTCATGGGGCATTATACATTCATTCATTCCTTCATTCATGCATTCTGTCAATTGGCCCCCATTTTAAGGTTTAGGTCAGCATCGAGAACCAACATTCTTGTCTGGCACACTGGCAAGTGAAGACAGCCATCTGTTTTGGTGTAAAAGATGTCCTACAGGATGTGTGGTGTTGAGGAGGAAGGAGGCAGGAACATAGTTTTGGCATCTGCTTGTCAGACCTATCTGACAGCCAAGAGGCCTTCCCCTATGTGGAGCCAGCATCAACTGCTTCTTGTATTCCCATTAACTGTTCTTTCTTCTCTGATTATTCTCAGTGTGAATCTCACAAGCTATGGGTAGTATTCCACAACAATTATAACAGAACTCTCCATCCTTCCGATTTTATTCACTGGATAACTTGGCTACACATACATTTAAAATTCTTTTGTGCTAAAATGTTACCAGTCTGGCTCCTAAATAGTTGCTGTGATAAGGATGTATCAGTTAATAACACAAACTAGCTTTTTTTCCTACTTCTATATTTCATAATATGTTTGGTTGTTAGGGTGAATTTCTTATTTTTAGTTCATGATATATCTAAAACCACCTAACCACCGGTAATGAGACCTGCATATTTTATTTGAGAAACAGCTCAAAAATGTGACAGAAAGAACACAATGATGACAAACAAAATAAAAAAGCCAAAAAACCAACTGACCAAACAAAAATCACTGGTAAATACACTGAGAAAAGAAATTTTGTGTGTGTATGTGTGTGTGTGCTTTGTGAAATGGAGTTTTGTAAGATTTTAAACTTGACATTCAAGCTAAAATTTGACACTGATAGTTGCTTATCTTCCAGAAATGGTGACTTTCACATCTGCACTCTGTAGCTAAATCAGGGAAGTGACTGGAGTCATATAAACAATACATGGTTAGGGTCAGATCATAAGGTCATTACTGCATCCTAAAAATAAAGAAGCATAAACAATCTATTATTTTTGGAAGAATGGAGTTAGAGATATTTACATCAGCAATTCAATGCTCAAATTTACATTCTCATTTTTAGCTCAAAATTCACTCTTATTCTTAATACAAGTTATATCCAGTCATCATTAATTTGATCACTGAATGTGTAAGAACTGTTCTAGATGTACTTTTGAAAAAAAAAAAAAAAAGACGAAGATCACTGCTCTGGTGGAAACTACATTATAGCAGGTGGAGCAAACAATAAACACTAAATATAATACATATGTAAATTATGTAGTACACTGGATAAGTCTATGAAACACAATTAGTGAGGGCTAAAGAGGATTTAAAGTCCTTGGGTGAGCATGAAGTTTTCAGAAAATAAATCATGACAGACCCTCAAGTCATCATATATCTGTGAATTCTGTATTTTATATCACTACATACATAAAAGTAGTTTTTTTTGAGATGGGATTTTACTTTTGTTACCCAGGCTGAAGTGCAATGGTGCTATTTCGGCTCACTGGATCCTCTGCCTCCCAGGTTCAAGAGATTCTCCTGCCTCAGCCTCCCAAGTAGCTGGGATTACAGGCCTAGCGCCACACTGAGCTAATTTTTGTATTTCTAGTAGATCTGGGGTTTCGCTGTATTGGTCAGGCTGGTTTCGATCTTCTGACCTCAGGTGATCCACCCACCTCTGCTTCCCAAAATGCAGGGATTACAGATGTAAGCCACCCTGCCCAGCCCATAAAAGTAGTTTTAATTGAAGACTGGAAGATTTGTGTGTATGTACATGTGAATATTTCTGTAGGTGGATGATCTACTGGTTTCCTCAGACTCTTGATGAAATCATGCTCCATAATAAAAATAATTGAAAGTTCCAATACTTGGTTTTTCACAAAAGTAGACAACATTGTTCACTTCATTTCTATTATCTTTCCTTTTCAGTAACTGTGAAAACTCTTTAAAGAAAACTATGTTATCATTAAACATGCTAATATTTACTTTTAGTCTGAAAATGTACATAATAAAATCCATGATGCCATGTATGTACCTATGCAACAATCCTGCATAATCTGCACATATACCCCAGAATCGGAAGTACAATAATATATAAAAATATAAAATAAAATACAATCCATGATACAAATGAGTTAGGTTTCCTCTTATATTTCAGATCTTTTCAAATTAAAATCAAAATGTACTTGGAAATATTTAATGTGTTAACAACTACTGATCCCACTAATATATTTAATTTATACTTCTAAAGCAATGGGCATTAAAGGTAACCTTTTCTACAATGTGTTAAATACATGGTGAAATAATAACCATCAATTTCTTCTAAACATTTGTAGTTTTGTTCCATGTAAGATTATATTACTCCATTTATATCTAAAAGGATAAGAGTAATTCCTGCCTCAAAAGACTGTTACAGAAATTAAATGAGGTACTACCTGAATACCCTCGTCATTCCTTATATTCCTTCTTATTTTTAAATAAGAGGTACCTATAATTTTTTTCATTATTACAAAAACTATATATACATGCATTCTTTTCTGTGATGCAGTCTTTCTTCCTATGTTGTGTCTCCAGTGTTACTGTATCTTAATCCTCTCTGGATAAAAGATCTTTGCAATGTTCTTTCATTGAGGTAAAACTGCTTTCCTATTGGTCTTCTTCTTCATAATGAGGCCCACGATGCCAGTTAGAACTGGTTTATTATCTCTCCCCTCATGCTATGTCTATGTGAATGATTCAGCAACCACATATTATAAAGTTCTAAATAATCTGAATAAGAAGCAACTTGCTGTGATCCTGAAGGAAATTATTTTTTTAAGATAAGCAAATTGGCTGCTTTATTTTGAAAGGTTAGGTTGTGTCACAAAATACATTAGAAAAATAAGAAAAAAAAAAAAAGGCTAGCTTCCTTAAAAATAATGCTTGATTGAAATTAATATGTTATAAGGATTAGGAAAAAATGCTGCCAATATATGGCTAGAAGGAAATTAGAAGGGACAATAGAGGTGATAAATTGCATAGACAGGATTCTTCTGAAAGGGTAAACTTTAAGACCGAACATATGTGGCCAGTTGCAGTCAGAATAGCTTTATGTTGTCCATATTAGACAGGAACGGGGCAATAGTATGCGCTCCAACACCCCTTGCATGGGCATGAGTCAGACACATGGCCAGAAAAAGTATAACACACAAAACAAATTCAATAGCTGTGAGATGTTTACGTACTAGCTTTGAGAATCAGCTATGGTACCCTTGTTTCAATGCAATTTAGAAATAGCAAATAAAGGTTACATAAGCCATGATAGGCTATAAAGCAGAGCTCCCCAAGCCTGAGGCTGGAGACATTGTACCAGTCCTTGGCCTGTCAGGAACGGGCTCCACAGCTGGAAGTGGGCAGCGGGCAAGCAAGCATTACCACCTGAGCTCCACCTCCTGTGCGATCAGTAGCAGCATTAAATTCTCTATAGGAGCTCAAACCCTATTATGAACTGTGCGTGTGCGAGGGATCTAAGTTGTGAACTTTTTATGATAATCTAATGACTGATGATATGAAGTGGAACAGTTTCATCCAGAAACTATCCCCACCATGTGTGGGAAAATTGGCTTCCACGAATCAGGTCCCTGGTAGCAAAAAGGTTGGGGATCGCTGTTATAAAGCACATGGAAATCCTTGTACTTTTAGTAAGAGTAAAAAAATTGTGAAATATCTTGTTTTTTAACTTTTATTTTAGTTTCAGGGGTACAGGTGCAGCATTTTCTATAGAGGCAAACTGTGTGTCACACTTTTGGTGTACAGATAATTTCTTTAATATTAACTGCAACTAGCACAAAGCAAGAAATACAACTCATTAGAAAGCTTTTAAAAATTTTACCTTTGCTGTGAAATATACTACTTTTAACTAAAAATTTTGTGATATTAGTTTGGTCCATATGATTTTGCTTTTATTTCTAAAATTTCATTTTTTTTTTTTTCTGGGAAAAGTAACAGTTAAGTTTTGGAGAGTTGGTCCCTAGTTTTTTAGTTATTAGAACATAAGCCACAGATTTAACTGTCTAAATGTATTTGGTCATTTCAATGCTACTTCACTGAATACAGAATTAATCTGTTCACACATTTAAATATACTTCTTTTAATTCACTAAAATATCATAGGAACAATCTTGAAAATCAAATTCTATTTGTTAAATTCAAATAATATTCAACTTAAGCCACAGTATAAGCAGATTTTGTGAGGGAAATATTTGGTCTTTGTAAACTAAATGATTTATGTGTAAAGTAAGAGAGATCAGTGGAATTTTACTTTTGATTATAGCAAATTATTTGTATGATTTGGAATGTATGCTTTCTGTTAAATAAAGGTGTTCTAACTTTCAGTGTAAGAAATCATACAAACTCTTTTTAAAAAAAAATATAAATACTCATTTTGTTCTATAAAGTGTTCTTTGAACTTGAAATTTTGCTGTGGCCCAGTTCATAACTACCATTACTACATTTTATTTTGCCAACAATACTGACTTTTACACAGCTTATTATGTTTAAAGTGTTAAACCACATCTATACAAATGGGTGGCAAATTTAAAAGGGCATTTGTTTGACAAAGTCAAACATTATCTGTTTCTACAGCTAAAAATTTACATTTTTGTTTTTAAATCACATATTCTGCCATTCTTTAGTGAACTACCAAAGGAACATAGCCTAGCAGAACATAAAAAAAAACTATTACAAAAGAACAAAAATTAAAAATATAAAGAAAGGGATATTATGATCACTTTATTAAATACTTCACAATCTTATTTCAACAGGAGGTTATCCCTGATATTATCTGAATAAACTCTAATGAGCCAGAGTTTATTCTCAACTGTGAAATATATGCTCATAAACTCAGATTGTTGCTTTTTTATTTCCTTTTAATCTATTTGGATGGAACTTACAAAGCATCTATTTTCATCTAGCAAATCATTTTCCTTGGGGCTTACCCAGTATTTTCACATAATGTACACAATGGAACATCACCAGCATTCCGTGGGTCTACATGGCAATTCTGCATTAGACAATATTCAATAAATAATACAACATGTCACACTGAAATAAAGTAAAGTTTAGAAAATGATTAAAATGCACCTAATATGTATAAAGCACTCTGCTATGATTGAAACAATGTGTTTATTATATGTGGTCCATTTTTAATATTTCCTCAGACATATGCAGTCCTGACCCATATTGTCTGTCATTGGAAGCTATGAACTCCTTAAATGAAGAAATACATAGGAAAAAAATCATACAAAGAAGTGGAGCATCTGCTTCTACCTATATTGTCATTATATCTTTAATAAATGTTTGGTTTATTTACATGTGTGCATGTGTTATAAAAAACATGGCTCCCCACAAAAAAGCTTTTCTAGCCTGTATGGTTTGGCAATGATTTAGACTTTACCTTGCAGGCAATCAGGAGCCACTGGAGCTATATCATTATGCAAATTATGTCATAAAATTTGTGTTTCAGGCCATCAATGTAGAGGATGAATTGGAAGTTGAGACTGGCGTCAGGGAGAACAACTGGGAGGCCAGGACAAGAATACAAGGCCAAGAACTAGGTATGAAACTCCTTTGAAAATTTCAGTTGTTATAAATGTTCATTATTGTTATTATTGAGATTAATGCTTCCAGTAATTAAACTTTCTTGGATTAGTCGTAAGAATGAGTTGCATTAGATGGATTTTCCCCATAATGGAACTTGTCATAATGAGACTCTTTTTATATTATAAGTAAAGGGCAAAGTGCAAAAGTAAGCTGCTGCATGACTGTTTTGCACTACAGTGGTTCAGCTGTCATTTAAATAACTCGTGATAAAAACGAATGTCATTAACATCTCTTGGTGCTACAGAAAACACTCCAAAACTGTTTCACAGTCAGTCTCTTTTAAGAGTGGCCTTTCCATGAAGACCTGAATGATTTTTTCTAGATGTAACCTAATTTAAATGGTATATAAATCTCTAATTTGCTATTTGCTTGCAGATACCCATAAGCACTTTAGTAAGAAAATGTAGGTGTCATTACACTCAGTCAAATTTACTATTAAATGACTAGCTAATAGACTTGGAAAATTTTACATCCTTTATCAATGGGGATGTCATTACAAATAGAGCCTAGAGCTATTTCTTGAATTTTACTCTAACATCAAAGCACATTATCATTTTCTGGTTCTATCTCATTATAATTAGCTTGGGCTTAATACAACAGCAATTTTTTAAAAACTTGTTGTATGTTAGAATAAAATCTGATTTTTTTTTTTGTCATTAACTATGATTAGCTTTCAAATATTTACTCTCTCTATCCCTGTCTGTCTCTGTATTCTCTCCAGTATTAAATTATGTCACATGGCCAGTATGGAGCTCTCCCAATATTTGGGAAGTTATATTATAATGTCTGGCAATCTTGGAAAAAAGCTGTGATCCGTATGTTAAATTAAGGAGTCTTTGATCATTGAAATTCTATGGAAAAGAAGCCTTAGTAATCCTGAATTTTACCCTGTACAAAGGACAGACCCTTTATTATGTATTTATACTAACTACCACCAGGGGGTAATAGAATACTCTGAAAACAAGGTCGATTAACCAAAAAACAACAGAATTCTTACTGAAAGGGTAGATTGAGGCAGACAAATTTCTTAGCACCTAAGACAATAAATGATCATCAAGAACGCATAGATTATGTCTGAATATCCTCCAAACACAGCCTGCAAGCTGTACTTTCAAGAATAGTTTCGCCTAATGATTAAGGTAGACAAAGCTATCTGGAAAACTAATTTTGGTAAAGTAACTGATTCCTCAGCACTGCTAGAAAAATGACGTATTTCTGCCACATCACAGACCAGCATAATGCAGAGGAATTTACCCTTAAATGAAAACTACACACAGAAAGCACGTGGCCTCTAACACTCTTTGTTATTTGGGTTTACGCAGATCGAATGCAATAAGTTATTTATTTATGCACATTAAAGACCTCTGAAGGTGAGGATTAGAAGAGTAGCATCATAATTTTAATGACTTAGAGTATAAATTGAAAGAATCACAAGTAGTAACCCAGTCGCACTGGGAATTGCCAATCCATGGGAATTGCCAGCCATTTCTGCTTTTACTAATGGGACTTTTATCCAAATAATAAACTCTTTTTAGAGAAATATCGTAAGAGCTTAAAAGTTTTAGTTCATACTATGCACTGGACTCTATATGCTACATGAATTTAACAAGTTAATTCTTACAACAAGCTGAAGAAAAAGAAATTATTAATACCTGTGTTCTATAAAAAAGGAAATGCTCAAAACCAAATAGCTATGGTAAGGTAGGATTTGATTATTTGAAGTCTGCCCACTTTCTTTAAAAAATCAAAAGATCCGAAGTTTATATGTATTCTTTATCCATCCTCAGTCTATGCAAAAATATCAGGTAAATTCAAAATGCTTCCGAGGAGGAGGTTTAACCCCAAAGGATCCTACAAACCCTTGTAATTCCTGTCATGGTGCTTCTAAGAGTCACCTACTACTACGGTTATTGTGGTTGTTGTTATTATACATACGCTAGGCCACTCATAAACAAATTTCATTGGCAGGTGTTTTCAGGGATGTATCTCCTGACAGATTCCAAAGGCTTCCCTAAAAGATCTTCACGGGTGACCAAGAAAAGCATTCAGGTGTGTAGCAAATGACAAAATTTATTTTTAAACACATTTGAGCTGTCCTCAGTCAGGCGCATCCAGCAGATCCTGCATTTGGACAAAGGGCAGGTGGAAAGAGTCTGGATTTGGGAAAGCAATGCATGGGTTAGACTTGGATTAAAAATAGACTCCACTGTTTACTAGGCAATACATCGAATCATGAAACTCAAATAGTTTAAGAACACTGGCTCAAGAATCAGACAGATAAGGTTTAAGTCTCAGTTCTGCCACTTTTTTTTTTTTTTCTATATTTGAAAATTAGAGGTAATAAGTAGTAGCTAGCTACCTCATTGATTGACATAAGAATTAAGTGAATCACCTCATATAAGGTACACAATACAATTCCTGTCATGGTGCTTTCAAGGGTCAGTTACTACTACTGTTATTGCTGTTGTTATTATTATAATTACATTAAAACCATATAATCATTTTTTGATGTATTAAGTAACATATACAAGTTTAAATCCTCTGGAGCATGGTGTTTAACCTTACTGAGACATCATCTTTGTTAAACCTTTAAAAATTGTACTAAAAGTTTTTAAATTAAGGCTGTCCAATAAGGGAAAATGCTGTTCTGAAAAAGCTGAGTGACTCCTCAGGTAAAACATTATTTCTCTAAATACCTTTCTCCCCCATAAAGTAACCAATGGTCCTTTATGCCAGTGGCATATCTTCTGGAAGACTAATTGGCACCAACTTTAACCCACAGGGGTATTTAGCGAATAGAAAGTAGACATGTAGAAGAACAAAATGTCATTCCTTGCGGTTGTGGAGATGATCAAACACTGCTTCACACTGACATAGAATCCTTACAATTTATGTTTTTTGCCTTTCCACCTACTCAGAATTTCCACCAGGTCCTCAAGGGACAGCTGTGGCACACAAGCTAAAGGCACTTAACTCGCTCCATGATTTCTTGCCCAGCTCTTTATTAAGAGTTAGATTTAGTAGAGTTTACTTGATGCCTTGGTATATTATTCTATATATTACCTCTAAGAATTACCCTCTTTCCTAACTCACTGCCCTGCATGTGCAATCTCCAGCACTTCATTTATTGTTTATTCTTGGTTTGGGGGAAAAAACTGCTTCCCTTTGTTCTGGTTCTTTATTTTTCCTGTCTACTTTCAAAATGCTAGAACAGTGTGATTACATCCAATTTCTCAAATTCAAAATTTAGTATTGCATTTTCTTTAAAAATTGAAATATAGATCTGTGATTATATATTGCTTAAGAAGTGAAGAAATTGGATGTACAATGTGTGTACATATAGTTAATTTTTCTATATTCTCATAGTTATTATCCCAGACATTTATGAACCTACATTGATTTATTAAGTGAACATGTAAAAAGCCCAATAATTTTAAAAGCCAGCATTTACTTAAAATAATGAACCTAAAATGGAATCATCTGATCATCAATAAGCCTGACAACAATTCGCTCTGAGGTTATTTCTATATACATATTTAGAATTTTGGAATCTTTCTTTAAACATATCCCATGCTACGTTTAAAAAAAAAAAAAAAAAAAAAAAAAAAAAAAACAAGCACAAACAAGAGATGTATATCAAGTGAAAGGGTGAAGGTTTTGTGGTTGTTGTAGTTTGTTTTTCAGACAGTCTTGCTCTGTAGCCCAGGATGGAGTGCAGTGGTGCCTTCTCCGCTCACTGCAACATCTGCCTCCCAGGTGTAAGCAGTTCTCAAGCCTCAGCCTCCAAGTAGCTGGAATTGCAGATGTACTCCACCACAGCCAGCTAATGTTTGTATTTTCAGTAGAGACGGGGTTTCCCCATATTGACCAGGCTGGTCTGGAACTCCCCACCTCAAGTGATCTGTCCGCCTTGGACTCCCAAAGTGCTAGGATTACAGGCGTAACACACCACGCCTGGCACAATGTAAAGGTTCATAAGCTTGAACTCTCCCTGTGGGAAAACGAAACCTTGTTAGCATGGTGGGTTGTGTTTCATCAATTCAGCATGCAAAAAGCACTGTGAAGGCCGGGCGGGGTGGCTCACACCTGTAATCCTAGCACTTTGGGAGGCCGAGGCAGGCAGATCACGAGGTCAGGAGATGGAGACCATTCTGTCAACATGGTGAAATCCTGTCTCTACTAAAAATACAAAAATTAGCCGGGTGTGGTTGTGCGCTCCTGTAGTCTCAGCTACCCAGGAGGCTGAGGCAGGACAATCGCATGACCCCGGGAGGTGGAGATTGCAGTGAGCCAAGACCTCACCACTGAACTCCAGCCTGGTGACAGAGCAAGATTCTGTCTCAAACAAAAACA
This sequence comes from Saimiri boliviensis, assembly GCF_048565385.1. Lineage (NCBI taxonomy): Eukaryota > Metazoa > Chordata > Mammalia > Primates > Cebidae > Saimiri > Saimiri boliviensis. The sequence goes on from NC_133450.1 coordinate 163,259,693, forward strand.
AAAACAAACAAACAACAACAACAACAACAAAAAACCAACGTGAAAATATACACTGAAAAAGTAGGTATCTAATTTATAAATAATAAGAACATTTAGGTAAATACTCCTGATCGGCCAAATTAGGTGAAGATGAATATTGGTGGCCCCTTCTATTAGTGGCATATATTTACCAAATGCCTGCTGGCCCCTTCTTTCCAGCCTTCTCCACTCATTTATGTTAGTAGTCTGGATTCTGCAGACATTTTTGCTTGTGGGACCACTGACATAGAAACAAAGATATGCCAAGCTCTGACAATCAGCTATACCCCAGTAGAGATAAGTTAGTAATCTTCCAAAAGGCTTTTATAATGTAGGTTATTTCAATGTAATAAGAGCCAGGATGAAAATGAGGATAATTACCCACTCAGCACTTGAACAGCTACAACATTATGTAGCCATTAAACATATTTTCAAAAAATGTCATATGCAAATATAAACATAATTTAAATAACAAAATTAGATAGATCACGCAATTGTAGATAAATGAGTATCGAGTTCTGTTGTGAAGATCATTAAAACTACATTTACATTTGCCAACCAATAATATCAATGGATTGATAATCACTTAGAAATATGCTGAATTGTGCTAGGGTAACCAATTTTAGGACCAAGGATTCATGTTTACACATTAATTGCAACTAATTATATTTTCATTGAATTTTTTAAGGACAAATTAGTGAGACCAGTATGCTCCCTTGGGATAGAGGGGGGAAACTGAAATATTATTTTATGAATACTGTACAAACTTTAGAAGGAACGTCTGAAAACTTGAGAAGGATGAAAGGTAATAATTATCTGAGATTTATGAAGACAGTGTTGGTTAAGCACCATTTTAACTAGCATAATCATTGTTCTGATTATTTTTTTTTAATCACAAAAGTCATTCATTTTCATTGCAGGTGATTGGAGGACAAAGGTAAAAATAAGGAAACAAAAATCACTTGTAATCTTATCAAGAATTTTTACTAGTAAAAATTTTGAACTTTTATAGTCTTATTTCTGCTAAAACATAACCCACATGAGGATTGGGGCTTCCATTTCACTCATCAATATATCCAAGTACCTAGAACAGTGATTGGCAAAAACAAGGAAGCAGGCACTCAACACATATCGATTGAATAACTAATATCAAAATTAGTCTTCTACTGTATCCTTCATTTTGTGGCTAATTCTTTCTCTGCTTTAGCATCATATTGTAAACATTTTCCTCTGTCATTTAATTTACAAATACAATACACTTTAATATGACCACACGATGTGCCGTAATTTCTACTGTTGAATATTTAGGTTGTCTTCAAATTATCACTGTCATCAAAATGCTTTTTGCACATAAACTTGGTAGTATCGATTTAATTATGACATATAAATAACAGAATGGGAAAATCTAGATCAAAATGCACAAACGATTTAGTATGCTTTTGCTATATGCCAGACACGTATCTCTACCAGCACTGATGCTGACCATTGTAACTGTTTTCAAATTTTACAGGAAAAATAAATAGTGTATAATTGTTTTGATTTGTAATTAATTACTGATAGTGCTGAATATTTTTATATATGTCAGAAACATCATCTTTAATAGGAAATAGTGTTACTCTAAAAATTTAACACATAAACTGGTATGTAAAATATTTGGTCTTATCTAATCTGCATATGACTATAAATATAGTCATATATATCTTTCTGCTAAATAATGTTATTCATATTATATTGGTCATCCATAGCTTCAGAATGCACACACAACTCACCTGTGTATCCAATGTGCAATAATTGACACATATATATATATAGTCTGATTACACATGTATATTGATTGACTGATGTAGAATTATTTAACAGTAAAAATATTATTTTTGGTATAGGTATTTCAAGTATGGAATATTAATTCCTGTTTCATGTTACACATAAAAATATAGTTGTGCCTCAAATAATAAAACTATACTCATTCTTTCACACACACACACACACGCACACACACACATGCACACACACACACACATTGAACTGGCATGAACAAAATCTGCCATAGTAATTTCATATGTATGTAAGACTTAATACATTATATACTTTCACAAAAATTTAAATACATCAGATACCTTCGAGTGTAAAATTGGAAAAAAATAACTTAACATGTCTGTCATAATATATTTTAAATTTTCAGCTTTGAAAGGTATAACTTATGGCATTTTGATAAATTTCATCTATATATAACGAAAATATATATGTAAATGAATACGCTAAATTACGTAATAAAATTGAGTACTTACATAAAGTTTTTTTTATTTGTTTGTGGAAAGATGTTTAATTATTCCTATCTGTTGGGGAAATAAAAAACCAGTACTTAAGATTTTGAAATGAAATTAGAATGGTGGTCTTGATTGACTACTCAGATGGAAACAGTACAGCCTATAAGCACCCTTACTGTTCAAAGCAGCCCTCGGCCCTGCCACTCCAGGACACAAATCTGGTTGCTGCTGGCCATATTTCAGATTCAGAATCATGTAACTAGCGGCAGATGTGTCTGTCTGCAACAGCGATAGGATCCATCTGCAGTTTGCACCTGTTATTTTGCTGAGGCCAGAGTGCAGGTGTGAATGTAAAAACTCAAAGGGCAAGTCAACAGCAAAATTAAGGAAGTGGCTTTTCCTTCCTTATGATCTGTGTTTCTGTTTTCCTTCTTTCCTTCCACTTCAAAAATTGAGATGCTGATGGAATAATAACCTATGTCCAGCATCAGCCAATTATCCTAAGACAGTAATTATCATAATTTTTCCTACAATCTTTGAAAAAGAAAAGGGAATACGAGAAAAGCAAATTTGTGAGCCAAAAGGAAAAAAAAAGGACATAAATAATTCTTCAAGGGCAGTCTCTGCTTGGACTATTTTGATTCATGCTGGTATCAGAAACACTTTGTTGTCAAGAGAAATATTGCTATGGTGTGATTACATATTCAACACTTCATCTATTTTTTACTAAACGTATTTTGTTTAAATATAGTTTTGTAAAACAATACTATTTTTCCAGCATCTTTAGATGGCCTGTTATAGTTTTGAAATCACACCTTCTGTAGACCAGTGGTTCTGAAACTTTACTGTGCATATGAAACCACTGTTGATATTGTTAAAATATAGATTTAGGGTAGAGCTGGGGCCTAGGCTTTGCCTTCTGAACAAACTCTCATGATGTTGATGCTGCTGGTTCAGGGACCGCAAAAATAATTGCTAGGCTGCATGTCATATATATATATATATATATATATATATATATATATATATATACATACACACACACATATACATACATACATATATATGTATGTATATATATATGATTGCATCACATGAAGCATGTGGAATAATTTTGAGAAATATTAACAGAAATCATTTAACAAATATAAACAATTTAAGTGTTAAAAATTTTAGATCACACTGAAAATGAACATAATTAATGATAAATCTAAGAAAAGTTTATTCAGTCAGTTATTAAATTATCACATTAGTGTTTTAAGCATTCAACTATCTTGAGAAAGACATTGGCTTCAGTTCTAATGATAACTGTTTTCACGATAATTGTCCCTGGGTGTGATAGATGGATAAGCGTTCTGTTCTTTGGGCCATCTATTTGTGATACATTCTTGCCCGTCTTGTGAGTTTCTTCATGATGTTTACAGCAGGATTTTCCAAGTTCTTCTTTCTTCTTTTAGAGCCAAGAAGTTATAAAGCATATTCTATATTGAGCTCTGTACTTTTTTATTAAGTTCAACAGCTGAAATCTTAAGTTTATTTGGATTGCAATAATATATTGATCTTTTCCAATCACTTTTTTCTCTTACTCATTTCTATAGTAAGTATGGTTCATGGACTAGTGATTTGGGCACCGAATGGGAGCTTGTTAGACTCTCAGGCTTACCCTCAACCCACTAAGTTAGAGCCTGTACTTTATAAAGATCCTTGGGTGATTTGTGTGCACATGAAAATTTGAGAAGTGGTGCTCTGGATAGTAACACCTCTAATAATAAAGTACAAATCTCTACTTCAATCTAGAGTTGGAAACAGGCCTAAAATCAGTCAGGGCTTTGGAGACAGGTAACTCTTCAAATCCCAGCTGTTCAGTTTTTGAAATGATACTCTGTTACAGTCTTCTCATGGTCCTCATATATGGAATGATGATAATAATACACTCTTCACATGTCATAATAAGAAGAGGGTGATGAAAATACAATGTACTCAGCACATTGCCTGGCATTTAATAAATAATCAATTGTTGATAAAAAGTATATATGTATATATATATATATATATATATATATATATATATATATACACACACACACATACATATGTTTTATAATTAGAGATAAAAAAATTAGATGAAGGAAAGTTTATGATTGCCAGAGATTACAAAGTGGTTAATTTTAGATCTTAGTGGATCAATGCTGACCTGATAACCAGTGTGATGTATTCCAGTACCTTGTCACTTTGCCATAATATAGCCATTCTCAGCAGTTCAACTAACTTCATATTTGCAAGGATTCTTACTTTTTCCCTGGCATCATGATCAGCATAGTAATTTTTCTTTTATTATTTTCTCTGAGAAACATTTTTTTTAATGGGGAAAAATGAGCCCTCTCACAATGTATCAATGCAATATAAAAAAAAAACTGTTTAAAATATATTTCTTTGCAAAACATATTAAATGGATCATTATTTACATGAGATTTTCAGAAGTCATTATGGTCTATTGTGCAAATTTTAAACTGACACTAGAAAGGTAAATTATGTTTAGACAGCTTTCAAAAACTGGAGTTTTGATTCAATAAACCATAGCATCTCTTTGATATGCTGTTTTGTAATTCTTCAAATTATTTTGCAGCATATGCATAGCTATCATGATGCGGATGGATATTCATATTTAAATTATGAACTAAAGTAACCTTATACCTATGTATGCCAATGTTTCATATCAAGAAGAACAGAACTGAAAGAGCCATAGAGCAGAACACAGTATTTGAACACATTTTTACGGTGTTGTGATTTCTAGATTATCTCTGTGTTTGTTTGGCATATCTGCTGTGTCACTTACCAATTTATTGCCTCTCAGCTCCCAATGCACCCTTCAATATCATAAACCACAGAATTTGTTTAAGCATTTCTCCCTTAAAGTGAAAATGATGTTAAGCTTTCTCAGTAGAAGACACTGGCGGGAAACTGCAGGAGGAAGAGGCTTCCTGCAATTTCCAGCCCAGGCCAGGAGGGTCAACAGTGTGGGTATAAGAATATCTACTAGAAAATGTTCCTGTAGCCACTGGCCCAGCACTTGTCCTTTTCTGATCTTGTTGCCCTGACCTGGCAATATTTCCATAGACAGCCTGAATTCCCTGGGAAAGCTCTGCCTAGCTGGCCTGCATTCAACCACCTGTGTCCCAGAGGCTCACAACACCAAGTGGTTGCTTCTCCTGCCAGGTGCAGGCTCTGAAAGCCTTCCACCTCCACCAGCACCTGGACTCCCTTGCACTTCACACCCAGCTACCACGTGCTGATCTTTGACTCCTCATCTGCTGGCACTGCACTATAGAGGGTGGCATGTTTGTACAGCAGGGTCAGACAGCTCCAGCCTGGCCAAACCAGAGAGCATCTCTACTCTCCATTGCCAAACCATGCCTTCTCCAAGGGAAGTCTTCCAGGTTTGTAATTCCTTGGATGAAAGGTTGTCTTTCTGGGGTTGCTTTTATCTTACAGTTACATTTACCATAGTTATTTTTTTTAAAAAATATTAAACTACCCCCTCTTTAAACTACTGTATGGCTTCTATCTCCTAATTGAATCCAGACTGCTAGATTGGCTTTCTATAATTAGAAGTGAAAATTGTGGCTGGGCGTGGTAGCTCATGCCTGTAATTCTCTAAAAATCATTTTGCTATCATAAGGGTTATTACTTAGTGTGAATTACCTTTGTGCCAGGCAAACATTATCTAATTTAGTCCTGGCGAAAATCTTATAAAGTGAGTACTATTATCCCCATTTTACAGGTGAAGGAACTAAGCCTTAAACCTAGGAAAATGTACTCAGAGTCAAGTGACAGACTGGCTTGAAAACTGGTCCTCTCTCAATTCTATGGCTGTGTGTATAACTACTCACTATTTTGTAACCACCCCAAAACTTCACTGTCCATGAATACTTCACTTTATTTCTGTAACAACTGATGAACATAATACTTTTAAAGTTTTATTATTCAAATAGAAATTAAAACATTTCTAGAACGCATTACCCTGTAGTGCTTATATAGAGTAGAGTCTTTACCCTTTGAGCTTTCCTGGTTCTCCCAAATTGATATGATAACATACAGGTTCGTAAAAAAGAATGACATGCTTCAGAAGAGTATAGGGTTGTCTGGTAATATATGGGATGTGTAGTTACATTTAAATTTCAAATAAAATAATGATTTTTTTATGAGTATATCCCAAATAATACAGTTAGACTCCCCAAATCATTTTTTTAACCTAAAATTCAAATTTAACTGTGTGTCCTGTGTTTTTATTTGCTAAATCTGGCAAGCCTACAAGAGAAGGCCCCGCTTTGCCTGTTACTGTTACTGTAAGTTTCTATAATCTTATCACAACCAAAGTAAGCTTCAAATAAGAAAATATATCTAGGATACAATCCCACTTTTCAAATACATAAAGTTGTTGAAGAAGGCCATTCATCTTTTTTTTCTAAGATTTCTCAGAGACCCTAAGTAGATTTTAAAACTGAAATAAATTCCTAGTAGATGTAGTTTTATTATGTCATGACTTCTGATCCTATTCATTAGGGCTGGTAAAACTTTTAAGAGACCCCAAAACTTGCTGGGGCTATATGCTAAAACATGGCTATAAGAAAACTTTATGATCACATAAGAAAACAGATAGAAACCTGGCCCTTTTCTAGAAAACGCATGAATAATACACCTGTTGTTTAGCATAGATCAAGAAATAACCATAAAAGTGGCAAACCAGCAGCTCTCAGAGCTGCTCTGTCTATGGATAGCCACTCTTATTTTAAAAAATTTCTTAATAAACCTGAGTTGTAATTTGATTGCAGTGTGATCCGAGAGACTGTTATGTTTTCCACTCTTTTGCATTTACTGAGGAGTGATTTACTTCCAATCATGTAGTCAATTTCTTAATAAACTTGCTTTCCCTTTACTCTGTGGGCTAACTCTTAAAATTCCTTCCTGCACAAAGGCTAGAACTCATGTGGCCTCCAAGACTGAACCCCAGTTTTGGGTGTTCCCTGTGAAAAGAGCCACTGTCAATATTGTTATTCTCATTATGTGATGCTGAACTTAATCTTAAGGAATATAATGCTTTATATGGGAGTTTCATCATTTTTATTTTTCCGACTTATCAACAGAAGGGAAATCTTAGAAATATCTATCTACAGAGAAAGAGGAACCAAAATGGATCAACTGCTGAGTGGAACAATAGACTCCTTGTGGCCAGTCTAATTAAAAATTAATTCAAGTCCTCTGCATTAATTAAAAACATGTTATTGGAGATGGAGTTATGAAGACAGTGTACCAATAGAAGAGCTTATTGTCCTACTGGGTAGGATATATTGTAATATAGACAATTAGATTAAAGTATATAAGGTATCATGAATGAAATATACACAAGCTGTTATAGAAATAAGTAGATGAGTCCTGGACACAGATTGAATAATGGAAGATTACGGAAAGGTTGGCAAAGGTGTTTGAGTTCTGACGGCTGAGTAGGTATTTAGTTGAATGAGAAAAAGAGAGTTGTAGGCATATTCAGAAGCTTCTTCAAAGGTAAATGGGTGTGGAAAAAAAGCAGGCTCTTTGGGAATACAGTAAGGATTTCCATAAAACCAGAGCATAGCATTTGAGGCATGGGGTTAAGTAGGGCCGGTGGAAGAGATTACGATGATGAGTGTGTCCCCTAAGCCTTGGAAAGATATTTAGATGTTTTCATCTTGACTTTTTTGTGTGTTTTTTTTTTTTTTTTTTTGGAAATATGATTTTGTCTTCTGGTTAGAGAATAGATTGGAAAAAGACAAGATTGGAGGTGGAATGAGTATTTCTTCATAAATAAAAGGAAAAGCTAATGTCACATATCTATTTTTTGCTAGACACTGTCCTAAGCATTTAATACATATTCTCTCTCTTCATCATTATACCAACCCTTTAGGGAAGGCAGTAGCATTATCACAATTTTAAGCTGAGATTTAGCAAAATGAGAGGATTACTCAAGTCATTAGAGTCTGGACTTTAACTTTTTATTTTCCTCCATACCTATGGATTAAACAATTTAAACAATACTATAATGCCTTGTTTTTAGCTACATCAGCAATTGGCTTTGCCAAATAACTTAGATGAGAACAGTTGAGAACATGAACTATGTCAGTGCCACTGCAGAGGAGAGAATAGATGGAAGTAACACAGAAAGGTGAGTAACGGATCTTGACGTGGAAAGGGTGGGAAGAAAGAGACATCTTAATCTTTGGAATCTGTACTGTTAAAGAAAGAAAACAGAAGTAAAAAAAAAAGTGAAAGTAGTAAGATAATACATTATCTTTGGGGTGTGTTTAATGTAGGATAACCATCCGATATTCAAATGGAAATATCAAGTAGGTATTGAATATACACTTCTGAAATTTAGGAGAGAATTTTAAGTGGGAGATACAGATTTGGAAGTCTAATATTCAAGGTAATACTTGAAGTCTTGAATTTAAATAGGATCACCCAAGGATAATGTATAGAAAGAAAGATGAAACGTTAGGGAAGGCCCTGAAAAATGCTGCCACTTAAGGCACAAATGAAGGAAAAGAACCCTCTGAAGGTAGTCGAGAATAAATGTCCAAAGAAATAGGAAAAAAGCAGAAGACAGTAGTATCCTAGAAGCAAAGCAAGAAGAAAGTTTCTGTAATGAAATGCCACAGAGAAAACCAGAAATAGAATGAGAAATGTGTGTTTTGGCTTTAGCAACATAGAGGTCATTGACTAGAAGAGGGACTGCTGGTACACATTTCAGATAATACTAAGGTGAATGCATGAGATGTGAGGCGGGATGCACATAGAGAAAACAACTATTTCAAGACACTTAACTATGAAAGAAACGTGATAGCTGGAGTCAAGGAGGGTTTTTTGGTTAAGATTATAGACTTGCAAATGTTGAAACGAAACTGCCACGTCATTTTGAGACTAGACGTTAAGATACAGGAAATAAGTGACAAAACCCTGAAGGAAGGAAGTATAGATGGGAGGCTTCAAACATCACAGAGATGGCTCAACTTTGATACTGATCCAACCTAAATTATGAAAACAAAAATATGTCTATATGTGCATGTCTATGTATGTGTGTGTGTGTGTGTGTGTGTGTGTGTGTATATATACACTATCTATATAATCTGTGTATCTATGTTATATAGATATATATAAATAGAACACATTTCTATATAGAAATATCCATGTATTATCTAATATGTCTAGATTATCTATATAGTAGATATATAATATATAGTTATATAGAGAGATAAGAAATGTCTCTATATAATTGTTAATATTCATATGCTATATATTAATATTCAAATATTTCTATTTAGAAACATATATTAATATATAATAGTGTATTAATTTTATATATGAAATATATATAGCCTTTATAAATATCTGTATAAAAATACATTTATATAAAGATATTTATATCTTTATGTATAACATGTTAGCTCTTTATTTCTATGTAGAAATATCTATATTACTATAGACAGATATTTTATATACAGATATTTCTGTATATAAATATCTATATGTAATATAGATAGAAAGATATATAGAAATATCTCCACATATATATGGAGAAAGAGAGAAAGAAAGAGAGAGGTGGAGTTTGTTTTCAACATGCAGAGTTGTCATTAGCCTTGCATGGTTTTCCTTGGCATAAAAGTCTTTCTGATGAACATTCCAATTGCCTGAGATTTGTAAACCCATGTTTAGGAATTTCTAATTTCCTGTTTAATGTTCTCCAGGTCCTATACATAACAGAAGTTGGTGAATATTCAGAAGAGCACAGCTCTAATGTCAAAATTGCAGAGAAAGCAAAGTACACACATTTCAGAGCATAAAAGGATATAGATACCTACATTTATGTAGACTGTAAGTCACATGAAGGTAAGAACTATACCAAATTGTTCTATCTATGAATTAACCCACTTTTCAATGCTATACAGTTAAATAAGATAGTTTGAGAACCATATTTATCCTCAGCTGCTATCTTGGGAGGATTGCATTCATATTCCGTAACATTATTTATATAAGAGCTCTATCATCTGAACTGATTCCTTCCAACATTAAACCAACCCCTCTCCCCAAAATAAGCCCTTTCTCACAACAGAGTATTCCAAGTTTCACTGTATTTCTCATTTTTTTAATACTCTTTCTTTTCTTTCAATTAACTCCTTTCTACCTCCTGTAGTTTCCAAGGTGGACCTTTCAACATCAATTTGAAGGCTATGACCTAGGACCACATTGAGATAACTCTTTTTCACTATTTTGACACAATTAAAATAGGTTCTGGCTTCAGAAAAAAAAACAATCAACATAATATACATTAGCTCTCGTTTCCTTATAATTTTTGAGATTCAAGTGATGACATAGTGCTTTATCGTCAGCTACATCAGCAGTTAGCTTTGCCAAGTGAGGTTGCTAGCTCTTCTAAATGCAAATTGAAAAGAGGAGGAAAAAAAAAGGATCAAAGCATTAGTAGGCAGCAAAATGATACGGTACATGGCCAACGAGGTAATAGCCTTTATTGCAAGCTACCCAGTGCTCCACAGATGGAGAGTTATCATACCAATAATGTTCCATGTAAGACCCAATTCCCCTTGTGTTGCTATCTCTGGGCAGGGGCAAGTCTGGAGTGGGAGATAAAGAAACCCCTCAGTAAACCAGTAGTAAGTATCCTTCACTATTTCCTGTGGAAGTACTCACTGACCAGGCTGTAAGAGTATTAGGGAGGGTGTGCATAATATTCAGTGCTTCTAACTGTGAACACTTGGCAACAGGAAAGAATCTGCAGTGCCCTCTTCATTCACAAAGGACAATATGCCTATATATTATCAAACAGTGGATATTAGAACATCCCATCTATTTTTAGAGGTTTATTTCATGTCCATAAAAACATTCCCATTTTTCTCTTCCTGAAGGGTGCTGCTTGAACTGAAACTGCCAGTGACTTTCCACATCCCTCATCCTATTTCATTACAGAAACACTCATAAAGACACAATTTTCTCCTATCAATAAATATGTTTGATGTTCTATAGAAGTTCTATGTAACACATGCAGAACAATGGAGTCAGATTCTGGGATAAATTATTGCCTCAACAACTTTCAGTGACGAGGCTGCCTCTGGATGCTCTCCTGTGGATGTGATGTGGATGCTCAGTGTGAAAGCAGGATGAACAATAAAGCCTGTGAGTAATAATCGTAAATCCCGAATAGGCATTACCTTTCCTTAAGACATTTTTAAACCCTTTGAAAAAGAAGACTATAAGGTGCAATCCGCTTTTAGGGGCATTCTAATCTTTAATACATTTAGTTAAAGTGTGAAGTGGAGCAAGCCTGGGCTGGGGTGCTTCTTTGATGCAGCAGCATGCTCAGCTAGCAGCTCTGCATGGAGAGTGATGGCGTGATGGAAACAGCGTGGGCTGCTTGTGGTGTTGTGGACAGGGCCTCATTATTTATTTTATTTAGGTTTGTTTTATTTTTACAATATATTCCTCTTAGAGGATTCTACCATCCTCTACCTATAAAGTAAGGCAAGTAAGCTTTGGCACCCAGTCACCCATACTGAACAGAGGCAGGGAGACCTGGCCATCTCTACAAAGTAAGAAGAGGTTTACAAGTATTGTTATTTGCATATATGTTGCCTTTCACAATTTACCAGCTGTCTCAAAGCACAGACTCTACATAGAAAGTATTAGAGAACAAGAATAATTTGATGTGACTTGTTTATAAGACAGGCAATTAAAAGGGACTAATGTTTTTCAAATTAGACCATTAGATCTGCTATATTCAACTCTGATTCTACCTGTTTAACACTCATTAAATATAAAATTCAGGGTGCTGACTGCCAAGATAAACAGGTTTATTTTCTGCTTTTCTTATTTTCTCACAGAAAGACACATATACCATGCAATCAAGCAGTAATTTCAGAACTAGTCACTTCATGTGGAAAACATCATGCTGAATATATCTCCACTAGTACAGTCGAGCTAAGCCCGTGATTAATATACAGTAGATAAAAGTTTTTCTTTTTTTAATCTTCATTTTGTATCATTTACATATTGTACAAATAAAATGTTACTGCATCTCAGAAGAAAAAAGATTTACTAAAATGTCTGTCAACAAAATCTCATAGTAATTCGTCACTGAATTTCTGTTATGCTGCATTTCTCATGAAGCTTAGTACAAGTTCAGTGAGAATCACTGAAGCCCACCATCAGGTAAGTTCTGATAATTGCTTGGATCACAGAGAAAAGTTCATAAGGTCAATTCTAAGTATTGGTAAAATATATTTATAATGCTTAAATAACAAAGATACAGTAAGGCAGAGATCATTTTTAAAGATCACCCTAGCCTGGTATACATTTTACATATTTGGTAAAGGGATAAATACTGCTCAGGAGTCTCAGAACAGGGGTTTTTATTACATGTAGCAGCTCCACCAGTTATTTGTTATTGCAGCTTTAAAAGAAAAGATTCTAAAAGCTCAGGTAGAATGCCATTAGTATACAGCCCCAGGTTCTAGAGATTTCATGTCATTGAGACAGGTAACCTATGCCTCCTTCAATGAAAAATCAGATAGAGATATCCAGTTTGCTACTCGGCATGGTAATAGAAAATGTTAGCTTAGGCATTCAATCAGCCATACCAAATTGGGGTAAAAGACCTAGCTAAATCTATAAAGAAAGAAGATATTTATAAATATTATTATCTGCCTGTATGTTGCCTTTCACAATTTACCAACTTACTTTCACTTAACTCATTTCATGTAATAATCATATTGAGGCAAGATACTATTTTTGTGCTTTTATTATTAGCATCTCCTTTGCATAAATCAAGAAACAGACACTTAAAAGAAACTGGGTGGTTCTTTCAATGTTGCACAATGAGGATGTTTTAGAACAAGGAGTTGGTCACTTCTTTAACTCCCGCCAATCACCACTTTACTAACATCTACATATTATCACAAAATGATGCTTTCTCTTTTCCAAACCCCTCATTAGAAGCTATGCTATTTGGAAGCATGCAGTATAACAACGGGTCTTTTTCCAGTATCGGCAATAATGTCCAGTACTTGACAGGCACTCATTGAGGGTTGAAACATTGAATCACTGGATAAATAAATGAGTACCTCATATCACCCCCTCTCTAGTAACGCCTTTGATTATTGATTCATTTCTTACTAAATACCCAGCACTGTGTCACACTGTGGGAAATAAATGATACAACAATCAATTACACAGTTACTCCTGTGTGGTACAACGGCCAGCCTGCTGCCATCTGGATGCTTGTTACAAATCCAAATTCCTGGGTTCCATCCCAGATTTGCTGAATTAGAATCTCATGTATACGGAAACTTGAAAAGCATTGCACAATACATTGACAATCGACTTATAAAAACAAGTCAATGAATTTAAAAATAGCCCTTTCAAGGAACAGTGCTTCTTACAACTATTCTACAATATTTTTCCTGTACAAGGTCTCTCAGATTGCACAAAACTAAAATTTTGAGTAAGTGGCAAAATAAGAACATGTAAATGAAAATTCAAAACTTGAGGAAAAAAGTGAGCTAACTTTGTGGGTCTTGCAAACTAAAAACGCATCTGTGGGAATATGGGCTCATGAAAAGCACTAATCATTAGAGCAAATCAGACATGGCTCTACCAATGATCTGGCAGTCATCAATCAAGTGTCCTTTATAACTATGGTTATGTAGAAAATGAAAATACTTATTTCCAGTAGTGGACAAAGCAAGTCTTAATTAATTGCCATCATCTAACATTTTATTAATACATTTAATTATTTTTTAAAATTAGACTATTAACTGTACTACCTTCCTCTCTTCTGCTAGTTACTATTTCTATTACTTTGTATTCCAACAGCTAGTGGGTTTTTTAATTTTTTTTTTTTTTTCTGACATGGAGTCTCACTCTCTTACCCAGGCTGGAGTACAGTGGCATGATCTTGGCTCACTGCAACCTCAGTCTCTCAGGTTCAAGCGATTCTCCTGTCTCATCCTCCCCAGTAGCTGGGATTACAGGCATGCCCCACCACGCCTGGCTCATTATTTTTGTGTTTTTAGTAGAGACAGGTTTTTGCCATGTTTGCCAGGCTGGTCTCAAACCCCTAACTTCAGGTCCTCCACCCACGTCCACGTCGGCCTCCAGAATTGCTGGGATTACAGGCGAGAGCCACCACACCCGCCTTTGTTTCCGTAGCTAGTGTTTTTAACTACGGTAACTATTTTGCAACTGTCAAAGCCCAGCTTACTGAAACTCAATGAATGCAGAGTTAAAAAGCGCAGTTTACTTACTTTCTCAAACGTATTTCAGTGGGATCTATTCAATACTGGCAAACTAAATCAGATTTCAGGAGCTTCCAAAAGACTCAGTTCTCAGAGTTCTGCCATATTTCTTTAGGGTCAGTTGTTACAAATTAACAGAATATATTCTTGGGGAAAAAGTAGGGATTTTAGAGTCAAATGGAGTTGGGAGTTACCTGTTGGCTAACAGCAATGTGGCCGTGGGTTACTTATTAAGTGTGCTTTTCTCTAACATTTGGTCAACACAGTATTAAAGAAGTATTGCAAGAAAGAAAAATAAATACTTGCCTTGTGCCTGCTGAAGTACAGGACCAAAAATCATCACTGTTGTTAAATGACTCTTAAATCCACAGTGATGACTTTTAAGCCTAGAGGGGAAGTCAAATTATTGGAAATCACCAAGTCAGTAAAGCGTGTAAGAAGTGCTTGGACCTGCCTTTACCCAGTCCTTATCCAGTTTTGTTTCCACGGTATGACATCTCCTTCTAAAGTTGGAGGTGCATCACAGTGGGGATATAGACAGTACACACAACACCAGGGGAGCGTGGACATAGGCAAGGGAGCCGAAGCACCCACCGGAGTGCAGAGATCCCAGGTAGAACAAGAAGGCCCGTTGGCGGGTGTCCGAGGTGCTGCTCAAATGCGAATACCCATAGCTGCTTATAGCCTGGAGCATCCTGTTAGAGTGGTTAGAAGTAGGCCTTGGCATTATATTAATAGTACCAGCAGCTGTCTGGGAGCTTCTGTCTGTTCTTAACCATACGCAGCTCCAGCTCCAGTGTCCTGTTTGGACCCTACCACCCACCAGATCCTCTGAATTATAGTTAAGTGATTTTCTGACCAAATATTGCCCCTCAATTTTTTTTTTTTTTTTTTTGGTAGAGTGAGGGGAGGATGGAATTCAAAATAAAAACCAAAAGAAATGGGATAACCCAAGGGCTCAAAGTCTTTGATAGTACAAATAGTATGGGTCACAACAAGGGAATTAGGAGGCCATTTTGGGACTTCTCTTCACATGCAACAAGAAGGGACACTTTATTTGAAGGACCAGCAAAGTGAAGAACAGTTAATTGGAGAAAGAATGGAGGCAATTATAACATGTCTCTGGCTTGTTTAGGGAACAAGCTTTCTGGCAGACATTGGTAAAGATTTTTCTTTAGAACGGGAGTCAACAGACTTTATCTGTAAGCACTACACAATAAATAGTTTTGCTCTTGCAGGCCATAAACTTTTTGCTCCAACTATTGAGTTCTGCCTTTGTAGCACAAAAACAGCAATCAACAATAGGTAAGTGAAAGAACATGGTTGAGTTCCAATTGGACTTTACTTGCAAAACTAGGCACAGAATTGGATTAGACCTGTAAGCCACGGTTCACCAACCTGTGGTCTAGAATAAAAAAGTTTAAAATGAGAAAACATCCAGGATGTTTCTAGCCCCACTCTCCACTAGCCAGAGCAGTTGCCTGATTTTTATTCTCTCTCATATAACTCAGAAAATCTCTGCAGGTGGTAGTGCTGTGCTTCAGTGTGGGTAGGGTGCTAATAGTAATGACTATTTTTATAGTGACGCTTGCAAAGCAGACTCAAAGTTAAGGCTTTGTGTGATTTTATACCCTGCTGTTTCTCAGCAACCAGCATACTGCCTAACAAGTCAGAGGATTTAATAAATTTGTAATAAAGAAAAGCCATTCACGTACGTGTAAATTCTTACTTCAGAACTACTGGAGGAAAATCGATCTCAAACGGCTTCAAATATAGAAACCTGTGTTGGGACTTTTAGTAGAATGATTTGATTAAAGTTGGAAAAAGAAGAGGAAGGAAGGAAGAAAGAGAGGGTGGGAGAAAAGGAAAGAGGAAGAGAAAGAGAAAGAAAGAAGAAAAGGTGATTTTTCTTAAAAGTTTCACAGTCAGATATGTTTTAATTCATTGATGAGAACTGAGTATTTATAACACTTAAGTACCGTACATATAATATTTAATCTAAAACTGAAACAAATCTCCCTAAGGTAGGGTTAGGGCTACCCAGTGTAGAGCTAAGAACAAATTTTTAGTGTTAAAATGAAATGGCTTGCCCCAAATTAACAATTCATATAAACACTAATGTAGACATCCTTAATCCAAATCTGTTTTTTTCACTGAGATAAAATACTATACAATCAAGGGAAAGGAGATGAAGGAAAAATGGGAGAAGCAAGTTAAATGACACAAAATCGTCAACATGAAATATTAATTTAATATGAATTTCAAGATAATTTAGAAATAGTATAAGACAGACTGGGAGCTTTCCCAAATTCAAGGAAAATTAAATTCTTTTTTTCAGGCCCTGCATGATGGCTCACACGAGTAATCCCCGCATTTTGGGATGCCAAGTCAGGCAGATCACTTAGGCCAGGAGTTCGAGACCAGCTTGGCCAACATGGCGAAACCCTGTCTCTACCAAAAATTACAAAAATTAGCCGGGGGTGCATCTGTAGTCCCAGCTACTGGAGAGGCTAAGGCAGGAAAATCGCTTGAACCTGGGAAGTAGAGGTTGCAGTGAGCCGAGATCAGGCCATTTCACTCCAGCCTGGATGGCATTGTGAGACCATGTCTCAAAAAAATCTCTGTTGCAGATGCAATACCAAAGTCCATGGCAGATGCTTAGTGAATCTCCTGCTTAATTTGCATATATTCCATTTGTTTGTCATCTATGTTAATAACGTATTACTTTGCTGTAATGAGAGAGCTAGAGATCAATGAATCAATTTGAATCCACTTGATGGGATTTCTCTCTAAAAGATAACTACAATTTTATAGCAGTAGAAGTTCATAGCATTTTCCCTTCTTCTCTGTAATGAGGGGCTGGAGGGTCAGGTAAAAATAAAGCGTAAGACAAACTCTATTTTAACAAATAACACTTAAATTGCTTTGTACAGTTGTTGAATAGCCGAATTCTTTCTATTTTTTCTAATAGAGACGACAGGAGACAATGGCAGAGGGAGACAGCTTTCCCAGAAAGATTAGCATGGTTTCAAAATGTGAAGCCATTTGAGATTAGATCTTCCCCAACAGTTCTGAAGTATGAATTTGCATGCATGTGAATGACTTTCCTGTATTACAAATTCATTACATTCTGTGACTTGTTAAGCACTATGCTAGGTGCTGAGAAACAGCAGGGTATAATAGAGATTAGAGAAGTTAGAGAAAAAGTGTATGTTAGAGAGAGAGAAGTAACCAAAACTTCTATTTTACAACATATAATTTTTTTAAGTGGCACATTAATTTACTCAAGAAAGTTGGATACTCTTCAACAACTACTTCAAAAATATAATAAACTAATATTCGCATATTTACATTTAACATGTGATTTCTTTTGGCTAGTTTTCCCACTTATATTTTTTCTCACAAATCTGCATCCTAAAATCTTAATCATTAGTTATCTCTCTTTATGATACCATATAAATGTAGGCTTTAGCTGACACTATTTCTTAGTTTTTCTCCTTCCTGGGGCCCCATTTGCTCTCTCCAATCACCTCACCATGACACATGTGTGGCGACTCCTATGTCTGTGGCCCACTCTGAGGACTCTCTCCAAGAGTTCAAGAGTCAAAACGCACTCTAGTTTTGCTCTTGCAGTGGTTTATTCCATATCCTACCAGCAGCTCAAAATCAGCATGTCTAAAAAGGCAATCATCTCCCAGGTTCTCTTTTTCTTGTTCACCATTTCTGTTGCCACTTTTGATATCTCCCTACATATCTTCAGGATCCATTCTGATGAATTCTCAGTTGCTACATCTCTTTCACTTCTTAGCTTGCCATTGGTCTTTAGGGTCTGCACACAGCTACTACACAGTTCCTAGAACAGCTCAAATCCTTCCCCTTCCCTTGGCAAAAGCTTTATTATTCCAAAGATATTTTAAAAACTCTTAAAGAGAGAAAATAACTAACAATTACGATTTTCTTTTTCTAAGTAGAATGAAATTAAATTTTATTTGTATAGCATATGACAAAATGAAGCAATTCAGAAAGGTCTGAGATTATCAGCCATGCATGCCAACATTATCCTTAGTAATCTTCAAAACAGAGAATCTATGTATAAATAGTCATAAGGTAGTCATTAATGCATACATTTTAAATAATTTTGAGGTGTTTTATAATAAAGCCTAGGGAGGGAATGCAAGACCATTAGTCCAAAATTAAGAAAGAAAAATCAAATTGTAAAAGGTGAAGAGGGGGAAATTAAGCAGAAAACTATCTATGAAATAACTTCCAATTAATCTTCTATCTGAAGAAAAAAGGCTTGAATATAAACTAAAAGACTGACAAATAAATGTATATTTATGTTTTACGTTTAAAGGATATTCTTGTTTATGTGTATCTACTATTTTATAAATTCCATGCTTTTCAGAAATTTCAGTTAACCAACCAATAAGATCCCAATTGTGAAAACAAGAGAGCAACCCGTGCATTGAGATGTGGTGAGGGGTGGAAATAGTAGCATAAAACTTAGTTCCAAGCAGAAGTGGATACACCACGTAGCTAATAAAGCTTACACTTCAAAGCTCTGAACTTTGATGAGGCTCTTCCACAGCCTTGTACCGAATTTTGTTTTCACAACTTTTAAAAATTGTTACTTTGAAATTCTGCGGTGCATGTGCAGAATGTACAGGTTATATAGGTATACACGTGCCATGGTGGTGTGCTGCATCCATCTCCCCATCATCCACATTTTCTTTATAAATACTGAAAGAAGCAGAAGTTCCCAATACCTACCTCCTTCTTAGCAATCTTAAAAGGCAAGTCCTAATGACTATTTATCAATGATCTTCTCAAGTTTTTCCATGATTACATAATATCAATAGGTCTATGAAATTTCTATACATTTTTATAGGGATAAAATCATCATGTATATCTATATATCACTTGAGGCCAGGAGTTTGAGACCAGCCTGGCCAACATGGTGAAACCCCATCTCTACCAAAAAATACAAAAATTAGCAGGGGTGCATTTATATAATGATATATGCACCCCCGGCTAATGATTATGTGTGTGTGTGTGTGTGTGTGTGTGTGTGTATTTTATTATAAATAAAATACGTATAATGATTTACATATGGAGTTCTGTGGATATATAACACTTTATGTGTGTGTGTGTGTGTGTGTGTGTGTGTGTGTATATATATATATATATATATATATATATATATATATATATACCTGTGTATATTTATTATACTTTGGATATTTAGTTATTTAACTATATATATCATTATGATAAACCACCTGAAATGCCACTTCCTTTATTTTGTTTTCTTCATTCTTCTATTAGCAAGTGTGTCTTCTTCCATAGGCCAGAAAACTCTCTTTGAATCTTTATTATTACATGTATAACAGGAAGTTGACTGGAATTTGGGGATATATTTAGACTTGTGGCTAAGACCTATAGCTGAGAAATTAAATTCACAAAATACTTCACTTTAAGGTTCCTACACCCACCAGCCCTGAGGGACAGCCTATTCCACACTAGAATTACTGAGAAGTGACAGATAAGAGAACTGGGTCTAACAGAAACCAACAACGAACTCCCTACTGCTGTCTCTATCCTTATGCCAGTGGATGGAAGAGGATAAGGAGAGAGGAAAATGTCTTTTGGGGAAAGGAATAGGTTGTTTCCCTTCTGAATTCAAACCATTAGAGACAGATGATTGAAAAGAATTACCCAAAGCTACACTGAGAGCTTACAAGAAAGAGAAAACACACTGTATGTCACAGTGGGTATCGGCTTAGGCAGTGATCTTGGCTCCTTATGTAGCAAGAGAGTGGGGAAAATGAGAACAGGTGAGACTGGACAAAGTAAAAAAACTTCCAGAAGGGAAAAGTTTAAGGCGTCAGCCTCCCTTTGTTTCCAGCTTTTGAAAAGTAAGGAAGATCGGTGCCACGTGTGTCCCTGGATCTGAGAGTTATGCTAGCAGGAGATTGGGATTTGGAAACACAGGTTTCCTGGGACCACCACAAGAAAAAGGATTATATGGAAACACATGGATAAGGGGAGATGCACCAGCACAAGTTCAGCCAGAAGTAGTGGCCAGGTGTTTTACAGGACTTACAAATACTGAAGTCTGCTGAGTGAAGATAAGCTCTTCTTTACGGGGCTAGGTTGGAGGTTGCCACCATTTTCATTTAGGTCACAGACATCGGGCCACGTGTTAGTTTTATATAGCAAAGAAAAAGAATTGATCTTTTCCAGTTACCTAAAATGAGACTTGCTCTTTTTCTGATTTTCCCTCTCATTATCTTAAAAAAGAAGGCAAGGAAAGGATGGTTTCTAAGATCCAACCAATGCCCCACTTTCCCTTCACCTTTTACTTCAAGTCCCTGAGGGTACAGCAGGAGCCTGAAGTGAGGGGAGGGAAGGGAACGAGATAAGAATTGACCTTGAAATTGTAAATTGAACTGAAATTAGGCTTAAAGACTTGAATGAAAACTTTTATTAGCCCAAATTGGGGACAATTTGTGAAATTTGAGTAAAATGCCACTCACAGAGCTGTTGAAAAAGGTGGCGGGGCGTGGAGGGGGGGTCAGCACACAAAATCTGGGAGGAAAATAGTGACTGGAAGATAAAGATATTCCATGCTCACACTCCAAATAGTAGTATCAATAAATTGATTTTATAATATTCACATATTAAATTTTATTACATTTATTTAAATAAGCTTCTGATGCTACAAATAAGACTGTAAACTTTTTAGGGTCAGAAATTAGATGTTATAAATATTTCCCAGGACCTAGAATGTACTTATATATGAAAGATGTTCAATAAATATTTGTCAATTAAAACATAGCAGTCAAAGTGGAGTCAATTAGAAAACAATTAAAGAGGATAAAATACAGGAATAATGGATGCATAGTATGTAAATCCCTTTCATTTTCAATGCCTTTAATGAAAGGGGCCACCAACTATAAAGAAGCAGACATGACTCTGTCATTTAAAAGCAATAAAGACTGTTGCAAAAGATCAAGAGCAGAGCATTTGTAATCACATAGACAAGGATTTAATCCTCAGTTCTATTTCTTAGCTGTGTGGTCCTTAGATAAGTACGTCATTCATTAAAAAAAAAAGAGTAAGGTCCGGTTGGGCTATAAGCTCTCTTGTTACTCTCAGGTACAAAACTCTACAAACTATGAAAATATGCAGCAAGATACAGCTGAAGGAATGATTACATCATAGTCCTTATAATCTGTATCAGTAGTTTCATTTGACATGCGCATAAAACCACAAGTTATTCTTTCAAATGTTAAATTGGACTCATTTGGGTAAAAGCAAGCTGCAAGTTTTCCTTGGTTCACTGAGGTTTTGAAGCAGCGCTCTTTATTCAAAGTGTAGGGCCTTTTTTCTTATTTTCTAAACATAGTCTGTAATATTCAGCAGGTTTCAGAGTTGTATTATGAAAGAAAATACAAGTCAAAGAGGTTCAGCCTCATCCCTCACCCGGCGTAGACAAAAACCATGTCAGGGAACACAGGCAAAGGAGCAACTTGCCATCTCTGTATTCTAAGTGCATCTTCTCCTGTCAGTGTTGATGATCTTAGACACAGCAAAGCATAAAAACAACTATCTAAAATTAGTAGGAAGCATCGTCCTACAATAGAAAAACAATCAGAGCCTCATTTACACCACAAGCACAAATCACCTGATTCAGCCATTTGCTGGGCAGTTATTTTAATTATTAGAAAATATAAGTAATTAGAAAAGATAAATCATCACACGTCAATAAAGAATTGGTGTTGACACTAATTCTAAGGAGCTCACCACATGATATAAAAAGTAAGGTTTATACTAGAAAAAGAGTTTGACAATAAAATGAATTCCCCAAAACATGGCAAATCATTCCAATACAAAAGATACTAGGAGCAAACAAGCATAACAGAAAAGAGTTCATAATATGTCCACATGAAAACTTGTATGTGCATGTTCACAGCAGCATTATTCACAATAGCCATAAAGTGGAAATAATCCATGGGCCCATAAACCGGTGAATGGATAAACTGGTGACTATCCAGATGATGGAATATTATACAATCATCAAAAGTGATGAGGTATGAATACAGTCCATGTTTCAACATGGATAAACTTTGTAAACATTATACTAAGGAAACAAAACCAGACAAAATAGGCTACATGCATATGATTCATGTAAATGTTTCTGTTTATAAGAAATGTCCAGATAGGCAGATCTTTTGGGGTAGAAAGATTATTGATTGCCAGAGTTGGGGAGGAGAGGATGAAAAGTGACTTTTAATCATTATTTCGGTTGGGAGGGGGTATTAAAAATGTTTTGAAGTGAGATAGTGGGGATGATCATATAATCTTGTAAATATACTAAAACAACTAAATCATTCACTTGCAAACAGTGCACTTGATGGTGTGTACATTTTTTTTCTCAAAAAAGGTATACATTTTTAAAAGTAAAAAAGAGAGAATGTTAAAATGTTGGCTTCCTTCATTTTTTGCTTTGACACACCTTTTATGTAGGACAAAAACCCTGACCTCAAGAATTATACCAGGTGGCTCAATAGGATGCCTGAAAAACTATACAATAAATGAGACAGTTCCACAGGTATAAATACAGATAAAGATGTAACTATTGCACTATGGGAGGTAAGAATGATTTGGAAGACTTCCCAGAGGATGTGATTTTGAGCAAGTATTAATGAATCAGGAGGAATTGTTAGGTTTGAATGGAGAGAGATTTCATGGAGAAGGAACAGTAAGATCTAAGAAACAGAACGTCCTTGGGAAACATTATGCTAAATGAGAAGGTATGAAACATAAAAGATGAAATTAGAAAGAGAAGCTGCCTAGGCATGGTGGATCACGCCTACAATTCCAGCACTTTGCAGATCACTTGAGGTCAGGAGTTCAGAGCCAGCCTGGCCAACATGGAGAAACCCCATCTTTACCAAAAATACAAAAATTAGCCAGGTATAGTAGTGGGCACCTGTATTCCCAGCTACTCGGGAAACTGAAGCAGGAGAAACACTTCAACCTAGGAGGCAGAGGTTGGAGTGAGCCGAGATCGCACCACTGCACTCCAACTCACTCTCACTGAGCAAGAGAGTGAGACTCTGTCTCGGGGACGGACGTACATACGTGCATACATACATACATACATAAAGAGAGGTGGGTAGGGAAATTAAAGTTGACACTTGCCGAGGAATTTGAAGTATAGTTTATAGACTGTAGGGAGTCACCAAATATCAAAAAGTTCACACGACTTCCAAAATCTAGGCATGTTTTCAAAATAACACATATATTAATTCCTTGCATTGCCACCACATATAGAATCTAGTTATAAGGTTAAAAGTGATTATAGCAAAGATTATTTATTTATAGCTATCATAAGCAAGGAGTCTGATTCTCTCTCAGTGAGAGAGAGCTCTGGCTCACTCTCTCTGCTCTGTCTGGTTAATCTTGTTAGTCATGTTCTAAGGAAAGTCATAATTAAAAATATTTCCTAAAAGTTGTAGGTTACCTCATGTATGTATAGTTACAGGGTAAGGCTCAATGAATGTAGAACAGGAGGGAATCTACTATACTAATCACAATTTTTTTTTCTTTTTTAGTAAAATCATCTGCTTAAAATTTAGAAAGTTCATTTCCATGAAGACTATTTCAGGATAATGTGATGTCTCTTCCAGTGCAAATCACTAACGTAAATAGATTGTATATTCATGCAGTATATCTCACCTAAACAACCACATGTATGTAAATCACCAAGTTGAATTAGAAGTCTATGTGATTAACTTTTCCCTTTTATGATACTGCTGCCAAGGTGTGGCGGGGGTGGGGGGGGCATGTTATCTGAATATGAACTTTCATGAGATAGAGATCACATATTGGATCTTAATTCTTTTTACTTTTATTTTAAAAATGGTATCTATTACTAGATAGCAATATGTTCATCTTGACAAAAGCAGCTTCAATTGTGTGGCCAAAAATCCTACATCATCATAAACGGATGATATTCCTTACCAAATTATTGTATGCCAAAACTCTGTTCTAATATGCATGTATCAAAAATGTTGGTGGATAAACTGAAATTACCATAAACATTACAGTACTTAAAAATACCTAATGTGGCATTTGGTAAATAATAACTCATCAACAAATGTTAATTTTTTTTTCTTTTCCTGATTTTTTTTTTTTTTTTTAATGGACTCTTGCTTTGTCATCCAGGCTGGAGTGCAGTGCTGCAATCTCGGCTCACTGTAACCTCTGCCTCCTGGGTTCAGTGATTCTCCTACCTCAGCCTCCCAAGTGTCTGGGACTACCAGCATGGGCCAACACACCCAGCTAATTTTTTTTTATTTTTAGTAGACACAGGGTTCCACCATACTGGCCAAACTGGTCTCAAACTCCTGACCTTGTGATCCGCCCACCTTGGCCTCCCAAAGTGCTGGGATTACATGCATGAGCCACTGCGCCCAGCTTGTTTTCCTGATTTCTTGAATGAAATAATATGGGGAAGAAGTGGTCATTGTTAATATTAATTGCAACGCTTGAAATATCAGTGCAGAAAGGCTGAAGCAATAAATGAGAGCAATGACAAAAATAATTTATACGTGAGATTGTGTGTGTGTGTTTCTGCTATTGCTAATTCAACAATTTGCTGACTATTTAAAATCCACATAATTGCTTCTACCATAAGAGAAAGGAAATAAATGCTTGATCTTATCTTTACCAGATAAAATTCTTGTTCTATCATACAACCACCAAAATATGAATGCAAAATAAAATATCTTTCTCAGCTGTTTCTATCTTGTCAAAAGATAAATCCAAGAAGCAGTCAATTCTAAGTCTCAAGAGTCATATCTTATTTGAATAGATTTCTGTGCATACTATATATATACTTTCATTTGAATGGGTGTAGAGTTAAGTGTATAACATCCCACTGTGTTAATGGGAACTCTAAGTACCAGTTCCCACAGTGCAGGGATTACAAGTTACTTTTATGTTGAGTACTTGTGCTATTTTGAATAATAGCTACATTGTGGGATAACCAGTCAGAGGGGTAAGACATATGTTTAAAGCTGTAGGTTACAAAGAAGAGATTTAAGATAAAACAAAGATATGTGAAACACGAAGGGATGGATTAGATGTTTAACAATATATTGAGTGAATGGTATTTATTGTCTGAGCAAGAGGATATATTCATATTCTTACTTTCTTTAAATGGATTAGACCAGTGAAATAGTATCCACCTATCTATGGCTAAGAGGGGCATTTGTAGGCACGCAAATTGGAATAAGCCTATAAAGCTTCTTTTTTTTTTTCTAAGATATAAGATCATCGATAGAAAATAAAGAAAAATCCTTATGTCTGAGAGGTGTATGCTTTCAAAGTACATGGAGAGCATACTGTATGTTACCTTTTGGCCTTTCAACAGCTTGACAGTGGAAGAGTCTGCTGAATGATTAAATCCCATGTGTCTAACTTGGAAGCTTTTTGCTTCGGGGTAGGTAGCCTATTCCTCCCGTACCAAGTGGCTCCCAAACTTTATCATAAGGTCCAGTGCTTCCTATAGAAATAGCTGCTGGCTAGACACCTAATGATTTCACATGAACCAAGAATGATTGGTCACACAGTTTCATTCAATTCTGGGGACTGTGATGAGCTATGTGGGTTATGCTTTTATAGCTGAAGAAAGCCATTGCTCAGATTTTGGAACCACTGACAGATTTAAGGAGAGCAAATATGGTACATCTGTAACCTGTTAGCCTTGCCATTCCTTTCCTGATTCTCTGTTACTTCTTCCTGATACTCTGTTAGAGGTTCAACATGCACCATTTCCCTGGACTACCAGTTGATCCAGCAAGCCTGAAACCCAGAAGTCACTGTCAATATCACCTATTTCCTTGCTTCCTGAAACACTCCCTCAAACCATCTCACATCTTGTCAAGTTTTCCTTCTAAATAAATGTCATACCTACTTCTCTACATTTTTACTACCAATACCCAAGTTAAAGTATTATCCTTCACCTGGGAAAATTCTTTTCTCCTAGTGTTCATTTTGAGTTCCATTCACAGAAGAAAAAAAAAAAAAAAGAGAGATTGCAATGACTCTCCACTGTTCTTAGGGGAAAGATACAAAACTCTTCACCCATCTATGTAAGGCCTTCTCCAGCTTCATCTAAATGCAAAGACCCATTGCTCACTCAGCCAAAGCCCCACCACACTTTTTCAGATTCTTCATTTGCTCAGTTTTCTCCAGCCACAGTGTATTTTTCACACGCTCTTCTCTTGACCTAAAATACATTTTTGTCTACTTCTCACTCATTTACATCCTGCTTATTTTCTTTCATTTTTGCTTAAGCCTCCTCACAAAAATCTTTCCCCACACTGTATGTATTCCTGTAGTACAGACTTTCAAACAATGTGTAGGACTTTTTGCATTGTTCACATTTGTAATTTTACATTAGTTTCTTTGATTTATTAAGTAATGTCTGTAGCAAACATTTTGATTTTCAACATCCACATAAAATTAGATAATTAGTTTAGATCAAGCATAGACATTCCTTCACTTTTTCCCAATGACAAATTCAAACATATAGATATAGATGTAGATAGTTATATAGATATTGATATAGTTATATACATATACACAGCCTCAACTTAGGTCCCTGGCCCTCACCCCCCAGGCCCTTGGCACTCTGGGCCTGTATATATAGGAGGGAACACCTGAAAGTCCCTCAAAATATCTTCAGGGTCCTTTTCCTACTGTCTTGATAAAGAGTATCAGGCTTCCTTCCATCCATACTAATCTCCATATCAAACCTGTGGTTTTCTCCCCTCAAAATACTTTTTTATTCTTTACACGGCCAGGATGAAAATTTCCCAAATCTTCTTATTTTGCTTCTCTTTTATTTATGAATTGCATTTTGAAATCATTTCTCTCTTTTCACATTTTACAATAAGCAGTCCTGAGAAGCCACACAGCATCCTAAACACTGCTGCTAGAGATTTCTTCTGCCAAATATCCTGGTTCATCATTCTCAAGCTCTGCCTTCCACAAAATCCTAGGACATGGATGTAATTCATCCAAGTTCTTTGCCACTTTATAACAAGAATGACCCTTTCTCCAGTTTTCAGTATCCTTGTTCCTCATTTCTGTGTAAAACCTCATCAGAAAAGTCTTCACTCTCATGATCACTTAAGTAATCTCTAAGAAGACTGAGGCTTTTCTTATACCTCTTTTCTTCTGAGCCCTCACCCTAATGCTCCATTCATAGCATTAGGGAAGTGAATTCTGGAAGAATTCCAGCCTCTACCCATCACCTAGTGCCAAAGCCACTCTTATATTTTTAGCTATTTGTTAAGGCAACACCTCACCTCTCTGGTATCAACTTCTGTCTTAGTGTGTTTGTGCTACTATAACAGATTGCCAGAGACTAATTCATAAACAATAGACATTCCTGACAGTTCTGGAGGCTGGGAAGTCGAAGATCAAAGCACTGGCAGATTTGGTGTCTGGTGATACTCTGGTTCTGGCTTCTGAGATGTTGCTGTGAATGCCGCATCCTCCAGAGGGGAGGAATGCTGTGTCTTCACATCATAGAGGGTGAAAGGGTAGAATGAACAAAACTTTCTTTCAAACTCTTTCATAATGGCAGGAATACATGTCACTCTGCCCTCAACACCAAAACAATTTCCAAAAGGCCCCACCCCCCGATGCTGTTGCATTTGGAATTAAATTTCCAACACAAACATTTTGGAGGACTAATTCAAACCACAGCAAATCTAAATCCTTTGCAACATCTGAATTAATAATTTTATGAGTTAGTTATTATTAAAACACTGCTTTGGGATCTGCAAGCAACAGCAACCCAACTTATTGTATTAATATTATCTGTCTCAGTCTTAGATTTTAAGCTCCATGAGAACAGACTCTAGGGTTGTTTCTACTCATCATTTTAGTGCTAACACCTAGTTCAGTGCCTATTTTCTTGTTTGTGTTTGTTAAATATTTACTGAGTGAATGAGTCAACAGATGAATACTAAACATTTTCTGAAACAACTCCTTTGAATAGTGATTGTTTCCCTCTTAGCTTTGGATTATTCTTATTATCTACGTGGTCAGTTACTTCTGTTTCTCAAAAGGCACAGTTTCACTCCAGCCATTTCCCTATTAGCAGGCTACGTTTATATTAATAACTCCAAAATATGATGTTTAGTACTATGCAAAATTGTTCAGATATTCTCTTCCCAGGTAGATAATAATAGTTATATTGTCTCTCTCATTCTATAAAGGTCAGTGATTTTATAAATAAAATTGTATATGAGACTTATTCTGAAGCTTTTGAAAAACACATATACTTTGAGGTCTTCCAAAATTATGGGGTGACAGATATGGTATGGTTGATACACAGGTATATTTACATTTTGGTGCTCCATCAAGTAATTCTGATGTGCTTTCAGGGATTATATTCATTGTTTCACATACTAAATTTCTGTTAATTCTGCTTAAGCTTGCATTAACATTTTGGTGATCATATATTAACTATCCTAAATTCATTATAGCTGAAAGAACATTATTATTTTTTCAAAAATGGACAGATTATAGGAAAAAGAAAATATAGGCTTTGTTCTGCAGAGTATGGGGAATCAATTATTATTTGATGATAGAAACATCAAGAAGGTAAATTCTGTTTGACTATAAGGACAAAGGCATTTCAATAATTTGTTTCCTCTTTCCTTGTTAACTTAATCTTGATTTCTTCTTAGAGACCTATACCAAAACTTTCAGCCCACGTGGAATGAATAGAGCTGAATCAAACCTTGATTCAAGAGCAAATATGCGGTGTTGGTCAAAATAAATCAGAGTACCCCATTCTTTCCACCAGAAGTGATGAGCTCATGGCATGCATATAATCTAAATATGGCCAATGAGGTGCAATGGATTTTTGCTTGAAATGCTTAAGCAGTGACTGGCACTCTTTCCTACAGTTTTTGAAGCTGAGCCAATATAAGGTCTCAAGGCTGGTGTAGTCACTTTATGAATTTAGGGAGAAACCCTGTCTGAAAGCAGTGAAGCAGAACTGAGAGAGGAACAAGGGTCTGATGACATTGTTTTTTTATCTCTATATTCTGCCATGCCAGAAGCCTCTGCACTGTTCATTTAGTTGAGGCAATAAATCACTATTTTGCTCAAGACAGATGAGATCAGGTTTTCTGTCACTTGGAGCAGAGTCATAACTGATAAAATGTGGAAGAACTTTTAAATATATATTCACATAGAAGGTAAGATGTAAGTATCAAGTTTCTAATCATCGTCAGAATTTTTATGCAGGAGTTAGACAATTACTTGAAACTAGTATTTTTAAACGGACCAATCATCAGAATGGCAATTGGTCTTGATGATATTTACAGGGCTGGGAAGTAGAGGGGTGACCTCAGGAAGCAGTAAGTCAAAAAGGAGAGGGAAGAGAACCTTAAGGGAGTACCTTTTGGCTCTAGGCCATCTGTCCAATCCTGTTATTGCTAAGAAGACATTGTAAATAACGGATACTTAAGGCAAGCACATTATATGCCAAGCCCTGCAGGCATTAAGCGATTTAAATTGAATAATCTGTTCAGAGTCAACTTAAGATCAAATCCAACTGGCTTACCACCAAAATAGATCTACGTGCCTAACAGGTAGTGATACCTCACATTGGCAATGCTGGATCAGCAGAAATTACTAATGATTTTGGCAGCCAACAAGCTCCATGAGGTAATAATGAAAGCTATAGCTTTAAATAGCTCAATGGAAAAATTCAATGGGGCAGAAGGGAATTGCAGTGGGCTTTCTGAGCTGTTCTGTTGATGCTGCTGAGCAAATATAGCTTCTTGAGTTGTTTTCACTTCATCAAAATCATGATACTCTTGAGTGTTGGCAAGGAAATATCAGGTAATGAGAAAGCAGTGAACATGCCTTTCATCATCTGAAAATCTTTAATTGTAATTGCAGCATGTAATGGTGTAATTAGTTGTCTAAATGACAGGATAGGCTCAAATCTTTGCTAGCATTTTGAAAAAAGACCATTATGTCTCCACAACCCTTTCTTCGAATGAGATGATGAGCAGGCAAAGAGAAGTAAGGGATTCATTTTCAACCCCATGAACTGAGCACACTCCCCACCAGAAATGAAGAGGCTGCAGGAACATGTGGCAGGCCAGGTCTCACTAACACAGGCCTCCGTCACGACTGTTTGAGTACTGACTGAGTGGTGAAGCGAAATATTAAAAGCCAGTGCCCTTATACAAAGGCTGGGATGTAACAAAAGCCCACAAAGAGTTTTGCCTAGGCCTTTCCTCGGCCTTAAAGCATGAGAAAATAAGGAAGGAATTTTTAACAGGACGCATTTAGGATTAAAGAAGTTTTACTGTGGGTTGAAGAAACTCCCCAGGCCTCTACAAATGAGTTTACTGGGGGTCTGAAGAGACTCCCCAAACAAACAAGATAAGAATAATGACCCCAGCACCTCGACCCATTTAAAGTTAGTAAATTTACTGAAGCTCCAGAGGAAGGTCTTCAGGACTCAGACCTTAGTTATAGATTTAAAAGGTCAATTACTTACATATTTAGATGAATGCATACGTTCACTTAGACATACAGCTTAGAAGATATGTAAGCTCTGGAAAACTCTGTAATTTTGAGTTAGTCTGGCAGTAATTTCCAGGCCTTCTCCCTATAAATGGTTGCAGAAACAAAAACTCTTTTCCTCCCCAGTTCACCTGCATCTTGTTACTGGGCCAGGATTAGCAGCAGCCACACCTTCATTTTTGTCTGGGAACAGTAGGTTAGTACTGCTACTCAGATATCTATTGGTTCTAAAGAAAACACACAGAGGTAAATAGTAAGGATCACATTTTACACAACTTGAGGAATGACATTTGTACCCTAAATCTTAGACAGAATCTTGCAAAACAGGTATTATTATTTCCATTTTGCATATAAGACAATTGGGACTCAGAGAAACCGACAACGTATTTAGGGTCCCACAGTTAGGATGTTACAAGGAAAGGGCTGTAATTTGCACCTACTGCAAAATCTGTCTGTCAAACTTCAAAGTTCTTTAAACAGGATAACTTTAACCGTCTTTAAACCTTTAGAAAGCCAGTTCTAAAATTTCTCTAGATACAGGCATTATAGAAAAGCTTGCTAAAATGTGGGTTCCCATGAGCACATACATGTGCATGACAGAAAGGGAGAGAGAGAGATCTGAAAATTTGAGCTGGTAGATTAAGAATGCAGCTATGAAATTTGCAATTTAAACTAATTCCTCAGGGAATCTTGAGGCAGGTATTCCTCAGACCACACAGTCTAGAGCAGGCGTCCCCAAACTTTTTACACAGGGGGCCAGTTCACTGTCCCTCAGACCGTTGGAGGGCCACCACATACTGTGCTCCTCTCACTGACCACCAACGAAAGAGGTGCCCCTTCCTGAAGTGCGGCGGGGGGCCGGATAAACGGCCTCAGGGGGTAGTTTGGGGACGCCTGGTCTAGAATGTCTTTTGCAAAATCCTGTATGACAGAAGTCTAGAGATTTTTATACAGGGAAATCATACAATGAAGCCTCTAATGCAATCTTGATGACAAGGAACAACATGTAAACAGACAGTCTTACACTTAATCATAACCAGTTGCATAGAAAGCCCTAGGCTTTTCAAAGTTACGTTAAAAAAAGAACATAGGGTCTCAGTCACTAAACTCAAACTGGATTTGTAACTCCAGGACCGTTAGAAAACAGCTTTTTCATCTGCACCTGTTATGGTGGAGATGATTCTAGAATGAGCAGGTTGAATCCAAGAAAGTATTTTTCTTCATGAAGGAAACTAATAGTGCTCTAGGCAACTGTGGTTGATGGATGTGACAGTGGACCCTTTCTTAGGGTCCTCGCCTTATAAAATTAATCCATCCTCACTTTTAAACATATTACAGAAAATGGAAAGGAGAATCAAACTAACAAAATCTATTTTTCTAAATTAAAAAGCCTGAAAAAGCCTGTTTCCTTTGTCTATCATAATGATATCACTGGATCACTGCCAAATCAGAAGCTATATAAATGATTGTTCTTAGACAATAGTTCCTTTTAGTAAAATATAAAGCTGTTTTTCCTAATACTCATATTAGGAGTTTCCAAACATAATAAATCCTAGTTTTCTAAAAATATTTTTTGAACTAATTTTGCCTTAATTTTAACCACCTGCTAAAGAATTGTCAGTTATACTCATAGGCATTTCAATATTCAACTACTGCCATTGTATAAATTCTACGGTCTGCTTAGTAATCTTGCCATCATTAATTTTAAAGGAAAAATTTATACATTGTAAAGATATGCTTTTCAAAATGCGGGTTCCCCCAGAGTGTGTGTCTCTGTGTGTGTGTGTGTGTGTGTGTGTGTGTGAACTATAAGTATTCTACTTTATTCAAGATATACAAAAGTGTTTTTTATAATTACATTTATTCATAAACATGTTTATACAGATCTCTCTGTGACAGCAGCAAGTATGCATTGTTGTAGCCTTATACAACTCTCTAGACATTTTGGATTTCCCTTGTGCAGGAAATGAGGAGGTTTCAAGTGGTGAGAGCAGGATGGAACTGGTAGGAAAAGAGACAGGAATCAGAACAGCAAGGCTTTTTTTGGTTCTCTGGGCTTCTCAGTAGATTTAATGCAGCAGAAATCAGATAACCAGTATTCTGAATCATGACAATCATATGACCTCTGTCTCCGTGCTTAATTTGTTTTATTCTCAGAATTATTATTTTCAAATTATTTGGTCTGAATAAAAATTTCCATGACATTTAAAAAATGATCCCCTAATCAACTAAGTTCAGGAGTTCAAGACCAGCCTGACCAACATGGAGAAACCCCATCTCTACTAAAAATACAAAAAAAAAAAAAAAGAAAAAAAAAGAAAAAAGAAAAAAGAAAAATGGCTGGACATGGTGGTGCATGCCTTAAATCCCAGCTACTCAGGAGGTTGAGGCAGGAGAATCACTTGAACCTGGAAGGCAGTGGTTGCAGTGAGCCGAGATCACGCCATTGCACCCCAGCCTGGGCAACAAGAGCAAAACTCCATTTCAAAAAAAAAAAAAAAAAAAAAGATTGTCTATATCACCCATTTCAACCATGAAGTAATGAAAATAACAAATAGAGCTTTCTGTGAGAAATCCTGAATTTGAATATTGACATTAATACAGACAGGAGGCAGAAAAATACTGGGTAAAAGAGGAAGGTTCCCCAAGCAAAGGCCCTACCCTTAAGGCCGGATATTGCAGTCCCTAAATGAGAAAAGTTAACCCCATTTTCCAGCCAAAATGTTGTTTTTTCCAAAGCCACACTGGTCTGCCACTCCCTACATCCTGTACCCATAAAAACCCCAAACTCCACTGGCAGAGGACAGAGTGGCTTGACAGATAAGCAAAGAAGAGAAGAAGCATCTCAAGGTCAAGAGAAGATTCTCTTCTCACTTCACCCCCTTTCCAGCTTCCCATCCCACTGAGTGCGACCTCCATCACTCAATAAAATCTGCATTTTTCAAGTCTGTGTAACCTGGTTCTTCCTGGATGCCAGATAAGAACCTGGTTACCATGAGGGCAAGGTGAAAAAGGCTGTTAGGCTGTTACCTTGACTCTCCGTTGAGCTGGTTAATACTGAGCCACAGCATTAACTGTAACACAGCCCTGAACACTGCCACGGGGCCAGAGCCCAAAAGCGCTCTCCCTTGGCTCCCGCACCAGCTCACCTGTGTGCACCAAGTCCTGCAAAGAGTTTGAGCCACACCCCTGTTGCAAGTTTCCAGAGGGGGTCAAAGCAACTTTGTGGGCCCTTAGGTAAGTTACTTAAGCCATTGAGTTCCAGTTTTCCCTCCTGTAAAATGGAGACAATAAGGCCTATTTCTCAGAGTTGCTTTAGAGGCAAAATGATACAAAATTTTGAAGAGAGTTGGTTCATATTAATCTCTTAATTTTGTTTGTTTGGGAAGACTACTGTAAGTGTTAATTTATTTTGTTTTGTTTTTTCATTATAGTAATTATCAGGTTACTCTACATGCACTTTTTTTTGTTTGCTTCTATTTAAAGTATCAAGTGAACAAAACATTTTTTATTAACTTCTCAGCATTCTAGATTGAGATTTTAAGCTGTAACTATCCTAGAATTTTTGATGTCTCCAATGGCTGCTACAAAAAAATAAAACTTAAACTTTAAATGCAACCCA
The DNA here is from genome assembly GCF_048565385.1 of Saimiri boliviensis. NCBI lineage: Eukaryota > Metazoa > Chordata > Mammalia > Primates > Cebidae > Saimiri > Saimiri boliviensis. Next base: position 163,294,576 of record NC_133450.1, read on the forward strand.
TCTAGATTTTTTCCCCTTTCTCACTTTCCTCTGAATGATGTTTTCTTTTCCTTTTTTTTTACTTCACTTTCCCCCACTATTTCTTTGAAAATTATACTTTCTCTGTGTAACTTTTTAGTATTAATACCCACGGTTTTAATATTCATATATTTATCTTTCTCCTCAATAAAGATATTAGAGTGTAATATATTTTAATGCTAAATACTTCTCATTAAATGTCCATGCAAAATTTCTAGAGCATTTAAAAAATTTTAAATTTATTATTAATTTTAGTGGATACATAATAGTTGTACTTTGGGGGTACAGATGATATTTTGATGCCCAGCATTTTTATCTAGGTATACTGTTTCCTGCTCCATAAATGAGACAGAGCTGTTGATGCTGTTTTGTGGTTTAGAATACATGTCTGTTTGTATTTAATACACATGTACAATTATTTTTAATTAGCAAGACGCTTTCCATCTAAGATACTCCATTTGGGATAATATTCCCTCTGCCTAAATTACATATTTAGAAGTTCATTTATTGAGGTTCTGTTGGTAGTAAACTTACTATTTTTTGTCTGTAGATTTGTTATCTTGCCTCTGCTCCTGATGGAAAGGTTTCTTGGATGTTTTTTGTCTACAGAATTGTAGGGTTATCATTTTGGGGTGTGTGTGTGCTTGTGTGTGTGTATTTGCCAAACACATGTAAGTTATTCTGCTGTTTTCTAATTCCATTATTGAAAAACCATTTAGCAGAATGAGTACCAGTCTCTTGAAGGAAATCTACCTGTTTCCTCTGTCTACTATTAAGTTCTTTTCTGTTTGTCTGCTGGCTTAAGATGATGCATCAGAATGTAGATATTAACTGTTTATACCGAGAATCAATGTGTTTTTCAACAATTTTCAAACATATCAGCAAGCTTTCATCTATTTGAATATCACTTCTTTCTCCTCTTTATACTATCCTGTAAAAAAATAGTGGTCCCTGTCTTATCCACGGGGCATATATTCCAAGACCCCTAGTGGATGCCTGAAATTACAGATAGTACTGAACCCGATGTACACGATTTTTTTCTTATACATACATATCTATGATAAAGTTTTATAAGTTAGGCACAGTAAAAGATTAACAACCATAACTAAGAATAAATGGAACAAGTATAAAAATATACTATAACACAACAAATGGTTTTTCTCTCAAAATACCTTGTCGTACCACAAGGTATTTTTTACAAGGTATTACCTTGTAAATACACAGGTTGGATGAAACAATGGAAAGCGAAACTGAATAAACTGGGGAGGTGTAGGTGACTCATACACAGTATACATTGTTTTAGACATTTATACACTGAACTATATTTTTCAGCCTTTCATAATCTCCATCTCTTTGCCCATCTGCGTTTAATTCTAAAAAAATTCTTCAGGTCTGAATAAATTCTTCAGGTCTATTGTTCATGACCAGGCTAATCTACTCTCTGATTCACCATTTTTAAATCTAATTATTGCATCTTCTCCCCCCTCTTTCTAGTCATTCTATTTCTTTATTAAACGTGCCAGTTGTTTTTGTAGCCTCTTTATTGTCTGTATTCTCAAACTTTAAGCAAGTTAATGAGAATTTTTTTTTTATGACAGCTAATTGAAAAATCTAAAAAATTTGTATCTGATTCTGCTTCCTTATTTCTGCTGGGTTTCTCTCAGGATAACTTGTTTTTCCTTTTTTGCCTTGTATTCTTCTGGAATTTTTAGGTTATGGGTTTATAATACTCTTTAGAATCCTATCTTTTAAGCCTGGATTAAATACACATTTCTCCCAAGAATATTCACGCTGACTTTTGCCAGTCCTATATCTGTACTACTTATGAGAGACCACTTTAAATTGTCTTTTCCCTACAGGTATACTGTGAATATGGGCCAAAAATCAAATTTGGCTTATGGTCATAAATTGTCAGTGGAAGCCTGTCTTCCCTTTCACTCAATGCCAAGGTCACGACATGCAAGATATTGCAAACTGTCTGAGCAATGGTCTGATTTCTTGTTTAGCCTCATTGTGACAGCACACTTTTTGTCTTGGCTTTATGTAGGGCACTTTCTATTAGTCTCCACAACTTGAGTATGCCCAAAATTTTAAATCCTGCCTCCTACTCCCTGAGAGACATTTAAAATAGGAGGTCAAATTAATGGTTCTTGAAACCCTAAGATCAAAATGTTGCTCAGAGAACCACTTAAGTCCCCAGATCTCATACTTTAATTGTGTGTGGCATCTTCACACTCTTTCCCTTGTTGCAGCATAAAATCTACTTTACAAATACTTTTAAAAATACTCCTTCAACATAGTGATCTTTTATGTCTTTGTAATTTTTCTGCTAACTATGCTGCAGCTGCCGTGTTACGACAATTGGAATTTTTCTCCTTATCACTGTATTAATTCTGAAATTATTTTTGTCATATATTTATTTTTAATACAATATGTACTTATACTCAGAAATCATTTCATTTTTACTTGAGTCTATGTATGAATCTTATGCAGGCTATTTTTTTTAAAGAAACACTAAATTGTATATTTAGAGCCAAAATATTTTAGAGAGCACCCAGATCTAACCTTTAGAAGTTGCAGGGACTTTCCTAATAGTACATGGTGCCAGTAGGGACCATAATCCAATTCAAGGGTAACCTGATGCAGTGTTCTTCCTACCAAAACAATGTCTATTTTTAAAGTCTGATCATAATGTTCTGTCTTCTAAACAACATTCATTTTCTCTAATGAGGAAGTGAGCTGAAAATAAAGATTTTATGTTTTTGACCTGATAGCAATTTTTTATAAATCTCAGAGACATTGATGCTGGAGAAGAGAAATTTCAATTAGATATTTAATGATCACTACAGACAATGATGAACAATCATAGTCTCATGTGGGTGGTGATTTATTTAGCAAACAGTAAACATGAGAGACTACACTAAGGAGTTGTAGTACAAGATCATATTTTGCCTATATATATTGAAAATTAATTAACAATAAATTGCAGGGAAATTGCTTGAATTTATTAGTGAGGTCCAAGACTAAAATATAAATGTATTGTTCTTATATTCCATTGTATACTTTTTTACATTTGTACACTTTCCATTATGAAAGTTTAATGGCCCAAACTCTCAAATAAGCTGCAGATGGGAAACAGGAAAATGAAATCCCTCAGGGACATATTAGCTAAGATAGTGATCAAGTAAGCAAAGTTTAGGTAACAACAGTGAGGACCAGCAGCAGAAAAACTGGCTCCAAAAAACCAAGGAAGAAGATATTAGAGGAGTGTTTATATTTCTTGGAAACCAGGCAGAGGAGCCTTTATGTAGAGATCTAAATTTCCCAAGTCCCAAGGATGAGCTAGGGGAATTGGCCAAGAGTTTGAGCGGTAGTAAACAAGCCAAGACGTAGTGTTATTCAGGGACTGTGACTAAAAGAAATAGCAATCATATATCATGTAGCCATGTATCAATACTTTTCTAGGAGACTCCTCATTTCATACATTCTGACCCTGTGTACACATTAGCAGAATATGCTGAAAATTCCAAGATTGCATATTCCCACTACATTGCAAAAACTGTTTCTAGAACTCAGCAATGGCACAAAATCCCTTCTCATACTACATAATGCATTTTAGAGTCAAAAAATGTATACATCATATCTGTATAATGGCAAAATCAGAGAAAAACCTGAATAGAAACAGTAATTATAAACTGCTTAAGTTTAATGGCTTTCATTTAATCATAAAAATATGGAAAGAAACATTGGGAAATCAACTACATGATCTTAAAATGAGAGTCTTCTAATCAGAAAAACACGAAAAAATGATGGATTCATCTAACTTTAAAAAGAAATAAAAAGCAAAATGTATATTCACAACTATTTCACATCATACTTTGTATTTCTGCTATTTGAATTTACATCATTTCATAATGTGCATCTCTTAATTTATTTTAGCTATAATTGTTGCTAATAGTTTTCTATTTTTACTCTTGTACTGGATGTAATATTCCCTTATACACCATCATTACAGTTTTACAGTATTCTGAATATTGCTCTTTTTAGTTTACAACATTGAGTTTTATGCTTTTATATAGTTCATGTTATTAATTAATAGCTGTTTTATTTTTCCACTCTAATGAACTCCCTTTCATACTTCCTGTAAGACAGGTCTAGTGGTGATGAATTATCTTAGCTTTTGTCTGTCTGAGAAAGGTTTTATTTCTTCCTCATTTCAGATAAACAGGATTGTGGATAAAGTGTTCTTGGTTGCCATGGTTTCTTTTCAACCGTTTAGTACTTTGAGTATATAATACATCTGGCCTGCAGGATTTTTGCTGAATATGTGATAATAGTCATATAGGCACAACATGTATGTGATGTTTCTTAACTTTTACTGCTCTCAGAATATTTTCCCTGTTTTAGATTTTTGAGAGTGTAAGCATACTCCTTTTTGTGTTGAATTTTATTAAATAGCTCATAACTTCCTTTACCTGGGTGTTTTCATGTATTCATAGAATAGGAGAGTTTTCTGCCATAATTTTTTTAAATATGCTTTCTGGCCCTTTCCCCTTTCATTTCTACTTCTGCAAATTCTAGTATGCACAGATTTGGTCTCTTGTGTACCATAGTTCCTGTATTCCTTCTTCATTCTTTTCCTTTTTTTAAATTGTTTTTGCCCACGACAATAATTTCAAATGTTTCATCTGATTAATTCTTCCGTTTGATTTAGTCTGCTGTTAAGCTTTCTGTTATGTTTTCAGTTCTGTCATTGTATTCTTTGTAGAATTTCTTTCTGGTTCCTTTATATTATTTGCATTTGTAAAACTTCTTTGTGTACTGTTTTCCAAATGTTATTTGATTTTTATTCATATATTCTTGTAGTTCACTGGACTACTTTATGAGTAATAATCTGAATTTGTTGTCACTCATTTCATAAATCTCTTTTCCTTTGGCATTATTAAAAATTTATTAGTTTATTTTGGATTTGTCATGATTCTCTGATTGTTTGTATTCCTTATAGCCTTTTGTTGTCCACGCATTTGAGGAGAGAGCTACCTCTTACAGCCTTTACTCATTTCATCAAGGATAGACTTTTATCATTTATTCTAGCATGTGATTCTGAAAGGGTTCATCAGTGACAGTCCGAGGCAGACAGACCTTGTGTTGAGTTCTCTAGCTGACTGAGCCACTGCCTTTTTATTGATGTTGGGTGCAGCTGCTTGCTGTGCTCTGCTGCCTGGTGAGACTACTGGGTGGATGCTGCTTTCAAGTGGAACTACTGGTTAGGCATTGTAATGGCTTTTGGTCAGGTCAGTCACTAGATGAATTTTTCAGATGGCAGTTTTGCTATAAGTGATCTGTAGTTGATGGGGGCTGCAGGTAGAGTTCCAAAGGAAGTGGAGTCCTCGAGACCAGAAGGTCCAGAGGCAACTTTCCTTACAAGTGTATAGCTGAAGATTGAAATTCACAGGTGGGTGTCTCCCTGCCTGAGAGGGGCTCTTGGGTTGGGTTTTCAGGCTGAGTGAACCCACGGCCTGACTTCTTGGATACAGCCTGTCAAGCCCATCACTTTTCTGAAATCCACAATGGTGAGAGCCTTCCTGACTGGGTGAGGTCATTGCATGGGCTTTTGGGCTGGAGTTGGGAGGTGCTGTTTCTTGAATTCCTGGTTCAAGCCAGTCTATCCCCTATGCTTCTTCAAGATGCAATGAGGTAGAAGTATTCCTGACTGGGTTGGGTATTTGAGGATGCTTTTTGACTGAGTGAAGCCACTACTTGCTTTCCTGTGTCAAGCCTGTCCAATCCCTTTGCTTCTCTTTAATCCATGACAATGGGAGTCTCCCGTTCAAAGCAAGGTCAGTGGGTGAGCATTTTAATGAGAAGAGCTGCTGTTTACTTTCCTGTGTCAAGCCTGTTTATCTCCTTTGCCTCTCTATAATTTGTGAGTGTGGGATTCTCTCTGCCTGGGCAAGGTTATTTGTCAGGATTTCTGGTTGAGTGGAGTTGCTTCTTGCCTTCTCAGATAAAGCCTGTCTACCCCTCCTACTTTTTCAAAATGGAACTGGAAGAAGACATCATGGAGCTCCTGAGCTGTGTGTGGAAACGGACTAAGGAGTTGGGTCTGGAATCTCCATGGACCACATTACCTGTAGCGTGGTGCTATTGACTAGTATTTTCGTTATGACTCTTTCACTGGTTGAAATGCACAGCAACCACCAAAACCCACACACAGGTCACTACAAAGCAACACTCTTTGTTTCTACCTGACCTCAGCTGGCATAGCCCTGCCATTAATCCTTATGTTTTCAATGAAATAAGACAGGAGTGAGCTTCCTGTGGAGGGCTCAAGAATGATGGAGAAGCTGAATGTCCACTTGCAATTTACTTTTCCCACTCTAGGAAATGTGGGTACAGAAGATTTCTGTGTGTGTGGTAGCATGCAAACTTGAGGGAGGGGCAGCACAATCCAAGAGAACCATTTAGCTTACCATTCAATCATGACTCTTCTCAGTTTTGTAATCTAAGTGAGTGTATCAGCCTTCCTCTCAAGTTATGAACAATTCAGGATGATATTCTTGCCTGTTAATAGTTGCTCATTGGCTTTTTGTTGGGGCCAGTGACACTGGAAGACACGTATCCTAACATCTTGCTGACATCACTGTCTCGTGTATTTTAACATTCACTTACCCCAATAAAACTTGTGACTTATCTGCAGTCTTGGTTTCTCTCCTTCCAGTAACCTCCATACTAAATTTAAGTCTCATCATTTGTTTTTCACTTTCTTTCATTTTGAGACAGAATTTTGCTCTGTTGACAAGGCTGCAGTGGTGCAATCAAAGCTCACTACAGCCTAGACCTCCTGTGTTCAAGAGATCTTCCCACCTTAGCCTTTTGAGTAGCTGAGACCAACGGTGCACACCACCATACCTAATTTTTAAAAAGTTTTTGTAGAGACAAGGTGTCACTATGTTGTCCAGGCTGGTCTCAAACTCCTGAACTCAAGTGATAGTACTACTTCAGCCTCCCAAAGTGTTGGCATTACAGGCATGAACCACCACACTCAGCCTGTTTTTTTCCTTCCTACTATCAACTTTATCCAGGTAAGTCTCTTAATTTTCTTTTCACTCATCTTGCTTCATTTCAGTCCATTTTTATGTAACAATAAAAGTGATCTACCTAAGGTATCATCTGCATCAAGTTGTTTCCCTGTTAAAAAAATTATAAATTACTTGTCCACTGTATGAACAATTAAATCCATTATTCTTTATCATGGCCTACAAGGCTTTTTCTTCTTATTTCCATGATTTTCCTTCTGTTCTCTCTATTTCAGCTATGTTGTCTTCTCTCAGTCTCCTGATTTGTTTTCTGTATTTCTTCTGGCTAAAAATTCATTTCTTCTCTTTCCATTAATGGGTTCTTCTCATACTTATGTCTCAGCTTACATGTTACTCATCAGGAATGCTCTCCCTTTCTATGCTCTACTTGTTTTCTTCACAACACATCACAATTTGTAATTGGCACAAACATTTATCAGTTCACAGGATTCAGTCTATCTTCTTTATCAGGAGATGGAAAAAACCATGTTTATGTTATTCATCGGTGAATCTTCAGTCTTTAACACATTAGATTCTCAGTTATTATTTGTTCAAAGAATAAGTAATTACAGTAAATGCAATATGATATAACTCTCCTGAATACTCTACTGGCAAATTACCAAAAGCATTTTAAACAAAAACAAAATTCAAGGTCTGAGGGGGCAAATTCTACCTGCAGATTGTTTTGTTTTTGCTCTTTATTTGTTTGTTCATATTCTAATAGTAATACTAACTCCCCATCCCCAAGCGAAACATTCTATTTTATTAGCACTGTTTGGGAGGGCACATTTGCCCCACTTGAACCCTAGCCACACTACTTCCCATATTCTTATTTTCCATGGCTTTTTCTTTACAGTTATATAGTTCTTGCCTGGAAGCCTTTTCCACTATTGAAAAATGATAATACATTTAATCTGGAGTTAAGTTCACTCTTGCGATGCTTTAGCAAAGAGACTGGTGGCACTGTGCCCCTGCCCTAGAGATCTGTGGAACTTTGAACTTGAGAGAGATGATTAAGGGTATCTGGCAGAAGAAATTTCTAAGCAGTGAAGTATTCAAGAATTAACCTGGCTGTCTCTAAAAAAGTTTGTTTATAAGCATGAAGAAAGAGATGGTCTGAAATTGGAACCTATGTTTGAAAGGGAAGCAGAGCATGAAAGTTAGAAAAATTTGAAGCCTGACCATGTGGTAGAAAAGAAGAAAAAAAAAAACAATTTTCTAGGGAGAAATTAAACTCTCCTGCAGATATTTGCATAATTAACAAAGAGCTGAAGGTTAATAACCAACATAATGGAAAAAATGTCTCTGAGGCATGACAGAGATCTTCATGGCAGCCCCTCCCATCACATGCTAGGAGGCCTAGGAGGGAAAAATGGTTTCTAGGGCCAGGCCCAGGGCCCTGGTGTTCTGTGTAGCCTCAAGACAGGAACCTTGCATCCTAGTCATTCCAGCTTCAACCGCAGCTAAAAGGAATCAAGGTACAGCTTGGCCTATTGCTTTAGAGAATGCAAGCCCCAAACCTTGGCAGCTTCTAAGTGGTGTTCAGCCTGTGGGTGTTCGGTAGACAAGAGCTGAGATTGGGGAGCCTCTGCCTGGATTTCAGAGGATGTACACAAGTGCCTGAATATCCAGGCAAAAGTCTAGTGCAGGTGTGGAGTCCTCATGGGGAGCCTCTCCCAGGGCAATGCAGAGAGGAAATGTGGGGTTAGAGCACCCATACAGAGTCCCGACTGGGACACTGCCTCATGGAGCTGTGAAACAGCCACTGTCCTCCAAAGCCCAGAAAGGTAGGTCCACTGACAGCTTGCACAGTGCACCTAGAAAAGTGACAGGCATTTAATGCCAGCCCATGAAAGTGGCCACAGTGGCTGTACCATTCAGAGCCACAGGGGTAGAGCTGCTCAAGGCCTTAGGAGCCCACCTCTTTAATCAGTGTTCCCTGAATGTGAGATGTGGAGTCAAAGGGGATTATCCTGCAACTTTAAGATTTAATGGCTGCCCTGCTAAATTTCAAACTTGCATGGACCTGTAGCCCCACACTTTTTGACTAATTTCTCCCATTTGGAATAAGAGCATTTACCCAATGCCTATAATCCTACTGTATTTTGGAAGTAACCAACCTGGTTTTGATTTTACAGGCTCATAGGTGGAATGGGCTTTTCTTGTCTCAGATGAGAGTTTGGACTTGGACAATTGAGTTAATGCTGAAATGACAAGAATTTGGGGGACTATTGGGAAGGCATGATTGTGTGTTTTGGTTTGTTGTTGTTTCTGTTTGCCTTCTGAGACAGTGTTTCACTCTGTTTCCCAGGCTAGAGTGAAGTGGAACACTGCAACTGCCACCTCCCAGGTTCAAGTGATTCTCATGTCTCAGCCTCCAGAGTAGCTAGGATTACAGGTGTGCACCACATGTGGCTAATTTTTGCATTTTTAATAGAGATGGGGTTTCCACATGTTGGCTAGGCTGTTCTTGAACTCCTGACCTCAAGTGTTCCACCTTCCTCAGCTTCCCAAAGTGCAGGTGTGACCCACCATGCCCAGCTACATGATTGTTTTGAAATACAAGAAGGACATGAGATCTGGGAGGGGCCGGGGCAGAATGATATGCTTTGGTTCTGTTTCCCCACCCAAATCTCATCTCATATTGTAATTCTGATGTGCCAAGGGAGGAACATGGTCGGAGGTGATTGGATCATGGGGGCGGTTTCCCCCATGCTGTTATCATGACAATGAGTTCTGAAGGTTTAAAAGTGTGTCGTGGTTTTCCCCCACCAGCTCTCCTGCTGCCATGTAAGATATGCCTTGCTTCCTTCTTGCTTTCTGCCATGATGATAAGCTTCCTGAGGACTCACCAGCCATGCAGAACTGTGAGACAATTACATGTATTTTCTTTATAAATTACCCAGTCTCAGATAGTTCTTTACAGCAGTGTGAAAATGGACTAATGCAGTGATGAATCACATTGATTGACTTGCTTATGCTGAACCAAACTTGCATCCCCACTTGATCATGGTGGATAAGCTTTTTGATGTGCCACTGAATTTGGTTTGCTGGTATTTTGTAGAATATTTTTGTGTCAATGTTCAAAAGGATAATGGCCTGAATTTTTTCTTTTTTGTTGTATCTTTGTCAGGCTTTGGTATCAGGATGATGCGGGCTTCATGATGAGAACACATGGACACACAGAGGGGAACAACATACACTAGGGCCTCTCAGAGAGTGGAGGTTGAGAGGTGAGAGAGTGTCAGGAAAATAACCAGTACTAGCCTTAATATCTGGGTGATGAAATAATCTGTACAGTAAACCCCCATGACACAAGTTTATTTATATAACAAAGCTGCATATGTACCTCTGAAATTAAAAGTTAAAAAAAAAATCTTCAGTATGTCATATTTCAAAATGCAGTAATATATATTTTCACATCTATTTATTAAACTAAATTTATAGAACTTATATATATAATTAGCTAAAATATAAATGAATGTTACATTTATAAATTATTAAGTACATTATTTATATCAATCAATTTTAGAGTGTATAAAATATATCTTTGTGAGGATATCTATATGAAATGATACAAATAATTTATCTTCACACAAAAACCTATGAATTAGAGATTATTACCCTTATTGTATAATAAGAAAACTAGTACTAAGAAAGAATAAATAATATACCATATTTACTCTTTGAATAACTGGGATATCTCAGTCTTATGCTTTTCCCATCACTAAACCATTGGTTCCTGTGTAAAACTATTTTATCATTATCTATGAATAAACCTTGAAAATTATTTTGACTATATGGATTTAACCTTATTTCTAACACCATTAACATTTTTTTTTTTAACTTATAAGTTCAAGTGTACAAGTGCAGATTTGTTATACAGGTAAACTGTGTCATTGAAGGTTTGTTGTATAGATTATTTCATTATCCAGTTATTAAGTCTAGTATCCATTAGTTATTTTTCCTGATCCTTTTCTTCCTTCTACCTTCCAACTTCCAAAAAAGCATAGGGTATGTCATTTCCCTCTATGTGTCCATGTGTTCTAATCATTTAGCTGCTACTTGTGAGAACATGTGGTATTTGGTTTTCTGTTCCTGTGTTAGTTTGCTAAGTATAATGACCTCCAGCTCCATCCATGTCTTGCAAAGAACATGATTGGGTTCTTTGTTATGGTTGCATACTATTCCATGCTTTATATGTACCATATTTTCTTTATCCAGTCTATCATTGACAGGCATTTAGGTTAATTCCATGTCTTTGCTATTGTGCATAGTGCTGCAACGAACACATGTATGCATGAGTCTTTATAATAGAATGATTTATATTCCGTGGGTATATATCCAGTAATGGGATTGCTAAATCAAATGGTATTTCCGTCTTAAGGTCTTTGAAGAAATACCACACTGTCTTCATATTTATTTCAGCTTTAATTGTACTCTCTCAAAGGCATGCCTCAAAGTCTTTCTGCTCTATTACCAGTTTGTCCTTCTCTTACTATCTACTGGCTTGGCTGATGCCCTTTGTTCTCCCTCCACACTTTGGGTACCTGAGTTCTTCTGCCTTGCCCCCATCACATGAATTTCCCAGATAATAATCTGAAACAAAATTTCTGAAATTGATATTTTGAATTAATACATGTAATTATGTGTTCTTTTAGTATTTATAATCTTATCTCCTAAATAATGAAATGTAGGAACTTGTAGTTGAAGGTATTTCAAGTTCTTGATATCCCCATATGTTTGCAATTGCCTACTATAATTTCAATAGGCTCCCTATAACACCTTTACTGCCTATCTGAAAGGGTCAGAATGTGAAATCCTTCAGGATAAATTCAAGGTCTTTGACTTATCTTTGTATCTCTCTAAATTATAAAATAATACACCACTGTTTTTTTGAGACAGAGTTTTGCTCTTGTTGCCCAGGCTGGAGTGCAGTAGTGAAATCTTGGCTTACTGCAATCTCCGCTTCCTGGGTTCAAGCAATTCTCCTGCCTCAGCCTCCCAAGTAGCTGGGATTACAGGCATGCACTACCACCCCTGGCTAATTTTTTGTATTTAGTAGAGACAGGGTTTCACCATGTTAGTCAGGCTGCTCTCTAACTCGTGACCTCAGGTGATCCATCCGCCTCAGCCACCCAAAGTGCTGGGATTACAGACATGTGCTACTGCACCCAGCCAATAACATACTACTTTTAAAGTGGTAAATATTTTCTTGCTTAGTTGCATTCCACAATTTCTGCTTTATGGAAAATGTTCAATACGGACTTGATCAAAGCTCATATTTTCCCTTAAAATAGTCCTTTAAAAGTATCTCATTCTCATTTTACACGTAAAGACAAAATAATGGTTAGTAAATTTAAATATAAATGTTTTTTCAAAATGCAAAAGAAAACACTGCAACTAAACTTGTCAAGGAGCATCAGTTAAATAAAAGCAATCAACAGCCTCCAGCATCATTGTAAATGGACTTTGTAATAGGCTGCTTATCTGTTTTTGTGGTTAGAAACCTTATTGAACAGCATGAGGAGGTGATCACTCAGGTGCTGTATTATAATGTAGTGGAAGAAAAAAGCATCCCAATATAAGCTCTGAAATGGTTTGCTTATAGAAACCCAGACCAGTGATAAATGTTGGACATTATCAACATTTTACTCCTTGATACACTTACAAAGCTCTTTCCTCTAAAGGGATTTGGCTTTGATGGAATATTAACTAAGGACACATGGTATCCGAAGTGATAAAGACAAATTAAATTTCTTTTCTTGCTTCCTTATGAAAGTCTTGAAATCTATTATTCTTTTCAATGGAAGGCTTATTTAAATGGTGTGTTTGATAGTTTTTATTATACATAAACTTTTTTATTTTTGCTTTGATGTAGCTAAGATATTACATACCTCACTTAGAATAGGATGAAAGGAAGGTTAGGGTTACAAAATTGAAACCTCACAAGGCCACTGTTTTACATCAAAGACTTCAGCTGAAAATAATGGGCTGGGCTCTGATAATTCATTCTTACAAAGGAATACACTATTATCCAACCCAGGCTACATTGTAATGCTTCTTTCCAGTATAATGTAACTAGGCAGGTAACCACACTGAAAGGCTTTTTAATAACCCTATTGTCTCCTAATCTTATTATCTTTAGTAAGGGTGAGAAGCTATGAAAATAGTAAAATGTGTAATGTATAATTTTAAAAGGGATAGTAAAATACTTCTTACAAAAAATGTTTAATGCTTAAGTAATGATTTCAATATGAGAATTATGTAAATTATATTTATACACATGTCTAAGTATATTTGTGTACATTTACATACATATTACCAATAGCACACAACCATTCATAATTATGCTATATTTAACTGGCAATCACTTAGGTGTTATAAACACTATTGAGAATCTGTAAATAAACAAAAACAGCACCTGAACATTACAAATCAATTATGCAAAATGCTTTCATTAAAAACTGTGAATATTACTCGTAGAAACGTTCTACACTGCCGTGTTTGGCTATCTAATTTTTCTGTCCTCAGTTTAAAATATTCTCATTCTGAAGTTAGCTAGAAGCAGTTACAATGTCAAAAGCAGGACATTGTTAATGGAGATCTGTATACATGTAAATATGCAGCCTATGTATACATACATCAGGTTTGTTTATTAAGTGTATAACAAATAACTTTCTTCTAACTGATACTGAAGGCATCCCTATATTAAAGCTCAAGATAAATTTGGTCATAGCAATAATGTATCATATAAATCCTTAAATGATCTTATACAATTAGCTTTTGAAAGTAAAATATGTGTACGTTGTACTAAAGAATAACACATTTATACAATTATTTTTTAAACTGAAGTTTGTATATATATATATATATATATATATATATATATATATATATATATATAATCTCAGAAGTTTACTTTAGGCCTTGAAAAAGAATATGTTTATTCTAAGCCTATTTTTTAATAATTAAATGGGTATCACAACACACACCTTGTTATAAAACCTATATGATTAAGAGAGTAAGACAAGTCATAGACTAGAAGAAATATTTGCAAAACATATAGCTGATAAACTATTTGAAATATGCAAAGAATGTTTCAAACTCAACAATAAGAAAATAATCTGATTAGAAAATGCTCAAGGCTCGGCACAGTGGCTCACATCTGTATTCCCAACATTTTGAGAGGCCAAGACAGGCAGATCACCTGAGGTCAGGAGTTTGAGATCAGCCTGACCTATATGGTGAAACCTTGTCTGTACTAAAAATACAAAAATTAGCTGGGTGTGGTGGCATGTACCTGTAGTCCCAGCTACACAGGAGGCTGAGACAAGAGAATTGTTTGAACCTAGGAGTTGGAGGTTATAGTGAGTCGAGATTGCGCCACTGCACTCTAGCCTGGGTGACAAAGTGAGACTCTGTCTCAAAAACAAATGCATGAAGGATCTGAACACACATCTCACCAGAAAATAAATAAAAAGATATAAAGATGGAAAATAACCATATGAAAAGATGTTCTACATCATATGCCATTAAGAAAGTGAAAATTAAAATAATGAGGTACAACCATGATCTATCACCATGGTGAAAATCCAGAACACCGACAACATTAAATTATGGTGAGGATGTGGAACAACAGAAATGATCATTTATTGGTAGTGGGAATCCAAAATGATACAGCCATTTTGGAAGACAGTTTGAGTGTCCTATAAAACTAAACATATATCTATCATATGTTCACATTCTTTAGTATTACCAAGTGAGTTGAAAACATGTCCACATAAAAACCCACACAAATACTAATGGGAGCCTTACTGACAACTGTCAAAACTTGGAAACACCAAGATATCCTTCAGCAGGCAATTGTATAAAGATACTGATACATCCAGACAGCGGAAGATTATTCAGTGCTAAAAAGAAATGATCTCTTATTCCATGAAAGACATAAAGTAAAATTAAATGCATATCACTAAGTGAAAGAAGCTGATCTTAAAAGGCTATATATTGCATTTTTCCAACTACAAGATATTCTTAAAAAAGAAAAAGGCAATACTATTGATATATTAAAAAGATTCATGATTGCCAGATTGGGGAGCAGTGCAGAGGAATAGGCAGAGCATGGAGAATTTTTAGCGTGATAAAACAATCTGTCTCATATTATATGGTGGACACATCATTAAAATTTGCTCAAACCTATAGACGATACAAGAAGGAATCCTAATGTAAACTATGAACTCTGAGTAATAATAATGTTGACATACGTTCATCAATTGTAACGAATATACTCTGGTGGAGGATGTTGATAGTGGCAAAAGCTGTAGGTTTATAGGAAAAGGTGTATATGCAAACTTCCTAATTTCCTCTTTTCTGTGAAACCTGCAACTGCTCTAAAAAGTTAGAGTCTATATATTTACAGAATACTAAATGAGAAGACAAAAGAATGCAAGAGTTTAGCATGGTGTTTGATGTGTACTGTGCACTCAATAAATGACAACCTCATTGAATAGTTAATAATGTTGAAATCCAAACACCTAGCAGAGACCTTCAAATGTAATAGGAAAATATTTTTACTAAGTGAATGAATGAATCATCCAATCTACTATCTGTGTCATGTCAAAAAAACAATAAAGTGAAATAAAGTTTATAATGTTTATAGTAAAAAGTTGAGACAAATTATCCAGTTTCAGGATTTTTTTCTTAATCTAGAAAATAACCATGAATATATGCTGCTTATAACTGAATCTTTGTGTTCATTATTGGCAGGTTTTTTTAAAAAAATAATACAAGATTGAAGAAATACAGAGCATTCATTGACATAGGACCACAAGGCTTGCCATGCTGGAGCAAACCAATGATCCATCATCCTTCCTCTTTAATGGTCTACGCCATATGCTTTAGAGTAAGGCAAATGGACAAAACATCCATAAACTACCTAGTTGAGGAGCAATATAAAATAGTGAGATTTTTCTCCCTGACCTAAAGAGAGGATGGAACCCAATGGCCCTTACATATTTAATTTAGCCAAGTGGAACTCATTTGATGTTTATGCTTAATTTTGACTTCTATGTTTAGCTTCTATATTGAACTTTGCCGAACTACTTGCTTCTGTAAGTATTCTGGCAATATCTTTTGCAAAGTCATAATGATTCTCCTATGCATTACAGGTGCTGTTATTTTTTATTTAATGATAGTAACATCGGCATTATCTAAATGGAGACATGAGTATGAGGGTTTTCATCACTGATATAATCAAAACTCAGAGGTTATTTTTATCATCTGATAAATGTACCAGAAAACTAAAACTCTGATGGTAAAATCATTCATTATTCAACTGCTCTGGAAGAACAAAGAGCATATACTAGGTCATTTTTGGCGAAAGCTTAAGTATCATTCCATCATATCCTACCCATTTATCTCCTGAACTGAGTTGGCTGTTTCTTTACCCTTAAAAGGACTTCACATTTAGTACATACAATGTATTATAATTGACTTTTCTCTCAAACTTGACTAGAAATTTCCTAAAAGGAAAGATTTTCCTCTTTACTGTTTTCCCAACATCTGGTACAATGAATGACACGTAGTAGAAGTTTGATAATTGTTTGTCAAAGTAGAGTTCATACTTGAGAAGCAGCCTCAGTCTCTTCAAGATGATCACATTTGAGGTCCCTTCATTTTTCAGACAGACCTGGTTCTTTTATTGGCAGAGAGGGTTATATGCTATGAACATTCTGGTCACTTCTTTCCAAAAAATGCCACCATTCAAGAGTCATTAAGTGGCTTAGGAGATTTTATCCTGGTCATTATCACTAGTACTGTTAATACAGCTGCCACTGCTAGGAGATCTTTATTGAGATCTCACTCTGTGTTAGGTACTGTGCTTTATAAGCATTATCTTATTTAATTGTCACAACAATTCTTGGTGCTTGTTATTATTGCTTATATTGAACACTGAAGCCCAGGCTTACCAAGGTAATAAGAGTTAGAGCCTGGATTTAAATCAGGCACTTTGACTCAAGAATTAGAAAGCAATCCCATTTAAGAGAGGTAGAATACAAACTATCAAAACATTCTACTGTGTGAATGTGGTTGTCATTATTTTTTCAAAAAGCCAGGCAGGAATTAGGAAATATGGGATCTGAAAGAAGAGGAAAAAAAAAATGGTTGCTTTTGTATTAAATTGATCACTAAACTGTAAATTATTATTTAACCTGCAATTCACTAGTTACAGGTGAGTTTGAATATCGCCTCATGCTTCCTATGTTTTTATTTAACACATTTCAAATTTTCCCTAAAAATTTTACATATGCATAAAGAGTCAAATCATTGTATAAGAATTATTTACAAAGGCAGTTGTCTTGTATGGCCTCCAATTCTTTGCCCAAATATTTGAGAGAGAAAAAAATTTCAACAAATGTTTCAGTATTTTCAAAGTAAAATTATGTTGGAAGATGAAATTATAAAATAGTGGCTATTAACCTTTGTTGCATGTTATATTGGGGGCTTTTGAAACCTCAGTGCCCAGGCTATACATCAAATCAATTAAGTTAGGATCTCTGGACATAGGACCCAGGTGTTAGCATTTTTATAAAAGCCTGGTTATTCCAAGGTTGAGATTTACTGTTACAGAACCATTTGGAATGCTTCATGACACACAAAACACCCTGAAAAAAAAGTTTTCCGTAGTAATAATAGCTAGAGCTTCAGCTATAAATGTAAACATAAATAAATAATACAATAAAAAGTCACTAAAAGTGAAAATTATTACAGCTAGTCATTGCTACTTGCATTCCTAAAAGGTGATTCAATCGTATTACAAGCAAACAAATATTTTGTAGTTATACTCACAGCCATTGAAAATTGGGACTTTCCCAATAAACTAAAAGCAGAAGAAGAACAGAACAGGAATAACCTATTCTACTTTGGAGATGAGGACACCTGAAATAAGTTTTCAAAGCTGAGAAAGCAATTTCATAGTCCTTTTCATAAATGGTGTTCCTAATTACATGTATTGCTCTCTTCTAGGCTGTAAATAAACTTCCCTTGTATAAAACATAGTCACAAATACCCCTTAAAACAAGGTATGCTTTTTTTTCAACATACTTTATTTAAATTAACATAGACTGGTATATGCCTTTGTTTGTAAAGCTATTGGCCTAATT
The DNA here is from genome assembly GCF_048565385.1 of Saimiri boliviensis. Classification (NCBI taxonomy): domain Eukaryota; kingdom Metazoa; phylum Chordata; class Mammalia; order Primates; family Cebidae; genus Saimiri; species Saimiri boliviensis. The sequence continues at coordinate 163,312,835 of NC_133450.1, forward strand.
GTTATGTGCTAACATTTTTTTGTACTTTAAAAATTTAATTCTCACATAGTAAAAGGATAAATAAGAGCAGATATAGAAACACCTGGGCATATAATAAGATTTTGGATTTTATTTTAGGTGGCATAGGAAGCCATTGAAGGTTTGGACTGGAGGAGGGATGTGGCTTCATTTACACATTAACAGACCATCTTCTCTGTGAAGAATAGGCTATAGGGAAGTAAGGGTGCAAGACAGAGAACAGATTAAAGGGTTACTTCAGCTACCAAGGATGAGATGTTGCTGGCCCTGGGACAATGAGTAGTAGAGATGCATTAAGTGATGGGATCTTGAATACAGTTTAATATACAATATTTCTCAAGAAATAGATGTGAGTTACACTTGGGATATAAGATGTAGAAAAAGAGGAGTCAAAGGAAACATGTAACTCTGTCGCAAGTTATATGCATTCAGAAACTGCGAGTTGCCCTCATAGGATCATTATGTAAGCATTTTTAAAATTTTAATTCCTTGATTTGTCTCACCGATGATCACTTGCTCATAATCTTGAAGGAACTCACAGTTTTTGTAGTTCAGATATGCATATGTAGCATAAACAAAGTGATTTGTAGTGATTTCCTTTGCCTTTATTCCAACGAATACCAGATTATGCATAGAAAATTAACAATCTTGGAACAACTCAAGTAACCTCATAAGTTATTTACCTACTTCCCATTATTATAAACTCAGAGCCTGAATCACTGGAAAGCTCTGCTTCTACCAATGCCAGGGTTCATTACTTTGTTATTGTGTGATGTTTCAACAGTGACATTTAATAACCAAAATTTGTGCAGACTTCAGGCAGCTTCATATGGAAATAATGTTTTATTCTGGTGATTTTCTAAATGTCCTTTTTTGTTACTAATGAGCCACCACATGACTTTCCAAAAAGAACTGAAACTTCCTACTTTAGAAAAACACTATTCTATTAATTTTTCTGTATATGGGGGGGTCTACATTAAATATAAAACTTATGCCCTATATTTCCAATGGGAGGCTATGCAAATGTTCTATAAATACTCAAGGTGGAGCTGTCCCTTCCTCATCTCTCTACATTCCATTTTCTAATTAAGACTTTATTTTAAATAATTGAAACTAACTATATAAAAATACAGGCCACTTCCCCAAAAGTAGTATTTTAACAATTAGTGCTTCAGATGAATTAAACTGTATATTTTTAAATTGCGAGATTCAATTTATCTAACTTTCTTAGATGTTTTCAAATTGGATCTTTTGAATGTTTCAACCTAGAAGCAGCTTTATGTTGCTACCATTTAACCTCACATTAAACTATGGTATTGCTAGACAATAATGGCTACCATTATACTACATTAACAAATTATACTAAACTATGGTATCATTAGACAAAGTAGAATCCTTATGACTTACTCTACCTACCAGAGTTTTTATATATGTTCTACTTGCTTATATTTGTCTTTCCAACACTGCAAGCTTCATAAAAACAAAACAAAACAAAAAGCATGTCTAATTTATTTTCCCCCATTCAACTAGGGTCTTGCAAATAACACTAGGTTGGGCATACAACACAATTCAAAGAAAAGAAGTGATATGTTTATATTTCAATCATCTAAGAAAATAAAGGTCGAAAGAGGAGGAAATAGGGAGAGAACTTGAAGAAGAGGAGGGCTAAAAGGGAAAAAGACCCTGAGTAAATAAAGGTATTAGAGTGCTTGTTTCACCCCAGATTTTAAACAGTTAAGTTAGTTTAAGGCAAGCACTGCTCTGCTGGAATACTGAATTTAATGCTCGGAACTTTCAAGTTCTTTACAGATTTTAGACTTCTTAACCTTCATTTGCAATATACATACATATGCACAAAACACATATAATAGATATAATTCCTGATACAATTTAAAGTATATCAATGCCCAATTTTACAAAAGTATTCAATTATATAAGAAAATATAAGATAGCATTCTTCTCATTGAGAGTTAAGTCAAGTTGTCTGTTTGCAGACGTTGTATATTTAGAAAACCCCATCGTCTCAGCCCAAAATCTCCTTAAGCTGATAAGCAACTTCAGCAAAGTCTCAGGATACAAAATCAATGTGCAAAAATCAAAAGCATTTCTACACACCGATAACAGACAAACGGAGAGCCAAATCATGAATGAACTCCCATTCACAGCTGCTAAAAAGAGAAATAAAAACCTAGAAATACAACTTACAAGGGATGTGATGGACCTTTTCAAGGAGAACTACAAACCACTGCTCAAGGAAATTAAGAGAGGACACAAACAAATGGAAAAACATTCCATGCTCATGGATAAAAGGAATCAATATTTTGAAAATGGCCATACTGATCAAAGGAATTTGTAGATTCAATGCTATTCCCATCAAGATACTATTGACTTTCTTCATGGAATTGTAATAAACTACTTTAAATCTCATATGGAACCAAATAAGAGCCTGCATAGTCAAGACAATCCTAAGCAAAAATTACAAAGCTGAAGGCATCATGCTACCTTGGCTTCAAACTATACTACGAGGGTACAGCACGGTACTGGTACCAAAACAGATACATAAATCAGTGGAACAGAACAGAGGCCTCAGAAATAATTCCACACATCTATGACCATTTCATTTTGACAAACCTGATAAAAGCAATGGGGAAAGGATTCCTTATATAATAAATGGTGTTGGAAAAACTGGCTAGCCATATGCAGAAAGCTGAAACTATATGCCTCTCTTACACCTTATACAAAAATTAACTCCATATGTATTAAAAACTTAGATGTAAGACCTAAAACCATAAAAACCCTGGAAGACAACCTAGGCAGTTCCACTCAGGATATACGGATGATAAAGACTTCATAACTAAAACACCAAATGCAATGGCAACAAAAGCCAAAACTGACAAGTGGCGTCTAATTAAACTAAAAAGCTTCCACACAGCAAAAGAAACTATCATCAGAGTGAACAGGGAACCTGCAGAATGGGAGAAAAATTTTGCAATCTATTCATCTGACAAAGGGCTAACATCCTCAATCTATAAAGAACTTAAACAAATTTACAAGAATAACAACAACCCCATGAAAAACGGTGAAAGATATAAACAGACATTTCTCAAAAAAAGACATTTATGCAGCCAACAAACATATGAAAAAAGCTCATCATCGCTGGTCATTAGACAAATGCAAATCAAAAACCACAATGAGATATCATTCATGCCAATTAGAATGACGAATATTAAAAAGTCAGCAAATAACATGCTGGCAAGGATGTGGAGGAATAGGAATGCTTTTACACTGTGGTGGGAGTGTAAATTAGTTCAACAATTGTACAAGACAGTGTGGCGATTCCTCAGGGATCTAGAACTAAAAATACCATTTGAACCAGCAATCCCATTACTGGATATATACACAAAGGACTATAAATCATTCTACTGTAAAGACACATGCACATGTATGTTTATTGCAGCACTGTTCACAATATCAAAGACTTGGAACCAACCCAAATGCCCATTAATGTCAGACTGGATAAAGAAAATGTGGCTTTATGCATGGAATACTATTCAGCTATTAAAAAAAAAAAAAAAAAAAAAAAAAGGATGAGTTCATGTCCTAAGCAGGGACATGGATGAAGCTGGAAATCATCATTCTCAGCAAACTAACACAGGAACAGAAAACCAAACACCACATGTTCTCATTCATAAGAGGGAGTTGAACAGTGAGAACACATGGACACAGGGAGGGAAACATCATACACTGGTGCCTGTTGTGGGGTGGGGGCCTAGGGGAGGGATAGCATTAGGAAAAATACCTAAAGTTGATGACAGGTTGATGGGTGCAGCAAACCAACACGGCATGTGTATACTTATGTAACAAACCTGCACGTTCTGCACATGTACCCGAGAACTTAAAGTATAATTTAAAAAAATTAAGATATGGCTTGAGTGGGCATCCTTGTCTTATTTCTAATCTTAGAGTATAGCTTTTCACTATGTAGTACAGTAGTAGCTGTGAACTTGTCATATATGGCCTACATTCCTTATCTGTATCTAATTTGTTAAGAGTTTTAAAAATAAAAAAGTGTTAAATTTTGTCAAAAAAAAAAAAAACTGTATAATTCTTAACATTCCATATAGTCACAAAATATCTTGAAGGGCTTGGAAGGCAAGGTTTCAGTTCCAGTATTTACCTCTAGTGTTACAGAAACTGCTGCTATAAAGTGTCATAACAAACCCATTATCTAATTATTCTGAGAGTGACATTCAACTCTATATGCAGTAGGAAAAGAAAATTGTTCAAATTTACACCTCAGGTAGTTAACTTGGAAAACTGCACTTGCATTTCCTGAAGGAATGTAATCATGATCATTTCATTTGTGCCAAATAACTGCTATAACAGCAAGAGGCTTTTTCTTAAGAGAACACATCTGTGCCATAAATAAGCAATAATGTATAGAGAAAACCATCAGAAAAGATATGAAAGCTGAGTTTTGCTATGGCATTCCTTATTATTTTATGCCATTTGAAGCAAGAGTGTTTTCTTCCTCTGTTAAGAAATCTGAATAGTATCAATATGAAAAGGCTAAAAAAAAATTTCTATTAGTACTTCGATAGATTATCTATGTAGGGAAAACGTGCTCAGTACAAAGTCAGATTCCTAAAAGACAAAATAGTATTTCTAAAATTGACTAGACAACATATACTACTGAAGGCTTGTCCTTTTTTAGAATTACATAAATTAATCCAGAAATGAGATTGCTATAGGGCATTAAAACCACGTGAATCTCAGTGTCTTTCACATGATGCTCATGTTATTTTACCTTGTTTTATTGTTGTATACTAGATTGATTCCTGATAGATTGTACAGTATTTGAGAATAAAGTTTTTTTTTTACTGCAGTTCTTATCATAAGAATTGATAAATCAGATCCAGTTTAATGGAGACACCAGTTGGGCTCATTGTTTTTCTTTACGCATAAGTTTACTTAAATATTATTTTGAACATAAATTGACATGATTCCTATCTAATTTGGAGATGTATAATTAGCAAAATTTCACTTGATGTGAAAAAAATACAAGTTGATGTGTTTATATGCATATAGATATTATAGCTAGCAACTTTTTGATAAAAATTCAGAATTAAAATTAAATGTCAGAATAGGTTTATCTCATAGGTCTTTGCATTTCTGCAGTATTCAGCAGTCATGGAAAGAAAATACAACTTATTTTTAATTGGATTATACAATTATGCTGAATAATACATAGAAGTAAAATATAACCATTGTAAATATATATGAAATTGCTAGTTAGATCAATAAAATTAATTTTAAAGTAATACTTAGTAAAGAAATACATAATTCAATGTAACTTTTAAGAAGTGACTACAGTATCTTAATAAAATGGTTTTAAGACAGAATTCAACTCAGATTGGTAGAAGAAGTTATCCACTTAACATCTTTGTCTATCTTCTCATTGGTAGCTCAATCATAAGCTAAATAGAATTCTATTCCTAACAAATATATCACCCTTCCATAATAGTGAACAATGCCACCATCTAACTTGTTGCTTATTTTAAAACTTGAACATAGTAACTGACATCTCCCTCTCCTTCCTCTTTCATATCCAAATGATCACGAATGCCTGAATTTGATCTTTATTTAAACTTGCACTTATTTCTTGGTAAAATTACATAGTACTTCACACAGCTGTATTAAGTAATATATGCCTATATATATATATATATATATATATATGACATTTTCTTCTAATGGTTTTAACAGCTGATTAATTTCAGACTTTGGAATGTCAAAAGCAAAGTTCTATGTGAAAAATTATTTAATCTTGTTACCAGTGTACTAGTGTGGTAGCTGGGTTTGAATCGTTTAAGACAAAGTTTTAGAAACTCTTTCACATAGTAATTTGTCCTATATAGCTATTATATTATGTATTACAGTGAAGGAGAACTTATGATTTAAGTTACTTCGGATATGTTTACTGATACATAGGTTTTAAGTAGACTACTGATATCTATGTATACAAACATTTACACTCATGTGTAAGAAAATGAAGTTATGTCCCCAGGGAGAAGAAAAGCTATGAGTTATACATAAAGAGTCTCTGACACAGCATGGATTTAAAAATAAAAAATAAATAAATTCAGGTATGAGTTCTGACTATTTATACAGACAGCGATTACGGATACTGATAACCATCTGTGAGCTTAATAACTGCTATTAAAGAATAACTCTATACAAATATTTAAAAAGAGGAATCCTCTTCCAATGCATAGTGTGAAAAGGATCTATTTCTCATATTGCTTCAGCCTTTGTTAAGAATCACTTCTCTTCTCATACATTAACCACATTTATGAACTACGCTAGAATTCAATGCTCGTAAGAAACCAGATCTGACATATCTGCTCGGACATGCAATTAGATCAGCTCTTTTCCCGTTTTAATCCTAATACAAGAGTTTCTAATTTAAGCATTCAAACTAAACGAAACCCTATAAGGTCTGTCAGTTTCATCCACAAAGCTCTTTTGTTAGACATTTCCATCAAAAGTTAGACAATTCATTTTACTAGGAAAAGAACTGATCAGTAGAAGAATAAATTGTATCCTTAATGCATGGACAGACCACTGGATTACTGTTAAAGTATTATTAGTCAAGCAGAATCTCCTTTTGAAAGAGTCTTGCAGTCCATGTCATAAACTGATTAAAAATCAGTGAATGAGTACTTTCCACCTTTGTTGTATGTTAATGAGAAAGGTTCCATCCCAAAAAGCTTTTCTGGAAGCTAGTAACCTTTAGGTTCCTGAAACTAGAGCATTTTAGAGCTATGCAAGCACAACTCTTTTAATCACCAGTCCTTAAAACAGAAAACTTGCATTTTAAAATGTATTTCATTGGAAGAAAACTTTTTATATTTGATTACCAGCCTTCAGACTCATATTACTAGACATGAGCAAATAATGGAATCATGTCACGGTTTGTATGTATATATTTGTTTGTATTAAGGAGAATGATACATAAGAAAGAGTAGTTTATGTGTGCATTTGTGTGTGTATGTGAGGAGAGAGAGAGGTGGGTGAGGAATAATTACTCAGAAAGAACTAGCTATAGGGGTCTTCTGACTCAGAAAGGTAAGCAGCCAACTTTCTGGTAGTGAATAAAACCTTAGAATGGTGTATTTAAAAACCACAAATAATTGATGTACATAGGAACAAGGCATAAATACATAGTGTTCATTCACATTTTGATTTAATGTCCCTTGAGTTGTATACACTCAAAAACGTGACTTAAAAAGATTCAGAGTCTTTTTAAAGATCAAAATAGATGTTTTTTAATTTAATATTGAAACTTATAAATGCTCACTGTGATAGAATGTAGAAGAAATAAAACTAACATTTATTAGATACTCATGTCCTGGCTTTCCAATCTTCAGACATTTGTGAGATCCTAATTATTCAGTTGAGAAAATTGAGGTTCTATTTAGTAAGTATCTTACTCAGAGTTCCCCAGTTACTGAATTGGATGAGAATTCAAATCTAGGTCTGTGGAATGTCAAGATTCATTCTCTTTCAGCTGTATCTCCACCTTCCACATATAAGACACTTGGAATAGCTCCATTTGAATTTATTTATATTTTTTCCTAGCCCACATTAACAATATTAATGTCAAAGTACCTCAGAACCATTTGTGGTGCTTTTCAAAATGCAGGTTTTCAGATTGATAGCCAGAAATAGTTATTCGGAGGTCTGTGGAGTAGGAGAGGGACGCGGTAATCTGCATTTTGTCAAGCATCCTGGTGACTTTGCCACAAATGGTCTGGGGTGGGGGACTTCTATTTTGTAAAACATTCTCTTAGCAATGGAACATTTACAAATATTTCCAAATAAAGAGTTATGATCTGCACAGACTATTTGAACAACCTGCAGTAAAACAAAATACTTGGTAAAATGAGCAGATTATCATCCATTTTCAAATCCAAAATCAGAGCTAAAATCATAGATCCCCCTGACCCTGCCCAAACTCAATTGATGGTTTGCTAAAGTTAAAACAAAATGATCTCCACATATCCTCTGAATAACAAACTGCCAAGGTCTCACTCATGAAAAGTAGAAGAAGCTCTTCTAACAAGAACTGATTATAAACACAACTGATAAAAGGAAATTGTTCTACTGTCATTTTTCCCCTTTATGCAACCCTATTGAATAACCATCTGGACCCGACAATTTATTTCCTGAATGGTCTTCAGCAAGTCTTCACATTTCCTCTCCAGAAATAACATATTTCAAAGGATTTTGCTTATTTGTGGAAATTTTTGCTAATTGCAGTCTTCAAAGTCTAAATTAGGTCTGATTTGGTTACCCTGAGACATACAATATTAGAATATATTGTATTAATCTTTAAATGCCTTAATTATTACTGCCTTTTTAGTACATTGTTGATCTTTTTCTTCTAAATGGATCCAATTAAGTTTTGATTGGCTATTTTTTCTCCCACAGAAATTATAAACTAACTCCTATCTTCTTTGCTCATAATAGATTTGTTCATTCAGCATAAAAAGAAATTCAGTTGTACTAATCACTTAAGCCATAAATTTGCCCCTGGCATTTGTTAACATTCTAAAGGTACTTGTACAAATTTATTTTTGTTATTACTTCGCATACTCTTAATCAGTTCAGCTAACTGATTTTCATTTCATCTTTGTTATCATTGTTAAACTTCAGGACACTGATGTCCATAATAATACTTATAAAACTGTCTTAATTTTCTCCTGCATCTCATACCACAATATTTTGGGGAAGATAGCACTCCATGAGGCAGAGTGGTCTCTTGTAAACCAATCCTGAACTTGAGTGTTGAATGAAATTTTGACTCACATGTTTCTTTTAACTGAGCTCTTGATTCGCTACTCTAGTGGGGGAAAAAACAGTGAAGCAATAAATTAATAGTAGATTGTTTTCTACAATGCCAATGAAGAGTAATTTTAACTGCTACAGCTGGTGAGACAAATGCAGTACACAATAGATAGAGATACTAATAGTATGACTTATAGTACCACCTTCTTCCTGATAGGTATGTAATTAGTTCTGGACCAAATATAGAAAATCTAATTTCTATCACTAGGAAATTGATACTATTGAAAGAAGCAGACCAAAAGATCAGAGTGGTTCATCAAGGAGAGTTCTAAAAACGATTTTGAAGTGCATTTGAAGAAATAAAGACTCTTTTTAAAGTCCCACTATAAACACATTTTGAAAATTGATATAATTCTTATGTGTGAGTGATTGACATACTGAAAAATGATGTTTTTAAGCTTGTTAAAAATATCAAATTTATTGTACTATTCCAAAGAATTCATACTTTAGCTCAACAGTTAAAAATCTGAATATTTGTTTTTACTGAATCACTTATGAGTCAGAAACCTAAATTTTCATATACTTTGGCTAGTTTCAGTAACTTCATTGTTCTTCAACATTATTTTTATAATTCAAAAATCCCCATGTACAAATGTTGAAATAGAAACAACTTTTATGATAAGAATATTGAGGATCATGTATATACATATTATCAGCTAATTTAGATAGTGGTTCTACAAATGTCAATGATTATAGTCATGTGTTCATAAAGATATGCTTAGCACTCAATGATATCATCAATTATAAAGCTTTTAATTCATTTACCCTATCCCTCTACGCATATTTTAATGGTTCCCTCAATGCATTTTAGTTTCCCTTTTTAGCATTTCATCACATAGAGAAAAAGGGAGAGTTCTAAAAACTTTAATCAGCTAACAGTAAATTAGAGTAATATTTTGCAGATAATTAGTAACAGTTTGCGTTGAACACAGAGTAAATATAATACACCATAAAAATTGTGTTTAATGTAGAAGAACTAAAAGCAACAAGACCAGGAAAGCTGAGAATGATAGGGTTTGGCTATGTCCCCACCCAGATCTCACTGTGAATTGTACTTCCGTAATTCTCACCTGTTGAGGAAGAGAGCCAGTGGGAAATAATTTGAATCATGGGGGCAGTTTCCCCCAAACTGTTCTTATGGTAGTGAATAAGTCTCATGAGATCTGATGGTTTTATCAGAGGTTTTCGTTTTTCTATCTCTCCCACTTTCTCTTGCGCCTCCATGTAAGAAGTGTTTTTCACTTCCCACCATGTTTCTGAGGACTCCCCAGTCATGTGGAACTGTAAGTTCGATTAAACCTCTTTTTCTTCCCAGTCTCGGGTATGTCCTTATCAGCAGTGTGAAAATGGACTAACATAGTAAATTGGTACCAGTAGAGTGGGCATTGCTGAAAAGATACTTGGCAACGTGGAAGCAACTTTGGAACTGTGTAACAAGCAGAGGTCGGAACAGTTTGGAGGGCTCAGAAGAAGGCAGGAAAACGTGGGAAAGTTTGCAACTTCCTAAAAACTTGTTGAAAGGCTTTAACCAAAAGCCTGATAGAGGTATGGTCAATTAAGTCCAGGCTGAGGTAGTCTCAGATGGAGATGAGGAACTTGTTGGGAACTGGAGAAAAGATAATTCTTGTTATGTTTTAGCAAAGAGAATGGCAGCATTTTGCCCCTGCCCTAGAGATTTCTGGAACCTTGAACTCAAGAGAGAAGATTTAGGGCATATGGCAGAAGAAATTTCTAAGCAGCAAATTAAGAGGTGACTTGGATGTCATTAAAGGCTTTCAGTTTTATAAGGGAAGCAGAGCCTGACAGTTCAGAAAATTTGCAGCCTAACAATGTGATAAATAAGAAAAACCCATTTTCTGAGGAGAAATTCAAGTTGGCTGCAGAAATTTGCACAAGTAACTAAAAGCCAAATGTTTATTCCCAAGACAATAGGGAAAATGTGTCTAGCGGATGTCAGAGGTCTTCCCAGCAGCCCCTCCCCTTCCACATAGGCCTGGAAGCTTAGAAGAAAATGGTTTCGTGGGCCTGTCCCAAGGTTCTGGTGCTGTGTGCAGCCTAGAGACGTGGTGTCCCATGTCCCAGATATGCCAGCCATGGCGGAAAGGGGCCAACACAGAGCTCAGGCCGAGGCTTCAGAGGATGGAAGCCCGAAGCCTTGGCAGCTTCTACATGGTGTTAAGCCAGAGAGTGCACAGAAGTCAAGAACTGGGGTTTGGGAACCTTTGCCTAGATTTCTGAGGATGTGTGGAAATGCCTTGATGCCCAGGCAGAAGTTTGCTGCAGAGGCAGGGCACTCATGGAGATCCTCTGCTAGGGCTGTGAGGAAGGAAAATGTGGCATTGGAGACCCCACACAGAGTCTCTATTGGTATACTGCCTAGTGGAGCTCTAAGAAGAGGGTCCCCATCCTCCAGACCCCAGAATAGATCCACCAACACTCAATGTCTGCTCATAAAGGCAACTGGGAGGGAAGCTGTACCCTGCAAAGCCACAGTGGGGAGCTGCCCAAGACCATGGAAACCCACTTCTTGCATCAGCGTGACCTGGAGGTGAGACCTGGGGTCAAAGGAGATGATTCTAGACCTTTAAAATTTGACTTCTCTGCTGGATTTCAGATTTGCATGGGCCCTCTAACCTCTTTGTTTTGGCCAATTTCTTGCACTAGGAATGGCTGTATTTACCTAATACCTGTATCCCCATTGTATCTAGAAAATAACTAGCTTGCTTTGGATTTTACAGGCTTATAGGTGAAAGGGACTTGCCTAGTCTCAGATGAGACTTTGGACTTTTGGGTTAATGCTGAAATGAGTTAAGACTTTGGGGGACTGTTGGGAGGGCATGATTGATCTTGAAATGTGAGGACATGAGATTTGGTGGGGCCAGGGGTAGAATGGTATGGTTTGGCTGTGTCTTCCTCAAAATCTCATCTTGAATTGTATTCCCATAATTCCCACATGGTGTGGAAGGGACCTGGTGGGAGATCATTTGAATCCTGAGGCCAATTTTCCCCATACTTTTCTTGTAGTAGTGAATAAGTCTCCTGAGATTTGATGGTTTCATAAGGGGTTTGTACTTTTGCATGTTTCTCATTTTCTCTTGCTGCCACCATGTAAGAAGTGCCTTTCACCTACCACAATGGTTCTGAGGCCTTTCAGACATGTGGAACTGTAAGCCCAATTATACCTTGTTTTCTTCCCAGTCTCAGTTATGTCTTTATCAGCAGCATGAAAATGAACCAATACAGAGAAAGACTTACATTTGTCACAAACATTCCTGTATAAAACATCCAAACCAAAGAAGACTATAATTAGAGAGTCGTTATGAGATGTGATGAGAAGAATAAAAATTGCTGTACGTTAAAACATCAGATCTTGTTAGGGATGCACTTGAGAGGATGAAGCAACATTTACAGCCTGCATTACTGCTGTGAGAAGCAATCACATTGAACTTATCACTATAATAGGGGTAATCCAGTTATTAAGGAGTGTGTAGCATAAAACAAGAAGAGTATTATAGTATTTTTTTCACTATGTAAAGAAAACAGGTATAAATCTATGTGATTCCATATTAAAACCACACTATAATTTTCTGAGAATTGTAAAATTTTAGTAAATGCCATCATATAAAGAATATTTTTAATAAATTGGAAAATACTGATGGATGGTTTATAATCAGCAAAAAATAAAGATAAATTACCCATATGGGGGAATTACTATAATAATATTATCTACATTTAGGTATTGGTTATTATATGCCTGCTGCTGTTTTAAGTATCTTATTAGATATCAACTCATGTCATACTCAAAATAATCCTATTACTTATTTTAAGTATGAAGCACAGAAGCCCAGCAAAGTTTAGTAACTTGCCAAATATCACACAGCTAATAAAATGTAGAGATGGAATTCCCTACAAATTTAACCCTGGAGCTCATGATCTGAACATTTATGCTTAGCTACCTCACATAGAGTAAGATTTGATGTAATTTTTTAAGCTCTATCTACTGATCCATCTTTTAACATCAATTTATTCTTTACAAAAATCCTGAGTGGGAGTTATTATTTACCCAATTTCACTAAGGAGAAAATAAAAGTTTAACAATGTATGACTGTAGAGCTAATAAAAGTAGTCTAGACAGACAAACTCAATCCACGTATTTCTAATGCCTGAAAATGGAAAAAACATTATAAAAGTGCTAAAGAAGTAGATACAGGTGGTAAAATGCATGCATTTAACCAAGAGACAGACACATATACCTTGAAATAACAATCTAAAAATTAAAAGATAATATAAAAATATGGACAAATTACCAAACCTGCAGAAGTTAAGAATAGTGATTCAAGAGACACTGCACTAGGCTGACAAAGCAGGCACAAATTTTGGAGCTAATTCTAGTGAAATATCCAGTATTACCATTTTCATCATACATTTTCAAAATCCTGTTAGTATTATTTAAGAATATTTAAAACTCCTAATAACCCAATAATTTATGTGCTTATTTCTTTTCCTACTAATTTTTATTATTTCAGCATAAAACTATTAGCTACAGGAAGAAAAGATCATGTCTGTTTCATTGCCCAAGATATATTAATAGCCTGTTAAGTTGTGTAATTCAGAGAAACTACAGAAATACATTTGTTAATAAATAATTATACTCAAATTATTAGATAAAACTTTGGAAAAAAGGATAAACTTCCCACCAAAAGAAATTTAACTCTTGAAATAAAAATTTCAATTAGTGGTTAAATTAACCCCAGTGGAGACACAGTAAAATTAAAAAATAAAAAACAGTAAACTTGGAAATATTTCTGAAGAAATTACCCAAAAAGAAAAGATGAACACTACAAAACAAGTTTCAGCAATAAGGACCCTTGAAATATTGAGTAGGACGGATGAATGAAAAATAATATTTGCTAAGATAACTAAAATATTTCCGCATCAATGAAAATTACAAATCTATAGACTCAGCAATCAAAACTTATATTGAGAAGACAGTTTGGGGGAAAAAAGCTTACCTGGATACATTGTAATAAAACTTCAATGGTAGAAATACAGAAACCCAAATGAGATCATGAAAGACAGATTACATATAAGGAAAGATGAGCAGGCTGAGCACATACCAACGGTAGTAACAATGAAACCCGAAATACAATAATATATCATACTTAAAGTACTCCATGGAAGTAACTCTCAATATAGAACACTATACTTTCCAAAACTATCGTTGAAGAAAAATGATGAAATAATGGCATTTACAGGTAATCAAACACTGGGAAGGTTTACTCTCCCAGATTTTGTAGTATTAATAGTTACAGGAGGAAGAGAGAAAGTAATACCAGAAAGATATTCTGAGTTGTACGTAAGCATAGTAAGCAAGTAAATTCATAAATATGTGGATAAATACTGTCTGTGTAAAATAATATATCTAACTCGAGGAGTTAAAAATGAACAAAACTAAAATATAAACAAAAGTAGTAAGTAGTAATGGAGATGAAACGCATTATTTAGGTATTAATACTGTTTAAAAGGATGGCTCACATACTTCAAGGTATCTAGAGCACTGAAAAACTACAGATATGATTTATCATATGAACAGATTAATAAAATGTGCATAATTATCTCATAATATATTGTAAAGGCATTTTATGTTATCCATGTTATATAATTTTTAAGCGCTCCTAGAAAACTTAGAAAATAAAAACATCCATCATGTTTTTATTAGGCATTTCAAATATATCTAATAAAAAACATAGTGAGTATAGTGGACATCATTATTAATAGTTACAAGCACCATTTGGCAACTTTGGTTATTCAGAGTTCCTTCTCCCCCCATGTGCCAAAAACAGTCATTATAAAACAATAAGAAAAAAACAATACTCTTTAAAAAAAGTTCGCAGCATAACAAGGAGTCAAAAAGTCCTAAACTTTAAGATAACTGTATGTATAAAAAGAAGAAAAATCACTACATGCCAGTGAGTGACCTATGACATTTCTGCCATAAATTTTGTGATGATCAAGGGTAGTCAGGGAAATGCTGTAGGCAAAGAGAAGATGGGACCAAAAGGCAGTTCAAAAATCACTCTAAAACTCATGCCAGAAAATGAAGTTCACCTTGCGGGAAAACACTTTAAAAAACTTTTTTTAGAAAATGAATTTTGGCATATCAGGGTAATAATGCTAGAAAAGGGGGTTAAAAATATATACAATATATAGGAGTAGTCTTTAAGGCTTATTAGGGAGTCAAAATTTCAAAAAAGGAGACAGATACCCTTTGGTAAAAAAATAAAATAAATAAAAAGAGAAA
Source organism: Saimiri boliviensis (assembly GCF_048565385.1). Classification (NCBI taxonomy): domain Eukaryota; kingdom Metazoa; phylum Chordata; class Mammalia; order Primates; family Cebidae; genus Saimiri; species Saimiri boliviensis. The sequence goes on from NC_133450.1 coordinate 163,328,064, forward strand.
GAATAAAACAAAGAAGAAAATGAATTCCTAAAAAACAACTAGAAAAATCTAAAGATAACACAAACATGCCTTATCTTCTTTCACCCTTCCTCTCTCTCTCCTTCCTCCCTCTACTCCCTTCACACACACCTTTCTATACACGAAAGATGGCACCACTGATCTACAAATCTCATAAACTACAGATAAATTAATACATATAAGATCAGTAACATCATTCAATCTATAATCAATCAATCAGCAAATAAAAAGAAACAAACTGTCAAAAACCTGAACTTTAAAAATAAAATAGAGACCATGTGGCATCTGATAGAATGATAGATACCCCTGTGAATTAGTCTTGCTGAAAAATCATCATTAAATGTATCAGTCCTCTATGTTTAAGTAACAATTTACTGAGAAATGCTTTAAACAACATCACAGAATGACAACTGCAAATATCAGCTGTGGGAACTTTTATGAAGTAGGCATTAAACAAATAGAGACCAGGCCAAACTAGCTGTGTGTCCTAGATTCTCCAACAAAAGTTAGTGACTAACAGAGTCAAATTTTCAAAACTAAAGGAAGAAAGAAAAGAAAAGAACTAAAATCATGAAGTCCTGATTTCCCAATTCAGTAGTACTTCAGTGACTCAAACATGTTTTGATTAAAAACCAAATGAAGGTGTAGAAAATCTGCCAATCTCCCCAGAAATCTGGAGTCTGTCAATAATTTTCAGAATAAACAACAGCGCATAGAAGTAAAATAGTGTGCTTACACAAACAGCAAAATTGATATAAGATATGCAAAACTCTCATAAGGGTATCTGAATACTTCTCTTGCTTTCGAATATAAAATAATTTCTATTTATTCCTGTAAAGAACAGTATTTTAAAAATAATAGTTCTCTTTGAAATTTTCTCAAGATAAATATGGTATAAGGGAAACAATGAATACTGCTAAGATTCACTTACACTTGACAGTTATATGTCTCCTAATAGCTTCTCAATCTTACAAAGATATTTTATTTCCAGCAATCCTGTCAAGGTAATTTTTCATCACAAGTATTTCTCCACTTAAAATGATAAAAGCCTTTATCTTCCAAAATCTACAAAAAGATAAGTACATTTTCTGATTTGCAGGAAGAGCATGTTTCAAAGCTGGGTCTCTAAATAATCTAATTCATATTTAAATACCTTGCTTTGAAAAATTAGAAAACAGAAAGGCTTATTTTGGCATTATTTGTGCATCAAGCTCAGAAATTATAAAACTAACTTCAAACATTGCCAGAATTCTAATAATTCTGTATTTTGAAGTTTATAAGACAAATTCTTTTATCATAATTTGATGAGCCACTATTAATAAGAACTATATTTATATTTAGTCCCAAAAGTGATATACTGAACAAAGGTTTATCATAAAAGTGTTGAAACTTAAACAAAGAAAGGCTAAGGTAATGTGAATTGGAAGGAATTCTTGAGAAGAGCTGACTGGAAACCACTTACTACTAAAATATAGTTGGGAGGTGTGATGGCCTAAGTTTCGTGTCTCCTTCCCACCGTCTCCTCCGAAGACTGAAAGGAAGCTGGCATGCAACTTTATAACTATTTAGGGATTCACAAGCAGAGGAAGGTGATATAAGAAAAGCATGTGCTGCTTGAGCTGATTAACTACCTGCCAGCTACCCAGAACATCCTCCCTCCTCATGTGGGTGACTTGAAGGAGCACACATCATTTCTTACTGTTATGAGCATTAATGTTGTGGTATCCTCTCTTGCTTCTCGCTGCCTTAAAGACCCACAAGAATCAATCTTTATAAATCTAACACTATATTGTTCTCATTTAGTTCTTTAATATGGAACTTGGTAAAATTTCCCCACAGAGCAGCAGTTGGAAATTACTGTTTTACTGTCCTTTTCCAATTTGTAATACAGCTTTCAAAATAAACATATGTTAGAGTGTCAAATATTTCTAAAAAATGGGAATACTCAAAGCTGACTTCTACTCACCTGAATCTGGGATACATTCTTATAAATTACGTAATAAAAACATTTGTATTTTCAAAATATCTTACACTGAAACATAATGTTCTTCGGGAGTGTAAGTGTAGGGTGCAGAGATCTGTTTCCTTGGTTAACAGACTGTCTCACAACTTTGTGATAAAATATGGACTTAACTATTATCTCGAAGTGTAAGACATTAAAAATATCTGAATGGATATTATTCTCCCTTGTTTTTCCTCTTTCAGCATCCTGTCTACTATAGAATCTCCTGATAGCCTGAGTAAATATTGGTCCCATGCAATATTTGAGTAGCATTAAAGCAAATGTTATATAAAGATATGATCTTGACACATTACCCCTACTGAAAGTAATCCTGTCTAAACCCAGTATGACCCCACATATCAGGCCCCATTCCCTCCCCAGGTGACCTTTTTTCACTTTGTTATCTCTTTTAATCAGACCATCTTAAAAGAAGCAAACACCAGATTGCATCCCTTCTCCTTACATCTTTTATCTCCTTGAGAGAAATTAATCTGTTCCATCTTATCCCTGTGCAGCAAGCAGGTCATTTTAATAATAGAAAAATGAATGTTGAGATTAGCAGTTACTTTAATTAAAAGGTGGTCACGAGAGAATTGATTTCTTAGCTGGTTGTTGACTTACAAACAGAAAATAATTGGCACATAAAAACCAGCAGAGGGACATACCCAGAACATAGAAGCTATTGACAAAAAGAAAGTAATAATGCAGAAAAATCATTTATGTTTATATAGAGGATGCTATATTTATGTCTATTTCACGTTATTAGCATTCCAGAGCTCAGGAAAGACATCACCTTGAACTTTCTCATCATTACCCACTCTCTTTCTCTGACAATTGATGAGCTTGACAATCTCGTTAAACTGCCAACTACATAATTTGCAGAGGCTCTAACTCACCAGCCCCTGGAAAACAGCAAACTGATGGCTTAACACAAACCTGGCACTAATCTTAATGAAAATTTTATTTTATAAGCCAGATTGCTAGCATATCCCCCTCCTTGAAGTCTGCACTGGCTTGAAGCAACACTGCAAAGTAAGAAGACAGAGACAGGAATAGGTGATCTTTTAAGTGCTCTACCTGGATTTCTTTAATCCTATAGTTCTATTGGATCCTATTTCCCATTCTACCAAATATATAGTAACTTTTTTTTCTAATGACTATTCCCATTTTTGTCATCATCTATTGCGAATGCTCACATTTTTCTGTCAAAGTCAGCAGGTGATTCTAGCTCTGGGTTTGAGAGGCTTTCAAGGTTTATTTCTAAAGAACAAGATGAAAATTGGTTGTTGCCGTTGTTTTATTTCTGATAGGTTAGATCGCTGCAAGTGGCACGTGGGGTGTGATTTCTTACGGAGGAACGTCGGGGAAAGAGAAGAAGGCAGGGAAGGGAGTTACCAGCTTGGGAGCTAAGCCTTAGAAGTGCTTAGGGAGAGAGACACCCACTGTCCAGGTACTGGTAGAGTAACCCAGGACATGCTAAGGAGCTAAGAAATTGTCTGGAGGCCATCTGTTCTTCCGTCCAGTGAGAACTTTCCTCTCCAGCATGCGAAATCCTTCAAGAAAGTCTGCTACCAGCACACAGCCAACTGACTGTTCAGCGTGAATACTCCCTATCAGTACTACAGCATTTTCCTTAGTTCCACAAACACTCTGGGACCTCATACAGGGACAAAGACAACGTTCTGGATCTCTAATGAGGAAGTGACAGGGAAGGCCACTGGAAAGAGCTTTAACTGATGAACAAGATATGGACAGTCATTAGTGACAGCCTCTTTACCTTTTGTAATACAATTCTAGACAGATATAGTAAGGGGTTAGAGTATAAAATCATAGTTATTTTGAAAGATAGGGGACTTAAATATAATGCTTATGGCAAGCTCATTAGGTCACGGTTCTAGATTATCTTTTGATGATTCTTCTTCTACCTCCAGTTGGTGGAACAATTTGGAGGACTAAATTAGGCAATCCCTGAAATTATGACAGTTATATTCAATGAGTTAAGTGAGCTGTTGTTAATTAAGAAGCTGAACATAAAGTATTAGTGCTTCCCAATTAAAGGAGGATGTGGGAATATTATCAGGCACTCAGTGGTAAATTGACTTTTTCGGAAGCATACATGGGGAGTCTGCCGGCATCACAGAATTCTGTTAGCTGAACAGCATGGTTTGTGGCATAAGGGTGAGATCTGGAGACAGATACCAGCACCTGGTAAAACAGACTAGTGAGGAGAGATAATAATCCAGAAAAAACAAACATCAAGAATCAAAAGCAAAGCAACAAAATATATTTTCTTTTTCTTCCTATCAAAGCAATTCAAGAAGCAGCAATGCATATAAAGCATAACAACTCTGGTTTGCTTTGGAAAAGACAATAAAGGGCTAATAAGAGTTTCAAAGAAAATACAGAATGTCAACTCTGAAGTAATTAGATTTATTGGCCTGCTACATTTTAGCATTAGATTTTAATAGTCACATTGTAAGAGGAATCCACAATGAAAAGTGAAAAAGCACATAAAAACAAGGTAAGAATTTACCTAGTGCTTTTAAGATGGCATTGTGAGATATAATTATGTAATGCCTAATCTCATGCATTAAAAAAATCACAAAATGGGGCCGGGTGTGGTGGCTCACACCTGTAATCCCAGCACTTTGGGAGGCCGAGGTGCATGGATCACAAGGTCAAGGGATCAAGACCATCCTGGTCAACACGGTGAAACCCCATCTCTACTAAAAATACAAAAAGTTAGCTGGGCATGGTGGCGCGTGCCTGTAATCCCAGCTACTCAGGAGGCTGAGGCAGGAGAATTGCCTGAACCCAGGAGGCGGAGGTTGCGGTGAGCCGAGATCACGCCATTGCACTCCAGCCTGGGTAACAAGAGCGAAACTCCGTCTCAAAAAAAAAAAAAAAAAAAAAAATGATTACTCATTTAAAAAACTGATATTTATAATTAGAGGGGCATATTTCTTAAGACTTTAAGTTTGGGTTCTAAGACACAGACTAATTTTATAGTAATATATATGACTCCAGCAACCCAAGCTGGTAGAAATAAATATGATCAACATTAATGTTCTTCAATGCCAAGACAAGCCCTGAAAACGACAGTGAGAGCTTCTCTGTAGCATAAAGAGGATTATGTGGATCTCTAGGTAACTGTTTTCACAATTCTAAAAGCAGTGAAGAGCAGACACTACAATCATGTTGAAGTGACCACTTCCAACTTGTTCAACAAAAAGGAAACCTGAACACATAGATCATTTTCGACATGCTCAGTTAAAAAAAGACCATTTAACATTTCATATCACTCAAGGAATCATGTTTTATTTCAAATAGCCAAGAATAATTTAAAACTAAGCCTCTAAGTAATCTAACCTTACTCGACATACGTTTCTGGGCTAATCACCATGACACTCTAATATGTGAACTGTTATCCTTTGCCAGCATCCAGATCAAATCAATGCTGGCTACATTTTCATTAATATTTGACTGAGGCATTTTGAACATCAGATGTTAATTTCCCAGATTAGTTCAACTCTGAATACACCTAACACTTTATATTCTGAATGGTCTTATCTAGAATGCCTTTGTCAACTCAATGCAATTCAAAGAAAGACTCTACCTAAGACAGTTGCATATTATTTTAGCTGGTAATTGAGTAATCATATTAATACGTGGGAGGAAGCTGAGTTAGTGGATGGGAACTTCTTTCTTAAATATTCACTAAATACATAACAAGGCCTTTTTGGTTAACAATAGACAAATTTGTTAAAAATTATTTTTGTATATATTGTAATAGTAGACCCTTTTTTGTGGTTCTCTTGTTTGTTTTTCTAGATGGGATTATTTGTTCTCATTCAGGCATTTTAGAAGTTTTGTGGTCTTTAGAGCAGTACAAATGAGTGGTTACAATCAAGAAATTCAAAGTTGAGATACTTAGATTCCAATCTCTTCTCTGTCATTTATTAGTTTTTCATCCACAGCATGTTACTTAAGCTCTGTGTTGTATCAATTTCTTCCTATCTAAAGTAAGAATAGATTACACATCATAGTTTTGTTAAGAATCTTATTTGGGCTGATAGCCTGAAACATATGTCCTTAGGATATAGTGAGCACTTAAGAATTATCTATTTCGCAGCATAAAATTTCAAACTTTTACAAGTGAATTTTTAAAGAAAATATTAAAGTACAAATTTAGGTATGTAATTCTATCCATATTTTTATTTTCAAGAAAGTTTATCATTATCCATTCAACTTAGAAGAAAAAATATGAAAAATAAAAGTTACTGGCTCATGGGTACGTACAATCGTTAAATGTGTGGTTATTTTTGTATAGCATATATATTATATATGCTTATGTATAGCATGAATACATAGTTTATAGATTTTACTTTAGAAAAATGCAAATGACATCCACATATGTACACATATACACTGAAAACATGGGTACTTATTAAAGACAAGAAGAAGCTCCCAAATGTAAGTTCAGTAAAAGTTTATTTCATTTACAATTGTGAGCAAAAATATTTCACCTTAGAATAAACTATTACTTCTACATTTCATGATTGAAATGCTTTCAAGTGTCTAATGTTTGTGTTACTTTAGATATATATTTGAACTTATTTTTTTCTGGCAATATTTTAAAACATAAAGAAAAAAATAAATCTTAACCCAATGAAAATATTCAGACATCCCCATTAAATTAAAGAAACAAGGAAAAGTATGTTGCTTGTCTACTAGTAGTTAGCTAAGCTTCAGATTAGAATTGACTGCTCTTAAATCAAGTAATAGGTCACCATTACCTAATTACAAAAAAAAAAAATACTTAGAAAAGTAAACCAGAATACTTTAGCAGTAAAATTTTATAGGAAGTTTTAGGATAATATTTAATACTATTTGCCAAATATCCTATTTTTCTTTTTAGTGCTTGAAGCTCTCCAACTCTTTCTTATTATATACCAGTAGATTTGATTCACTCCTCTTTCTCAAAAAGGAATTACTATAGTTCATATTGTTTTATCTGACTTGATAAAAAAATTGATTTCTTAATTATAAATAAAAATTCAAATTTTTGGAAGTATTGTTAACTGAAAAAAATCTTTCTGACAATCTAAAATTCTTAGAATTATTGATGTTTTCAGGAGAGCATGAGGAAATTTAAGGAGAAATATATATTAAATTATATTTTGGCCAGTTTATTTGGAGAGCTAGAAACTCTATACCTATTGATTTTTTTTTAATTATTGAAAAAGCCATTTTTTTGTTTTCAAACCTTATGCATATAATTTTGCCCTTCTTAAATTTTCATGCATTTGGATGTTGTAATACTGTATTCTACCAATTTTACTCCTCCCTCAAAAATTAATCTTCTCTGATCTTTGAGATATATGTATAAATTGTTTTTTCTAAAAACTCTATATTCAAACTTATTTCTCTACTGTGTATCTCGTATATCATTTTAATTTCTTACTCCGACAAGTATTTGCTGATCTGATACACATTTTTTAAGTCTTTCATATTCAACAGTCAGATCTATGGTGATAATCTATGTTATTAGGATAACATACTATGTAATATTAATAATTTATAGATCATTATCTATTCTCTATAGATATTGTCTATTCACAAGTAATAATCTATTGTGACAGAAGTACAAACAATGGTCACCTTTATGGTGACTAATATGAAGGCAGCAGGAGAGAGACTTCTTCAATTTCTAGATAAATTTTATTTAGGTAAATTTTATCTAGAAATGAGTGTTGATTTGGTAAAGAGTTATCAAATTCTACCCTTAAGATATGTGTACTTTATGTCACACATCAGTGAATATTGATACAAGTTATGTGCATATAACATGTACTTATATATAACAGGTAATACATTGTGTACATATATACAGTGTATTGAGTGCTATGCATAAGCATAAAGAAGGAAAGATTCTCTTAGAAGTTATTATACTTAACTACATTGAGAACAAAATTTGAACTTTGAGAGCAGTGATTCTTAGTCAACAAACGTATGCTAGCCTCTTCTAGTATGTCTGGCCTGTTGCTTGGTGCTACAGGAAACAGAAATGTATAAGACACCAAACCTGCCTTACAAGAACTTCTACTTTTTTATTAGGTTGTAAGCTCATTTAATACAAGTTGTGTATTATTAGTTTCTGTATCCCAGCACCTAACAGTGTAGTGTTCAAAAAAGGTATTCAATAAGTATATAATTAAATTAACTCAGAAGGTAAGGAGAGTGAGCCAAATGCATAAGCAAAATATATGTATCTACACACCACGTCACTAACCACACAGGCGTACTCATGAGTTCCTAGGAAACAGGGAGAAGGTATGTTTAAAGCCTTGAGACATTTATCTACTTAATGACAGAAAAATACAGAGCTTGCTAAAATGAAGAAACTGGATCTCCTAAAATAAACCTCACACAGGTGGGGAAATATCTTGCTTAGATGACAAGATAAGTGGAACTCCCTTTGTGGAAGCCTTCATAAGGGAGGTTTTCTGAAGGTTTGAGCTGTTTCTCGGGGTTTCCTGATGGGTAAACAACCTTGGACTGCCTATGGGAAACTGACTCCCAAATGTCAGACCCTACCTGTTTGCCCTGGCCCTTGGGAAACTGAAAAATACGCAGACATCACAGGGAAATTTCATAGAGTTAAATGTACTTACCTAAAAGAACTTTTAAAGAATGATACTGCAATCTTTAAAATGATATTAAAATGCTTTCTCTATGCCTTCTCTGAAATCATGAAATTAAGATTCTATTTTCATTTTATTGACCTCAATTGGTCAAAACAAAACAAAATGCTGGTAACTGTAAGTAGACCTTCTTCATGTCTACTTATCACTATATACACATATGTTCACAAAGATGCATTATTATGGGTATGTGTGATATGGTTTGGCTCTGTGTTCCCACCCAAATCTTATCTCAGATCGTAATCCCCACATGTTATGGTAAGAACCTGGTGGGAGGTGATTGGATCATGAGGGCAGTTTCCCCCATGCTGTTCTCATGATAGTAAGGGAGTTCTCATGAGACCTGGTTACTGAAAACGTAGCAGTTTCCCCTGCATTCTCTTTCTCTCTCCTGCTGCCGTGTGAAGAAGTTGCCTGCTTCTTCTTCACCTTCTGCCATAACTGTAAGTTTCCTGAGGCTTCCTCAATCATGTGAAACTGTGAATCAATTAAATCTCTTTTCTTTATAAATTACCCATTCTTACGTAGTATCTTTATGTAAGAATGGACTAATATAATGTATATCAACTGGCCTTTCAAAACCAAAAACCTAGAACAATTTACAATAACTAATCCAAATAAATTAGGCACCTCAATTTTAAGAAACCATGCAAAATGTGAACTGAGCCCTAGTTTTTCATTTATTTGTTTGTTTGGCATTTATGCCAATGTACCTAGGAAGCCAAGAACAGAGTTTCCTCTGAATCTTGCTAGATTAGGCCCCAACGCATATTTGGTTCCTTCCCCTCAATGCTTTGTTGTTGTTTTGTCTGGGTAAATGAGCCTGTGATTAAGATCAAAGGCTAACTCTGGGGTAACAGGTATACAAAAGCCATAAACAGAACCCTATGTAAGGATAAATAAAATACAAGTAGAACAAAGTTTGCATGAGTGATGAGGAAATGAAGACAATGAATGCGTATTATTTGCTGGTCAACAGGCCAGTGAGGCCACTAGTCTATTATCTTGTGTACTCTAATCTCTTAATATTCTATTTCTTCTTCGGTGGTGGTATTTCTCTACTCTCCTTGGGTAGGCTACTCTACCAGTAATAAACCTTCTTCCACAGGTTTGGCACACATTTTAAATCTTCCAAGTTCCAAAGATATTTTATCCAGGCACTTTGAAAACAAAGCTAAGGGCTACTTTTTTTTTAATGTCTGATGATATATCCTGAATACTAATGAGAGGATAGGTGAATGGCTAGCTAGGTAAACAGTAGATACACTGATATATACATACATACACACATACTCCAGCACACAAAAATAGCAAAGTTGCAATTAATGTTAAACATGCACAAACTTATCAATGAATAAAGTACAACTCAACTAAATTCTTATATAATTAAAGAATATGAGTGTTTTTAGTCCTTTTTTGTTTGACTTCTTATTAATCATATAATGAAAGAAATTATGGTTTTAGATCCCAGTTTCATGACCAGGGACTCCTTATTTAGCTTTTCTGCTTTATTTCCCTCATCTGTAAAATTAGTAAAATATCCCACATAAGGTCTCTGTGGATTAAGTGAAATATGGTAACATCTTCAAAAGTTCTATGTTATGTTAATCATTCTGGAAATACAGTCTGGATGACAATATGAAATTAATGTTAGTGAAATATATATGCATTTTATTTTTTTTGATACATAAGAGATGTACATATCTTCAGGGTATGTGTAAACTTTTGATGCATTTATATAACATGTTATATATATATATATATATATATATATATATATATAACCTTAAATATTTATCTTCTATTTATGTTGTGAATATGTGAATTATTCTCTATCTGAAATGTGCTATAGATTATTGTTATTATGAGTACAGTCACTCCATTGATTTATTGATACTAAGTCTTATTTATTCTAACTGTATTTTTTCTTTTACCTATTAAGCAACCTTTTTATAATCACCCCTCTTCCTTCCTCTTCATGGTCCCTGCTAACCAGCAATATACTCTCTAGCTTCATGAGATCCCCTCTGTAAGCTCCCATATATGAGGAAGAGTGCAATATTTGTCTTGTTGTGTTTGGCTTATTTCACTGAACATAGTGACTTCCAGTTCCCACCATGTTGCTGAAAATGACAGGATTTCATTTTTGTATGACTGAATAACATTTCATTATGTATGTATAATTTTTTTATCCATTCATCCATTACAAGACACTTAATTAGGTTGATTCTACATTTAGCTACTGTGAATAGTGCTGCAATAAATATGGGAGTGCAGGTATCTCTCTTATGTATTGATTTCCTTTCTTTTGGATGTATACCCAGCAGTGGTATCCATATATAGTTCTATTTGTAGATTCTGAGGACCCTCCATACTATTTTCCCTAGTAGCTGTTAATTTATACTCCTGCTCACAGTATACGGGGGTTACCCTTTCTCTGCATTCTCTCCAGCATTTGTTACTGCCTGTCTTTGGTTATAAGCCATTTTAAATGTGGTGAAATATCTGACTGTAGTTTTGATTTGTATTTCTCCAATGATCAATGAGGTCGATCACCTTTTCATATACTTGTTGGTCGTTTTTTGTGTCTTCTTTTGTGTACTGTCTATTTAGATCTTCTGCCATTTTAAAAACAGATGTTTTCTTTCCTATTGAGTTTGAAGTCCTTATATTCTGATTATTAGTTCCCTATCAGATGGACAGTTTGAAGATATTTTCACCCATCCTGTGGGTTTTCTCTTCACTTTGTTGATTGTTACTTTTACTGTGCTGAAGACGTTTAGCTTGATGTAATCCCATTTGTTTTTATTGTCTATGCTTTTTAGATCTTACCCCAAAAAACAATGCCCAGACCAATATCTTAGAACATTTCCCCAATGTTACCTTTTAGCTGTCTCACAGTTTAAATCTTAGATTTAAGTCTTACTCAATTTTGATTTGATTTGTTTTATATGGTGAGAGATAGACATCTAGGTTTTTTCCATATAGGTTATTCTGTTTTCTCAGCACAATTGATTGTAAAGTTATTTTGCCAAAGTACACTTTCAACACCTTTGTTGAAAATAAGTTGGCTGTAAATGTGTGGATTTATTTCTAGTCTCTCTATTCTGTTTCATTGGCGTATGTGTATGTTTTATGCTAGTGCCACGCTGTTTTGGTTACCACAACTTTGTAGTATAGTTTGAAGTTATCTGAGGACTGCAGTTTCTTCTTTTAATCAGGATTGCTTTAGCAATTCAGAGTATTTTATGGTTTCATATACATTTTAGGATATTTTTCTATATATTTAAAGAATGTCATTCTTTTTAACTTTTGTGGGTACATAATAGATTAATGTTTTCTTTATATAATTTAGTGCACCTGTGTTGGGTGCATAGATATTGGTAATTGTCATATCCTTTTATGATATTCATTCTTTTATAATTATGTAGTGTCTTCCTTTGTCTATTTTTATAGTCTGACTTAAAGTCTATTATATCTGATTTAAATATAGCAACTCATTTTTTTTTGTTTTCATTTGCATAAACTATCATACTCCCTCCCTTCAACTTGTAGTCTATGAGTGTCTTTAATAGGTGAAGTAGGTTTCTTGTAGGCAGCATGTAGTTATGCCTTGTATCTTTATTCATTCAGCCACTCTCTGTCTTTTCATTGAATAATTTAGTCAATTTAAACACAATGTTAGTATTGATAGATAAGGATTTACAATTGCAGTTTTGTTACTTGCTTTTTGGTTGTTTTTACAATGTCTCTCTTACTTTCTTCCTTTGTGGTTAAGTGATTTTCTCTGGTTGTATGTTTTGATTTGTTGCTTTTTATGTGTAGTGTATTTATTACATGTGTTTATTTCTGTAAGGCTTACAAGAAACATAGATAAAAAATTTTATTTTTAATAGACAATAACTTTGATCACAAAGAAGAAATAGAAACAAAGGAAAAGTTAAAAAAAACTCTACACTTTAACTTCATATCCATTAAGATTTTTCTTGCCTCAATTTACATATTTTTTATATTGCCTATCTGGTAAGTTGTTGTGGCTATTATCGTTTTTGATAGATTCCTTTTTAGTCTTCACACTGGAGTTATGAGTGAATGGCATATCACAATTACAGTGTGAGAGTATTATGAGTTTGTCTGTGTCCTTACTTTTACAAGTGAACTTAATAACTTCAAATATTTTCTCTTTGCATGTCAGTGTAATTTTTCCTTTCAGACTGAAAATCTCCCTTTAGCATTTCTTTTAAGATGAGTCTGCTGGTTATAAGTTCTTCATCTTTTGTTTCTCTGGGAAAGATGATTTCTCCTTCATGTTTGAAGAATACCTTTGTTGGGTATGTAATTTTTGCTTAGGAGTTTTCTTTTCTTTTTTTTTTAATTTCAACATTTTTGCATATGTTGTCCCAGTTCTACTGGCCTATATATTTTTTAATAAGAAGTCTGTTGCCAAACATATTGGAAGTCTTTCATATGTTTTTTGCTTCTTTTCTCTCATTGCTTTTAGAATCCTCCTTTTGTGTTTGACTTTTGAGAGTTTAATTGTTACATGCCTTGGGGTAGTTTCATCTGGGTCAAATCTGTTTGGTAATCTCTGACTTTCCTGTACCTGGAAATATCCTGCTTTTGAAATCTGTCATTATTTCTTGAAAGAGCTGGAGGAGCAAGATCAAAAAAAAACTCAAAACCTAGCAGAAGACAAGAAATAACTAAGATCAGAGCAGAACTGAAGGAGATAGAGACACAAAAAAACCTTCAAAAATTAATAAATCCAGGAGCTGGTTTTTTGAAAAGATCAACAAAATAGACCACTAGCCAGATCAATAAAAAAGAAAAGACAGAATAACCAAATAGTTGCAATAAAAAATGATAAAGGGGATATCACCACAGATTCCACAAAAATTCAAACCATCATCAGAGATCATTACAAACAACTCTATGCACATATACTAGTAAACCTGGAAGAAATGGATAAATTCCTGGACACTTACCTCCTTCCAAGCCTAAACCAGGAAGAAGTCAAAACCCTGAATAGACCAATAACAAGGTCTGAAGTTGAGGCAGCAATTAATAGCCTACCAACCAAAAAAGCCGACGTCCAGATGGGTTCACAGCCGAATTCTACCAGACATACAAAGAGAAGCTGGTACCATTCCTTCTGAAACTATTCCAAATCATTTTATGAGACCAACATTATTTCTTTTAATAAACTTTCTACCCCTTGATCTTGCTCAACTTCCTTTTGAACACAAATAATTCCTAGATTTGTCTTTTGATATAATTTTATATATATATTGTAGAAATTCTTTATTCCCTTATTATATTTTCCTCTCTGTGTATTTTGTAAATAGCCTGTCTTTGAGCTCACTGATTCTTTCCTCTACATGATCCATTCTTCTGCTGAGAGCCTTTAATGACATTTTCAGTTCAACAAACATATTTCTCAGCTCCAGGAATTCTGTTTAAATTTTTAATTATGTCTATCTCTGTTAAATTTCCTTGATAAACTTTTGACTTTTATTTTGTGTTATTCTGGAAATTAATGAGTTTCCTTAAGATTACTATTTTGGATTTATTTTTATTAGAGAGCCCCTCTATTATCATCCTATTAGGGTCTTTTACTGGATCCTCACTTTGCACACTTGAAAAGGTCACAGTTCCCTGTTTATTGTTTTTTCTTATGCATGTACACCTACGTCTTCACATTGAAGAGGTAGTCTTTTACTTCAATCTTCTCTTTCTGGCTGGGTGCTTTTATTGGATATGTTTTCTTAGAGGTTTCTTTACAATATAGTTATTGAGTATCTTTTTGCTAAGTTATTTCTTCCTTTTTAGCACTAGAGAGTGCCTTAAGTCTAGGTTTCTCTTAGCTTTAGTGAAATTCAGTGTGTTGCCTGTCCCAGACATGGGAGATCCCAAAGGGGATATGCCAACAGTATGAGAAGACTAGGTAGGTGTTTATGCCCAGGAGACTCATGTGACATGCCAACAATAGGGTACTGCTGAATGACCACTCTAATTTGGCATCTCCTTTGACTAAGATAGAACAAAATTTTCTGGTCTGGTAATGGTAGTCCTGCCACCCTCCCCCGTCCAGTCTCTGGCTGTCTTCAGGGATATTTCTCCCTTCAGGCACTCCCAATGTTTCCTATGGGTTGAGCAGGGACAGGTTTCCTGCCAGTGCATCCAAAAAGGTGGAAAAGCTGGTTGTTCACATTGATCTCATTTTATTAGTGGTGTGTCTATAAGTCTGGGAAAAATGTTCCACAAATTTGGTGCCTGAAAGATTAGGAGAAGGGCATCACAGATACAAAAGTCTGATTAGCCTGACATCTGCATGAAGTTTTTTGCTTCTCTGTAGTCTCTGATGTTGTCTCATCCTCATATATAAATGCCGATATGTTGCTAGAAACATGGTAATTAACTGCTCCTTATGTCTACCTTTACAATAAAAAATTTGTCTTTGGCATGACTTTTTCTCTGCTACTGTAAAATGTTTTAATATACCCTTCTACTCATGTTTTTTGACTGTTAACACGGCTGTATTTTCTTTAATTTAGAATAATTCATTTTTTAAAAAAAGAACTGATAATTGACTATTTTGGTTGTGGTTATTATAGTAACAATAACATATAGTTCTGGCACTTACATTTTACTCAAGCTGTTTCTCTGAAATACAATCAAGGATAACATTTTTCTTCTACATACATACCTTCTACTGAGTTACATGAGACTTAGGTGTGTTTTCAAGCGGTATGTTTTTAAGAATTTGGTAATAATCAAGATCTAAATAATTCCTTTTTCACATTATGTCAAAATTACTAATAAGCATTATCTTTTTATAAAATTTTTTTTTTAAACCCGTGGATTTATACTTAAGCTACAATTCCTTTCTGTTCTTTTTCGTCCTCCTTAGGGATGAAATACTCGAACTGTAATATTAGGATCTCTGGTGTCACATTCTCAGAGCACAGGGGATGCATGTGTCTGATGGTTTAAATAGCAGTTAGATCAAATTAGAACCCTAAAATGAATCACATTTATTAGAATGGTATTTACCCCCAAAACACAGCTACTTAAAATATCCCATTTCGGAAAATGGTCACTTAGAAGAATATGTGTCTTATTTTGACCAACTAAGTGCCTTGGTTATAACAACAGGGCTTCTATTTGCTAACAAACCAGTTTCCTGCACTCATTTAAAGAGGGACAATTAAAGTTTTTGCAGTTCAAAATTATTCACTAATTAGAAGTGGAAGTAAGGTGCCATGAAGTACAGGTGATAACCATAAATTAGAATGATTAGTCTGTCTAGAAAAGCAACATGATCAAATCAGAGTCACCATACCAGCTGCTCATTTAATCTAGGCTTGCAGTGTTTTCCCTTTTTGTGAGATAACCCTGTATGGCAGGAGCTTGCATCTGACAAGTATACATCCTTCTGAATTATTTATGACTTCAAGAAACTGTTGACATGCTGATGTTATTTTTACAGAAATACTTGGATTTGAATAAGAAAATAAATGACATTCAAAATGTGAAGTTTCTTAAATATAATGTTGCATTTTCACCTAGCAGAAATATTCAAATTGGAAAAGATACTGAACTGTATTTTTTTCTTTCAATTGGTGTTACTTGAAAAATATATATTATGTGAGTATCATTATTTTGTTATAATATTGCCCTTGGGAAATGCATTTAAACTTCTACATAAAAGTGGAATTATTTTATAATAAATGAAATCTTAATATTCTTTTAAATTATTACTTGAAGTCTTTTATTTTCTTAGAGATTCTGGCACAGATTTAAATAGAGAAATAAGTATTTTGAGTGCACACATAATGAACAACAGCAATATATAAGACAACATTTATATACTAATATTTATTTCTGTAATATGATAATTTTATTACAGATTATTTCTAGAGTTGAGATGTGTAAGGCACTCTACATGGTTTTGGAAGACTACTCTTATAAAATTGGACTTGCTCTCAAAACATATGTTTGTAGAGAAATGAGATAATTACCCAAACAATAACAACAAAGTTGAAAGTGCTAAGTATTGTTACGGAAACAATAAGGGAAATGAAAAATCAGAAATTTTAACAATTTAGTTCAATGTATGTTATTGAATTATAGTCATATACAATAATTCCTCATTGTGTATACAATGTAATATGCAATTCCTTATTGCACGTATGATACAACCATCATCATTATTATAAAATGGTCTTGTTTTCAGACTTTAACTAAATTTGAGATTTATCTCCTATTTCCATCTCCACAAAACTTTCTAATAGATTTTAGGCACAGTCCTAAGTTTTTGGAATATAAAGATGAATGAAAAACTGTGGTATCTGTCATCAAATAACTCACAATCTAACAGTTACAGATGTAAACAAACCATTACAATACTAGGTGTTAATAGCAAAACAGAAATGTGTGCCAAGAGCTCAGAGAAAGAAGGTCTTGATTCTACTGGAAGTCAGAAAAGCTTTCTAAACACTTCATTCTGAGATTTAAAAATAAATAAGGCCGGGCGCGGTGGCTCAAGCCTGTAATCCCAGCACTTTGGGAGGCCGAGGCGGGTGGATCACGAGGTCAAGAGATCGAGACCATCCTGGTCAACATGGTGAAACCCCGCCTCTACTAAAAAATACAAAAAATTTAGCTGGGCATGGTGGCACGTGCCTGTAATCCCAGCCACTCAGGAGGCTGAGGCAGGAGAATTGCCTGAACCCAGGAGGCGGAGGTTTCAGTGAGCCGAGATCGTGCCATTGCACTCCAGCCTGGGTAACAAGAGCGAAACTCCGTCTCAAAAAAAAAAAAAAAAAAAAAAAAAAAAAAAAAAAAAAAAAAAAAAAAAAAAAAAAAAAAAAAAAATAAATAAATAAATAAATAAATAAACAAACAGATATTCCCCCTGGTGGAGTATGTTGGGAGGATATTAAAGAATAGAGAGCAGCTCATACACAGGCATTGAGAGATGTGTATGATCCAGTCATATATGAGTTTAGGAATTTGGCACAGTAGTGCCTTGATATACAAAGAAAACATTTTGGGAGCAAGATTGAAAATTTAGAGCAAATAACTAAGAATGTTTTAAACACATTGGAAGTTATATTTCATATACAATAAATAGCCATTTAAAAACTCCAAACTAATCAAGGACAAAAACAGGTTTGCATTGTTAAAAATGTTACCCTAACAATTACATAGTGTGAATTGTTACTTCAGTTTCAATTACCTCAGTTTCTCGGAAGCCGGGGGGCCAGACAGAAACACAAGGGAACAACCTAGAGACTGTAGGCACCTCCTAGTTGTACTAAATAGTTAGTACTCAAAGGTTTTAAATTTCACAGTCAAATTTGCAACACACTGTAATACTTGTTGTAGTTGGTATTTGGGAAGGCACCGATGACCATTTTGCATTTAGCAAGTTATAAGCATTCTGAATGGTAGAAGCAGGGATGGCAAATGGAGACATGTATGAAAGACCCTGGAGAGGAGAACAGACAGTACTTAGAAAATCATTAGATGTGAAATAGAACATTAAAGTTGAATTCAACCAAGTAATTCCTTTTCAAATGAGAAGGATGAATATGCTATTAATACAATTTGGTAGTCTGCACGAGAATTTCAGAGGGAAGAAATGAAGCTTTCTATATATACTGATGAGACGTTATTTGAAAACTGAAGTATCATGCTGATGAGAAAGAAATGAACTAAGGACATTTATGGGAGTCATTTGAATGAAGAGATAGTTGAAGTCACTTTGTGTGAGAGTGCAAAAAAGAGTGTCATCTAAATTACTTTGGTTGTGCTTACATCTAGAGAGTTGGTAATAACAGAGGAATTAATACAGAGAAAGAGGAGATAGTGTGAGCTCACAACAGTGTAGTATCTTGGAACTCAAAGAGGCATAGTTTTGCGGTGGGTCAGATGTTCTAAAGATGAGAGACTCAGAAAATCCTTGCATTTGATGGCTGGAGGTACTAGCATTCTTCCAAGAAAGTAATTGTGTTCTATAGGCTGAAGCGGTTTTTGGGAAACAGATTTCAGGTCAAGCTACTTTTTAAGAAAACTGGTAGTTAAGAGAAAACAGAAAAGATATTTCAGAAAAATGTGTTTCTTGAAGCAGACTGCTCACGGAGAAAAGTGGAGAGAGCAGGGGTCATAGAAGTGGTAGTAACTAATTATGTGTTTATAGGAGTAGAAATGCACAAACAAAAGAATAAAGGTAATGGTTATTAATTAATACACTTTATGGCTAGCTTATTCATTATAAGAAGAAAATGAATGTGATCAGGAGAGTAAAGACTAACAAGAACTCAAAATTTCTGACTTCATTTTTGTAGAGTCAAAAATCCATAAAGCCTATCCATACATGGATCTATATATGAGTCTAGATCCAGAAAGCCGATCCAATACCAATCTCTTTTTAAATAAAATGTATTATTGATATGGTTTGGCTCTGTGTCCCCACCCAAATCTCATCTCAAATTGAAAAGCCCACATGTTGAGGGAAGGACTGATGGGAGGTGATTGGATGGTGGGGGCAGTTCCCTTAGGCTATTCTCAAGATAGTGAGTTCTGATGAAATCTGATGGTTTTATACATTAAACAGTTCTGCCCTCACACACTCTCACTCTCTCTCTCTTGCCACCTTGAGCCTGCTTCCCTTTCACCTTCTGCCATGATTGTAAGTTTCCAGAGGCCTCCCCAGCCAAGCTTAACTGTGAATCAATTAAACTTCTTTCCTTTATAATTTACCCAATCTCAGGTATATCTTCACAGCAGTATGAAAATGGACTAATAGTATTATCCAAACTTAAACGTTTATGATAGCCTAAATTTGTTTATCTGATATTCTTTTAACATTTAAACTCCTGTAATCAAATTGGGGTTTACAGGGCAGAAACATTACTATCACCAGGAAGCTTGCTAGCAAATGCAGAAAGTCAGGTTTCACCCAGACTTATGGAATCATCATTTGAATTTTGAAAAAAAAAATTGGCAGGTGATAGATATACATATTAAATTTTGAGAGACACTGATCCATACCATAGTAATTAAAACAATATTATACACATGTATGTGGCTGATAATTTTGCTATCTGTTGATTTGTTCTGTAAAATACTGTTTATCTATCTGAGAGAAAAATCTGTTGGTTAGTAAGTGATCCTTTCTTTGCCAAGAATCAGTTCAAATAAATTAAAATTTGTTCTTAGAAATCAGGGAGATTAAAAATAATAAAATAACCCTAAAGAGTTCAAGTTCGTTACAACAAATATATATATAGTATTTTAAAATCATAATGAAAACATATAGAACACAATAAATTTTGACTGGTTACCTTCTTTGAGACAGGGTATCACTCTGTTACTCAGGCTGTGGTGAAGTGGCAGGACCATTGCTCACTGCAGCCCTAAAGTCCCAGGCTCAAGCCATCTTCCCACCTCAGCCTCCCAAGTAGCTGGGACTACCGACATGAACCACTGCACCTGGTCTAATTTTAGTTTTTATTTTAAAAATAAAATTTCTGTAAGTCCACTGAAACCAGATATTAGACTTTTAAAATTTATATATAGATATTCTGAATCTCATAATGCAAAGTAGCTTTCATTGGGTCTCTTTCAAACTCAAGTATAGCACATCTACATACATTTTAACTATTTTCTATGATATAGTCATCAAATAGCATTCTTTATTATTGCAGCTCACTAAAAAAAATTTGAAGCCCTTCACTTAGGTTTACTCATAGTGAGTAAAATTATATCCACTTGAAATATTATTTTGAATCATTTGGGCTCAGTATCTCTAGCTAAGGCAAATCAGAAGAGAAAAATAGAACATTGGGCGAGAATCTGGTTTATGATTCTCCATGTATGGTGGTTGGAAGATGACCACAAGTTTTTTGATAATGCTCTAATTCAAAGATTTGGTCCAATTTCCCTTACCTTGAATTTGGACTAGCATTAGAGACTCATTTAAACAACACACACACACACACACACACACACACACACACACACACATAAATGCAGCCAAAATAATGTTCTGGAACTTCCAAGACCATCTCACAATAATTATTGCAACTTTTGTCCAGGACTCTTAGAATACTTTCTTTGGGATCCCTGATCCATCAGGAAGAAAATCTGACTACCTGAGACCACTGTGACAATTTGTGCACATGAAGTGCTCTTGTTGACAGTCCCTGCCGAGCCTAGGCTGCTAGCCATACCCCCTAAAAAGCCAGATCCAAGTGAAGCCATGTTATAGATTCTAAATGAGTCATTTTCCAGTTGAAAACCATCAAGAGACATCTGCTGATGCCACATGAAACAAAAGTATCACTTAAATGAGCACTTCCCAAAATTCTTAACCCCAAAATTTATGAGAAAAGATACAAATGATTGTTTTAAGCAACTAAATTTTTGAGTAGTTCGTTAATTAGCAACAGATTAATGAAGTTAAATGTTTTTTATATGCCATTCCCTTCTTTTTCTTTTTTTTTTTAATGAAAGAAATGTGAGCATTTTCTAATACTATAAAGAGCACTTCGTATGAAGCTAGAAATTCATCCTACATACTCAGCTGAATCTTTGCTCAAATACAGTTCAGTATATATTCACGGAATTGCATATGACAGGTAATATTTCATAATGGCTCCTTTATTCTCATGCTGGTGGTTTTGTGCTGCTGAATTACTATAAATGAATTAGCATTTTAGCAGAATTTTGAAATGTAGAATTACACATTTTACATTATGATTAGCTTAATTAGATGTAGAATTAAACCAAAGAAGAACGCAAAGCCTAAAACCTAATATTTTGAAATGTGATTATGTTGAAACCAAAAATTAAATTTTCTCTTTTTATATTAAAACACTCTGAAGTGGCCTTAATATAACACACAAAGGGCTTTTCTATTTCATTTTACATTTACCAAGAATGAGATAACTTCTATTATCTAAAATAGAAACTATACTCTTAAGCACTTGAGGTCTTTGCTCTCCGTGACCTTAGAAGCACTTAATAAAAAAAATAGTAATAGTATATGAGTAATTATTAATATTTCTCAGCTAATGAAAATATTTAACTGTATTTTAACATATACTTCTAAATGTTAAAAGTTAGGCCGGGCGCGGTGGCTCACGCCTGTAATCCCAGCACTTTGGGAGGCCGAGGCGGGTGGATCACGAGGTCAAGAGATCGAGACCACCCTGGTCAACATGGTGAAACCCCGTCTCTACTAAAAATACAAAAAAAAAAAAAAAAAATTAGCTGGGCATGGTGGCGCATGCCTGTAATCCCAGCTACTCAGGAGGCTGAGGCAGGAGAATTGCCTGAACCCAGGAGGCGGAGGTTGCAGTGAGCCGAGATCGCACCATTGCACTCCAGCCTGGGCAACAAGAGCGAAACTCTGTCTCAAAAAAAAAAAAAAAAAAAAGTTAAAAGTTGATTTAACTACTTTCACCGGTTTTGTAATATATACTAATGTACAAAAACATCAAAAAAGATTTTTTCTATCTGTACAGAATGATTTTTAAATATCTTTATCAACTTACACCATTCCCGAGAAGAGTCTGGTTATAATACATGGCACTAATATTTAATCAATCCCTTTGAAATTTATTTTTTTTTTCTGGCAGTGATGTCAAAGAGAGGCAGCATTGCTTAGTGGAAAGTGTGTATTAGGATTCAAAGTACAATAGACAATGGTCTGCATAGCTCTTGGGCCAATCAATGGCTTTGGGCAACGGTTTTCTCATCTTTAAAATAGACATAACAATATCTTCTTGAAAGTTCATCATGAAGATTAAGTTAAATAATCTAAGTACATGCATAACATAGTTTGACGCATGAATACTGAATTTGTGACAACTATCATTATGAATAATAGTACTTCTCTTACAACTACTCTCATCACCAAATAGTTTGTTGTAAATTACCCCCTATTCTAGGAAAATACCCAGTTGTTGCAAAAGGAAACCATTCTTATCAAGTATTATATATTATAGATAAAAACTATTTCTCTTAAAAGATTATTCTAAAATATTTTACATATATGATCAAGTTTCCTGCATAATTTCACATGAAGTTTTCTTCTTATGTATTATCAGACACCAAAATAAGCTAAGAGTACTGTTGTTATTTACAGTAGGTTATTATACATCATCATACTTTTGCTAACTAACTCTTAAAAAAACTCAATTGTGTATCCAACTATTCTGCCAAACAGAACTCTAAATATAGATGTAGAAGAAGAAAAGCCTGTTGGTGTTAGGAGTAGGGAGGGGTAGGCAGTACTGCTGGAGGACATGTATTAAACAGAACGAAACAAAGAGTTAGGAAACATTAACAAGTCTGAAACATCTTGCATCCAAAAGACCATTGGCCATATCCACTACAATAATTTGTTATCAGCAAGGATAAAATAATAAAATAAGTTAAAAGAACTGGAAGTGAAAAATACCACTCAATATAAATATAATCTGCAATTAAAGGTAAGATAAATGAACACATCTGCTTTCTATTAAAATTACAGGTTGCTAACAATGGCATATGTACCTCTGACTGACAGGTTTGAAATGCCATAAAGCAATTCTTTTGTAATCAGTAATATTTTTCCAATGCCTTTAAAAATGGTATTTATGTACATATAAGATATATTCTCAAAATTATAATTATGGGTATTGTTAATTAAAACCAGTGTGCTGTTAAAATAAAATAAGAATGTTTTCGGCAGCCTATCTATTCTGGGGCTTCAGAGATCACACAGTTGTGAATAAATCCCTTCAAGTCACTATTCAATTTATACAAGATACACATCATTATGTCATGGATGAGATATAATATATTTCATTTTTAAACCCTAATAGAACTTATAACAAAATAGAGGATGGTGCTTGTTTTGATGTACAATAGAACTGGTACGAAGAATTCATTCCTAAACAAGGAATGGTAGCAATGTTACCACTTGTCAACCACTGCTACCATTGTTTCCAGATGGTTCCATTTGTCAACCACTGCTACCATTCATTATTTAGGAATGAATTATTTGTACCACTGGAATACCACTGCTATTCCAGTGAGTATGCCAGCATGCTGGAATAGCAGGAAGTATGCTGGCATACTCACTGGAAGTGTGATTACTGTTTACTTTTACATTATCTAGGCTACCGTTTCTAAAATAATGCAATAGCCTACATTTTTCTGAAGTCATGAGGAAAAAATTGTTTTGGATATGAATTATCTGATAAATTAAGCTTTTTTCTTTAAAATAACTTTTTTTCTAAAATGTGTAAAATACTTAATTTCTCTCTTATAGTCACATCCTGTAACTTTATCTTATTTTTGTTGATAGTTAGCAGTGCCACTATTCTATTGGCCTACATTCTGCTATGTAAAGGACTATTGAAACCTTTAGTCATTTGTCCAAACAGTCAATGACTCCACCTTGTTATGCTTTGAAATTCCTTAGGTCTATTAGAGTACTCACTTATTTTCTCTCTTTCAGTACACTTTTTACTTCTAATGGACACATACTTACCAGTAAGGAAAACTGCTCACCCTTTAATGTACTTCTTTCATTTAGAAATACGAGAGAAAAACCTAGGACCAAGCTTATAAGGACTTTCTGTAAGCCAAGAACAGACTTTCAATGGCAGAGAGATGTTTCCATAAGAACTGGTACCAATAATGGCAAAGGTCACTATGTTGATTTTGTTCTATAGTTCTGCCTATATTAGTCAAATTGACAAAAGAGATTTCTAGAAATAATATGTTTACAGAAAGTTCTGCAGTTGCAGGGCTCAATTTCATTAATTTTAGGACATTCGTCAGCGATGCACTCAGCTATGTGTTTACTCTTTCTACCTACCTGGAGTTTCTTTTCAGAATGGCAATTCTCTTCCCTCACACTTTTGCTGGCAATATCATCCAGGGTGAAATATTAAGGTAAGTAAGAAACTCAAATGGGATAGAATATTTTACATTCCATTTCTTCTTACTAAAATGTACATAAATTTCAGCATGTCTCTTTGGGAGGATTTTTGATTGGAGTCACACCGTATCAATTATTTGTATTATTATTATTGCCATTATTTATTCTGAATTGCCACTGTTCTTATACTAGTGGGCTAATCACTATCATTGACTGTAAATTTTACTAACGTAACTCTCAAAGAACAACCCAATTTCAAAGTCCTAGAGAGTATTTCACCATTGTTCTAATGTAGAGATAACAAAACTGTTGTACTTTTACAGACATTAAAAAGTGATATTTAATTTTAAAAAAGAGACAGAAGTCTATACTTGTCAGATAACCCTTGATTGATGGAAATTCACTTAAAGGTGAAAACTTGCATAATACCTAGAGTCTCAAAAATATAATTCAGAATGCCATTCCAAGAAAAACATGTGTCTTCTATATTTTTGCTTAGTTAAACCTCATTGTAAATTTAAAAAACATAATTTTTAAAATTATAATTCTTTGAACTAGAATATCTTCCCTTCCATTTGTCAATCACAGAAGATCTTTTTTAAAGACTCTCCAGATTACATTATATAGCATCAATTATACCATGAGCTTCTCGAGGACAGTAATTACATCTGTTCAAGTCTGCAGTCTTAATTTCATGAGTGAATGAATGTCAATAGTTTAAGATCTTATAAAACATTTTTTTACTCTGAATAAATTGGCATATAAATTATAAGGTAAGAACTTGTGGTTTTGCAGAGATTCAAATACAAAAACAAACAGTATTTTTTAAATATGCTTAGTCATGAGTGGTCAGTATTTTCTTACAACTTTCTATACCCCTATAATATTTCTATTTCTCTTTTGGATTGTATTGTCTATTTTGAAGTATTATGTTATTATTTGTAAAATATCAAAAATTTTACTAAATGTTATTGATAAAACATCAACTAATATGATTTTCTGTAACTTTCTCAATAATCTCTTACAACTGAAATGTCACGATATGGTATGTGCACTCTTTTGCTGTGGTAGAGACATACATGTAATCAAATTTTACAAGTAGGCCAACACTGAGATAGTAAACTGTAGACCAGGGGTCCCCAAACTTTTTACACAGGGGTCCAGTTCACTGTCCCTCAGACTGTTGGAGGACCAGACTATGCAAGGTGTGACACCCTTCACTGCCAGCGCTGCTGCCTCCACTATCCCAGACAGCGGTATCCAGTGTCACAGGCCCAGCACCGCCTCCAGTGCTGTATACAGGGATGGCGGTGATCAGCCTGTGACACTGTGTATACAGCGTCCTGGACATCTGCAGCAGCGGTGGGCCTCTTCTGTGGGAAGCCCACTGCTGCATCTTTTCCCTATTATAAGACACCTCCTAAAAATGAGACAGCCCCCATCTTTTGGGGGTAAAATTAATATAAGACAGGGTCTTATAATAGGGGAAACACAGTGTGTAGTAATGTGGGGGGAGACTTTTGGGCAATGGGAGGTTATAGGGGCCATTATGTTGTTGTACATTTGGGGGAGTATGGGGGCCATTGTACTGTGTAGTAATGGTTATAGTGCTTTGCCTTTCTTCTTACTTTTTCTTTCACACTGCTTCCGGTGATGTGGGGCACCGCAGCCGCAGACTGGATGTGCGTCATATGACGTGCTTCCGGAGCCGTGACGCGTGCATCCCGCGTCACTGGAAGTAGTACTTACATGAGCGATGCCGTACTTTGCAGCACCGCCACATACAGATGCATCCACATCCCGTGCTCCTCTCACTGACCACCAATGAAAGAGGTGCCCCTTCCTGAAGTGCGGCCGGACCAGATAAATGGTCTCAGGGGGCCGTAGTTTGGGGACCCCTGCTATAGACCTTAACAATAAAAAACTAAAAATAAAACTGATAAATTACTATACAACAAGAAATGAATAATGAGCTCTTTTGATTTATGGTATTCATTTCCATTTCACGTAAGCAATCTATCTTAATGCATACTACAAACCTTGCATCTGCTTTATTAAGCAGCACATTTCACATTCAGCCATTCTAAAAGAGAAAGACAGTATTTGGGTAATGTAGCGATCATTTTTATTTATCAGAAGAAAAAATTTAAGCAAATCCTAAAGGGGAAAATTTTTATAGTCGTATTTGATGTATATTACTGACCTAAATATTGCAATCACCACTTACATAGAAGTCATTAAATCATACTTCAGAAATTTAGAGATATCCCATTATCGATTGAGCTCATCATGTATATGTATACATGAATATGCTTGCTGAGGAAACCTGTTTAACTAAAGTTAATTAATAGAATATTTTTCTGTATTTTATATGCATTTATGTAAATATTTATAAAATTATCTTCTAGTCTGAAGGAGCTATAGTTCAGTGGAATAGTATTATGCTGATCACATCCAGTGAGTTTTTAAAAGCAGATTTTGTTTCTTTTTGTGAAAAAAAATTAGAATAGATCTCTGCCATTCTTACCATGAACGTCATTTTGCTAAGTAAAAAGATTATCAGAGCAACCTGAACTTATCTGTGTAGCAAATAGGTTTTAAAGCTTAGTATCATTTGTTACAAAAATATAAAGTAGTTAAGAGGGGATTTACTTTATTTTCTTCTTTATAGAAACTACACCTCAAATAAGACCAGGTTATTTGGCTAATTTACATAGCTCATCAGTAGCAAAAGGAAGGCAAAGCCCAGAACTCTGAAGTTTAGTGTCTTAAGTCATTTCCACGTATCAAGAGGTACTTGTACTTGTCATGGGAAAGGTGATTAATTAAGTTTCTTTATCACCTTTCCCATTATAAGATTTAGGCCTACAGTAACAAAATTCAATTCATGGTAAATAAGTAAAAACAAAACCTTAATGGTCTAATTTCAAATACTTGATTCCCACTTATGCATTAGAAAGCAACTCACGATGGATTTGAAGGACTGCTTCTTAATTCAGGTCATTCTGACTTCACGCAGAGATTTAATATAGCCTATTCTGTTGTGTTTTGTTTTTTAATTTAAGGGATCCATAAAAGAATTAGAAAATTTTATTTCCTAAAACATTAACTAAATTCTATTTTCATTTTCAAATTTTCTCTTTTAGGTATAAAGGACTATACTATTATTTTCTGAGTATATCCAGAGAGTTGTCTATCTACATGAATTATCATTAGTTGACACCCACCTGTTGGACACACACACACACACACACACACACACACACACACACACACACCAGTTCCTAGAATAGTGTTATTTAATTCAGTATTGTTTACTAATAACATTGATGAGAAAAAAATGATTTCCACCTAGGGTTGTGATTTGTATGGAATTTGCATCTTCTCTCCAGGTGAACTGGCACATCTAAATGGTCCTACTCTGACAGAGAAAAAGAGAGAGAGAGAGAGAGAGAGAGAGAGAGAGAGAGAGAGAGAGAGCGCTTGCATATGTGTGTGTGCGTGCACATGCACGCCCTATGATGGAATGGCATCCTGTCCAGCGTTGATTCCCACCTTGTGCTGAGCTACCTGGACAGGATCAGGCCACCTGAGACCCTAAACTGCAATAAATAGGTAAATTAGTGTTCCTATTAATCATTCTGAAACATATGTATAGCTCCTATTTATTTCAATATTTAATATAAGAAGTGATTTGAATCTTTATTTAAAATTTAGTAATGCGCTTGTGAGGAGAAATATGCCATAGGAATTGTTTTATCAATTAATTGATTGTTGTATCAATTCATCTTTGGTAAAATTGGTTTTCTTGTATGTTGTTTCACGTAGGACAGCAGTTTCCAAGAATCTACCAACCGTGATAAATGAGGTATCGTTATACTTAGTTGGTAACATCTGCGCTAGGCTCCTATTTACTTTGCATCTTTTAGTGGAAAAATATGTAACTCTGGCAACAATAACAAAAACAGGCTAAAATAGAATTACATGCCAAATAATAATTTAGACTACTTAATATCTTCTTTTAATGATCGGTTCTCAGAGATGGGACATACCTTGAGAGCATATGGTTTCTGTTGGAGTTATATCCACTTTATTCCAGTGGTTCTCAACAAAGGGTGAACTTACTTTCCAAGTGGTGACATTCTCAATGTCTACAGACACTTTCGATGATCAGAACTGGCTGGTTACTACTACATGTAGTAGGGACAAACTAGGGATGCTGCTAAGAGTTCTGCAATACATAGGATGGCCTTAAATGTCAATACCGCAAACTGACAAACCCTGCTGTTCAAACCATTCCCTTATTGTGAGCTGGATTCACAAAGCCTCAATAATTAGACAAGTCTGATTCAGAGTCATGACATGATTTCCGAGCTAAATCACTATATCCACCTATATGAAGGATTGTTCACTGGGAAAGTAAGCCAATAGCATTTCTCTGGGCACAAAAACTGTCATTTTGATGCATGAATGTATATATTTTTTCCATTAGCATTCAATTCAGCATTAGCATTGTGAGATCATGCACCATATTAGCAAAACACAAAGTTTAAACAAGTTTTTCATTGATTTTAACCTCTAGAATTTAATTTTTAGTTTCTATGGCATTTGAAACCAAATATAAAATTATAATAATAAAAGAAAATAGTATCCATTAAAATTTTTCTGTCTCTTACTTCTGATTTACTCTATTAATGAACATAAAAACAGTAGCCATCTGGACTGAGAAAGGAAATAACAATGTTTCTTATTTCTAAAAGAATTTGGCAATAACCAGAAGCACAAGGAAATAAAATTCATCAGATTTTTCCTTCTATTGCTTCAGCCTAGGGACACAGTGACAGGCTGACAAGTCTAAGATATGAACATAAACTTTGATTGTGATTTAATTTTAAAAAATTTACTTTTTACTCCAGTTCATTAATATTTTTAATTTGTGCACTGCCAAAAGCATGATGCTCTCTTTCAGTCAAAAACAAATTAAACCTGTAGGGAAGAAGAAATACTACCCCACGAGTAAGGGTTCCTTCCTTAGCTTGTCAAGAAAGGCATTCCAAACTCAGAGAACGGTAGACAGCAGATCTCTGCTACATAACACATCTATTCAATGATGCACTGCCATTCTTGAATGTACATGTATCCTTCGGATACTACAATGGATCATAATACAAATTAGGCTTACACAAGCTCTTTTAGTTTATCCATTGGTCCCAGAACAATGCAGATTTTCTTGCTTCATCTGAGCACTTAAAACCCAATTATATGCCCAAACTACCTAAGAAATGCCTTCAAAGTAGTTTATTATCTAGACCAGCTTTCAAAGAGAGACTTTATTATTTTATGGTATTTGTTTTTAATAGAAGGTTATGTGATTGCTATAGTGACTGAAATAACTGAAAAGATAAGACCTACTATATGTATTCTTGTCTAAGAAATACAAAAGATATTGATGAAAAAAATGCATTTGCTAAATTAGATATTAATCTTGTCCAATTTAACTTGCTGTAATCCCTGATAAACAACCCTAATATTCAGCACTCATCAAGTCATGCACAAACTTTAAGTAAAAAAATAATGGTAAATGGGCAAGATTATTCTGCTTGGTAAATGGCCTATCGCACTGAGAGACACCCTTTTTTAAAAATTTTTTTTTAAGAAATGAAAGAATAATAGCCTTGCAGCTTATTTCTGCCAGAGAAGTTCAGATAGAAAATGTATATTAATAAGAATTTTTGTCTCTAAGAACAAGCTAACAGACACAAATCATTCCTGTATGTTGTTGACGCAAGACAGAATCATAGAGCAAGATAATTAGAGTGGGGAAAGAGAATATTTCTAATGAGTTAGCCATGATTAAGTAAGATGCATCTAGAATGCCACTCTCCTCTAGATCTCTAGACTCTATGCTATGCATTATGGAGGACAGCATAAAATGTGACCCATAATTCTGTCCTTGATTAATTACAATACATGGAGAGCAAAAGAATTATAAACATTTAGAAAAAAATTCTAACAACAGTCAGGTTATGCCAAGTGCAAACTATAGGGTTTAAACCATAAATTAATCCAAGGCTATGAGGTTTATTTTTGACATTTTGAGGCATTATGCAAAAACCAAAATTGAGTTGGTGCTTGAAAGGAAGGGTGGATTTAGAAAAATAAATGCAGAGCTTCATAAATCACCATTTCAAGAGATGAGGATATTATATAAACTGTTCCATTCATGCTCTTTTATTCACAGAGACAGTGGGAGTCATGACAACAGAATATTGGTAGAACTAATCTTCAGCATGATGCTGGAAGATCTCAATAAAATTATAACCACTTGTCTCCAATTTTTTAATTCAGGACTTTGGACAGGCTTATTTTATAGGCTTCCTCATTAATCATGGGATTTCTTTCTCCAAACTTGTGTTTCTACAGTGTAAGCGCTGAGATGCTCTCAAAAGAACTTCCAGGAAGGCATGTTACCTTCCTTACTTCTAGACACCAGCAAGGTGGTTTTTGTCTCCGAAGTAGAATATCTTGTGCCCAGTGTAACTTATGCAGATGTATAAATGGCACAATGACCATGATACATCTTTTAGAAGATGTTGCTCATTTGAGCAAAAAGAATTCTTGAATACAAGGCACACCAATTTGCTTCACTGAAACTTCCTGTCTTTAAAGCTGAAAAGAAGTTGCACTTTATTCTTTTTTTTTTTTTTTTTTTTTTTTTTTTTTTTTTTTTTTTTTTTTGAGACGGAGTTTCGCTCTTGTTACCCAGGCTGGAGTGCAATAGCTCGATCTCGGCTCACCGCAACCTCCGCCGCCTGGGCTCAAGCAATTCTCCTGCCTCAGCCTCCTAAGTAGCTGGGATTACAGGCACGCGCCACCACGCCCAGCTAGTTTTTTTTTGTATTTGTAGTAGAGACGGGGTTTCACCATGTTGACCAGGATGGTCTCGATCTTTCGACCTCGTGATCCACCCGCCTCGGCCTCCCAAAGTCCTGGGATTACAGGCTTGAGCCACCACGCCCGGCTGCACTTTATTCTTAATTGATATACATGCTGCTTTTACCATGGGGCTTCTGCACATGTTGTCTCATAACTATTTTCTAGAGAAGGGTCACTAGGTTGATATATTTTTGTACAGCAACAGGAATGATTGCTTTGCTAAATCACTAAAAATTAAGATAAAGTCAAACTGAAAGCTGCAAAAATTGACTTGGCTTCTGTCCATAGCCATATAATTCTTGGCAAATGTGAAACTGTTTTAAGAATTTTTATTATTGGCATGGAACATATTTTGGCACATACATTTACAAAATGAAAATTATAATGACAATAAGAATACCACTTTGTTAGTTTAAATCAGTAAAATACTGATTGCTCAGTAATGTTAATTGAGACTATTAGCTAGGTTTTCGCCAAAAAATAAAGCTGTCCTTTATTTCCTTAGCATATCTTGCAGCAAAATTAATTCAGATTCATCCAGAGGAAAATAAAATAAATAAAAAACATTCTAACAGTGCCAAAAGAAAATATAGTGAGTACATCTGGAAACTCGAAAAGTATAAAGTCTTTCTAAAGATGACAGGAAAGTAGAAAACCATAAAGGAAAAAGTAAATTTAACTACATAAAAAAATTCTGAGTGCCAAAATACATCATAAAGTTGGGAAAAAAAAGAAAAGAAAAATTCCTGGATCTTTTTTAAAAACGTATTTTAATATTTAAGAACTTATACAACCCAGTATTTTATAAAACTCCTATTGAAAAATAGACAAGAGAGGCCGGGCGCAGTGGCTCAAGCCTGTAATCCCAGCACTTTGGGAGGCCAAGGCGGGTGGATCACGAGTTCAGGAGACCGAGACCATCCTGGTCAACATGGTGAAACCCTGTCTCTACTAAAAAAAAAACAAAAAATTTGCTGGGCATGGTGGCGCATGCCTGTAATCCCAGCTACTGGGGAGGCTGAGGCAGGAGAATTGCCTGAACCCAGGAGGCGGAGGTTGTGGTGAGCCGAGATCGTGCCATTGCACTCCAGCCTGGGTAATGAGCGAAACTCCGTCTCAAGAAAAAAAAAAAAAAAGAAAGAAAGAAAAGAAAAATAGGCAAGAGACATGAATAAGTAATTCACACATATACATACGAACACACACACACACACACACAGGTTATACCTTTCCAAATCTAAAATTGTATATCTATGTTCAGCAATTAAATTTTTAGAGATGCTTTCCAATTAAAATTTGTTCAAGGACATGTACATTCTGTAAAATTATCTTATTATTTGTAGCGTTCATAATAGCAAAATTTGCAAACATATCATTGTAGACTGGAGACCTCTGGGAAGGGCAGAGGCCTGAGGAGTAGTGGAGCTCATCATATTGATAGCCCTTCTCTGCTGATGGTGAGAGGTGGGCGGCAGAGCCATGGAGGCGAAAGATCTAAAAGTTCAAGGCAGCAATGTTCCTTGCGAGTTTGAGAAATATCATTTAGCAGGGTAGATGCCTCAATGTTACTTTCCTTCCTATATCCTGCTGTGAAAAATGGAGACGATGTGGTAATTAGGGGGGTAAACTGAACATGGGGGAAGAATGGAAATATTTAGTGTACTACGTTTTATATTGTTGGCTTATGTTTATGACTGTTGTGGTTTTTTTTTTTCAGCTTTTAGAAGAAGAAGAAAGCACAAGAAATAATTCATTTCCTACAGAATTTAGCTCTGGGTCCACAGAGAAGAAATTAGAAGGCCTGGGTTTATGCTGGATCTTTGTCAAATATCTTTGTGACTTTGGGCAAATTACTTTATGTCACTGGACTTCACCTTTTCTGTATGTAAAGTAAAATGTTTTGGTTATATTCTTACACTGGTATGCATACAATTACAGTACTGAAATTTATGGCTTTCTGCCTCTACTATGTTGCGGGCAATTTGAAGGAGGACAGTACATTTTTCAACTCTAATTTCTCAAGGCTTGACACTGGTTGGCATATAGTTAATGCTCTGTAAATGTTTGTTGAGCTAACTTATTTTGATTATCTTACTTTCAAGTCCTTGCAGGAATGACATGTTATAAATAGCATCTCTATCATTTCATAACATTAATGATAAAAAGTAATAGTAGCACTTTGGTGGGAGCTAAGAAATAAAAAAATATAAAAATATTTCCTACAAGAAAAAAAATTTAGGTTGTACAGTTTTAGTTGATTTCTAAAATCAGAGAACACCTGTTCCAGTAAAACTAAAAAGACAGAGTACACATTATAAAATCTGCAGAAACCCTCAACTTCAAATAGAATCTAGATACAGATACTTCACGTGGATAGAGAAAATAATACATCATATTATTAAGATAATGTATTTGTTCCTAACAATGAGTCTTTTCACTTCAGTATGAAAAGAACCATATTTTTAAAATCCTATTTCAAACAGAGGTTAGTCATACCTGGAGACTGTTGTGTATTGCAATTTTCACAGAATTTACAATTCTAAGATAGACCCCTTTAATAATCAAACAGGCACTAATAAGCTTCCCAGTGAAGTAATCTTTCAAAGTAATCATATAAAAACTCAAACGTTTTGTTTACATTACTTTCGTGGTCATTTCATTCATGGTCTAACAAGTTTAGTTTTGAAAATAGCAGACCTGGAAGGAAATATTCCAAACAAAGATGTCATGTGATTTCAGGGGAACATTTTGTTATGGATATGCAACACTTAAGCCATAACCTTAGCCAAGTCTTTGATAATTTAGGGAATGGAAATACCAAGCCAGTTTTCTGTGCAGTGGATGGAAGCAGTTAATCTTAGTAAGGTAGACTGTTGTTTTTGATTTCTCATACCATCCATTTATAAAAATAATATGGAACATACAAACTACTTGATACTTCTATCTGTAAAACACTTATGGCAAAAGAATACAAATTATGTTAGAAATCAAAAAATTAAAAATTATCGTTGGAAAGATTTGAAATAAAAAATCCATTTTATCTTAGTAAATCTAAGTATAAATTTAAATTATTCCCATCTTTCCAAAAAAATACACTCACAAAATTTCCTTGCCTACTAGGGTGAATTAGGCATTCCTGTTAAAGGAATGCTAGCTAAAGGAATTCTAACGTTTTATATTATAGGAGAAGGAGAAAAAATAGTGTGTATTTTACAAATATGCTTCTTTAGTTGGTCAAGAAATAGACACAAACACAACTAAATATTTGACTTACACATTGGCATTCTTTAAAAAAAAAAAAGCACATCAGAATATTTTCTGTTGTAAGAGAAGACAGCATTGAAAACATGAGTATGAAACAAGAACAGAAACATTAAAGAAAAAAGCCATCATGCCAGCAGGTGTCTCATGTTCAACTCTATATGCAACTGTACACATTGAAGTAAAAAATAAACACTGAGGGCAGCGGAAGCCCATTTGGAGTGGCCGCTGTGAAGACACCAGCTGTAGCAGGGGAGGTGCAGCTGGGGCTGGCTGTGTGCTGTATGGAACTGATGGGATCAGGGAACATGTGATCCCAGCAGGAGCCCCACACCGTACTGAATAGTGAGGTGGGAGCCTCTCCTCCCAGGCACAGCTGCAGCTGCCCAGCCATAGCTTCAGACCTGGACATCCTTTTGCTCTCAGGGACCTAGGAAGCCCCTTCCCCCTACAGGCTCAGAAATGGCTGGTCCCACTTCCCTGGCCTCTCCCTGTTCCAAGTACCTGCTCTGTGGCAGAGAAAAGTTGTGGACATTTTCTGACAGCTAAGCCCAGGTGCTGTTGTGACCTGACAAGTGTGCATACACTTGGGGCAGCACTGACACAGCAGTACTGTGCTGTCTTGGCCCCCTCTGGAAACTGCTTCTAAGGCTAAAACTTTGGGCACCAACAAGCACAGGAGGGAGGCTGGGAGGCTGAGAGTGGCTTGGCGTGGGGCTGTGGTTGACCCTCGTCACAGACAGCCTGGGCACCATGGAGAGCATGTTGATGGTGGTCAGAGGCAGGCAGGTTCCTAGGTGGGAAGCCGTGAGTCCCTAGTGAAACCGTGTCATCACGCCTGAAGCCTGAGGGCCAGAATGCCAGTTTTGGGTGTAGTCAGTGACCTGGAGCCAGAACTTTCTTGATGCCTTTAAGCCAACTGAATGGTGCTTTTTCTAGGCCTATCCATGGCCACTCACCGACCAACCAGCATGCACTTCCTCCATTCTGAGCCTGTAAAATCCCCAGACTCAGGCAGACTAAGAGACCTGCATGCCTGAAGATAAGAGCTGCCCACTTCAGGTAACCTCTCCACTGACAGGTGTTCCGAAACTCAGTAAAACTCCTTACCACCTTGTTCAACCTCCAGTTGTCCACATAACCTTATTCTTCCTGGACACAGGATAAGAACTCGAGACCCACCAAACAGTGGGAGTGATAAGAACCATGTTTCTGGCTGGCTCGCTAAGTAATGGACAATGACATGCTCCTGGACCACAGGAGCGAACAGTGGTGACCCTTCTAGGGGCCCAGACCTCAAGATTCCCCAAGCCAGACCTGCTGTAACATTATAGCCCTCCTGCCCTCTGCTGGCACCAGGCAGCTGCCCAAAACAACAGGAAGCAGCAGTGGGGCTGGGCCAGCCCAGGTAGCACAGGCCAGAACAAGGTGGCAGGTCTGAAAGAATTTTAACACAAACAGGCTGAAATGCACGTGCTCTGCAACATCCCTCTCACAGCTCACTATGCTGTGGGCAGTGAGGGCAGAAGAGCTGCAAACCTTCTGGGAGCCCAGAGCTAGGGGTTCCCCAAGTCAAGGCTGTGTTACGCTGTAACACCCTCTTTGGAGTTCTGCAGTTTCTGGCATCTCCGAGCTTTTGGGAACACTGTGTTTCCCTCGTCCAAACACTGGTGCCTAGAATGGAAGCCTATTGCAGTACGTCTGGTCCTGTATCAGCCTCTCATGGAGCTGCCTGCCCTACTGCAATAGCCAGCATGCCTGATCGTGTGCAGTGGCTGGACCTCACACTTGGTTGTTTACACACCCTCGTCACTCCACAACTGGCTCACCCTTGGCAGTCATGGGATCCAGGCTGGTCGCACAAGCCAAGCACACGTGCTAGACTGAGTGGGTGAAACCAGTCCAGCAGACATAAGCAAAACTCAAGCAGAGGCGCTGTTGACCCCAGATGTTTTCAGCTGGCCAAGTGACATCATACATCAACATCTTATAACAATTTACTAGATACAAAAAGGGGGTAGCAATGAGCATTTTCATCTAAAGTAGATCTTCATAACTGGTAATAATTTATGCTTATACTCTCACTTTATAGATGAGAAATCTCAGACCCAGAGATTGCAAATTGTTAACCCAGAAGTCACTATTAGAACTGGCCTACAACTGAATCTCAAGGAACATAAAGAGTTTATTGGAGAAAAATAATATTTCCATAGCCATATATGTACAAACAAAAAATATGTCACTTGGTGTTCTACATTCTTATTTACTTAAGGACATGAAGGGGAAATTCAGAAGTCAGGACAGACTTAGACAATACAGGCAGTATAGTAAACATATATTGAATGACTGTGTATTGCTCTGAATTAAAAGTTATGGGAATATCCTGCCACCTCTATACATGAATCTTAATTCCATGCAGGGGACTACTATCGAGAAAATCTGCTTTCATTTGCTGCATCAAAACAGCACAAAAAATAAGGATATTTAAAAAGATACATACACATGAGTGTTAACTGCAGCACTATTCACAATAGCAAGGATATGGAATTAACCTAAATGCCCATCAATGACAGAATGGGTAACAAAAATGTGATACATATATACCACAGAATACTATGCAGCCATAAAAAAGAATGATATCATGTATTTTGTTGGAACATGGATGGAGCAGAGGATATTATCCTTAGCAAACTAAAGCAGGAACATAAGAGCAAATACTTCATGTTCACACTTAAAAGTGGGAGCTAAATGCTAAGAAATCATGAAAACAAACAGGGGAACAACAGACATGGGGGCCTACTTGAGGGTGTTAGATAGGAGGAGCAAGAAGAGTAGAAAAAAAGATTGGGTACTAGGCTTAGTACCTGGATGATAAAATAATCTGTCCAACAAACCTCTGTGGCATGAGTTTAGCTATATAACAAACCTGCAATCGTACCCCTGAAACTAAAGTAAAAGTTAAATAAAAACAAAAAGAGTACAGAAAGTTGCAATAGAGGATCATGGAATATCTTCAAGACATCTAAGAATTTATTATTTTTTTTAATTGTTAAGTCTATGTGCATTCCCGCCAAATGATCAAAGATTGCAAAATAATCATATAGCTCTCCTAAAAATTTTTCTTCTAAATTTGACAAGTAGACAAAAGAGTAAAGGACTATATTATTTTTAATGAGAGAGAGAAAATAGTTTTGCTCCTTTGTAGAAATAATTGATAAGAACATGCCACAATTAAGCCTGAATTATGTGACTCTATTCTACAGAGGGCACATGTTCAAAACCTAGGCATTTAACCTATTTTCCACTATCAGAATAGATTTTTTTACCTTAATATCTTAGACACCATAAGGAGATAGGAAAAGCCCATATTTTGCTAAGATACAGTTGTGGTCTATGGGAGTTAAATGGGCAACTTTACTAACATCTTTGCCAATCTGACTTTAGGATCCTGGATTTAGGATGTCTTATGTTAAAACTCTCCCTGATAAAATTATTAAAGAGATAGATCCTGAGGTCACGTGAATTCTTGCCATATCTCAGCTGTTTGCCATTCAGGTCATTTCTACATTTATTGGAAGGTGAATTAATCACATTAGTAGCAAGAATTATAGCGCTGAATTATTTTAGTGCATTGAAATGTGGAATAAAGAGTTACCATCAAAGACAAGGAAAACAATAAAATCCGAGTTCTTACATAAAAATTTGAGTTGCAAATACCAGCCAAGGCTTTTGCACGTATAATTTTTTAAGCCTTTTGGCTCATTCCTAGATTAAGATACGCATGCATGAGTGTTAGAGACACTTATTATTTCCTTAAGTTTTAATATATTACCTGTATCCTAGTTTTTTCATCCCTTTTTTAAAATCACTTTATTAAGATATGTTTTACACACCATCAAACTCTCCCTTTTAAGGTATACAATTCAGAAGTTTTTAGTTAACTCACAATGTTGTGTAAACATCACTACTACTTAATTTTAGAACCTTTATAACCCCAAAAGAAATCTTATCCCTATTAGCAGATATCTCCTCTTCTTCCTCAGCTCTTGGCAACCAAATCTATGGGTTTCCCTGTTCTGGATAATTCATATAAATTTAATTATAAAATATGTGGTCTATGGTGACTAGCTTCTTCCACATAGAATAACATTTTCCAGATTCATTCATATTATAGTGTATATCAGTATTTCATTTACTTTTGGAAAAATAGTATTGTATAATCTATAC
Organism: Saimiri boliviensis; assembly: GCF_048565385.1. Taxonomy (NCBI): domain Eukaryota; kingdom Metazoa; phylum Chordata; class Mammalia; order Primates; family Cebidae; genus Saimiri; species Saimiri boliviensis. The sequence continues at coordinate 163,367,155 of NC_133450.1, forward strand.
CACATTTTAAAAATGTATTCATCAATTGATGGACATTGTGAGTGTTTCTATGTTTTAGCTACTATGAGTAATGTTCCTATGAGAATCTTGGGACAAGTTTCTTTAAAATTATTATTATACTTTAAGTTCCGGGGTATATGTGCAGATCTTGCAGGATTGTTACATAGGTATACACATGCCATAGTAGTTTGCTGCCTCCACCCGGCCATCACCTACATTAGGTATTTCTCCTAATGTCTTCCCTCCCCAATCTCCCCACCCACTGCTATCCCTCCCCTAGTCCCCCAGCCCCCAGCAGACCCCAGCGTGTGATGTTCCTCTGTGTCCATGTGTTCTTATTGTTCAACACCAATTTATCAGTGAGAACATGCAGTGTTTGGTTTTCTGTTCTTGTGTCAGTTCACTGAGAATAATGGTTTCCAGATTCATCTGTGTCACTGCAAAGGACATGAACTCATCCTTTTTTATAGCTGCATAGTATTCTATGGTGTATATGTGCCACATTTTCCTTGTCCAGTCTATCATTGATAGGCATTTGGGTTAGTTACAAGTCTTTGCTATTGTAAACAGTGTCACAACAAACACATGTGTATGTGTCATTGTAACAGAAAGATTTATAATCCTTTGGGTATATACCCAGTAATGGGATTGCTGGGTCAAATGGTGTGGACATTTTTGTTCATTTCTCTTGTGTATATACCTAAGAGTTGAATTTTTGAGTCACGTAGTAGTAACTCTATGTTTAATCCTTTGAAGAACTGCTAAATACATCTGAAGTGTCCACATCAGTTTGCATTCTCACCAGCAATAGATAAGGATTCCAGTTCTTCCACATCCTTATCAACACTTGATATTATCTGACTTTTTGATTCTAGGCATCCTAGTGGGTGAGAACCCACACCTAGTTATGGTTTTAATTTGCCTTGCTCTTTTAACTAGTATCAAACATATTTTCACATGCTTGTTGACCATTTGTATATCTTTGGAGAGACATCTTTGCAAATCATCTGCATTTTAAAAATTGGGTTGCTTTTTATGTTTGAGTTGAGTTCTATATATATTTTAGGTACTAATCTCTTATGAGATATTATTTCACAACATTTTCTCCCATTTTTGAATTATTTTTTCACTATTTTGATGGCATTCTTTAAAGCACAGAGGACTTTAATTTCAAAGAAATTCAATTTATCTGTTTTTCTTTGATTTTATAGTTAAGAATCACTGTGTAACCCAAGGTTACGAAGATTTACTTCTATGTTTTCTTCTAACAATTTCATAATTTTAGGTTTTATGTTTAGGTTTGTGATTTATTTTGAATAACATATGATTTGAGATAGGGGTCTGACTTCATTTTTTTACATAAGACTTAGCAACATTTGTTGGGAAAAATATTCCTTTCTCCATCTTATTTTGGCACCTTTGTCAAAGATCAGTTAGCTATAAACATGTGGCTTTATTTCTGGACAGTTCTATTTCATTGATCTATTCTTTAGGTCAGTTTTGTCTATCTTTGTGTCAATGCCATATTGCATTGATTCTCATTGTTTAACAGTATGTTTTGAAATCAGGAACTGTCGGCCCTGCTACTTTGTTCTTTTTTAAAAATATTTGGCTACTCTGGGTCCTTGGCAATGCCATGTGAGTTTTAGAATCAGCTTGTTAGTTTCTACAAAGAAGTAAGCTGGGATTCAGATTGGGATTACATTGAGGTTGTAGATTGATTTGGAGAATCTTGCCATCTTAACAATGTCAAGTCTTCCAATTTATATGAGATTCTTTTCCATTCAGATCTTTGTTTTTTTCCCATTAATTGAAGTTTTCTAAGTTTTACACATCTTTTGTTAAGTTTATTCCTAAGTATTTTACTTGATACTGTTATGAATAGAACTGTTTTTTAATATTCATATTTGGATGGTTCATTACAAATGTATAGCATTATCACTGATTATAAAATATTAATCTTGTATTCTGAAACCTTGCCGTACTCATTTATTCTGATATATATTTAACTAGATTCCTTAAGATTTCCTACAGATAAAATTATGTAATGCAGGAATAGAGATTCTTTCCAGTGTGGATTTTCTTTCTTAATTGTCCTGGCTAGAACCTCCAGTACAATGTGGAATAGAAGTGGCCACAACGTAACACTTTTGGTCATAATTATTTATGTTTTGTTTTAATAAAAACATTAAGTTGTTTTCGTTATTGTTATAGCTAGTTAAATTCATATAATTGACGTCTAGTTTCAGTATGGTCTGAGAATGTGAATTGTAGATTCTTGGGGATCACCTTTAAAGTTTCTCTGTTCCAATGTACATGTTTTTTTAAAGGTTGCATCTGAAGTTTGAGATACATCTTTTATCTTATGTCAGTATTTGAAATAGTCATTTAAAGAAACACCACAGTTACAGATTAAATGCTTTTGAGGGTGTCTATGACCTCTCAAAACTCAACTCAATAACCATAGCATTAAAATTGTGGGCTTAATATGCCTTTGCCAGAGTTACATCACTTGTACTTTCTTTCCCGGAGTGGAAATAACCTGGCATACATATGCATACCCTTGAGGGAGTAAGGCTTGGATAGCTTTACTCCTGTAATTAAACCCTATATAGAGCAGCCAACTACATTCAACTGCCAGGTCTTTACTATATATTAACAGATCCTTAAGTGAGTGAAAGCAGGATCATTTCTGATCCAGTTGAAGACAGCATTAAATCAAAATGTAAAGGATGAAGGTGATAAAAATGATAGACAACACTTCATGCCAGTTATTGTTGTAAGCATTACAAAATTTGTATGTAAAATCTCTACAACCACTCTTTAAGGTAGCCCCATTTTACAGGGGAAGAAATGGAGGTACATAGACATTAAATAACTCACCCAAGTTCATGCGGGTAACAAATGATAGAGCTGACATTTGAGCCTAGGCAAAATAACTTCCAAACTGTGCTCTATTAAGCTATAGTACGGTGAAGATCAATGGCAGATGAGTGGTCAGAACACTACCTGGTTTTATGAGCTTCACAGAAGCTATTTGGTGTCCCTTCCTGCATTCCCTACTTTCTCACCTAGATTATCAAGAGGGAAACTGAAAGATGTCAGACTGCATGAGGGAGGGGAGCTGGTAAAATATCTGGGTTAGATGGGTCAGGGTGTCCTTACCATGTCCTCTTTTGCTTCAAAGGTGATATGGTTTGGTCTGTGTCCCCATCTAAATCTCATCTTGCAGCTCCTATGATTCCCTTGTGTTATGGGAAGGATCTGGTGAGAGATAACTGAATCACAGGGGTGAGTCTTACCCATACTGTTCTCATGATAATGAGTAAGTCTCATGAGATATGATGGTATTAAAAATAGGAGTTTCTCTGAACAAGCTCTTTTTGCCTGCTGCCATCCATGTAAGACATAACTTGCTCCTCCTTGTCTTCCACCATTATTGTGAGGTCTCTTCAGCTATGTGGAAACATAAGTCCATTAAACCTCTTATTCTTCCCAGTCTCAAGTATGTTTTTATCAGCAGTGTGAAAATGGACTAATAAAAGCTAAGGGAAAAGCCACTGAAGCTCTAACCACACATATCTGAGCACTTACTCTGTCTGCATTCATGGCTTGCCCAATAAATTTGTTCCCCTTATCCTTATTCCAATTTTGTCTCATGGTCTGGTTTCTTGATTTTTCTTTCAAGATTGACATTATTTGTAATTACTCAACTACATGCTGGTAGAAAGAGACGAATGTGTATTTTTTCTCTTCAAGAAGAACATTTCAGAAGTTTTCTGTGGTGGCAAATATTTTTGTGAAAATTACTGACAAATTGTTATACTTTGGGGAATTACAGGACTTTATTTTTTCAACAAGAGAATTCTTTTTCCAAAACAACCCTCAAAACAAAACTTGGCTCTTTTTTTTTTTTTTTTAATTGTACTTTAGGTTCTAGAGTACATGTGCATATCATGCAGGATTGTTGCATAGGTACATACACGGCAAGGTAGTTTGTTGCCTTCATCCTCCCATCACCTCTATCTGGTATTTTCCCCCTCATTATCCCTCCCCACCCCACCCCCGCTGTCCCCCCCACCAACTGACCGTAGTATGTGATGCTCCCCTCCCTGTGTCCATGTGTTCTAATTGTTCAACACCCACCTATGAGTGAGAACACATGGTGTTTGTTTTTCTGTTCTTGTGTCAGTTTGCTGAGAATCATGGTTTCCAGATTCATCCATGTCCCTACAAAGGACACAAACTCATCATTTTTTTATGGCTGCATAGTATTCCACGGTGTATTTGTGCCACATTTTCCTTGTTCAGTCTACTGTTGATGGGCATTTGGGTTGGTTCCAGGTCTTTGCTATTGTAAATAGTGTCATAATGAACATATGTGTGCATGTATCTTTATAACAGAATGATTTATGATCCTTTGGGTATATAACCAGCAGTGGGATTGATGGGTCAAATGGAATTTCTATTTCTAGGTCCTTGAGGAAGCACCACACTGTCTTCCAAGTCTCAAGTATGTCTTTCAACTAATGGTTGAATTAGTTTACACTTCCACCAACAGTGTAAAAGTGTTCCTATTTCTCCACACCCTCTCCAGCATCTGTTGTCTCCAGATTTTTTAATGATCGCCATTCTAAGTGGTGTGAGATGGTATCTCAATGTGGTTTTGCTTTGCATTTCTCTAATGACCGGTGATGATGAGCATTTTTTCATATGTTTGTTGGTCTCATAGATGTCTTCTTTCGTTAAGTGTTCAGGCCCTTTGCCCACTTTTGAATGTATCTGTTTGTTTCTTCTAAATCTGTTTTAGTTCTTTATAGATTCTGGATATTAGCTCTATGTCAAATGGGTAGATTGCAAAAATTTTTTCCCATTCTGTTGGTTGCCAGTTCACTCTAATGATTGTTTCCTTTGCTGTACAGAAGCTCTGGAGTTTAATTAGATCCCATTTGTCTATTTTGGCTTTTGTTGCTGTTGCTTTTGGTGTTCTAGCCATGAAGTCCTTGCTTGTGTCTATGTCCCAAATGGTTTTGCCTAGGTTTTCTTCTGGGGTTTTTATGGCATTTGGTCTTAAGTTTAGATCTTTAATCCACCTGGAGTTAATTTTAGTGTAAGGTGTCAGGAAGGGGTACAGTTTCTGCTTTCTGCACATCGCTAGCCAGTTTTCCCAACACCATTTATTGAATAGAGAATCCTTTCCCCATTGCTTGTTTTTCTCATGCTTGTCAACGATCAGATGTTTGTAGATGTGTGGTGTTGCTTCTGAGGCCTTGGTGCTGTTCCATTGGTCTATGTCTCTATTTTGGTACCAGTATCATACTGTTTTGATTACTGCAGCCTTGTAGTATAGTTTGAAGTCAGGCAGCATGATGCCTCCAGCTTTGCTTTTTGCTTAGGATTGTTTTTGTTACTTGGGCTCTCTTTTGGTTACATATGAAGTTATATATTTAATAATTGGAAGTTTTATTCTCTCTGTCCTTCCCAGCAATATGCATTGTTTAGGGAAGCAGATGACTTCAGGAGAATATAAAAGACAAGACAAAACCCAACAGAGCCAGTGTTAAAGTTTAAACTTTCATATGGCTATGAAAGTTTGAAATGTTATTAATTTGATTTGTTAGAATTCAGGTAGAAAAACAAATTTCTCATTATTGTTTACGGACAACTTGCACATCTATTAAACAGACCATGAATGTGCCATGTAATACCAAGAAAATGTTATCTCAGAATTAATATTCTATTAGGATCTGTCTCAGAACCTCCTTAATTATCTCTATTCCATCCTACAACAACAAAATCTTCACTCTCAGATATCCACATAACACTGATATTGGCATGCACACATGCCTTGCACTCTAGTGTCTTCACCATGTTCAAACCAGTTTACCTTCCCAGACTATAAGGGCTATCTCAGAAGCAAGAAATGAAGATAAAGTAGGATTCCATTCAGAGGTAGGTGGCCATACACAGAACACTGTGAAATTATTCATCCATATGCCTTACTGGCATAACCTTGCTCCCTTAAAAGCTGCCTAACACCACTACCACTTACGTTGCTCAGTAGGTTAGGAAGATTCTATGTTATTCTTCAAGCATGATTTTTAAAACAATTTTAATTATCCATAAATTAAATAATATGGGATTATTGTAAAATTTTACTTATATGAGAGCATATAAGGAAAAAAGAAATGCAAATTCAAAGCAAATGTTGATGGTTGTGGCAAAAAAACTGTACATGTCAAAACCACAAAATCATAGATATGACATTATCTATCATATATTTCATGCCTAAAAATCAGTGGTCATATTGGGAATAGTGCTTTCAATCAGTTATTAATATTACTATTTTGTTAGATAGAAAAAATATTTAAATGTAAAATATAAATATTTTGGAATTATTATTACAAATAGATATGAACAAAGCCACACATTCTGTGCCTAATAAAAAATACTTGGGAGAATGATGACAAGAGTAAAATTTGCTAATACAATTGTATTTAAATTTTTATTTAAAATTAAACTAATTGTGTAATACTGCATTTTAGGAATCTCAATCATCTTCCACTATGTATCTCTCACTTGCAAAATTGGTCAACCAAGTCAACATCAACTAGAAAACAGACATGACATGTGGAAAGATATCTTCATATGTCTTAATGTGTTTGTGGATAACTTCTCAGGTATACATCTTTCTTTGACATTAGGGTTTGTATAGCAAGAACGGTATCCAGGCTCACGCAAAGTGGAAATGATTTTCTTAACATTCTCTTATTACAAATAAGGGAGGAAAATGAAAAATGGATAGAAGTGTCACCTGTAAATTGTAGAGATTTCTGGTATCAGGAACACATGATACTTGTTAGCTAATAAGTACAGTGTTTTGAGTACCCAAGGTTTTGTTAAAAAGTAATGTACAATAAAAAACAAAGTTTTTGAAATTAGCAAAGAACAATTAGGGTAGTATTTCTATTTTGGTGAACACCTGGAAAAGAACTGCTTGATTTAGGACAGGAGGCAAGAAATCACACAGGGAATGTGTGCTTAATTAACCACAACATATTCTTTCAATATATTAGTAATATGATAGATAATGTCAGATTTATTAGAATAACTATTTAAATTATTCTCGGCTGGGTGTGGTAGCTCACACCTATAATTCTGACACTCTGGGAAGGCTGAGGCAGGTGCATTACTTGAGTCCAGGAATTCAAGACCAGCTTAGGCAAAATACCAATACCCTTTTTTTTTTACTAAAAATTCAAACTTAGCCGGGCATAGGGGCACAAGTCTATAATCCCAGCTACTCTGAGGCTGAGGTAGGAGGATCACACTGAGGCTGCAGTGAGCCAAGATCACACCACTGCACTCTAGCCTGGACAACCACAGTGAGACCCTGTCTCAAAATTAAATTACATTAAAATAAAATAAATTATTTTCATAAAACATCTATAAATGTTTTGTCAAATGAGAGGCTAAAAATTTTAAAACGTAATTTAACTTTCCACTAAGAGAACACTCTTCCACGTAGTTCAATTATTGTTAACACTCTTAGAGTCAATTCCTTAGAGTGTTAGCAAATACATAAGTCCTATGCTACTCTGAGGGGCAAATTATTAATATAACATAATTTTTGCTTTATGCCAAGGAAACATGTTTAAACACTGGTAGTCCTTCTGAAATGAAACTTGCTACCTTGTGAATGTTTACTGAAAGCCATCCTGAAGGTGAAATTAGGTGAGAAGCAAGCTGATACTCAGTGAATGGAAGTTATTGTAGGTATGTAACCTCTCAAGTTGGACTGAATCCCAGATGTAGGAATTCTGATTCTTACACATTGAATAAACTGTATAGAGGTAAATTTTAATATCCTGATATGGTTTGGCTGTGTTCTTACCCAAATCCCAACTTGAATTATAGCTCCCATAATTCCCATGTGTTGTGGGAGGGACCCAGGGGGAAGCAATTAAATAACGGGGGCAGTTTCCCCCATATAGTTCTTGTGGTAGTGAATAAAGTCTCATGAGATCTGACGACTCTATAAGGGGTTTTCTTTTCAGTTGGCTCCCATTCTCTCTTGTCCACCACCAAGTAAGATGTGCCTTTCACCTTCCACCATGTTTGTGAAATCCCCCACTGCCCAGCCACCTGGAACTGTGAGCCCGCTAAACTTCATTTTCTTTATAAATTACCCAGTCTCTGGTATGTCTTTATCTGAAGAGTGAAAGGGAACTAATACATGTCCCATGAATATTTTAGAGGCTATTAGTGATTGACATGAAATACTTTATGAGTCATAATTTGTTGTGCCCCTTTCCTTAGTGATAAATTGAAATCCTTTTAAGTCCAGGTAATTGTATACAATTATATTTGATCTCTAGTCCTATGTGTGAAGAAAAGAAGTTATGTATGACTAATTAGCTGTTGTAGAAATGAATGAAGCCAGTTGGCATGTTGGTGGCATTTAAATTACTATGGATCCTAAAAAGTAAAAATAAAATAGCAGAGGGAGACTTCCACTCAAAAAGGTAAAAAGAGCCAAAGACATAGGAAGTGGGTGGTGATTCAGGTCATTCCATAAAGTAAAGCAAGAGCTGAACACGGTTAACTCTGAACAAACATGGTTAACTCTGAGCACCACACCAAAATAAAATCATTTAAGATACAGTAGCTTCTTTAAGAATTGTTATTAGATGGTCTTTAATATGGATTGTTGCTTAATGACAGTTAAGATTAAAGAACTATCATAAGAACGCTGTCCGTTTTCCTATTAGAAAGCAGACTATTTTGAATGTAGATGTGTATCTTGTAGATTTTTTTCCTATTTCATGTTTTTAGTTTATCTAGTGATGTTTGTTAAGTGAATAGTAGCTGATAATAGCTCATTTTTATTAAAATGTCTATTCCTATGTATCCCAAGGCTTCTATTTGGAGGCCTAAGTTGCCTGCTTTACCAGACAAGTAAGTGTTACCGCAGGTTATTCTGTAAAAGTCAGGAGAGAATTATTTCAAAGTCTAAAACAGAATTGTTAAAATATATCTTTGGAAACATGTTTCTAGATTTCAGAATTACCCAAACATAGCAGCGCTCATTTTCCCAAGGACTGTTCGAGTACTTAGGGTGGGCTTTATGCGCCTCTAACAAACAAAACAAAACAAAAGAATGCATCTCAGTGGCTTAAGAAAACAGAATTCATCTCTTGTTCAGATAAGTTAACTGTGAAACTGGGAGAATCGCGACTGCAGCAGTCTTCCATCAAGGGACTCAGGGATCAACATAATTCAATCTTGTGGCTCTAGTGTTTCAAACCTATGCCTCCTCTACAGTCTCCTCTGCAGGGGAAGACAGAGGCTGAAAATGCATGTACAATCTTTTTACCTCTGCACAGAACTGACATACTTCACTTCCATTTTCCCTTGGCCAGAAGGTTGAGGAAATATATGATCTCCTATATGCTCATTTAAGAAAGAAACCCAGATATTAATGCACACTAATAGTATCTCTCATACCATCCTTATGATTTCCAATAACTAGCTATTCAAGCAAGCTAAAGGGAATGAATAAAAGGCTTAAAGCAAATGCTCATAATTTTAAATAAAAATTTTTCAAAGTAATAAATAAAAGCATCTAGTTATAACAGAAACAAAAAATGAAGGTCCTTGAAATCAGGGTCATGTCACATCCTTTTTTTTTAACTACCCAATCCCTATCAGATGGTTTGCAAAAAAAAAAAAAAAAAAAGTTAGAGAACAAACCTAGTAATAAATTCATGAGAGTATGATTCCTTCCTTTGGTCAGTGAATACGTGATTTATGTTCATACCATAACAATTTACATCAGGATAGCAGAGTAGCAGCAGTAACAATTTTAGTAACTGTATATAACTTTACAATGTGCAAAACATTTTCATATATTACATGCTTAACAACTCAAAATTGTTAGGTTGGTATATATGTATGGTTTGTTCTCTACAATTTAAAAACATAATGTAACAGTCTTGAAAAACATAAATTTTAACACGAAACATTTAATTTTTGAGGGGAGAGTACTTGAAAACATCAGAATATTTTGGTATATACTAAAGAAATATACTTTTTAAACTCTAGATGGACATAGCATTCAATTCTTGGAAAACATAATACTACATTTGAGTTAATTTGTACTGTTTGAAAGAGATCATATGACTAATGCTAAGCACATCAATTTAATTTGCAAGTTACCTGTAATACTATTTTTTTTTTCTTTTTCTTTTTTGAGATGGAGTTTTGCTCTTGTTACCCAGGCTGGAGTGCAATGGCACAATCTCGGCTCACCGCAACCTCCACCTCCTGGGTTCAGGCAATTCTCCTGCCTCAGCTTCCTGAGTAGCTGGGATTACAGGCACGAGCCACCATGCCCAGCTAATTTTTTGTATTTTTAGTAGAGACGGGGTTTCACCATGTTGACCAGGATGGTCTCGATCTCTCAACCTCATGATCCACCCGCCTCGGCCTCCCAAAGTGCTGTGATTACAGGCTTGAGCCACCTCGCCCGGCTGTAATACTGTTAAGAAAAAATTTAGGATGTCCAAACTTGTGTAAAATTTGCATGAGAAAACTGAGAACACCAATGAAAAAGTGAAATAGTCATTAATCATCATTGTGTGACTGCAGAAGGATTAAGTGGGTTTCTATAGATTTTGCTTCACTTATTAATGAAATGATTTTACATATATAAAAAATATAAAAGATATGTATACATATATCCAAAATTTGGGTATTGGCTATGACAATTTATTTTCCCTTGGATTTAAAGTAAGCATCTCTGAAATTCTCTCAAATAAAATATAAAAGTATAAAAGATAAAATCTCATTTTAACCACCAATGTATGAACTTTCTTAAGGGCTCCAGATCAGGGTTATTACTCAAATATATGCAGAATTGGGTTTTATTAAAAACTTACTAGGGTAATGGCATCTCAGTATAGTCTTGGAGTCCAAAGGATAGACTGAAATCTTAGCATCTTGATTAATTAACTACGAGACTGTAAATGAACCAGCTAACCTCTCTGACCATTAGTCTATTCTCTAATACGATACCAAAATGTCCTATACAAAGTGAGACTGGAAGCATGAAACGAGAACACGTAAAGCACCTAGCATTACACCTGACAAACAGTGAAAGCTTGAAAATTTAAATTCTCTTTGAGTGTACATCATTGTGCGTATGTTATCATTTTGACCTCTTCTAAGGTCCAAAATCCAGGTGCAGAAAATAAAATATATGAATTGGAACAAATTGCCTCAATTACACACACAGATACAAAATTCAGTGATTCGTTAACCGTAAACACATTACCTTACGTAAGTGAAAAAATGCTGCAGTAAGATTTTCTGTAAATATTTTACCTTCTATGTAGGAAATGTCAGTTCTCTCTTTTGAAATAAATTTTCACTTCTCGTATTTAGTTCCAGATTAGATTTTTTTTAGCTTGAGAGTTATATTACAACTTAATGGAGTATATTTTAATGAATTTAATTTGGAATCTAAGTCGGCATATTAACATTTGTATTTCAATATGACTCTGGTTTGAATTTTACATTTACTTTCTTTTCTCTCAAATGGCACTCAGTTTTGTAAAGTGTATCATAATTCAGAATGTTTTCCAGATATTACTAATCATCCTTCATGTTCACTGCATTGTTTTCTTTGAAAATAATAATTTGAAGTAAACAATTATAGAAATGAAAATTCAAGGCTATTTTTAAGCAAAGATGAAACCTTAAATAAAAATAGTTAATGGAAAATATTGAGGAACTACTATACATAGAGCAATGCGTTAGGTATGTTGCAGTCAATAGAGCAAGATGACATCATTTCCTCATTTAACAAACTTACAGAATTGCTGAGTAGAAAATATGCACACAACGTAAGAACCTCAGCACATATGGCACTGTAAGGTAAAGTGCTATACTTTGTGATCCTAAAAAAAAAGAAGAATTCAAGGACATGGGGAATCAAACTACAATATTTACAAAAAAAAAAAAAAAAAAAAAAAAAGACTTGACTTCCAGGAGAGAGTGGGACCTGAATTTGGCCTTGGGGAACGAACAGGAAATGGGGTTATGGGCAGATACACTGATCACGCTGTTCACAGAAGCAGAAATAGTGATGGTGGGGCTTGTGAGAGGAGAAAATAGAAAAGCCTTATTAGCTTTGAGGTTTCTGGTATATATGAAGAAAGACTGCTTTTGGGTAAGTGTGGCAATACTTAACTGTATAACTTGTCTATCAAACTGGGGTAGAAAAGCTCGTGAAGTTTCCCAGACTGGTTATAATGAAAAACAACAAACAGGAGAATAAGCATTGTTTTAGAATCTGTCACCTGGCAGTATATTAAGAATGGATTCGAAACAAGATATATTAGAAGATAAAAGACCACCCAAAAGATCATTTTGGCCATCCAGAATTGGAAATTCACACTGACAATTTGAATTAAAAAATAGTGGAATTTAGCCAAAAGGACAATTATAAGAGAAGGATCCAGATCCAGCTTTTGCAACTAAGAAAAGCTTTAGGATGGAAAAAGTATATAGGATCTCTAGGATTTGTTTCAATGGAAACGGGAAGGCAAAATTTCTGCTACCTGAAAGACCTCAGTTCTTCAATAAATGCTTAAGCAAAGATTTCCATTTGCAGAAAGTACTGACGGAGATGGGAGGCTAACCCTCATCCTCATTTTGAGGCTAGGTATCAGCTATACTTTGATGAAAACTTTTAAAAATCATTAAGCCAGTCAGGAACAGTGGTGTGCCTATTTTGTCTCAGTGATTCAGGAGGTGGAGGTAGGAGGACTGCTTGAACCCAGGAGGCCAGCCTGGGCAATGCAGTGATACCTTGCCTTAAAAAAAAAAAAAAAAAAAACTACTAAGAAAAAATACAATTTCAAGTTTCGTTTGCTCCTAATTATGGTAAAATGTGGAGGACTGAATTCATCATGGTGAACAGGTATTTATTTCTCTGGTAGAAATTTCTATTCACCTCTCTCCAAAGGTAATGCACAATTCTACTCAGGCCTAGTAAAAGCCCGTACAATGAAGGGCTAAACCAGTCTCACAATAGACAGAAGTTTGCACCGTTGGCTGTTTAAAGTAGCACCAGAATATTTTAATGTCAACTTCTTCTTCACAAACCTTGTAGGACTCAAGCATAAGCAACATGACAGGGAGAAACATGTCAAAGTGTAGTCTTGTAGGTGGGATGCAGACCCCAATGGTACATGGTACACTGATGCTGGAGAGAGACCAAGTACATCTCTCTATGGGAAAGGCATTGTTCAGGGCTTTCACAGTGATGAGATCTCATATACAACTCTCTGTGCGCAGTAATGCCGTTTAACCTCAAGTCTTAAGTAACATTGCTCAACATGACAGTTTACTATCAAATTCAGTACTGTTTGGTGAGAACTGTCAACTTCAAAATCGAAACCAGCATGGAAATGAAATTATTATAAGATATTCATTGAGAAATTCGAAAGCATTTGGTTTTAGAAAGATACCGAACAACAGCAAGGAGATACTGGACTTTCACTACTTTCCCACTCCAATCCAGCAATACCCAGTTATTACTAAATAACGGAGTACAAGGCTGTATTCCTCCAGTCCATCAAGTTGGAATCTCATTCTTGGTTCAGTATTATAGAAAGTGTCACTGCGTGGGGAAGGTTGGGACGTCCAGTCTACACAAGTATCTAAGCTACAGATTTCTTCATAGTATTAAATAAGATAAAATACATTTTATAAACTTGTATACCCACAGAACATAGGATCACAATGTATGAATTTGATAGTGAGCAATATTTCAGTAATATTTGAAGAAATGAATACTGGGTGGATTCAAACATGAATATAAAGATGCTGTTTGGAAAAATACACACCTATTCATGCCTATAATCAGTCCCAGAAAAATACTGTAAGAATTCTAAGTTTCCATGTGGAAAAGATCAATCCCTTCAGGGTGTTTCTAGCTTTACAATATATACAACCTACTACCAGAAATGTACTACTGAAAAGCTTTTAAACATCCAATTTTTGTTTCAGCTCATCCTTGGTTTTTATCTTGCGTTTGCATTTGATCTATTTTTAAAGAAAATTTTTCAGATGATGCATTCCACATTTTACCTGAATTCTCTTTTCTATCGCAAACTCTTTCAGTGGTGATTTTAGTTTCTTTAAGAAACAAATACTCCCTCTGTTTGGAATGTTCTCCTGACCCATGGAGTTGATTCTTTAAGAAGTATCTGGACTTATTAGATTGTCTGATATGGGTTAAGATGTAATTGGCCTTTTCTAACTGGCCTAATGAGATTCAAACTCAGAAGATGGAAATGAGGGGGGAATTATTTTTTAAAGAATTAAGCCTCACACAGAAATAAAACATACTCCAAAGAATAATGACAGAAGAAATAACAATATGAGAGGTCTGACAGCCCCACAGAAAAAAAAAAAAAAAAAAAAGTGTCTTACCAGATTTTTGAAGTTGCCAGACGATCCAGGAATCCAAGCCTGATAAAAAGCAAAACAGAAAAGACAGAAAAGAACATGTTTTAGAAAAGTGGACAATAAAACATTATAATGCTACATTATTCCATTTACAAGTATTGCAGAATGAATAAATACTTTAGGACATAATTTCTGTAGATGAAAATGTGTTTTTCACTTTAACTAAATATTTAACCTTATATTGTGCCATTAAAACAAACAAAAAAGATAATTTAGCCTTTTGGCTAAATTACACTATTATTTATTTTTTTTGTTTTAATGGCACAATATAAGGTTAAATAGATACTTTAAGACTGTGAAAGCCCAACCTGATGGACTGCAGAATACAGTCTTGTACACATTCTAGCTCCAGAAATATGTTTTCCAGTTATTCAGGAGACTATCGTAATTTGGTTAATTCTCTAAGTTCTCAAAGAAGGGAGAATATTATTAAATACATTTGAAATCCTCTAATATTTAGTATATACATTTAATGTATTTACAGGAGAAGCAGACCAAAGTTTCATTTTAAAAAACCTTTCCCATTTTTCAGGTTTTTGCTGACTATCACAGTAATTAGTTTTGGCTTTGATTTATTTTTGAAAAGTAAAGACATGAAAGATATTATAATGACAAAAATAAAAGGTTTTTAATTTTTAAATGATATTAAAATGCAGCCTCTATTTTTTAAAGGTGTTTGAAGTTCAAATGAAAGGCAGTATGTGAACAGCACAAATTCCCAAGAGGAGACCCAGCACCTGCCATGGGATGCAAAGGTTTTATAAATGTTGTCTTGTGTAAAGGCAACGGCAAACATTGTGAGACCTTTGCAAATATGCCTGGCTGCTTCTGTGTTTGAGCAGAAATATTGAACTTCTAACCGTTATTATTATAAAATAAAGGAGATTATTTTTTAAACATTTGACGGTAGCCTTTTCCTTTTGCCTTGGGAATCGAGTTTGAAATTACATATTGTATGAGTGCAAAACACATGTCTTTCTTTGAAAGAGAAGGCAGAACACAGCTAAGTGTGAAAAGAAGCTGACACTATTGTATATGGTTTTATATATTCATATGAATATGTGTCTGCATCTGATTGTCATAAAATTTAAATTAGTTTATTTTTGTTGGGCCAGAATAATCTCCATAATGCTGGACCACTAATTGGTAACAAATTGCCCAGAAGGAAGCTATTAATATTCCTTCTCTAGGGCATAAAATCATTTGAGAAGATCAATGGTCCACTTTTGAAGAGCAAGTAATGGATCTTGTCATGTTGTTAGAGAGCTCACTGAGTTCTCTAGCCTGGCTTCAAAGGGGTAAAGTGAGTGATCTCTTACAAACCTTTGTCCATGGATCTTAGCTCTATTAATGACCTTAGAAAATAATCTGATTCTTTTATTTTCTTCAGTTATGTTTTGTAATGAGTTATAAACCACAAAAGATTTGCAAAAATACAAATATATACAGCTCAATAAATTATCACAAAGTCAATGCTCATGTAATTATTACACAGATAAGGAACTTGAAGTTAACCACCGCATAGAAGCCTGTGGCTTGTTCTGCCACACTGTAAGTATATGTGTATGTACAAAGATGTATGTGCAGAGATTTGTAATCATGCATATTAATGTCTCATCTTCATCACAATTTTGCAAGGCATTTGACTGTGCGTTACCAGGGAGGAACAACCCTTTCAACATATCATGTCATTGAATATATTATACACCATAATCTCGATAAACTATTACTTATATGTATTTGTCATAGTATCCAGATTTCTTGTCCAGCCTATGTTTTTGACTTGTCTAAGTTTTGAACTTTATCTGACTGGAATCATGTACTACATATCTCTATTCAGTTTCTTTCCCTTGATATTTCATTCGTGAAATTCTTTCATCTTATTGCTCATAACTTCAGTTAGTCTTCATTGTTCTGTGGTATTCCATTGGATAAATACACCACACTTTACATATTCAAACCATTACTGGCAGATATGTGAATTGTTTCCACTTTGGGGTTATTATGAATTACCATACCGTGAGCATCCTTTCCTAGGAATGAGATTACTAGGTCAGAAAATATACCTATATTCTACTTCAGCAAATAATTTAAACAGTGTTATGATTACTTCCATTGTTACACCTTTTCCAGAAAACATTTATTTTATGCTTAATTTTAGCCATCAGTTTATTATTTAGTGGATTATCTCTGTACTTTACATTTATATTTTCTCATTACAAGTTTTAGTGCATTTTCATAAGTTTATTAGTCATATACATATATATTCACTTGAGAAGGTTCTTTTTAAATTATTTTTACCCATTTTATATGGGTGGTCTTCCCTTACCAATTCATAAGTGCTTTCTGTATTCTAGATGTAAGTCCTTTCTTGGTTACATATTGTGAAAATCTGTTTCCTACTCCGTGGCTTCCTCTTTTACTCACTGTAGCTTATGTTGAACACCTATTGTTAATTTTAATGCAGTCATATCAAATCAACTTTCTGTGTTCTGTTTATTACACAAAATAATCATATACATATGTCTCTATTTCTAAACATCCTTTTATGTTATGATTTGTTTGACTTTCACATCTAGTCCAAACATCTAACTGAAATTTATGTTCTGAGTTAGGGTAAAGTTTCATTATTTTTCCAAATTGGTCAGGCAAAATTTTTTGAAAATATGACATTTCAAACTGTTCTGCAACATTAGTCATGAATTCAGTACCCACATATGCTTGGCTGTTTCTACACTTTTGTGTGTTTCATTGAACAATTTGTCTACATTGTGCTGTCTTATACAATATACCTACATAATATGCGTTGATAGCTGGTAGAGGAGACTTTTCTACCCTTTCCTTCATTATAAGCATGTTGACTTTCTATTTTATTAAGAAATAATTAACATAATGTTTACTATTTTAAATTTTACAGTTCGATGGTTCTTCAGTATATCCAGTTTGTGCCAAAATAACTACTAATTCCAGAATGTTTCTGACACCTCAAAAGAAAACCTCTATAGTACCCAGCAGTCAATTCTGATTCTCTTGTATCTTCTTCCTCTGATAACTGTTAATTTACTATCTGTGTCTCTTAATTTGCCTGTTCTGTGTATTTCATATAAATGGAATCACACAGGTGATTTTTGTGTCTGGCTTAACTTAAAATGTTTTAAAAGCCCATTTATAACATAGCATGTAATAGTACTTAATTCTGTTTGTTGCTAAAAATATTTCATTGAATGGATATACCACATTTGTTTATTCACTAGCTGAAGGACATTCAGGTTTTCATTTTTTTGCTATAATGAATAACAATGCTATGCACATTCCCATATGTGCTTTCTGGTGTAAACATTTGTTTACAGCCCTCTTGGGTATATACTTAGGAATTTCAGGATCATCTGGTAATTCTGTGTTTGATGAACTTCCAAACTGTTTTCCACAGCAACTCCACCATTTTACATTCCCACTAGCAATGGATTTACAATTTCTCCATATCCTTGCCAATACTTATTTTCTATTACAAAATCATAGCTATATAGTAGAGTGTGATGGATCTCACTTTAGTTTTGATATTTATTTCCCTAATGATTAGTAATGTTGAATACTTTTTTCATGTGGTTACAGGACATATGTTTATCTTCTTTGGAAAAACATGTATTAAAATTCTTTGTTCACTTGTTTTCTTTCTTCTATCAAGATGGAATCTCCCTCTGTCACACAGACTGGAGTGCAATGGTGCAATCTTGGCTCACGGCAACCTCTGCCTCCTGCTGAAAATACAGGCACATGCCACCATGCCTGACTAATTTTTGTATTTTTAGTAGAGACAAGGTTTCACCATTTTGGCTAGGCTGGTCTCAAACTCCTGACCTAAAGTGATCTATCCCCCACTTGGCCTCCCAAAGTGCTGGGATTACAGGTGTGAGTCAATGCACCCAGGCTCTTTTCTCACTTTTTAATTGGGCTGTCTTTTTATTGTTGAGTTCTAAGTGATCTCATTATTTTATTAGATGTGTGATATGCAAATATTTCCTCTCATTCTGTGTTGCCTTTCACTCTAAGGTATTACTTAATTTATCCCAATAATGTAGAATGTTCTACACATTCCTTTACATCTTTTAGTAGATGCATTCTTATTTGATAATTTTATGTCATCAGGCATGGTATTTTTTTATTTATTACTTGTATATAGAAATACATTTATTTTCTATTGACCATTTAATAAGGAAGCTCAATAAAAATTATATATTAAACTTAATAATCTGGTACATTCCTTTCAATTTACTATCTACACTCACACATTATATGCAATGATAATAGTTTTATATGGTCCATTCAAATCCACTAACTTAAAAAGGTCTGCATATATGTATGCATGAATTCATGTATGTATGTTTGCACATGAGTATGTGTATATGCATGTATATATTTTGCATTCGTGATTTACCGAGACCACTAATATAACACTTAACAGAAGTGGTGATACTGGACATCCTTGTGTTTATCTCAAAGGGAACCACTGCTACTAAGTGTTATATTTGTTGTATTTGCTAGATATTTTCATATCATAGTAAGAAAGCACACTTCTATAAGAATGTTAATCATAAAAGGTTTTTGGTCATCCATTGCATTACTTAAATAGTTATGTAATTAGTTAGAGTGTCTTTTTCTTGCTCTTCTCTTCTAGTTAAGTTGTATTTTCTAGAAATTTTATTCAAAATTCAGTTTTTTAGAAAAATAATTTCTAACATCCCTTTAATATCATCAGGGTTTGTAGAGATTTCACTGACATTAGATTTTCTTGAATCCTCTTTTTACTTGGCAAATTGCATCACTATCATTTTCATCAGTTTACTTTAGAAAACCTGTTGCAGTTTTGTTGATACTCTGTTGTGTGCAGTACAATATACGATATAGTATTTTCCATTATATTACCTTGTGATAGTTATTACTTCTCTTCTTTTGTATTTGAGATAAATGTGCTGTTTTCTTCCTAACTTATAAGATAGACACATTGTTTTTCTGCCTTTTTCTTTTATGTATATATATTTAAATTAAAGGTTTCACTTACAATATTGGCTTTCATTTTGAAACAGAGTTTTAATTTGTATTCATTTCTAACTATTTCCAAGTTGAGTTATCTTTAGATATTCAAAATTTTAGAAATTTATTTTTTCTTTATAAGAAACAGTAACACATTTAACTTTTTATGAACTTTACAGGTTAACAACAACAAAAATCCAGAAAAGTTTGAGTTGGCCTCTTTTTTAATTATTTTACTTTAAGTTCTAGGGTACACGTGCAGACCCTGCAGGTTTGTTATGTAGGTACACATGTGCCATGGTAGTTTGCTGCACCCATCAACCTGCCATCTACATTAGGTATTTCTCCTAACGCTATCCCTCCTCTTGCCCCTCACCTCACAACAGGCCCCAGTATGTGATGTTTCCCTCCCTGTGTCCATGTGTTCTCATTGTTCAACTCCCACTTATGAGTGAGAACATGCGGTGTCTGGTTTTCTGTTCTTGTGTTAGTTTGCTAAGAATGATGATTTCCAGCTTCATTCATGTCCCTGCAAAGGACATGAACTAACCCTTTTTTATGGCTGCATAGTGTTCCATGATGTATATGTGCCACATTTTCTTTATCCAGTCTACCAATGATGGGCATTTAGGTTGGTTCCAAATCTTTGCTACTGTGAATAGTGCTGCAATAAACATGCATGTGCATGTGTCTTTATAGTAGAATGATTTATAATCTTTAGGGCATATACCCAGTAATCAGACTGCTGGGTCAAATAGTATTAATGGTTCTAGATCCTTGAGGAATCACCACATCGTCTTTCACAATGGTTGGACTAATTTACACCCCCACCAACAGTGTCAAAGCGTTCCTATTTCTCCACATCCTCTCCTGTGTCTCTTGTTTCCTGACTTTTTAATGATCGCCATTCTAATTGGCGTGAAATGGTAACTCACTGTAGTTTTGATTTGCATTTCTCTAATAACCAGTGATGATGAGCTTTTTTCATGTTTGTTGGCTGCATAAATATCTTCAAATTTAATTAGCAAAATTGGCTGAGAAACTTAAAAAAGGGATGTGTAAGGAAGGAGCATGTATGATGGGGACCAAGAAGTAGAGAATGTCAGCAATGCGCAATGTTTTTCAGTGCACTGCAAGAGCATGTAAAAAGAAAAGTGGCCTTCATTTTCACCTTTAATAGATAAATGTATGCAGAATACTCAAATTAGAAGGATCATGTATTCAGTGATAAATGGTAACTTATAGAAATATAATTGCAGTTATATGTATGATTTTCTTTTTTGTAATTTCAATGAAGAAAGGAAGAAAATGATATTATGTATACTTTTTGAGAATGGGGACATGGGGTTAAAGAAAGGTAGTTCTTGTTTAGGAACATGTTATGCTAAAAATTTGAGATCAGAGTGCCTGAGCTATATTCTTTGCCAAGCTTAAAAAAAAAAAAAAAAAAAAAAAAAAAAAAACCTGGCAGTTTATAAAAACATGGTATGTTCCTATTTTCATCTCATATAAATATCTGATACAAGACTTTGATACTCAGATGTTAGTGTTTCCATTTAGACACATCTGTTATAAATATCAACTCTTTCCTTCCATTAGCTTATTTTGACCAAGGTATGTCATTCAAATGACGTATCTGTGGAATTATATTCAACTACTTTTGCTAAAATCTCAAGTTTTTGTTATTTTTGTTATACATACTCATTATATCGGCATGCTGAGACCTAAAATTAATTATTTTGTTACTTTCTCTAGTTTCTTCCTTTCTGATAATTACTAGGTACCATTGTACTTCTATGTCATACCAATTACTCCAAATAATGTACAATTGTACATTCTTATTTACATGATTTATCCTGTCCTTTCAGTTAATCTTTTTGGGCTATTCTTTTCCCACACATTCTTACCTTGTCTTTACATCTGCCTGCAAAGGCTCATGATCCACAGCTTTTCAGAGACTGCTTATAAAATAAATATGTGTGGATGATAAAAGTGAATGCATTCATAAATAAAGCAATTTTATAGAAATGTAAAGTCACATGCCAATGCATATTTCAGATCCTTTGGAGGGAGGAAGCCCTGTTATGAGTCTAAGAGGAAGGGATCAAAATGTCAGAGTTCGTATTCTGACTTTACTTTTTTTTGGTTGTATTAATTTGGATAATTTGCCTAACCTTCAGTTTCCTTATCTATAAACAGAAGATCTTAATACCTAGCTCTAATTACCTAGCTCAAGAATGTTGTAAGAATTAAGTAAGTTATTTCTATAAAGGTACGTAGGGAAGTGCTTGAACTCAAGTGAGGGTTCAATATTAGGTAATCTTGGACTTAATGGGCTATCTGACATTCCTCAGAGCCCATTTCTCTGGTACCACAAATCATGACCTCAACTATCACCTATTTTTTGAAACTACCTGTGTAGCCAGCTGTTCCTTTTCCAAAGGCATGATCTTTAAATGGAAAAAAAAAAAAAATAAAAACACCCCCTTGGCACCACATACCTCAAGTCTTACTGCTTTGTACCCAAAACTTCAGTCACTAAATATAAACATACTATTTATACCGACTATATAAATTTTCCTCCAAAAAGTTAAGAGTGGATTTGATGATTTCTATTTGACTCTCAATAAGCTCTTGACTTTTTATTCAAGAAGTAAATATGCAGGCCAATTGATCAGAGAAATCTGTATACTGTAGCCTCTCTATTCTTCATAGAAACAGTGACATTAAATAATCTGCACCTCCTATGTCCTAACATGTGTAAGTTCTACATAATGCATCTGAATGGGCAGTATCCTGATGAAGTTGTTCTATTTGTAATACTTTTATGTATACTTCTTCAACTTAACTAACAGTGTTTCTTTGAGTCTCAGAATTTTCTTGCATGAATACCTATTACCACTATTTTCAATATGAATTTTAACTCACTTGAGAAGATTTAACTCAGCCTTCCAAATGATCACACTTCCCTAACAAGTCAATCAACGATATATTGTAAAGGAGATTCATGCAATTACCTGCAAGTCTTCTAACTGGAAATACATATTTTATCTTTATTTTAGAGGAAAACTAGAGTTGTTTTAGAGGTAGGTAGTAGAGTGGCTGCAATTGAAGCAAACAATTTAAGTAAAAAAAAACAAATAGGTTTATACACTTTGCATGTGGATGTTGAGGACTCTGTACATTGTTATCAACTTTGTTAATTATTTAACTCTGCAAGACTGAGTTTAAAAATTTAATGACCAGTGATACATTTTCCAGAGTGAACTTACAGAACTTACCTCAATTTAGTTCAAATTGCTTTAATTTATATTTATATAAGATTCCTATTTCAATACTCACAACCTTTGCTATTGTAGCAATGATTTCTCTAATGATGTAAGTAGACACTGCCTAAATTTTACTTGGAAGAAAAGTGCTACTGTCACAAATACTTTGTGAAATATACATATATATTTATATAAATATATATATATATAAAAAAGTAACTGTCATCAAGTATATATATGTTGAATAAAAGAGTAAATAAAATAATGAAGAACAGGAAAAGAATATAAATCTCCTAGCCTGGTATGCTTAATAATCAGAAAGTGCTAGATAAATACTATTAATATAAACCACATCATAATCTAATTCATCACACAGCTTTTATGTGAGCCCTGCAGACATTTTAATGATACCAACGAATTCACAACTATAAATATGTGCTTGAGTATATCTTTATATGCAGTTCTAATGCTGCCCTGGAATGTTATCTATATAACAGAAATCAATATAAAGCATTTTCTTGGAGCTCATTTCCATAATCAACAAGCTAATTCAAATTCATGCAGAGCAAATAAGTAATTTTCACTGAAACATTTGTCTTAAAAAAGTGGATTGAATCATTTTTAAATATGAAAAGTAACTTATTAAAAATTATAATTATAAAAAATAGTTTTGTACCAGAGCAAGCATAGAAAGTCAACACCAAGACAAAATATGCCAAATTGCAGGGTCTTTATTGCTGGCAGCCACAGAGGACTCTCATCTCTCCACCCCGTGGTCCCAAAAGGAGGGTGTCAAGACGTTTTATGACCATAAACCACCTCCTGGGCAGGGGTGTGGATGAGGGGCTTTGGACATTCCCAGGGCCAGGGGACTTTGGACATTTCAATCGTTACTTAAGTGGTTCACAGAAGTCAAGATAAGTGTCAGTTTACAGATTGCCTGGGTAGGGTGAAAATTACAGACCTTAGTTACTCATTACAAGTTGGAGGAGCCAAGATGGTGTGGGTTTGGGTTGCTTGCCTGTCACATTTGGGTTACAGAAAGCACTTTCAACAGAAAGCCGAGGTATGGTTGAGGTATGCAGTTTTATGGGGCTTTTACCATGTCACAATAGTTAACCAGAAGAAAAACCTCCAAATTCAGATAGTTTGAAAGCACTACAGATGAACATGTCTCTACTTTTTCTTGTGCAATTTTTATAATATAAAATGATTTTGTGGCTCTTGTTTCAGTGCAATGGGGAAACAAAACGGATTCAAATGCCATGCACTGTGCTAAACATAAATATTATTTTCAAGGAAGAATTAAGGCATTCTGACTACTTTTTGTTGTTAAGTTGTTTCCCAGAAGTCAAATGAAGGCTTCAGTCCTGCCAGAGAGGCAGGTAGCACAAAAAAAGGTTTCCTTTCTCTTTCTTCCACCAAAATGACTCAAAAAGGGAAATTAGAACTTGGAAAACATCACCCTATTCAATTTCCCCCCCCACCCCTTAATCACCACCATGGCAGGGGAAATGAATGTTTCCTTCAGCTGTGTTCCCATGATTTTTATCCGTTTACATATCACGATTCCTCAAAAAAGATTTTAGCTATTTCATTCCCCTGTACAAACTTCCTGAAGATTCTGAAGCCAAGAGCAGAAAGTGCTTTACCGCTTACCATCCTTGTCACAGTCTAGATAACCTTGTAGACTCTGGCCCTTTGCCTACCTTTCTGGCCTCAGTTTTGTTTTCCTCCCTGTACTCGAGCTACACAGGACATATTTCAGTTTCTAAATTCTGTCCCCTGTCCCTATTACAGTGCTTTGCATACTGTATAGTACGGTAGCTAAATGCTAGAATAGCTCTCCCAGATTTTGTTTTTCTGAACTGATTTAAGGTAAGAAAACTATAAAAAGACCAACTTTTTTCTTCACATGGATTATGTGTCAGTTCAATTTGTCCCCTCCGCCACTTAGTTATAGCGTAAGTTGTTTTTAGAACAAAGGAACAACTGAAATCACGGTATAATGGGCTTTCATAATAAACACAAACAAAATGGAGGCCCTTCTTATTTTAAAAATGTCATCTTCATTGGTTAGGATAAAAAAAAGAACACAACTTTGCAAATTACATGACAAGATTTTACATGAATATTCTACAATGAGAAACCAAGTTTGCTTAGGAAACACAAGAGTAACTCTGCAATGCTTTAAAAAATGTACTTCAGTCTCTCCAAAAGCATGAGATTATAAAACAAAAATAAAATGAAACATCGCTTGGTCTTGAAGAAGAAAACGATTGTTCTTAAGGCATATGTTGTGATCTTAAATGGTAAGCTAAGCACTTATAAAATAAAAGAGGTGTGCCCAGGTCAAACTTTTTAGAAGGGTTTCAGAAAACAATAAAAGAGGTTTTAATCAGAAAGTTACTTGTGCTCAACAAATACAACCAAAGAAAGGAAACAGTCAGAGACTCGATTCTTTTGGAGAAAACATATGCAAATCTATCAGGGGAGCAAATCTGTAGACAGAATAATTAGCATAATGGGGAACCACCTCTCCAAGACTTAGATCATCAGACCACATGGCATCTGAACATCTGTATTGAGGGAAATTGCTAAAAAGATCAATACGGAATTCTTAAAATTGTATCAAGTGAATATTGTGAGTTGATATTCACTAAATTGGCGTAATTTATAACAAATTGGGATATGAGTGTTGCTTAGCTATTAGGGATTCTAAGAAGTTGGATGACGAGTGAAATAAGAGAAGGTATAAAAAAGATGCAACATGGTAAGGGAGAACCCAGCAGGCAATCATAGATTGAATCCAGGGCTAGGTTACACGCTCTGCAGGAATGTATATCTTGGGTGAGAGTTTTTAACTTTAGGGTGTGAATATAGACAAGATGGGTTTGCAAAGTCTTTGTTTTTTTTTTTCACAGATGCAGCACTCATTTATTTTTCAACTGTCATAAGACAAAAATCTTGACAAGTATATGAATTCCTGGACTGCAAGCAAAGTTGAATAAAAGGGAAACAGAACATTCTCAATCTGCAAACAGTAGTAGCCCTGTAGGTATTAGGGAAGGTTTAACATGTTAAACAGTTAAAAATTCACCTGAGCCTCCTAGGAATCTGTAAGGAAACAATAGCAGGAAATAGAATACTGGAGTCATTCTGCATTGCTAGAGAGAAATATATTGTAGAAATAAAGAACTTGCTGATGTCCCTAAGAGAGTACAAGTTTTTCAAAGCCTGGAAAAGAGGGAAGAAGCATTCTGAGCAGGAGGCCCTGACATAGGTATTGGGCCTAGCAGACCACTTGAGAATGCCTGCTTCAGGACTATCAACTGTGTCTGTCCAGGCTCATAATTTCCCAAATGAAATAAACATGGGGCTAAAGGAGGAAGCTTCTCAAGAAAATACGTTTCACAGGTTTCAGGATTTCCCTATCTAGAGTTCATGGGAGCAATTGGTACAGCACAGAACTTAATCTATCTGCTCACAATAGAGTGTGTGAGCAAGGCTAAAAGTCAGAGTCCTCATTCATTACAACAATGGGGCTGAAAATTAAAAGGCTTTGAATATATTATTTGGGGAAAAAAATGATGCCTCAGATTATACCTGGTGACTGAGTCTGCCATTTTTACAAATTTCTAAACTTAGCAATATGGCCGATAAGTTTCAAAATACTCTTTGACAAAGGAATGTATAAACAAATGGATTTCCTCTGAGACACAGTCCATGCAATGTTGTGATTAACCTTATGATAGAAGAATGAGATCACACAGGTGATCACAGTTGTTGGAATCCAGAAAAAAAGCATGAACTGAATGGCATCTCAGCAAGGGTGGCCCAAGCAAGATTTTCCTAGGGTATATTCTTTCTACCATTCACCAGTGAATAGCTGGTTCACTGCTATAAAATAGTGGGTTACTGTGTTTTCTAAACCTGGTGCACATAAACATAATGTGGTAATGATCTTCTCTGTCCTATTACTTTTATCTACTTCCTATTACTTCTCTGTTCTCTGGACTTTTTAAACAGTGGGATCCTACACTACAATCTTTGTGTATTTGCACGAATGTTCACATCAGCATTGTCCTTAGTAACGAAAACAATAAAAAGGGGCAATGATCCATAGACATGTTTAATAAATTGTGTCATATACCATCAATGAGCTATCGCTACATAGATTAACATGGACAATTCAGAAACCAAGGCAATCAAAATAAAGAAAATAGAAGATTTGTTCAGTGTGATTCAATCTATTTTGAAAACAGAGAAAAATAAACAACACACTGTAAGGAATACATACTTAAATAATGACAGAGAAAAGCATGATGGTGTTTACCTCAATGAAGAGGAGGACTGCTGAGGTGCTGAAGGAACTCTAATCAATTTCAATGAGTGACAGCTGCTGAAGTCACCCACACTACTTATTAGAGCAGTTAGCTGGCTGGCTGAGCAAGTAAAAAAATTGTTTTAGATTTTAATTTCTTTGGCCTTTAACTTACTTTGGTCTTTGATTTGATTGGATTTTTACATAGCAAAGTGATTTCATTTGGAGATTTATGTCAACCTCTGGAAATTTAATAATGAAAGAGGTATAGTGGCCACATTTGTTTTTTTCAGTATCAGTGACATTATTGTCTGCATACTGATATTCATTTATTGTGTACTATTATAACCTACATTTGACAACATGGCTAGTAGTAATTTGAGGTGGGAAAAATCAGTAGCATGGTAAAACCCAACAGACTAACAGAACCACTATCTGCAGGTTCTGGTGCATAATCTCCATTCTTCCTCTTTCCTCTGGTTTTCATGTCTCCATTAAAACACTCACGTGGTCTTCTCTTCACTTCTCTGATTCTAAAGTTTGGCAGAAGACCCTGAGCACATCCATTTCAGCCCCTTTGTGACTCCTGCCTCTCCCCTTGCCTGTCAGTTTTACATCTCAGTTTCTCTGCTGACATGTGATCAGGGAGGGGGCTACTCAGTCCTGTTGGGGAGGCCTTTCCTTGTTCAGCTGCAGCAATAATTAGGTTGGTAAGTCAGTTTAACTTAGTGGTAGGGTATTAGGCCTTTTTGCCCACACATTTAAAACCACATTTTCTAATCATCTCTATAATAAAACTATGTGACCTCCATTTGTCTGTCTCCTGAGTCTTAACTCCGAAGTGATTCCAAGCTCAGGAGGGGAAGAACAGGGGATTATTTATTGATCCCCCTAAACCCTAAGAGCGGTGACTATAATAAAACACTGGATGACATCATCAGATATTTATTATTATCAGATAAATCATTGTTTAACAGTCTTAATTCCTTTCATGACTCCATAACAAGACAATATTCTATATAATCCACAGAATGTACACATCACAGGGTCAAAGAGGTATGCATTTTCAATAATAAATCATTTTTCCCTGTGTTCCAATTTTTTTAAGGAAGGAAGGCCTCAGGAAGGGATTTATATTAAGAGTCTGACAGTTCATTTGGAAACCTCATAAGGCAAAAGTTAGGAGTAGAGTTATTAGAACAGCTCTCAGGTTAGTCATGCTTCCTGTCTCTGTTCTCCCATCATCCATTAAAAAGAGGAGGAGGAGGAAGAAGAAAAACCAAATTTCATAACGCTGAAGTTGGATTTAGCTAAGGTCACTTGAAATAACCAGCAATATTTTTTTCACTGCCTATATAAAATAATAAAAGATGCTAGAATGTTGACTAACGTGTGTGGAGCTACTTGCATGGCCTTCATAACAAAAGCTCTGGGATTTTGGAGATGGGTATTTTAATTGGTAACAACTATGAAAAATCAACTTTTGTATGATTAATGCAAATCAGTTTTACTTAACATTACACCATTACTTATACAAATTGCCAAAGTTTTGCCAATATGCCAATTCCTTTATTGTTCTCTCTAGTGCATATCCTAAATGCAATCAAAGGTGACGATTCTTTAAATGTTTTCAATTTATTCTAGCAATTATGTACTGAGTATCTATTATTGAAATGCTCAAAAATAATGTGAAAGGCAATCGCAGATTTTAAAAATTGTCTTTTTTTATCAAGCAATCCAAAAAATACAGCTGGAAATAGAGATTAAACATTTAATCTATAGCACCGTTACAGAGAAATTAATGGACTCCCTCAGCTTAGATATATGCAAACCATGATGTCTCTACCACACATTCTCTTTGAGGAGAAAACGTGGTCCAAAACTCTTTTTGTTTTACCCAATTCTGCAAAAAGACTTCTACTTGCTTTACCATAACCAATCTCAGCAAGAGTTCTTTAAAGCGAAGGGTGAGCAAAACAGGTTAACATTAAATTGTAACGTGAAACTCTGTAACTTCCTACAGAGGATTGCACTAGGGGTGTGTGTGTGTGTGTGTGCCTGTGTGTGTATGTGTGTGTGTGTGTGTGTGTGTGTGTGTGTGTGTGTGTGTGGGGTTTCTTCTGCAGGTTGCCCTTTAACAACATGTAAGAAATCTTAAATAAGTGAAACAATTTCAACCACTAACAAGATATCCTGAGGTGAGAAAAACTATGAACTCCAGGGACTCAGGGCGTAATAGAAACTTTTCTATTTAATCTCTAAATTTTATTTCTCCTTCCCTAATTCCTGAAGCCTATATGTTTCCTCCAAAGGTCCAAGGTTCTTCCTGATTCCATTTCTGATTAGGACATCGAATGGAGGTGCTCAGGGCAGAACAAGATTAATGAGCAGCCAGTCAGCTTTACAGGTAGCAATCATTAAAGTCCATTAAATCACTGGAGAAAAAAATCAGAAATGTGGTGTTTAATTTTGATTTTCCAGTGCAACTTCTTACATGACTTCATAATGTTCATGGGCCCTCTTCTGCCACAGCAGATGGGTCCTTGAATGAAGATACAAAACATGCACACTCATATCCACATAATAAAACCAACAGAAAAGGGCTCACAGGTACTGTTTTAAAATCTCCACTAAGTATTAAACTTTTAAAAAATATATTTTTACAAGTAATTTCAATTATTAGACTTCCTAAAATTACTACAGGTCCCCTGGAAGAGGACTTTAGGTCCAGGCTTATTTATTCATTTTTTTAAAAAATCACTGCTTAAAGCTTGGAGACATTATGAATTAATTTTGATGAGTAGATGTGAATTCCAACTTCACTACTGACTGGCTTAGTTAACTCCAGACAAATTAATCCAACATTAGAACCTTGAGTTAACTCATCTCTAAAATGGGAATGACTACCTGTTACAAATTGAATTATGTCACCCTCACAAAAAGATGTGTTTGAAGTCCTAACCACCAGTACCTCAGAATGTGACTTTCTTTGGGAAGATAAATTTTAACAGAGGAAGTCAAATTAAAATGAGGTCATATTGAAATAGGATGGGCCACTAATCCAATATAACTAGTGTCCCTTTAAAAAGAATAATATGTGAAGAACAGAAACACAATAAAAATGTCATGTGAAAATGAACATAGAGATTGGAATTATGCATCTACTAGTCAAGGAATGCCAAAGACTGCCAGCACAGCATCAGAGCTGGGAGGGGGCATGTCTCATCTCCAGAGTTAAGAAAAAATAAATTTCTATTGTTTAAGCCATTCAGTTTGAAGGTGATTGTGGGGTTTAAATAAAGTGATTTATAATATGTGACAAAGGATAAGCTCTTAATAAATTATTAGTAAAAATAATAACAGTGGGGGGATATTTTGAAACATAACCAACTGGTAGATTGCACAACTATATTCAATTTATTCTTTATTTCTATTTTTAGGAACTTAAATATGAAAATATCCCAGTGGTAAGGCAGTAGAGAAGAAGGAATTATAAAGGGGAGATACATTTCACACCAGTGTGTGGTAATTGTTTCAATTCCCTGTAAATGATTTGGCAGGAGAGGAGGTTGGAACACTTAGCTAAATTGAAGTTTGGGGATTATCTGTGAATTTAAAGTATCCATGCCATTTTGGCCCCTATTAGCACAAGTAATTGAGAAGAAAATCTTGCCAGTTATGCTTTTCCATAAGGCTTAATGTGGACTTCGATATTTAAGTAATTCATTAGCAGGCTTAAATGCTATCATAGAACAACATTAAAGAACGTAAAAGATAGTCTGTGACCTTCATTTTAGGGATGAACAAATTGAGACCCATAGAGGTTATAATGAACTCAAGGTTACACAGTTTACACTGAAAAGCTAACACTAGAATCCTTGTCACCAGTTTCCTGGAAAAACAAGGTGTGCCTTTGCGAATTCTCTAAGTGTGATTTTCAGAATCCTGTGGGGCTTTTTAAATTATCACAAAGCCAACTCTACACATGGAAACTTAAGGCCAAGATTGAGGGGACTTGGATCCAGGGAGAAGAAAATGACACTGTTTAACATTTAAACTAAAGACACCTCAAAAGTTTCATTTGAGGAAGGAGATACAGTGGGGACAGAGGGCGAATATTTTTACACTGAAATTACTAGCTGTATACACTTTTAGAAAAATCTTTTTACATTGTTTAGAAGATCCATTAAATATGGCCTGGCACGACCTTTCGAGGACAAGCCATTAAAGCCCTAAATGGTATTTAGAAATGCTGCTACCTCAGATTGAGGTCATTTGCATTCTATTATAAAACACACAGCATACTCTGCTTGGCAAGTTCTCTGGAATGGCTGAACTCTGGCCCCTTGCATGATTTTGCAAATACAGAGTGTACTTGTTCTCTACTTAACAACTAACCCCACTTAAATTAAAGCGAGCTGCCCCCTTTCACCTCTGGTTTGCTCTGCTTTTAAGTATGCCTTATGAGTAGAAATATTAGACTTTTAATACAACAAACTTTGTTTCATTGCATTAGCTTTTTTCACTTTGGTTTATTATTTTATCTTTTCGGCTTGTACAGGACATTCCCATGTTGTCTTGCCCCAAGGACATTATCACTGTAATTGAGGGGCCCAGTAGAGAATCTATTCCAGAAAGAATCATTCAGTTTCATTTTGCGGCTTCATAGCCCAGAACCAGAACTTTTCAAAAAACACTCAATAACACCAATACAGGGACCCCTCTGGACAACATATCAATTCGTATTATGAAGTGAATTATGGCTGGACCCACCAGAGCTGGTATAGTTAAGTGTCTGTCAGTGTTTCCATTATATTTTGAGGGCTTTGTTCTTGGTTGCAAAAATACCCTTCAGGCTAAAGCATACAAGGCTAATGTGGGGAGTGACTGTTCCCTTTGCTTATTTTTTTACCATTTAAAACCACTAGCTCTCTTTGTGTTTGCTTGTTATGCATTTTAAAATACAGAAAGTTTGGTTTTATAAATAAACCAAAGGCTGCCGGAGTGATGGTTCTTTTAATGGGGTGAGCTTAGGGTATGAAAGTTCATAAGAGTTGGTGTGATCAACATTGTTCATCTTGGAGGGTATCAAGGCCTCAACAATGGAGGCCCACTGTGTTGCAAGCGCTCACTGAAAATGACAGCTGTAATTCTTGGGCCCCTAAATTTTAAATTCGGAGGTCTCCATTTATATTTTGGATCGAATATGACTGCGTTGTGTTTAAGATTTACCTTTGTCTTCCCTTTTTCATGCCCCATCCTTATGTTGAATCCATGTGAATTCTTCACTTAAGAACCTAGCTCAATTTTCCTATTTTCTAAGAAAACTCCTCAGATTTCTTGAAATAGACTCAGGTGTTCTTCCTGTAATCTCTTTAGATCTCTTAGATCCAATATGGCCATTGTTATATTATACCATTTGTCTGTGTGTCTCTTTCTTTACCAGGCCAGATGATCTGAGGACAAGAACTTTAACTATATATTAGCAGAATGCTAGACATATTAAATATGCTCAGTAAAAACTGGCTGCTTGGATGGATGAATGAAATATATGTTCTATGAAACAAGTTAATAACAAGGGAAATAGAGGAATTAAAGAGTCTTTGAAAAACGGACTATCTTTCACATGACTTCCTGTTTCTAGTTTTCAAACTTTCAGAGAGTACAAATTCTTATATGCTTTGTAATGAAGAATATCCCAGAAAATTGGATGACATGTAAACTCTTACAGGAAGAAATATATGCAATAGGATTTGCTGAGAAAATTACTGTTCAAGGAGCTAGGAGATAAAGTGTGTGTTCTGGTTTAGTCACTGACTCTGTGACCCTCTTCAAGTTACTTAATAGCTCAGTGATTCCATCTCTCTGCAAATGGTGATAAATAATAGTGCTTGACTGCTTCACAAGGATGTTTGGAGAAAAATGCTTTAACATCTTTGAGACATTTTATTGAAAATAACAAACTACCTGTTATATATAAATATACTGAGATTGCATGCTGTGTACTAAATAATTTATTTTTAAGAGCACTATTTTGTTGAAATTACATTAATCTAATCACAAAGTATAATTGGAAGATTTGATTCTTCTACTGGTTGTGTGTAGTTGGACTTTATCTATTCTAAAAAGAAAATTTATGTAAAGTAGATGGTTCAATTGTTTCTACATTCAGCATGTGGGAAAAGTCCATGTGATTGGTATGCTGGATAACCTGTCATGTTCTTCTACCTAAATCAGCAAACACATTTTCAAGGAAAGGTGCTAAGAAGAATTACCGATGCTTTAAGAAGAAAATGATGGAAGAAATTATTCTTTTTAATTTTTGCAAACCAGGTTAGACTTTAAGGACTCGAAAGCTCCCAGTGTTTCTCAAAGGATAATCTGTGAATCATCTGCTTTGATATAACCTGGAACATCGTACCACAGAATCACAGATCCCATTCTGGATGTAAGGAATAAGACATTTGGAGGAGATATCCAAGCATCTGCATATTAAGCAAGACCTCAAGATGACTCAGGTTTGAGAACCCCAGTGAGATCTTGCATCTTTTGGTTTTGGAGGCAAATGAAAAGAGCGCAGATTGCAGGCGACGACCAGCTTTTGTAGAATTTGGGAAGGAATTTGAAATCAATTAATTGTTTTAAAAGGAAAGATTGGGAATGATTGTACTAGAAAGACAGGAAAAAGGAACTGACAGCTTCAGTTTGTTAAATATTACCAGAGTTTAAGGGTAAATTGTATTTTTGGAAGAATAAAGCAGAGCTCCTGAAACTCTTCCTTATTCTTTCTTTCTCAGGTTTTTGGAGGCAAGCTGATCTGCTTAAAGTTCATTATCAGTTGGATATTTTTCTAAAAGTTTGTCCTTCCAGCAACCATGAAGAAAAATTGGGTAATATATCAAATACAGTATAGTTATAATCCATCGCTCCCATTATTTGATACAGCTTGATTGCTTTGTTTCTGTTAGTAAGGTAGCATATAGACATGTGCAAATTTAAACAATTATATAAAAGAATACAGAGGCAAATGAAAAACAGCCAAGGTTCTGATACAGTGTAGAAATTACCACTCTCATTTCGGCAAAAATACTTTTAGACCTATCTACTCACTGTCAATATTCAATTTATATAAAACTATACCTATAATTAAATTAAATAATTATAAAATATTTTATAGTTTGCTTGTCCATGTCAATGGCAGTTTTAAAAATTTTACGATCATGAAAACCAGTCTTATCAAGTGGAAAATAATTAGACCTAGGTTAGGGCTGCTGTCAGCTGTTTAATCTCCTTCAATTCTAATATTGAAGAAATGCATTCCCCTTCATAAAACCCTTACATTCCTCTTATTTTTGGATTGAGAATACCTGGAAAACTCTCTCCTACTCTTAACACCTCTCTGTTCTAATACTGACTCTAGCCACTTTAGCAAAAATATTATGAGGATAATAACCGTCAGGAGCATCAGACGGTTATATGAGATTCCTTAGCTTCTAAATAAGACAAAAAGTCTATGGCTTCTCTCTCAGTATTTGCCTGTTGTGATGACTTTAATCCACACTTCCTGGAGAGTGCTTTCCAAACACTAGTTCCTTTGGATTCAAAAGAGAGCTACACAAATTTAACATTTTAACATTTATTTAATTTTTGCAACGGTTTAAGTTCATTTTATTGGTAATTTTACTGAATGCTTACAACCACCATATAAGGTCACAGCCATTTCTATCTATATAGAAGTAAGGGGGAAACTGAGCCTCAAAGAATGTAAGCAGAACGTCCACAGCATTCATTCAAGTGCAGCAGATTGGGGGTGGGTGTTGGAAGAATGGGAAACAACTGTTTAATGTATACAGAGTTTCCCTCTGGGGTAATGAAATGTTTTGGAACTAGACTGAGTTTGTGAATACATTGTGAATGTACTAAATGCCAATGACCTGTTCACTTTAACATGGTTATTTTTATGGTATATAAATTTTTTCTCAATAATAAAATTAGTGGAGCAGGCAATTAAGCTCTGTCAGATTCCAGAGACCACACTCCTAAAAATTACAAAATACTGCTTCCTGTGTGGTAATGCTAGCTCCATATTTTTCTAGATAAAACATTAACTTTCTACTGAAGAAGTTTTCAATGTCTTTGTTGTACTAAAGACACACTACATCTCCCACAGGACCATG
This sequence comes from Saimiri boliviensis, assembly GCF_048565385.1. Classification (NCBI taxonomy): domain Eukaryota; kingdom Metazoa; phylum Chordata; class Mammalia; order Primates; family Cebidae; genus Saimiri; species Saimiri boliviensis. The sequence continues at coordinate 163,402,494 of NC_133450.1, forward strand.
TGGTGCATACGGGTGTAGAAGTGGTGGTTTTCGAATTACTTTTTCGAAAAAGCTCGTTTTACCTGGAAAATTTCTACAAGAATGTGTTTCATAAAACATTTTTGCAGAATCACTGTTTTCTTCAAAGCAATGAAAAGAATGTTTATTACAGAATTATTTTATCTTAGATGATCTACTTAATATGACAGGAAAACTTAACAGGAATTCAGGCCCTGTAATAAAGATTGGGCATTGTATCAAGATGCCCTTTCTGATCATTCCTTAGCAGTTGTTCATAATAGAAAAAGTAAAAGTTCAAAGGAGGCTAATCAATTTCACCTTTCTCTGCTTAAAAATATTTAATATTTACTCTTCAGTTAAGTTTCATGCAACTAGTAGCTCTGCTATGTGCACGTAAAACTGTTTAAATTTCATGATAAAACACGTAAGATGTAAGGAAGTATACATCGGCATCTGCAGTTTTTAACACAGCAGCTTCTGGGCTTAAAGAAGTCTTTCATAAGCAACTGAAAACACTGAATTTGAAAAAACAAATTGATATTTTATGTAAATTTTGTGGTATCATTTTTGTTCAGTTATTTTCTCAGTTGGGAAGAAAAACATTTCAGAAAAAGTTAAAACACTTGGAAATTCAGAAAAGCAATTTATTATAACACAATTATTTCTTCTTTGATCAAAAACACCTTATAACCCAATCTTCTCATTCTCTTTTTTATATGTTAGACACCAGAATTTTATAGAAACGATAAGGGGATTGGGATTAGCTAAAACTGAGTTTGCCTTTCACATATTATGTGTTCTATTATTCAGTTTCCCATCAAAATATAAGATAGGATATGCCTATGCTGTAGAATCTTCATCATAAATTCATAAAATATACATGTTAAGCCATTCTTCCACAAATGTATGTACTTTTAAGCATCTTGCTCATCTTAGCTAAGAATTTTGACTCTCCTAATTTTTGTCACCCTGTCACTAGTGACTTCACTTCCTCCTTTGCACATTATGGAGCCCAAATGAAGTCATTTCCTGGATGCTCTTGGTAGAATCCTCCAATCTCTGATCTAAGTTATAATTATTACCAACTTAGCAGTGCTTAGATTTGGATAGTTCCATTGCCATATCTGCTGGTGAGCCTTTCACATAGGTGGGAAAAAGTCCCCAAATAATTCTGATTGGGTGTATTGCAAACATACCCTACACCTGTGGGCTGTTTTTGAACTGCTAATTCTCATAAGTGGCAAAAAAATAAAAAAATAAAATAAAAATAAAAATTGCCTTCTCCCATAGCAGACTTTCTTTTTATTCCTGAACAAAAACATCACTTATTTCCTTGAAAAAAAAAAAAAAAAAGACATTATTAAATGTAGCTCTTCCATTCACTTGGCTTTTGTATATTTTTATTAATGTTTACTTTTAAGGCAATTCTTATTTTATGAAAGCAACAGAAACCATGTACCTTCTCATATGTGAAGACTGTTATATGGCGACCTGTGATGATGGTTGATGAGGGGTAGGGATGGGCAGGAGAAGGTCAAACCTCAGCCAGCTTTGCCACATTAGGCAACACTACAAAAGTGCCTTCAAGAAGTAGTCTGAAGAATCACCAAATGATTGTAAGAGAGGCAGCACATGAGCTTCAGGTTCTCAGAAAGCACGTAAGACCAAAGATAGGACAGTGGTGACAACCCACAAAGGAGGGTCAGCACTTGCCAAGGACAGTAACATATGGAGGGACTGTATCCCTACTTCCTCCCTTGCTTCAACCAAGACAGATAGCCGGGAGCAGAAAAAGATGTGAGAAAGCAAGGATGCTCCAGAACCTCCCACCATCCCCGATCCCTACCCACCTTCAAGCCCATCCCACTACTCCCATCCCCTATATATTCAAAACAACTAGAACATGAAGTCTCTCTTGCGTACAGGCAAGGGGAATATCTCTGAATAAAATATAAAGTTGAAGTTTTAAAATAATCAGAACCAATTCTTAGCAATAAGACACTTCAATAACGAACAGTGACTGAAAAGCTATAGAATCACCTAATGTGATTAAGGTAGCAAGTACACTACCCAGTAAGAAAGGAGTGTTGTCAGAGAATGGAAAGTGGTGCTTAAAGAAAAAAGTCATCGTGTTACACGCTCAGGATTTCAGGCTTTTTATCAAACCAATTTTGATGATCCCCACAGTAAAATAATTTTCAAAAATAGCCTATTCCTTAATTTCTATCTTTGAGCAAGTAGGTCCCTAGCTCCGTTTTCACAGTCAACTATTCCTGGCCCGATGCCCCTGAGATCCTATAGTAATACACATACGGTCCAGCCTGTTTTCAGTCAGTCTGCCCTGGTAATGGGTATGTTGGTTATTAAAACATTAAACAACTTACATACCATTGGCAAACAGGCACTGACTGACACAAACCCCATCCCCCATGGCTTTTATAGTCTTGGTCTCTCCTCCAGGAGCCCCTGCAACTCAGCAATTAAAGTGCTAATGCTAGTACAGCTGAGGAGCCTACCGGTCCCTGCTGCATTGAGTGGACTTCTGTTTGGTTAGCACCAGTATTTTATTAGTTTTAAGTATAAATTCGGTCTGTAATATAAAATTCAGAAAATGACGCAAACTTCTTCTAACAGTCAAGGTCTGTCTTAAATGATAAATTGTTACTTTGTCACTGGATCTCCTCTATAGACAAATGTGCTCTATTCTTTCTGTGCTTTCAAATTTATCTCCTTCTTCCCTTCTCCTCTAACCTGGTGGTGTACATTTTGCCCATGTTAAACTTCCAGGACTGTCCTCTAAACTAGATTCCTAAGACTGTCTACTGCTTGACATTCCATATAATGCATTTTCCCTCTGAAGTTTCTCACAGTGTCTTGAGAAGGATCTCGTTACAAACTGGATATCATTACCCTATTTCTGTGTGTAATCTGAGTTCCCGATTGTAGACTCTGCAAGTTTTTCCTGTCTCCCTGTGTCTATAGCAGACACCAAAAATACATTTAGTTTTTTTGTTACTGAAAACATTCATACATCTGACTGAAACAACTCAAATGCTGGTGTTATTTAAGGTTTATAATAGGTGAGAAAACCTTAGCATTTGACATAAGACAAAGTCCAGGAAATACAAAAGTATTTATTTATACATAGTAATGTTTTTGAGGGTAAATATTTAGTATTTCAAGGAGACATGAGGCCTTGATATTTTTTCCCTCCAAGACCTGCTCCAATACCTTCGCATGTTCATAATCTTTATTTCTATCCTTTATTGCTTCTCAGGACTTCGGGCTTGTATGTACAGCCTCCTGATTGTCTGGACTTTAGATATTAGACTGTGGGGAAGGATACTTAGACTTACAAGGTGACAGCATTTTATAGAACATAATAAAGACAAAAATGATTACAATGGGCACAGGGTAAATCTGAACAACATTGGTGGTTTATCTCAATTTCAGAGTGCTGGTTGTGATATTGTACATAGTTCTGCAAAATGCTACCATTGGGGAAAACTTGGCAAAGTGTACAACGACTCTTATTTAATAACTGGATGTGAATGTAAAATTATCTAAATCAAAATTTCAATGAAATTAAAAAAAAAACCATTATCATCCACCAAAATTGGCTTTTTTTTTCTCTCTCTCTGTATTTCTACATAAACTAAACAGAATTACTCCTAACTGCCTACATCAAAATCTGGGGAATTATTCCATGCTTCTCCCCTTTTCTCTGTATTTTGATCTTTCAAGTTTGTAAAACATAATATTTCTATGTTCATTGCTTTGGGATATTGGTCTACTTGGGCTGCCTTAACAAAATACCATAGACTGAATGACTTAAACATAAATTTATTTTCTCATAGTTCTGGAGGCTAGAAAGTCCAAGATCAAGTGTGGCAGCACCACTCACTTCTACAGTTAGAGGCCAGGGTCTGCCAAGGCTATAGAAGACCCCACCCTTACATCTCTCCAGGGTAGCCGTGCCCTCAGGTCTCTGAACAGAAGTTTTCTGGCCTGTTGAAACAGAGGTGGTGGCCTTGATGACTTCCCTCATGGAAGAATAGTGCATGTTTGCAGACAAAAAGCCCTATTGTCCTGTCAAATCCAAGATCCTTTCTTCATTTTGCCCCATCTACGTTCTTTCAGTCAAAAACTGGCAGCATTTCAGCTGGTAGAACCTCAAAAGCTCTTTTTGAAGTGACAGTCTAGCCACACTCTTGGGTATTCTCTTCAGAGCACGCTGTCTCATTTTGGTAATATAAACAGACTGAAATTTTTCCAAATCTTTAAGTTTTGGTTTTGTTTTGCTTAACAATTTGTTCTTAAATTCCTCTCTCTCCTCTGACATTTTGCTATAGCAATCAAGAGGAACTAAGCCACTCTTTCAACACTTTGTTCTGAAACCTCTTTAGCTAAACATCTGATTTTATTGCTCACAAGTTCCACAAAACACTAGTATGCAATTCAGCCAACTTCTTTGCTCCCTTACAAAGACTGATTCTCTTCCTGATTCCACTGAAATGATCCTTATTTCTATCTAAGACTTTATCAGAACCTCACATATTTCTATCATGCAGCTTAGAACTCTTCCAACCTTTACCTATTAGCAAGATCCAATGCCACATTCATGTTTTTTTGTTATTAGTCATAACAGCACCCTATCTCTTGATGTCAAAATTTGCCTTCATCAGCTTGAGTTACCACAACAAAATTCCATAGAACAAGTGGCTTAAACAAATGAAATTTATATCTCACATTCCTGGAGGCTGAGAAGTTCAATACCAAGGTGACAACAAGGTAGGTTTTATTCTGAAGGCTCCTCCCTTGGCTTGTTAGTGGTTGCCATCTTGCTTTCTGTTCACATGATCTCTCTTTTGTGTGTACACAGAGAAGGAGAGAGAGATCTCTTCCTCTTTTTATACAGCCACCAATTCTATCAAATTAAGACCCTTCGTTTATGGCCTCACTTAACCTTAATTATCTCCTCAAAGCCCTGTCTTCAAATATAGTCACAATAGGAATTAAAGATTCAACATATGAATTGTAAAGGGACACAATTATGTCCAGAGCCATTAGTTTTTTCTGTTGCATGACAATGACTACAAATTTAGAAGTTTAAAACAATATACGTTTATCATCTTACGGTTTCTGCGGTTAGGTCCAGGAACAGCTTAGCTGGGACATTTCCAAAACTACAGTCAAAGTGTCAACTAAGACTATATTCTTATCTGGAGTCTTAGCTGGTAATTTATCCACTTCCAAGTTCACTCAGATTATTGCCTGAATTTATTTCCTCATACCTGTAGGATTATGAGCCTTCACGCCTTTTGCTGGTTGCTGGCTGAAGGCCACTCTCAACATCTAGGGGCCACTCTGATCTCTTAGAGGCAGCCAGTTTCTTGCCATGTGGCCCTCACCACAGACCATCTCACAACACAGTGGCATACTTCTTCATGGTCAGGAGAAGAGCAGAAATGTGTCTACTAACAAGATGTAGTCTCGTATAACGTAACATAGGAGATTGTCATTCCATCACCTTTGCCATATAACATGACATATTAACAGGAGTGACATCCTCTACCTTTGCCATAGTCAACTGGTTAGCAGCAAGTCAGAGGTTCTGCTCCCACTCAAGGAGAGGGGATTACACATAGGTATGAGCATCATCAGGCAAGCGTTATGGGAGCTGTGCTGGAGGCTACTCAATGGATTCATTATACAAAATACAAAACATGTGAAACTTTCAAGAAACAATAGAAATCACACATATGTATGCAGGGTTCAGCCCTGCTGAGTCTAGAGGGTATTCTCTACAGGTGCGGAGATGAGAGACTGTAGAAATAAAGACACGATACACGGAAATTAAGAGAAAAAGAGTTGGGCCCAGGGGACTACTACCACCAGGCCATAGAGGCCCGTAGTGACCCCGAGTACCTGGACACTCTTACTTTTATTGGGTACAAAACAGGGAAGCAGGGTATGTAGGGTGAGTCCTCCACAGTTTTTCACAGGGTCAAGCAAATCACATGTCTAAGGAACAAGGGACCCAGGGCTTGCAAGTAGCCAAAGCAAGGGAAAACGAAATTCATCAGCACTTTATGTTATGCCCATCAAGAAAGAACAAACACTTCACGAATTATGCTATTTCTTACCATCTACAGAAGAGGAACCAGGTGCCGAAGTTGGAGTGAAAGCAGACACAGATTGTAACCAATATAGCACAGCACCACACAGAGACAATGAAGCCCCCAGGTAGCTGAGGGTTGGGCTGACTGATATCAGTCCTTCCTCAAGAGCGTGGGGGAGTGGAGTGTTCTCCCACTTGTCCAAGGACAGGGGATGTTTCCTTCCATGTTTGCTGAGTAGTGGGTGCTTCCCCAAGCACTGGCACTACAGTAGAAATTTTAGATGCCCTCCAGCAACTATTATGCAGGTGTGATAGAGGGCTTTGGTTTTGGCATTCAACAGGTTGTCCCTGCTGATCGCCACCAGTTGATGTTCCACAGGTATAAATTGTTCTTGCCTCATGGCCACATTCCATAGTGTCCCCTATCAGTCCCTGACCACAGCAAACCAAAGTTCCTAGACGATCATGCATGAAGTATAAGAAAGCTTTCATGAAGGCTTAATGTTCAATAAGATTAAGATCTAATCACTCATGCTACTTATTCCTAACTATAGTCTACTTTTTGTATTCTATTTATTAAACAGGAACTGGCTGAGGCTTCAGTTTCCTGCTTCAGCACTTATGAGACTTTCCACCTACAATGTATACCCATGACATAGAGATAATCACTGTTAATAATAATGGGTGTGTTTTTTTTCAATCTTTTTCTAAGCACTTTCCTGAAACCCTGTCCACTAATAAAAGCACATCAAATATATACCTGGTACCCATACGTATCTGTTTTACATAAATATGTATAAAAGGGGTATGGTATTATATTAATATTTCATATTTTTTAAGAACAGTCTTTTAAAAAAATCTTCAAACTTATAATTTTAGTAACAGTAAAGTACCCCACATTTTATCAAAATTTATAAAACCTTCCTTATTGTTTCCCATTATCATGTTAAAAATAGCAATATGATAAATACATCATTCGTAAATCTTAGCTCTGTAAAAATAACCTAACTATAATCTAAATCTACCTTCAAGAACAAAGTGGGAGGACTCAGCTCCCCAATTTCAAATCTGTACATTTATTGCTACTGTCATTGTTTGACAAAAGATTCCTGATTTCACTGCCCTTATTATTATTTTTTTTTTGACAGTTTTGGATTAACAAGTTTATTAACTCCCTCGGTGCTTTAATTCTTCTCATCATATCACAGAATGAATTGTAAATTATATATTTTTAAATAGACACAATCCCATAATTAAATACTATGCATTCTTGACAACTTCTCACCCTCATGCCTCTACATATGACTGGTATCTGGCCAGTTCCTCATCATCTTTTAAAACACATGAGGTGTCAACCCCTCCAAAAAGCCAGATTGATTAAAGTTTATTTTATAATTGCACAACCCCCATACCATGAACACCTCTCCATTGTAGCATATTATCACGTTGTGATAAAAATAATGTATTTACATGTCTCTTCCCATCTAAGATTATAACTCCCATGAAGGCAGAGAATATATCTGTTTCTTCTTTGTACATTTAGCACCTAGTGCCACATATGACACATAATCATTTATTAATGAGAGTTGAAAGAAACATTTGAACTCAACTAAAATAAGCATGCTATGGAGTTATAATTTTTTTCTAATCCTTCTACATTTTATAATATAGTGTTCCATCCTTGTTCATACTAAAAAAAAATCTAAAATTAAATCAAATGCACTCAAGATATGCTTGTGAAACATGAAGACCCTTTATGTATGACATGTAACTATTTAAAAAAGAAATACGATTTTGAATAATAAGCAGGAAGTTTGTAAAAACTGTTTCCCCACTTCAAAGAGTGCCCACCTAAAGACAAAAATAAATATCCTATGTGCTTACATAACTCAAAACTTACAAATGTCTATTAGAGTCATTCATCTTCTATTAATAGGATGATTGAGATGATTATTAAGAAGTTTAGAACAAAATCTGATTTCAGAAATGGGAAAAAGTAAAATAATATTCATTAAACGTTTATTACATAACAGATATAAGAAATGCTTTAGACTAATTTTATCATTTTAATGCCACCACAACCCCTGTGATAATTTTTGATAAATTCATTTTATGTCTTAGGTAGCTTCTCCAGGATTCCACAGCTACTAAGTGACAGACTTATACTTCAAACCCAGGAAGGTCCAATTTCAAAGCCATGATCACCCCACTGCCTCACACTGTAAGAACACCTAGAAAATGTTCTAGTTTTCAATTTATTACCAGAAATGTCATTTTCTGGAATATCAGGAGAAAAGAGTAGTACTGACTAACAATAGGCTTGAGGTTGAAGCTGCACATCCATGGGAAACTGAGATTATTTGCATTGTGCTATGTTTGATTTAGTCCCTGCCAAATGTCATGCCAAAGCCTTGACACAACAGAGATTTGTGCCTGGAGCCATTTATTCCCTGTCTCGCATGTTCATCAGCTGGCTTATTTTCTCTGGATATTCTAAAGTCACATTAGTCTCTTTACAGATAGAGAAAGTGACCAAAAAATTATATGAAAAAATAGTGGCAAGAAAATATCTGGGAGAGCTTTCAATTTTATGATCTCAGAAAATTATTAACATATGCATTTATAGGATGCTTTCTTTTTACATATGACTAACACTGCAGAACATGTACAGTATGTTTTGAGCCAAATTAAAAATATGAGTATGTACATATAACTGTAATTCCCCAAGTGTTATATTTGCATAAAATAGAATAGGCATCAATTACTAATGATAGTATATATGTCTACATTTTTCTTTTAACTACAAACTATTGATGCCCAACATTGTTTTCAATATAAAATTACTCTAATACAGGGAAAAATAAAAAAACAGTGACTCATCAAGTCATGCATGGTGTTGGAAGAACCTTGAATAGGGTGGCTGATCTAGAGAAGTTTTAGAGAAACCATTATCAGACATTGCAAATCTACTCAATATTTAAATATCTCTATAAAAATGACACTAACCTTCTCTCACTATCTAATCCTGAAGCTTAAGTCAATTCTTTATGTGTTAATTCAAGCAATTTTTCCCTTGCTAATTTCTCTTTAGAGAAGGCCTGTTAGTTAATAGCTCCTGTATGTGATACTGATTTTGTCAGTTGTCATCCTCCTTTACCACTGTCCTCAGGAATCGTAGCTCCCTTACTCATAACTCATAGATTTCCCTCTATGTAGTATGAATTTGTCTTATTCATTTTCTATTCAATTCTCTTCTAATTCAGTTATATTTCATGATCTTTTTAAGAAACTTTGATAACATCTTTTTTCATAATAGCATTCCAGTTTGAAGTAACAGACAACCTGTATTCACCTTTAACTATTACCCCTATCTTTTATGTAGTATGTTTATATACTGTTTGCTGAGCTCTTTATGTGCTTATTTTCCTGATTCCTTCCCCTTTTCAAATTGATTTTAATTCTGTATGTGTTTCTCTATTTTTTCCCCCAAAACCTAAATAGTTCTAGGTAGTTCTTGCCTGATAATTTAACTTACATATGTCCCATTTCAGTAATTTCATCATCAGAGCCACTAAAAACATGTTAAGCATCTTCCATCAACCTCTGAATAGTTCGATTATTTAACTTGCAAGGGCATTAGTGATAACAGTTCATTCATTCCTTCATTCATTTAGAGACAGAGTATTGCTCTGTTGCTCAGGCTAGAGTGCAATAGTGCAATCTCGGCTCACTGCAAACTCCACCTCCCCGGTTCAAGTGGTTCTTCTGCCTCAGCCTCCTGAGTAGATGGGATTACAGGCACTCACCACACCCAGCTAATGTTTGTATTTTTAGTCGAGACAGCGTTTCACCATGTTGACCAGGATGGTCTCATTCTCCCGACCTTGTGATCTACCCGCCTTGGCCTCCCAAAGAGACAGGATTACAGGCATGAGCCACCGCACCTGACGAAGTGTTCTTTAAATATAGATTGTATGGATTAAAGCTTTCTGTACCCAAGCAATGATATACATTTGATAACCAGATTTCTAATTCTGATGTTTTCTCACTGTTACATATTACTAGACAAAAAGCGCATTTCCTATGATATAAACATGAACTATAACATATTTCTAAGCATGCAACAGTAATATAATTATCAAACTATATTTATACTTTATTCATGGAAAAATTTTGAAATATATTTTAAACACACTCACCTTTGTCCAAGGCACATTCTGCTGTGGTCTCAGGACAGGAACCTAATACAAAAGAAAGAATATTTCTCTTAATATATTTAATAAATACACAGATTGAGAAATACCAATATATAAAACTAAAGTAAGAACAAGTATTAAACCTCATTTATTGCTCAGTCTGTGTATCTTCCCACTAACTTCAAAAAGAAGTCTTATCTTTTTTCTTTTTAAGTAAAGCTCATTAATACAAAAAAGACAGGACACGAATATTCTGTAACACTTCACAATTTGAACCCAAAGTACTTCTGTTCCTTGATGTCTAACTTTTCCAGAAAAAAATATATAAAGTATATATACAGATATCAATTTTATGCAAAAACTCAAACTTATCACTTTTCAAAAATGCTACATGAATTATTAGCTTCAAATCAGAAAGATGAAGCAGGGTAAGTCGATAATAAAAGCATTATAATGTTTGTTCATCAAAAACTGGCTGTAAAGCACTCATTAAAGTTAACAGAGATATACTTTTGCAGTAATAGTATTTCAAAAACTTTTAGACAATGAATCTAGAAAGAAGGTACAGAGAATAGATTTAAGTATGTTCTAATGAACTTGAGTACTTTAAACATCAAAAGAGAAAACAGAATTGCTAAGCAAAAGCCCCAAGTTTCTATTATATCTAGTTTGTTATTCTATTAGACACAGTGCCATATTTCTAAATATGTTCAGAAACTCACCTACCAAAAGGCACAGATTATCTAAATCTGAGAGCTCACACTGCAAATGTGATAAATCTAATTACAAGAATTTCAATTAAATGTAGAAGGAATAAAACCACGAACTTTGTTCAGATACCGTGACATTCTATCTGCCTAAAATTTCCAGATGTAAGAAAAAGACCAGAAAAACATCTATTTGTCTTGTGATCTCTATCACTATTTTGGAGTAAAAATTTTACTGTGAATGAAAAATAACACCTATAAAGTGGAAGTATAAGGAATTTTCTCCCATATTTAATCTTCTCAAACTCAAAGAATATCAGTTCTAGAAGAAACCTGAGTGGGTAACCAAGTAAACTGGATTCAAGCTTATGACTTAAGGGGTTGTTGTTACATGGAGATGCCTATGGAGCTCCTGGGTGAAGGAAATCAGGTTACTATGTTCTAGATGTTCCCTATGCTATTGTCAAAACAGAGCAAAGTACATGTGCAGCCATACATACACCATCACTTAAGTCATATAATATTTAGAAACAGGATATTATTTAAAATATGTATATTTTATGTATATAAAATATACCTGAGCCAACTTTTCTTTTATAGCCAAAATTAGTCTATTTCACACCTCCTAGATTTAATTTGAATCTTGGTTTCTTGGATAACTAGTTGGCCCAGATTGTAGACAATTTACATACCCTCTCTGAGACTTGAATTTTCATTGTACAATGAAATGGTTGTCAAGATTAGGTAAGTAGTTACAAATAAATTGCTTAAAACAGTTTCTGGGACATAGAAGGTGGTTAATAGATGTTAGCTATTAAAACTATAAACATTTGAAAAGTAAAAATCATTCTAAAATATTAAATAATTTTGATATTTTAAATACACTTATGTCTTATTCATAACTGATATTTCTACTCTACCACCCATCAGTGTAAAAACCTTAGCTTGTGTTTGATATATTATGTCCAAAATAATTGAGAAACACAAGTATGGATGACAGCCTTTATTCAGGAATTTTGCATCAGAGAGGTCAAAGTAGAAATGGTAGTTATTTTTTTTTTGGCAGGGATGAAATGAAACATTTTAAGTTCTTTCTAATAGCTATAATTCCATGTTCTATGCTTACTTGTAGTCTGGCATGGCTAGAGGAACAGATAATCTCCTTAAATGACAAGGAAACAAAGTTTTCCACGAGTCAAATAAGAACCCAATTGCCTAATAGCCATGAAAATAAAAGTATGGGGTAAAGGGATTGTATAACCTCTGAATAGTCAGCATTACTACCAGGATATGATGAATTTATTACAGAGAAACATGGTACCAGCATAACCGGGGTTGAGCTTAAAGAGTAGGCAAACTTCAGTTTCTAAGGTGCACATCCCTCTAGCCATTCAGAATAGCCTAGATGTTATAATCAGGTTAAGCTTGCTTGTTCTGATTTTTCCAATAGGCACATACACCCAGGATGGGAATAAGTTACAGAAAGAAGGAATGGAGGAGACATATTTACTATTTAAGATCGGTTTAACTAAACTTTAATATAGGCTAATAATAGGAGGAAATAAGACTTGAGAAGATGAAAAGAAAATGAATGAAATAACAACAAAGAAAAGAAAAAAGTAAAAAAATAAAACAACTATAGGCTTAATAAGAAAAGTTCTAAAAGTCAAACTGTATTTTGTAAACTATGATAACTAGAAGTTCTTTTATACACTGGTGGTGGTAGTGGTTGTGGTCGCGGGGAGAGGTAGCAATTTGGCCACATCATTTCATTTTTTTAATTCAGTGATTCTCTACCAGGAGTGATTTCCCTCCCCACCCACCCCTATACACACCTACCAATTTCTGAAAAGACTTCTGTTTGTCACAACTGGAGGCACGGCATCTATTGAGTCAATGTCAAGGATGCCGCTAAACATACTACCTTGCACAGGGCAGACTCCCTCAAGATAGAGTTATTTAGGCTGAGACATCAATTGTGTGTTGAGGTTGACAAACCCTGACTGACTCAGTGGGAGAGGCAGGGGCCTCTTTCTTCCTCAGTGCTTCAAAACTCCCTTACCCCCAAATTATGAGACACATCATTTTCATAGAGTGAATATTCAAGAAGAAAAGGGACCAGCATTGGTAAAGGATTCTGACAAAGGATATTCCATTTGCTAGTTTTCTACTTAAACATTACCATCTAGTATTTAATGTAGCTATTAATTAAACATAGGTTATTTAGACAGGTACTAGTCACCAAGATTTTTACATGACTCCAGTAGAGACCCTATAAATGATTGTATTCCTGTTCCTTTTTTAAAAATGTTTTACAATGTAAGAATATATTTTGGTGGGCTATATAATCTTACTTTATTTTTTAAAAATCAAGTTGAAAGCCAGACACCATTCTATTTGACATAAAGACAGATTATTTGCTTTATTTGCTTTTTTTTTTTAAATAAGTTCTGGGATACATGTGCAGAACGTACAGGTTTGTTACATAGGTATACATGTGCCATGGACCTATCAACCTGTCATCTACATTAAGTATTTCTCCTAATCCTATCCCACCCCTTGCCCCTGAACCTTCATAAGGCCCCGCTGTGTGATGTTCCCCTCCCTATACCCATATGTTCTCATTTTTCAACTTCCACTTATGAGTGAAAATACGTGGTGTTTGTTTTTCTGTTCCTGTGTTAGTTTGCTGAGAATGATGGTTTCAAGCTTCATTCACGTCCCTGCAAAGCACGTGAAATCATCCTTTTTATGGCTGTGTAGTATTCCATGGTGTTTATGTGCCACATTTCCTTTATCTAGTCTAACACTGATAGGCATTTGGGATGGTTCCAAGTCTTTACTATTGCGAATAGTGCTTCAATAAACATATGGGTGCATGTGTGATATGTACGTGTCTTCATAGACTGCTGATTTATAAACCTTTGGGTATATGCCCAGTAATGGCATTACTGGGTCAAACAGTATTTCTAGTTCTAGATCCTTGAGGAATTGCCACAGTTTTCCACAATGGTTGAACTAATGTACACTCCCACCAACAGTGTAAAAATGTTCTGTTTCCGCATATCTTTCCCAGTATTTGTTGTTTCCTGACATTTTAATGATTCCCATTCTAACTAGTATGAGAGAAATTTTTTATTACATCATAACTCAACAAGCAATAACCAAAATCATTTTTTTTTAAATGTGGCAGTTTAATCTTACTTTTTTTTTAATTTACACCAAAATAACAACTGAACTACCACAATCACAACTAAGATCTATTTGTATTGGTATTATTTATATAAACATGCAATATGTACAGTGACTTGAACTAAAACTAATCCTTGAACACAGTATTATTGTCACCATTTGATGTAATCTAAAGTGAAATTTTCCACTATTCTCATTGTTCTTGCTTGCAAATGTCTCATTACTATCATAATGCTCAGAATACTTAACCTATAAAATACCAATGTTTTCTTAATTTTGAGTTAGTGGGGTTGACAACATAAAAAACACACCATGTTTGTTTGTTGATCACTTCTAAGTATATTCTCTGCAAGGCTGAAAATCCAGAGAAACAATTAATTCCATAAAACAGTTCACTAATTACAGATGGAGTTCTAGAGCTAAAGCAGTATATTGATGAGATGAGATGAGATGAGAGATGAGATGGGCAAGGGCAGGAGGTGAGGGGATTTTTGTTTTTGTTGTTGTTATTATAGTTATTCTGCTTTAAAAGGAAGGTCCTTATTTAAAGCCTACTGGGAAATGGTCAAATATGCACAGTAGTGCAGTATCATTAGACCTACAAATCCTTCCTATGTTTTGACTACTATAAAATATATTCTTAAAAAAGCAGATGGAAGTCAACAATTATTACTTTACCACAGCAGAATCACTATTTTACTCCAAAATAAACGATCATCACAATGATTTGTGCATCTTATGCCCGATCTGAATGCTGTAAAGTTGCTCACTATTATGTTCTTTCTCCCAGCTTCACCATTAGTGTCTAATAAACTTGACTACCTAATATATCTATAGGATTTCCTGAGATACACATAAAAAGTTAATGTTTTTATATCATTTCTTATCACTGTCTATTTCTTTAAAGGTACCTGATAGTTAACAAATGCATGCGTAAGTGTATGTACATACAAGCTGCATTTAAAAAACATATTTCCAAACCTAATTCACATTGTGAATTATATAATTATTTTATGTCATTGGTGGTCAAAATTCAGTGTATCCCTCGTTACCATAATGGAACGAACCATGTCACACGTGACACTTTTATAAGCATAAGAAGTTAAGCTTATCGTGGTAGCCTTTCTCTGAGTTGTATCATTTTATTTCTCTGTCAAAGCTGGCAGAAGATCTTAAGGACAAGCAGCAGAGTTACTCCACATCACCTTATTTAAGTCTTTAAAATGACTTACTTTTCCAACCTATCTTGGAGAAACTTTTGACTTCATTTTCATTTCCCTACTGACGTACAACCCAATTTCAAGAGGATACATCCATACTGATGTATGGTGTTTCAATAGATATTCTGTATTCCAGTGAAACATGCTCTATACAGTGGGTAAACTGAATTTAAGAGATCAAATAAAATGATTATTAAATCTAATGTCTTTGTATCTGCTTATTGTAAAACCAGGTATGTTATAAACAGAATGACTTCAAAATAAATTCAGAACGATAATAGTGTGCAACATATTTTACTCTAACAAAAGACAGTAATGATGCTATAATAATTAGTGAATAAACAGGTAAGTTTCATTGTTTATTTGCATTACATTTTAAGAAGAAACTAGCAAGTTCAACATATTGCTGTTATGAGCTGAATTGTGTCCCTTAAAATTCATATGTTGAAGTTGTTGAAGTCCTAACCCCCAGTACCTCAGAATGTCAGTGTGTTTAGAGATAGGGTATTTTAAAAGCTCAGTAAGTTAAAATAATGCCATTAGTTGGATCCCTAATCTGCTATGACTAGCGTCCTTAAAGGAGGTTAGAACACTGAGACACACAGAAGACAGACCATGTGAAGCCACAGAGAAGATGGCCATCTACAAGACAAGGAGACAGACTCTCAGATGAAATTAACCTCGCTGACAGCTTTGTCTTAAACTTTTAGCCTCCAAAATCGTAAAAGACATACATTTATGTTGTTTAAGCTACCCAGCATGTGGTACTTTTCTATGGCCGTTCTAGCAAGCTAATAAAGCTGATCATTTCCAGTTGGAGTGTAACTTTACACAAAAATGTGACAGAGTTAAATTTTATCCTCAGTGTTGTTGCATTTTACACTTAACATTTATCTCTCATAGGCCGATATAACCAAAGCTCTCTTGCTATTTCTAGGTTTCAAAGGGTCGTCCATCAGTGGACACAAACTTCCCTTTCCTGCTCTGTAAACACCTACTAAAGCAATCTACTGTCCTAAAGAGAGTCTATCACAAAGTCTTTAGCTAATGAGAATAGCTTAGTATATATCTGTCTCTCAGGATATCTGTCTATATAAAGTAAATATTATCTTTTTATATGTAGCAAGTCTTTTGTGCTGTTTTGATAGCAATGAGCAGGTGTGATGAAACTGCCATCTTCACTCATTGCTGGTGGCACTATAAATTGAAAAGCAATTTACAAACACATATCAAACTCTTAAAAAATATTTGCTCCCTTTTATCCAGTTATTACACTTCTAGGAATCTCTCAAAAGGACATATTCACAGATACTGACAAACATTTCTGTATTCTGATTATCCATTTCAGTACTATTTATGCTACTTCCCTTCTTTCAAAAAAAATAAACTAAATGTCTCATCATAGAATAAACAAACTGTAGTGCTCCCATAGCACACAGGAAATATTGTGCTTTTATTTGTAAACCATGTTTTCAAAGATAACTTAATGGTATATCAATATTAAGTGAATTTTTCAGTTTTAGATGAAAAACGATTGCATTGTCTTAAACTATATTAACACAAAAAAATCAGTCCCTTTACTGTCAGCCTCCTTTTTCTCCTCATTCCTCCAAATGAATAGTTTTTTTTTTTTTCCCCATAAATCAGATTAAAGAAGGATATATGCCTCACAAGGGTGTTTTGGCAGAGTTCTCCAATCTCTTAGAAAGCCCTGGGAGAAACATTTTCCCCCCCACAGTTGTAATATGTGAATACAATGTGGTAACTGCTTGGACTCTTGAAGTCTCCTACTTTTCTCTATTATATTCATGATGATTGACAGTGATAACATCCAATTAAAACTTTTCCTTTCTTATTTGGAGGATCCAAAGGTAATCTTCCTTAATTCCCTAAGAGAGGTGTTACAGAGTATCTCATGGTATAAGACATAAAGAATAAAGAGCATTCCATCCTCTGCTCCATTCCCTTGTTAGAAGGTATATACACCGTTATATTAGAATAAAACAGTCTAAGCCTTATTGCATCATATCTCCAAGTGAGAGTTTAGAAGTTCATATCTTTACAAATAAAAAAAGCATTGTAAAGGGCACCTGGTCATGAATGCAAATTTATGCTGCTGAAACAAGACTGACACCAGGCTGCCTGGAATATTCCAACATCCAATTCTTTTTATAAACTATGAACAGACAGGTGCACAGCCCTTTTCATATAGTCTACACATAGAAATCTAGGGTAAAAAAAGATAACCACCGTTCTTGGTGGTTACCTCTCAGTGGTGTTTTTCTTTATTCTGTATCTTTAAATTTCTTTTTTCACCATAAGATTGTATTGTCTATACTGGTAATGTCAACGTTTTATTCCAGAGGAGTGAAGTGCTAATCTCTTATTCTACAAACATGAAAAATAGGCTAGACTCACTCAGTTAAGTGGACATCTACTCTGCCTTTGCACTAAGGAGGTCTGCCTAGTTCAAGTCATAGTGCTCAAAACAAGTTATACTGACAATACTAAAGGGTATCGGGAACCAGAGTTCCAGGTCATAGTGTGCCCCATAGCGAGAAATGCTGAATCATCATATGCTCTTTGGCTCTTCAAGATCATTAAAACACTTGGAGTTTGACTTTCATTTTTACCTTCTTTGAGGACTTCTTATCAAAAATTCTAATTTCCTAAATTTAGAATTTTGGGGTCTGGGAGAATATTGATACATATTTACATGTATTCATATTTTAAGATTTATTTTATTATCTCAACAATAGTGCACTGGTGAAATTGCAAATTCCTCTTATCACAGTGGACAGGGTGATGATCTGAGCTCAGCGTCCTAGGGTTCAAGCACCAGGTTCCATCATTTATTAACCCATGTTCTTTAGGAAATCACTTGTCCTCACTAGGAATTGTTTGATTAATCTCATAGTAAATACCATCAAGGTCAACAGCCAGCAAAGACCACCAGCCTGAATAAATATCTGTACCTATAAAACATGCTTTCTATGTATGAACTACTAGTTCCGTTTACCAGGCACTGAGCTCTTTAGTTTGAAGCATCCATTATACTTTTAAATGTGATATAGGCATTCATATAGAAGCCTTGAGGTAGTTTTAAAAAAAAAGATTATAAGTAGCTGCCAAGCATTACAGTGTGTCATACCCTTAACATATTTCTTTTGTCTCAGCTTTGTTAACATATTGTAGACCTGGCAGTCTCCAGAAGGGTTAATCGTTATATTCTCTTGCTGTTTTATTCATGATAGTATCTCATAAAAGCCTAATCTTCAAAAAATTCATAAGCTACAGCAACAGAAAACAAAATAATGGAATTAATGTGGAGCAATGGCAGCACCTACAATATGCTGGGTTTGTACATTATTATGAAAATGTAGCATTAGCACCTGAAAAGGAGGCAAGATGAAAGAAGTAAGTCCTTCATTATTTCTAAGAGCTAAACTTGAGCACCAGTTTGGAGAGTCGAATGCTCCATTATCATCAGTCAGTAACAGGCATTTATGTATCTGTTACCCCACAAGATCATCAACTAATTACATTAATAATCGAATCCCATTTTCCTTTGTCTTTTTAATTTTAACCACAGAGAATTTTATCCATGAAGGTCACTTGCTTTATTGTACCTCTCACACAGACCGTATAACCATTAATACTTGAGTTAAAATATTTCTCTGAAGATGAAGGGCTGGTTCCTTGTGAATTTTAACCTGCGGGTTTTGAGAAGGAGGAGATCAGGGTCCTAAATTCTGGTTTTCTCAGACATTCTCCAGCTTTGGGCTAGTTATTTAACCTGTTTGACCTCATTTCCTTTATCATAGAATAAAATAATTAGAATTACAATAAAATTCAGTTCTATATTTCTAGGATTTTACACCTAAACTTTCTTCTGGAGAGAAGAGTAGTAAAAGATTCATGCAGCATTCAGAGGCTAGAATTTATAAATGAACTTCCCACCTTCAATTTTATCTTCATCCAATCTCCCTTTTATTCTATTATATTATAGGGAGATTACTAAAAAGCAAATTCTTTTTATGTAACCCCCAATAAAGTTCTTAAAGACATTCTCATCATCTGAGTTAATTTAAGTACATTCTGGTAAGGGATTTCATAGAGTGGCTCCTGCCTTGCTCAGCAGTCTTATCTCCCCACATTT
This sequence comes from Saimiri boliviensis, assembly GCF_048565385.1. NCBI lineage: Eukaryota > Metazoa > Chordata > Mammalia > Primates > Cebidae > Saimiri > Saimiri boliviensis. The sequence continues at coordinate 163,422,089 of NC_133450.1, forward strand.
AGCCATATCCCCATTCTGCTGGAGGAAAATTAAACCACTTGCTGTCTAGTAAATATGTATGTTCTCTTTCATTTTTGAATGTTTATCTTCTATTCCTCATTCCAGGAATACCCTTTTCTTGTCTTTCCTCCTAAAATCCTACTTAGGCTAAGTCCTTCAGTACTCAGTTTATACCATACCCCTTTCCATCTTCATCCTCAACTTAGTTCTATGCTGCCAATTCCTTTTCTATCTCTTGAACTAGAGTGTCACAACACTCTCCTAAAGCTGTTGCTTTACTAGTCTATCTCTTCCATTATGTGTGAGCTCCCAGCCATAAGAAACTTTGCTTTCTGGTTTTTCTCATCTAGCATCTAGCATAAGGCCTGGCACACAACAGACACTCAGAAAACATCTGTTGAATGGATGCATGGAAAAAATAAACAATAGGATTCACAGAGTGATTTATTATTTGTTGCTCTTTTTGCATGTGCTGAATCCCAAATACGGTCTGCCCCCTCCTAGCTAACAACAGAAAAAGGAACATGCTAGTTTAACAATGTGATCAGCCATAACATGTTAAAATGAAGATGGCGACTTTTACTAAACTTTTCCTTTTCTTTAAAATTACTTTTTTTTTTCAAAATCCTAAATTGAAAACAAAAGGAAGATCAATATAGCCTCATAAAGCACCATTTACATTCTTTCGAACAAATGCTCGCTTCCACTCACTCCACAGCACACCAGACAGTAAAGCCCATTTGTTAACTAAATAATAGCCAGCTAATTTTACTCTCACGTTTTCCAGTCAGCACATACTTTCTCCTATCCTCTGGGTTGAAAGGCATAAATCTGGGGGATCAATTTGCTAGTCATTCACTAAAAATACCTTTAAATTGAACATCCATGTGAGGACACTCTAGGTACCATTGAAGAGTTGTTTTACAGACACAGAGCTTGCCATGTACAACTTTACATTTTGAAACAGATATGCTGTTATAGCTAATGTGTATCATAAAAATAACACTGGAAAGTAAAAAATTAGAAATACTCCTACCTTTGGTCCACAGATCTTTCTCAACAAAATGAAGTGATCAAAATACATTCTTAAAAACTTCGTAAGTCCAGGATACTTTTTTTTTTTTTAGGAGAAAAATCTCTCATAAATATCTGGTACCAATTTCCTCTAAAGCATCCCCATCACAAATGAAAATATGCACACATATACGTATATGTACACACACCCACACACACATACATATACCTCTAAATGTTCAGCTGTCAAAGAATAAATTCAACTATTCAAAATAAATATATGATTCTAGCTGGGCGTAGTGGCTAATGCTTGTAATCCCAGCAATTTGAGAGGCTGAGATGGGTGGACCACATGAGCCCAGGAGTTTGAGACCAGCCTGGACAACACCAAAAATCCCTGTTTTAACAGAAGAAAACACAAAATTTAGCCAAATATGGTGGCACATGCCTGTAGTCCCAGTTACTCAGGAGGCTGAGGTGGGAAAATTGCTTGAGTCAGGATGTCAATGCTGCAGTGAGCTATGATCATACCACTGCACTGTAGTATGGGCAACAGAGCAAGACTCTGTCTCAGCAACCAAAAATAATAATATAAAATAAAAAGCTCTGGAAACATGCTGATATTCCCTACTAATGATGAAAAAGATTTTAATTTTTTTTTTGTAAAATGCATTATAATCTGTAAAATGCAAAATTTGTAAATTTCTGTAATTTTAATTTTTTTGTAAAATGCATTATAACCTGTAAAATGCAAAATTTGTAAATTTCTGTAATGAGAATTAGAGTGTCATCAAGTGAAAACATCATACTCATGATTTCCCCAAAAGGGTTTATACATGACACATTGTCCATGATGCCATCTGAATAACAGAAAGAAAATGCTAGAAAAGCTTGGACCAAGAGAATATTCCAAGAATAGGACTAGCACTAGCTGCGATTCCTCAAGAAGGGCAATGGTAGAGAGGGGAGACAAGTTTGGCTGAAGAGATACAGCCAGGAAGTGACACTCCCATTGAGAGAGATCCAGTTATGGACTAAACCACCAGAATATGGGCAGATCTTTGGAAATTAAAAGCTGAGGTGGATGGGGAGGCAACATTAAAGGCAAGGCTGAAGATGAAGGAAGTTCAGAATCCTGCACAGAACACAGAAATGTTAGGGCTAGTTCCCAGCCCTAAATGGCTACTGAGAAAGGGGTGAATGAGGGAACTAAGGGATGGCTCACTCTCTCTGTGGACCCCTGAGATCCTAGCTACAGGGTAAGCTGTGTCCTCCATGGATATGTGAGCTGGCAGGGGCATCTACCTGGGGAATAGGCGGAGACAGGCCTTCAGGTGGTGTGTAACTCTGAAATGTTTGTGTGCTCCAGGAGAGAGTAGCCATAGATGCCCATCCCCTACCACTCCCCCTTTTTTGGAGGCATTGTTCCCAGCTGAGCTTTAAGTCAGGAGAGAACAGGGCTGGCTCCCCCATGGGACTAGGGTATGTCTGTTTTTTAAACCCTGCTGTCTGTCTGTCCCTCCTAGTGCCTATGCATAGCCACTCTGCAGGAGTGTGTACACAGTGTAGCCATTGCAGCCCAGCCTGAGTGCTCTATGTTCATACATTCCCAGTGATCCAGAATCACATCAGATCCCCAAACACAGCTGGAACCTGTCCAAGGCCATGAGATGCTCTGGTGCCTCCAGGCTATGGTACAAAGCACAGGAGTACAGAGTTATTCCTATCAAACTACCAATGTCATTCTTCACAAAAAAAAAAAAAAATCTAAAATGTATATGGAACCAAAAAGAGCTGCGATAGTCAAAGCAAACCTAAGCAAAAAGAGCAAAGCTTGAGGGATCACATGACCCAACTTCAAACTGTAAGACTACAGAAACCAAAATAGCATGATACTGGTACAAAAACAGAGACACACACCACTGGGACAGAACGGAAAACTTAAATAAAGCTTCACACCTACAACCATGTGATCTTTGATAAGACTGATAAAAAATAAGCAATGGGGAAAGGATTCCCTATCTAATAGATGATGTTGCTAGCTGTATGCCGAAGAATGAAATGAGGGCCTTACCTTTCTCCATATACAAAAAATTTACCCAAGTTGTATTTGCTATTTAAATATAAGACCTCAAATTAAAAAAATTCTAGAAGAAAACCGAGGAAATACGCTTCCAAACTTTGGCCTTGACAAAGAAATTTCGGCTAAGTTTTGAAAGCAATTACAACAAAAAACAAAAAGAGATAAGTGGGACCTAATACACTAAACAGCTTCTGTATAACAAAAGAAACTATCAATAGAATAAACAGACAACATACAGAATGGGAGGAAATAGTCACAACCTATGCATCCAACAAAGGTCTAATATCCACAGAATGTATACGAAACTTAAACAAATTCAACAAGCAAAAACCAAAAACTTTACTTAAAATACATGAACAGACACTTCTAAAAAAACATACGGGCAGCCAAGAAACACATTTTAAAAATGTTCAACATCAATAATCATCCGAGAAATACAAATCAAACCACAGTAAGACACCATCCTACACTAGTCAGAATGGCTATTATTAAAAAGTCAATAAACAACACAGCTGGTAAGATTGTGGAGAAAAAGGAACACTAATTTACATTCCCACCAACAAGATGTAAGTGTACCCTTTTCTCCACAATCTTACAAGCTATGTAAAATGGTATGTAAAATAGTTCAACCACTTGGGAAAAGCAGTTTGGAGGTTTCTCAAAAACCTTAAAACACAGTTACCATTCAACCCAGCAATCCCATATTGGTATGTACCCAAAGGAAAATAGGTCATTATGCCAAAAAGTCACATACAATCATATGTTCATCATTGTGGCAGTCATCATAGCAAAGACATGGAATGAACCTAGGTGTCCATCATCAGTGGATTGGATTTGGAAAAAAAAAAAAAAAAAAGGTTCATATACACCACAGAAAAATATGTAGTCACAAAAAAGAAGGAAATCATGTTCTTTGCAGCAATATGGATGGAGCAGGAGGCCATAATCCTAAGTGAGTTAACACAGGATCAGAAAACCAAATATGGTGTATTCTCACTTTCAAGTAGGAGCTAAACATTAAGCACACATCAACATAAACATGTGAATAGCAGACACTGCAGACTCTAAGCTGGCTAGTGAGGGAGGGGAACACAGTTTGAAAAACTACCTATTGGGTACTGTGCTTACTACCTGAGTGCAATATATACATGTAACAAACCTGCCTATTTCCCCCCATAGTTAAAAGTTGAAATATTAAAAATAAAAATAAAGACTTTTTTTAAAAAATAGAAGTATCTAATTTTAAAATGGGCAAAGCATCTGAATAGACATCTCACCAAAGAAGATAAATAGATGACAAATATGCATATGAAAAGACACTGATCATATATAACTGGTAACAAAGAGTTACCACCAAATGTTAGCAAGTACGGAATAACAAGGACTCTTATTAACTGCTGATATAATAATGCACAAATGGCATAGCCACTTTGGAAGACAGTTTGAGTTTCTTACAAAGCTAAATGATATGATTTAACCATCACACATGTAGGTATTTACCAAAATGATTAAAAAACATAAGTCCTGACAAGAACCTGTGCTTTAATATTTAGAGCAGCTTTATTTATAATTCTTACAAACTGGAAGCAACCAAAATATCCATGAAAAGAGAAGTTAATGAACAAACTCTAATACATCCATGTAGTTGAATAATATTCACTAATAAAACGATATTAACTATCAAGCCAAGAAAAAGCATGGAGGAGCCTAAATAACAGACAACTGAGTCAAAGAGGCCAATCTAGAAAGTCTGTAGTCTATATTCCACGTGTTTGACTTCTTATAATAAGCAAAGCTATACAACAAAACGATCAGTGATGGCCAGGGATTGGCCAGGAGGGTGGGGAGGGAGGAACAAAGAGGAAGAGCACAGAGGATTTTAAGGGCAGTGACACTCTTGTGTGTGATGCTTTCATGGTGAATATTAGGTATTAGGCAAAACCCTAAGAATGTACAAGACCAAGAATGAGCCCAAATGTAAGGGATGGACTTCAGTTAATAATAATGCATCAAGAGCGGTTCATCAGGTGTAATAAATACATCAAACTAAAGATGTTAATAATGGGTTTGACAGTGGGAAGAGGGAACTCCTTGCTATAAACTCCCTATTTTGTATACCTAACACTGTTGTAAAAATAAACTTCGGTAATTTAAAGTAAGAGTTTATATGGTTTTATAAACATTCTATTAAAAAATACCAAAATGCTCAAGTTAAATGCTATTAATGGGAAAAAGGAAAGGCAATGGTGCTACTGGAAGAAGAAAATCTAGCCAAATTTAATCAAGTCAGTAAGATCTAATTGATCAAATCAGTAAAATCAATAATTATTGATCTAACTGATCAAAAATTGACTAATTGAAGTGTTAGATGTGGCTATTGGAGACCTGTGAAGGAATGCAACATAGCAAGTCTGAAGCACCAAGCACACTGAAACACAGGAGATACTCACCTAGTGCTTATTTCCTTTCCCTGAATTATGCTGAAACTTTTGGAGTTCAGCCTTAATGAAATTCAAGAATAGTCTTTCTCAAAAGGACTACTCTCTCTCTATCCAGCAAGTTTTTACACAATCCCTTTTGCTAAGACCCATCTTCCCCCTTTTATCTTTTGGCTAACATTTGTTGTCTGGACTCAATTTTGATAGTTTTCTCCAGAAGTATTTCTTGACTTCCAGAAGTTGCTTGGTTTCTTTTTCCAGGAATTTTCATATCGTACAGTCATCTCAACACAGTGTGTATGTGTATACATTAACATGGTTAACTGTATCAGTAAACACTCCCTGGATGTCATAAGACAGACTGTCTTACATGCATCTTTAAGTTCTAACTAAAATTATAATTTAAAATGCTAATTAGATTAAGATTTTCTAAGAATTCCTAAGCCCTAAAAGTTACTAATCACAATTTTTACTGCTATGATGGTTCACTGATGGGCAGTCTATTGACTGGAGGAATATATTTGCATCTTTAAGTGATTGTTGAGAACCGTTGAGGTATGTTACCAATTTATTAACTGAGGAAAATGGAAAGAATATTTTCTAAATATTTAACAGATGAGGAAATCCTAGCTTGTGATAATTTAAGGAACATAAAACTGGACTCCCTCATCTTTGAACTCCCTGCCCAGTAATGTTTCTACTTAACCATGCTGTTCTTGGGGAAAAATTATTGCCATGAGTATAGATAGTTCTGAGTTATTTATGTGGAAAATAAAAGAATGAAAAAAAGGTTGATGTGGGACCTCCTTAGTTATAACATTCTATCACGTCCTCAGAGTTATTATAATAAAACTCCAGTGTATAACAAGTTATCAAAATTTGAAATGAGCATGGTATTTTCAATCATCAGGAAACCCATGAAATAAAAGGTCATCTTACTGTTTTGTGATTGGATATATCTGCTTCCTTGGAATTTGTCTACTTCACTGCTATTCTTCCAGTATTCTATAAATACATGTTGACTGACTTATTTTGTATTTGCTTTAAGATATCTGGATAGATAAGTCCAAATTATAAAGTAACATAATTTAAATACATGAAAGTATGTAACCAAATCATCATGGAATTTATTATTATACCTTTATATTTATGTTTAATTATCTTGTTTAAATTCTTCCAAGATTATCAGTGATGATTTTCATTCTTTTAAAATAAAAAAAGACTAATATTTAAGCATTTCTCCCATGCAACAGTAATTCTGAAAGATTATTTAGAAAAGTAAAGCTGTTTGTTTTGGATTCTGTGCATATTTTGTATCCTCAAATGTTTTTCCCCATTATAGAAGATGTGCATTCGCATATTTCTTTTTTTACCAAGGTCTTAAAGTGAATTATACAGTACAGCGAGAAAAAATTCCAATTTCTCTCTTGCATGAAATATCTGAGCTAATAATTGGACTTGGAGAAGTAGAATCTTTATTTTCATTAGACTTCTCTTTTCAACAAAAGCTTTGTTAGCCCACCGAGTCATGACAAGTAATCCTTTATATGCTAGGCTATGCTGTTCTTCCTGATGAACTTACAAATTAAAATATAATGTGTAACGATGGCACTGGGAATATTGAGGAAGAGCCACTGATATGGGAAAGGATCTATAATTAAACCAAGATGTACATATTAATTATAATTTTATCAAACTGATAATACAGAATAAAATACAGCTGGAGAACCCCTAAGAAGTCACAATAAAGAGCCCAAGAAAGCTACCTTGTAACCCTTGTTTTCTCCTCTACCTTCTGTCACCAGGCTCTCCCCTCCCAAGCCTTATTTTAATGTATCTTGCCAAGGATTAGAAAGTAATCAAGTGATTTTTCACCACCTTTATCCCAGGCTAAAGTAACTATTCATCTGTTTTTCTCTCCTGCTTCCTTTTCTATTTTCTTAAACTTGGTTTGCTCAAGAGTAAAATGAACCACAGTACTTATCAGCTCAATGCATACACAAGCGATACTGAAGGCAACTGCCAGAGACTAAAGCCATAGGTTAGCTGCAAATCCATTAGTGATTTTAAATAGCAGGGGAAAAATTCTTGGTGAGTCGTGATAAAGCTGAACAGTAACTGCAGAAGTCACAAAGTAAGACAATGTAATTTGCGTTAATATGTCATGGGATAGATTTACAGAAAGCTAACACAAGTACAAAAGATTTTCTATAAGATAATCAGAGCCATATTTGCTGTATAAAGAAGATTCTTTGTATAGCAAAGAAATGTAAGATATGCAAAAGATTCTTCCCGACTCCAAAGCACTCATAAATCAGAGAAATACTTGGAATTTACAGAATATACTATGGAAACTTTTTAAGTGTATTTGGAAAAAACAATCTAGTGACATAATTTTCATTTAACCTCATAAGCTTTCTATGGTTTATTTAGCATAAATAAACTTTGAACCACAGCATCCACAATTATACTGAAGGAGAAATATTATTTTAAAAAATTCTAATCTCACATTCTAGAACTACAATTTATTTTGCTACTTTCTTTTCCCTGTTTAATAAATTTCCTTCCAAAGCCATGGTAAACTTCCATAAGGGAGCTCTGAAGTCAAATTCATTAAGCCATCATGGCACATCTTATTTCGAGAATTTTTTAATTAGCAGATCAATAACCTAATAGACCATACTGCCTCTTTCAAAGCAATTACAAAGTATTGGTTCATTAATGGAGCTGTGCTGGCTTAAAATCTGAAGTGAAGTTCAAAGTCAAAATATATTGTTCATTTGTTACTAGCATTTAAAACTGTATATATGTTTATATCTATCATAAAATGTATTTAATAGATACATGCATAATATCTAACAGATTACATATACATATACACACATATAATCTCTCCTACATTTTATCAATAAATTGTATATGGTTTGAACAGGGTTTGCTATGTACAGCGTTTGGATGAATACAACGGCTTTCACCAACACAGTTTAGCTAAAAACATATTTTGGAGAAAAAATTCTAGTCCAACCTAGCTTAAGTCTTTAGAAAAAATGAAAGAAAAGTTCTATATAATAATTAGGAACAAAAAATATGAAATATTTTTATTTCTGCTCGATATTCATAGCAAATAATATTTCAAGTAACAACAGCTTATTATATGATAACAAATACAGAAAGAACAAGAAAAATACAAAATTGCCATTCAGGAAACACCATAGTAGTAATTATTACAGGCAAGATTCAGCAAGGGATACTAAAATTACTGGGTGAAGCAGGATATTTGCATAATCTCACAGTATCTCCTCCAGTATATTTATTAGTTATGAAGGGAAAAATACTAACTTTATGACGGAAAGACCTATCACATGCTACTTTCCCACAGATAAAATACGTATCATTATCATGTACCTGATATGATGTACTGAAAACAACACAACTTTTGTTGCCTTTATGCCCAAAATCCAGAACCTTAGTCTAATCCTACATAAATAGTACATAATCCAAAGTGAGAGAGAATCCACTGAACAAATAAATGTTACTCATCAAATGTTTCAAGATAATGAAAGACAAAGAGAGATTTAGCAATGGTCACAGGTTAGCAGAAACTAAAGAAACCGAGCATTTAAATGCAACTTGGTATACCAGCTTGAGTCCTGAAACAGAATGATATTTGTGAGAAATCTAGCAAAATTCCCATAATGTCTCCTCTTATTATTGTACCAGCATTAATTATAAAATTATACAAATAAATTTTACTATGGCTATGTCAGTTGTTAATATTGAGAAGCTGGATAAGGGGTACATACAAAATGTACCATTTTTGCACCTTTTCTGCTAGTCAATAATAATTCAAAGAACTTTTTAAAGCTAAAACTTCAACTAGGTCATGATGTAAATGAAGGCACCACGCTCCAAAACTTTCTTTGTAACTACTAAATTATTTATCACCCTTTGTTAATTTTATAATTATTTGCTATCCTAGTTTTTTCTCAAAATACAATGAGAATTACTTCTCCATATTTCATTATCAATAATAGAAACCAATAACTTAAGCCTGTTTTCTATTATCATTTTACTTACCTAACCTAAAAGCTTTTTTTGTCTATTACAGTATTTCATCAAACTCAAGACAAGCATTTATTGATTGCCATTATTTGCCATGCACTGAAGAAACTATAAGATGACTACAATACATTTGCCTGCATAAACTAATAAAAACTAGGAAAAAGTTTATGTAATTTACATCTTATATGCCTACTCTAACCCAATATATATTTAAAATGTTTTTAGAATTATTCCTACATTTGAATGCATTTCACGGTCACATTCATGGTGGAAAACTTTGTTAGCATCGAGAGACTATCAAAAATCTGAAGAATTTTACTGTAATTAGATTTGTATATAATGGTATAAGGTCATAGAAGCATAAGAGTAAAATAAATTATCATATAATCAGCATTTTGTACCATGACCATCAATACCAACAAACAGCATGTGAGAAGTACAATAGAATGTTGTAGGCACAGAAGTAAAGCACAGCAGACATTCCCTGGCTAGTAGAAGAGAAATACTTTAAAATCACTTACAGGGAAGTAGCACTCTAGAGATTCCTATCTTAATACTAATTTTGTTAACTTCATGCTTTTACTTATAAAATTGGCTGGCCACGGTGACTCATGTCTGTAATCTCAGCATTTTGGGAGGCTGAGGCAGGTGGACCACCTGAGGTCAGGAGTGCAAGACCAGCCTGTCCAACATAAGGAAACCCTAACTCTACCAAAAATACAAAACAATTAGTCAGGCATGTAAGCGTGCCCCTGTAGTTCCAGCTACTCGGGAAGCTGAAGCACAATAATTGCTTGAACCCGGTGGCGGAGGCTGCAGTAAGCAGAGATAGCGTGACTGCACTCCAGCCTGGGCGACAGGGCAAGAGTCCATCTCAATAAAAAGTAAATCAAAAAAAAAATTTAATTAAAAATTTAAAATCATTTTCTATTCTCATTTAACTAGATTTTATAACGTATTTCATTTTAAGAAACAAACAGTACTGTACAACAGTAAAATAGATGGGTGATAGTGTTGCCTCACCAAGCTCAAACAGTTCGTCAGCTTCCAGGTCAAGGTCCACTTGGCTTATGATCATTTCATAAAGCAAACAAAGGGTTATATTAGATTTCAGAAAATGAAAAAGAAGATTGTGGAATGGAGACAAAACATACCAGGTAAAAGGGATTTGGGACACCCAATACCCAGTAAGGTAGATAAAGGAAAAGAAGATAAAACAGAAGAAGGCTGTTAAAAAAAGGTCAGAGACCTGGGAAAGATTACAGATCCAAAAGAAAGGAAACAAGGTAGAAAATTTTGAATCTGAACAATGTATATCACTTTTTTTTTTTTTTTTTTTTTTTTTTTTGAGACAGCGTCTTGTTCTGCCACCCAGGCTGGAGTGCAATGGCATGATCTCAGCTCACTGCAAACTCCACCTCCCAGGTTCAACCAATTCTCCTGCCTCAGCTTCCCAGGTCGCTGGGACTACAGGTGCCCACCACCACAACTGGCTAATTTTTTGTATTATTAGTAGAGACGAGGTATTGCCATGTTCACCAGGCTGGTCTCTATCTCCTGACCTCAGATGATCCACCCTCTTGATCTAAAGTGCTGGGATTACAGGCATAAGCTATTGTGCCCAGCCTGTATACCACTTTTACAATCAGCAGACACCTAAGAAATACAAATAAATCATGAAGTTACAATTTTTCTAAAAATGTTTCCTTTTATTCATAAGTAGGAACAAAAATATGAAATAGTATATAAATTTATTTATTGTTCAGAGGAATAGTACCCAGTCATATTTTCTGTCACAAAAGGATGTCATAAAAAAAGATATATAAATAGCTAAGGGGTGGTAATGAATTTTATTTAAATTCATAGATATAATATATAATATTAATCTGATGAAACAGAAAAAAAAAAAGTTTAGTTAAAAAGGGAGAAGTGAAAAGAAAAGCCCAAAAGCCACCAGGTGAGCTCCAGGTGCCTAACAGTTTAGGCAACCTGATAAACAAATCTGGCCATATTTTAAAGAATCACTATTTTTTTCTGCCTGAAGTTGACATGCAATGATCAGTGAAGTGTTTTTACAACTATGTAACTCTTCTTTCATACTCTTCCACTGGAGTCAAAATAGATCTAAAGTGGAAACAAGAACCCTCTGCTTTAGTGATCGTTTTACTCAAACGTTTCCAGTGCCTAACACTTTCAGAAATTGATTCAAATTCCTCCTTCATTATGTTTATTTCTATATTCCATCACCTAGATCCGTACTTGACATATTATACATGTTTAAATATTTTCCAGGTGGCTACATGGACATCTGGATGGACCTTGTAATGTTTTTGCCTTTCCATACGTGGTACTTAATGTAGTCTACTTGGAGTTGATATTTATATTTGTATGAGTACATATATTTTTCTAAAAAGGAATTACATGTTAAAACATTCCAGCAACCAAGGCTCTATCTTTGGTGGAGAAAGCACTAATATAAATCCAAGGTAAGCATCATAAAGCAGAATGACTCAGCCTGTAGGCAAGTTCCTGTAGCATATGAGCTTTTCAGTGCATATCTATTCAAGCATGGGGCGTACACTGGTTGTCACACAAGAAGTTCATAGAATATAAATAAACCCAAACAGTAAATTACTTGCTCCAAAATATTTTATTCTGCACTATTTTTTCCCTGTTTACTGGCCAAGACACTCTGCTGAGGGGGAAATAATCAACATCTTACCTAGGTGATTAAAACCTTTTAATTCAAGTCAGAATTTATCATGACAAGCAGAAATCAGACTTAAGGTAAAATATTCTAGCTACTGAAATCTGTCGTATACTATAAATTCCCCAGATGTGCTTCAATTATATCCAGGTCATCAAAAACAGAGGTTAAGCACTTGAGTGAATATTTTATTTATCTTTGTGAAACAACTAAAAGAACACATATAACTTCTTAACTCAGTGGGATCAAAGATGGTCTCAGGAGGCCAGAACTTCTTTCTGATCTGGTCCCAATTTCCTCTCATTTTAATGCAGGGTTAGTGGTATCTGACCAGGAATGTAGACTGCACTATTCATTAGCTCTCTGTCCTCAGATTTAATGTATTCAAGTCTCAAACTGCATAGCCGTAAAAACTGAATGTTTTGTTTTCTCGACATACTGTCCTTGACATTGGACAATTTTTCCTAAATGAGAAAAAAAATACAGCAAAAAATTCTTTAAGATATTTATCCTCCTCATCATCTAATTTGTTTCCCACCCCTGAAAGCCGCCTTCCCAGGAGCTGTGAGAATGACACCTGTCCACTGCTGCAGCAGCTGATCTGCTTCCCTGCTTGTTGTTCCCTTTTCTCTATGAAATCTTAAAACCTAACTAAGGCTTTGCTGCCCACTGCAGGTGGAGAGGAGAATAAATCCATTCCCTTTTGCCTGAATTCAGTGGTTTTATCTCTAGTGTTTTGTTAGTTATTCTGCCATTGATTAAAGAATCTCATTTATAGATATTTTCATCCTATGAATTCAATACTAATTTAATAGATATAAATATGTTTTAATCAACTATTAAATCCATAACTAAGAAAAATAACAAGGACTTAAACAATGTACATTAATAATTACGTTTGCTTGAAATTATGACTCTATAGACATTCATGCAAATGTTTAGCTGTCAAATTCAGTTCTTATATTTTTGGCTATTTTCATGTTAAAATTGTTTAATGAATTTCTTCAAAATTTGTACTGTGTTTCAGTAGTTGCCTAGAATGGGACCAAGTATTACAATAGGCAATAAATTTATTTTGAATAAACAAATAAAGGGATCTACACTAATATACAAATACATGTAAAAACCCAAACTGGCCTTATAAGAAGCACGGTAACTAGTTCAGTTTGAACAGGTCCTATGGTATTTTAGAAGACAGATGGTTTAGTACATATCATAAATATATAAAATGAACCAGAAAATGTAATAGTTGAATGCACTATTCATTTTAACAGTAAGAGAATGTGTTGCAGCATTTTCCTGAAAATTTCTACTATATAAAATTTTGTTGCACAATTTTTTTAGGAACTATAAAATTTTCTCCACTACCTTTTTGTTATGCTGCAGATAGCCATAATTAAGGGTATTCTCAGCTGGTTTTAAGAGATTTCAGTTTTGTTATATCTTCAGTTAATTATGTTGGCTAAAATCGGATTATACCTTTAAAAATGAAAAAGGTGTATTGGAATTATTTGTTAACTGCATGCATTTGTTCTTTAAGAAATTCCTAAGATCAAAGAATCATGTTTTTTTTTTTTTTTTTTTAAGCTGAAATAGACTTTCACAGATGGTAAAGGTAAGAAGTTTGTTTTGAACCTTTGCAATTATAACAATGACCTTTAATTCTTTCCTAATGGCCTAGATGGAATTAATTGGTTATTTCAATATCAGGGCTCATCTTGTTTGGAATTTTAAAAGTGTCTCTTCTTTCTCCTAATGGGTTCTATCAAGTTTTTTTAACATGTTCTGAAAGCACATTTTTAAGAGCCTTGGCCTTCTCTCTCTTCCTTTCATCTTTCTTCTGCATTATGTGCAGTCAGGAAGAACCCATTTATGTTCCTTTGTAATTTTGTTTTGGTCAAGCTATCATTTAGATCTTACCGACAGTCTTTTCTTTTAATTATGTTTCCTATATTAAGAAATTATTTTGATTGGAAATGGTATACTACTTACAACAATTGAGAAATCATTTTTTGCTTATGGGAAGTTATAAGCTGTCCAATTTCTAAATAGCAGCTATGCTGCCATCTTCTGGTTATGTTGTAAGAATGTTCTTACAGTTATAAGCTTTATTTTAAAATTCACCTGGATGTACTTTGAGTGTTTTTTAATAGCAACTAAATGGACACATATTAGAATAATCAGAGCACCGAATCTAGAGTTAGGTTGGACTGAAATCCTATAGACAATAAAAACTTCAGTCTTCTATTTTTAAATATTATAATCAAATGGGACTCCAAAGATAAAAAAAATTGTTTTATCCCATGATGAGTTACCTTGGAGGTGAGATTTTCTGACTCTTTTTTTTTTAATCATATTACTCTTTACTTCATTTTTTTCACAGCTTTTCAGTGTAGCAGCAAGATAACCAACATTCTCTCAATGAGTATGAAACTTTTTCAAATCCACAATTCCTGTTAATATTAGTACTATATGTTATTTAGTGCTGTTTCAGCTGTTTCAGATAGCAATGAACCATTTGCCAATTTCACTGGCTTATTTTCATTTGAAAACTGCCAGTATCTCTGGTGCAGGCCAAAGGCCCACAAAGGAAGTGTGGAAGGAAGTGAGAGTTTTAGGTATCTCTAAGAGCATTTTCATTTTAAGTGATCATTAAGACTTACAGCACTCTTTTTTTATATGTTAGTGTAACCTAATGATGTTCAATTTTTGTATTTGTGAAAATTCCCATTTACTCCATTGGCATTCTCATCCTAGTAACCCTGAGGAAAAAATAGAACCGTTTTATGAGATAAATTGATGTCTCACACTGAAAACTGATTTTAAAATGTAAGATATTACATACATTGCTTCAAATTCAAATGAGGAAGTACATTCAGTGGCTTCAAGCTCTGTGCTATTTTCAGATGACTATATGAGAGTATAAATCCTAATAGCTCATTGAAAATCAGAATGCAAATGGCCCCAGTAAATGTGTAGCAACAGAGGATTTTCTCAACTGTTTAATAAGAGCAATCCAAAATCTAAAGCAGCTGAGACAGGTGCTAATTTCATTCCTGTTATTACTAATTAGTGATGAAATTTAATGGTGTTTCTAAGTAGCTCTGAAGCATTTGTCATATAAACATGGTTTAAATTTAAGGGGCATTAAAGTCGAGTTTTTAAGCTTAATAGACTTGCGCAAACAGGTATTTTGAATAATCAACACCTTTGAGAGCATATGCCAAATTTAAATGGCACAATTGGCCCATTAGTTGTGGGAACAAAAATGACCTTGTAACTTCTGGACACTGTGTGTGTGATATGGATTGTACCATACGTAGATGGTTGATAACTATTTGTTTACTAAAATATAGAACCTGCAATGCCCATTGTTACTTTGCCATGACAAAATCACTTTTAGTCTCCTATGTTCACAAAAATTATTTTTATCATAAGTTGACGGATGCCAGCTGAATGGAAATTTTATCATCCCATGGTTTTACTATGAATAAAATGGATGTATCTATCTATAATAGGTGCCGTTTGATCCATTTATCTGAATTCCTTTGTTTTCTTCAAATTACAAAGATATAATCTTTTTTTCATATCCACAAACAAAAGTAAAACTCTTACTGGTCAAACTCATGATCTTCTATTATCAGCAGCAGAGCAGAACTAAATGTATTAAAATAGCCATACATATGTATATCTTATCAATATAAGTAGACAGACAAACAGTTAGAAATATATGAGGGTCAGTATGTGTTTCCTAAATGTATTTTATGCTGTTAAGAAAGATTATCTGACGTTTACTCCTGCTATACACATCCTAAACCTGAATCTAGAGAGAGCAATGTTTTTATTCAGTATTTTCAAAAGTTTCAAATTCAGCTCAGAATATAAAACTTAGGGAAAAAACTATGTAATGGCAAACTATCTTATTTGTTCTTCTTTCTACATAGTTCCTACTTGGTTTCCATTAGATTCAAACACAAATTCCAGTTAACGTTAAGTAAATGGACAAAAAGTATAAAATAGGTAACAATATTAAGATTAAAGTATTCATCACTATAAAAATTTTGAGGATAAAATGGAACTTTTAGTTGTATGGTATTGGAAATAGTTTATGAAATTCAACGTACTATTTCCTAAAAAATAAGAGTATCAAAGAGCTAAAGAATAATCAAAAAGAGCAAGAAATAGTAAGACTTAATCTGATTCTACCGACATGTATTGATCTCTTGTCATATGTGAGGCACTGGCTGGCCTAGGTTAAAAAATATGTGTTTGGTATATGTCCTGCTCTCAAGGCATTCAGAGCTCATCAAGTGAGTTAGACAGATAAACATGTATTAAAACAGTACGATAAGGCCGGGCACAATGGCTCATGCCTGTAATCCCAGCACTTTGGGAGGCTGACAGGTGGATCACCTGAGGTTGGGAGTTTGAGACCAGCCTGTTCAACATAAAGAAACCCTATCTCTACCAAAAACACACAATTAGCCAGGCATGGTGGCACATGCCTGTAATCCCAGCTACTTGGAAGGCTGAGACAGGATAATCACTTGAACCTGGGAGGTGGAGGTTGCAATGAGCCAACACCATGCCATTGCACTCCAGCCTGGACAACAAGAGCGAAACTCCATCTTAAATAATATGATTATGATGAATGTATATATATATGGTGTTCCAAAAAGTACAAATTGGAGACCCATTATTTACTCCCATGTTGACCATGGAAGGTGTCACCAAGAAATGACATAAGGACTAGGCCTTAAAGGATGCTTAGATTTTTGCAAGGCAAATCAGTGAGCATTTGAAGAAACATGAGTAACATAGTGAAAGGTATGGCGACTTAACAATTTATGTATTTGGGGCGCTGGTAGCAGAGGCAAAAGTGTATCAATGTGGTTAGAACAGAGAAGGAATGTAGAGATATGTAGAAGACAAAAATACAGATGTAAGTGAGGGATACTGAATGATAAGCTAATCAAACAAGGAGAATTTAGACTCTTCAAAGAGCTGAGTCTTGATGATAATAAGGAATAACATTATTTTTACATGTGAGATTTAATCTGATCTTCAAAGGAGCCCTGAAAAGTAAGGATTACTACATTCTCAGTTTTACGGATAATAAAACCAAGGCTTACAGAATATAAATATTTTGTCTGGAATCAAGCTTGTAGTAACTCCATCTGCGTATCTCTATAAAGGTCTTATCTCTTCTGCTAAAGTGCCAACCTGACCAAAATGGTTGCTGCAAAAGATAACTTTATTGCCAGTGCTAAATGAGAATAAACTGAAGGAAAGAGAAATTTAAAGGGGAAGATAACAGTTTAGAAGATGCTGCAATAATCTAAACCAGAAATATCACAGGTCTAAATGAGTGGCGGAGTGGAAAGAGCCAGAGGCAGCAGCAGCTTTACCTTAAAACCAAGAACCTTGAGCTTCAATGTCCTCACTGGCACAGCCACTACCAAGCCCCAGGGAGGAGCCCTAGCAAGATCTGCACATGATCACATATGCTTGTGAAATGTGAAAATACTTTAACTATGTAGAGTTAAGACTTCTGTCTCTTTCCACTTTGTCTACCAATCTGTCACACTTTTGATCCTATCCTATGGTGTTGGAAAGGCCACACGTATTTGGAGATATGGCTAGGGAAATGTTTTGAGAATACACGTAGTTTAGAAATAGTGGGATATATTGAGTTTTAGAATAGTGGGGCTTAACTATCCCATTGTAGGAAAAGTTTTTAGGAATACTATCACCCATATGTTAACTCATCCAGCTTTGAAATACTGTTATAGGACTAGAGATCTGATCACAATATTAAGGGTCACTGGCACCCAGCCAAGGGTGTATTTGGATAATGGAAGTAAAAATAAGAATTTTAAGAAACTGAAAACATGTCTGCGCAAAAATTTAGATCATCAAACAAATACATTATAAGCATAGCATTATGTTATTATTGATATTTAATCAAAAAGGGATGTCAAAAAGGAATATACACACTAGGTAATGAAGTATATACAATTCTAAATATGTCATTAACCTTTTCATTATTTTTGATGGAAATAACATAAAATAATTAGATTAGCATTTTTTTATTTTTCTTTTTTTTGAGACCGCATCTTGCTTTGTCTCCAGGCTGAAGTGCTGCGGCTCCATCTTGGCTCACTGCCACCGCCGCCTCCTGGGATCAAGCAATTCTCCTGCCTCATCCTAACCGGTAGCTGGAATTACAAGCATGCACCACCACACTCAGCTAGTTTTTTAAAATTTTTTAGTAGAGATAGGGTTTCACCATGTTGACCAAGATAGTGTCTATCTCCTGACCTGTTAAGCCACCTGCCTCAGCCTCCCAAAGTGCTGGGATTATAGGCATGAGCCACTGAGTACAGCCAGTATTTCTTTGTTGCAGGACATAAACCTCCAGCAGTACTTCAAATTGAAAATACACCTGTGAATGAAGTTCTACGCTTTATGTTTCCCATTGTATCAGATTATGTCTTACCACATCTGACACATCTTCTTCTGACAATGCCTAGGAAAGGAGTTCCAAACTAAACAGTAAGTAAAATTGCCACTGACATAGCAAAATGATCCAACCATACTAGGAAAAAAAAAAAAAGTAGATTTCTAGTATCTCTACAGAAGCTATCACAGCATTGTTTTTATGTGAAGAAGCTATCAATGACTATGAGCCGCCCCCACAAGGAAAAGAAAGAAACTATATACAATTACAGAATCGTGCTAAGAAAAATGTAGTTATTCTTCTAAATTTTAAAGTATTTTTCAGTTTTTTAAATATGCAATTTATTGTGGTTTCTTTATACATTCTAATCAAATATTCACTTCTAAACAGATGCTTTATTTTTAAAGAGAATCCCCAAATTGATACCAAGTTTTGGTTCTAAAACACAAACCCTTTCCTCAGTTAAAAGAAGAAGAAGAAAAAGAGACTGGGATAGCTGAGAAACATTTTAAAGATAAACTTGCTAATACTAATTTAATCCATTGGCAGGGAGAGTAAGATAAAATTCCATGGTGCCTACCATGGATAGACTACTGAAAAGGATTCTAGGTTTGCATAGAAGACAGTTCAATTTTAGATATGTGATACCTGAAGAATCAGTGAAACTATGGGAAGAAATATCCAAGACGAGGTTGAAATGATGGCTCTGACGGTCAGGAGAAAATTGAAAAATAGTCATGTAAATTTAATGGAACTAAGCATTTGTTGACAGCTAAAGATAAGAACGTAGATGAGCATGCTCGTGGAGGAACTTTTCAGTTGGAAGAAATGAATAGAGGTACAAACTAGAGGTACTGGTAGCCTGATAAATACGTGGAGTAGGACGAGGAACCAAAGCATATCCAAGAAGGAAAACAAACAATAATGGCTTTCAAAAAGGTAGGCGAGAATCAGAAGAAAGTTGAATTTGGAAAGTAAAGTCAGAAAGGACTTCGTGAAAAATTCAAAAATAGTCTTCAAGAATCCAAGGGCAAAGAGGGCTGAGACAAGGATGCTGGTGTTTTGGGGTTCCTTTAAATCACTTTATTGGGAATGATTTGGCATATAGAACGCTATATATATATTCAATGTATACAACTTGATGAATTTGGAGATAAAGTATACACCATTATACCATGACACAATCAAGGCCATAAACTCTTCTATCACCTGATTAGTGATACTTAAAGAGATGCTGGTAAACTCAATGTAAGAAGTTTTCATCAAGTAATAGAGATGGAGGATCGAACATAGTTACCTGAATAGTGGATGAGATATCTGAAGACAAAGACAGTAGCCACATGCTTTAAAGAAATATATGGGGAAGGAATAAAAAGCACATTTTAGAAGAGAATGTTACAAAGTACTTGGTAGAGAATTAGCTTAATTTAAAAAATACAACATACTAATAAAATATGTGGATTGATATCAAAGTAGTAATACTCTAGGTGGTAGAATTTCAGGCAGTTTAGGTTTTTTTGTTTTTTGTTTTGCATTCCAAATTTTCCAAAAAAATAAAATTCTTCTATAAGAAAACACTATAAATTACATATTTAAAATAGGTAAAACCAATTTACAAAATTTAAGAAGATAATTATTGCTCAAGGAAGAAAGTAATATTTAAGATTGGTTCTGGAAGATAAGATAAACATCAAAGATAATAAATTGAGCAAAAAATCTAGAGAAATGAGAAAGAAGAGGTGAATAACACTAAATTGATGAGAATAGACTT
The DNA here is from genome assembly GCF_048565385.1 of Saimiri boliviensis. NCBI lineage: Eukaryota > Metazoa > Chordata > Mammalia > Primates > Cebidae > Saimiri > Saimiri boliviensis. Next base: position 163,442,624 of record NC_133450.1, read on the forward strand.
GATGAAAAGAATCATCTTCTGTCATAAAGTTGGGAAGGAAGTAGTAATGCAGTTAGAAAATGATGAATTTGGGGTGAAATAAAAGTTAAAGGGTTAATGTCTGAATACACTAATGTTCTTGATTATATTAGAGATTCATATTTCAGCGAAATATGAAAAAGTCAAAAGAGGATTGGAATCTCACAGAAGAGCCACCAGGGAGAAAGGACAAGGAAGGCTCATATAATAAAATATTTACCTAGTGATACTGAGGGCCCAAGCAGTGTCTGATAATTTTAAGTCTTAATGGAGCAAATCAATACATTAATATTGTTATTTTCCTCAATAACATTGTAGGGGAGGATGTCTTTATTCACTCCTCACTAGATTTATGGCTGAGACATATATAATAAAAGAGATCAATAAGGGAATTCATCATATTTATTTAATGAGTTTTACCTGACACAGGCGCCTTCAGAAATGAAGACTCAAAGAAATAGAGAAATCTGTGTATTTTTATGCTAAATTTGATGAAGTAAAGAGTTGTGAAGTATGATTGGACAAAGGCGATATGATCTAATGGTAATAAACTGGGGGAATTTAGTAAGGTTTGTTTGTTCAGATTCCTCTCTGTGTCTTTGGGTCCTCAGATGTAAGCATATTCCTTTCCTCCAAGGATAGGAAAGGGCTTCTCAGATAAGAATCTTAAGATCTGTTTCATGGGAGAAGATCAGAGATGACCTTTCTACTCCTGCTATTTTTTTTTCAAACGTTAAGATGCCGTATTTGGGGGTATCATGTCCTAAATTCTGTCAGCTTGCAGCAGCCTAGAAGTAAAAATGGAGAAAGAAATGGTTGTTTGGAATAAGCCATATGTAGAGAAGAGAAGAAGGAAGTAAAGTCATTGCTGAGAGTGCAGGTAAAACAAACTGATTTATGAGACAGACACAGCAAACTGTAAGCAAAATCAGGTAGAGGTCTTGGAAATGAAGATATCATCAGAGATTAGACAATATCACCCAAATTACCAAAGTGTAATAGATGGGAATCTCTAATCCTGAGACACAATAGAGGCAAAACATTTTGTTTTTTTCTTTTAATGTTTTAAAAAATGTTTTGCTCTCAAAAATATTTTGAAAGTTGGGACATTTTGCACATTAGGTTCCCATTCTAGTAATTAACAAAGCATCAGAACATTAATCCTCTTATCATGAAGAGAATGACTGCAGAATCAAAACTACACATCTCATCGACACATTTTAAAAGTCATTTGACCATGATGTTACCTCCAATTTATATATTTTTAAAATAATTGCAATTAACTTCCACATAGGAAACGAATGAGAAGGGTTTGCAGTCAGGTTGAAGAGTACATTAAATGCCAATAGATTAGGTTGAGATTTATGTTTTGGAGGGTGAGTTAAACTTAAAAATTAAAGATGTTATAGAGAGCAATTATAGAATGTAGCTCTTTAAATGAGTTAATCAATAGAATAGAATTGCAGACCACTTGAATTTGAAAGTCTTGAGTTCAGAACGGATTATTCGGAGGATAATGAAGTTACCCACAATCTTTTGAAGGCATAAGGGTAGAAAGGGACTCTAAAGGCCAGGCCAAAGTCCTTTAAAAATGAAAGTAACAACTTGCAAATCAGTAAGCATAGCTTTTGAAAGAATGATACACTATGTTTCCTTTGGGGAAAATAAGTAAGAGTCATAAGCTGAGTATTGTCAGTTCAATATTCCATAAACACTAATGAGAACCAAGGTAAAGTCAACAAGCGCTAATGCTAAAATTCACGAGACTGAACTGTCTCTTTGCAAACAATTAAAAAGGTGGGTGGGCATTAGGGGAAAGGTCAGCTTCATTAAAACATTAGAAATAAAATAATGTCCCAATAAACATAAATAAAGAGATAAAAGTAAGAAGAGAGTTTGAGACCCTAACAAAAGAACAAATCAAGGAAGAAAAAGTAACCATCTAAAGGGAATCCAAACTGAGAGAGACTAAATGGAGAGCTTTCATTTTGAACTTTGATTAATCATGAAGACAAAAGTAATTAGAAACATAGAGAAAAGGGACATGGATTTAATCTGCTTCAAAGTACAAACAGAAATTCCTTGCAGCCTACAAATTTTCATTTTCAACTATTTGTAAAGGTGGATGAGCCACTTAACATTCTTTTCGAGAGAAAAAAAAAACAAGAATACTGAATTCCACAAGAGATTTCTGTCAAAATAAGTAAAATAAAGCTTCCAAATTGAAACACATTTTGACAGTCCTGCATACCAGACTCCTTTGGGATTATATTAATGCCCAATTTGTTTTACAAAATGTTTAATTAGCCAGGCAGTGTGGTACTAGCTACTCGGAGGCTGACTCGGAAGGAGGTCTTGTGTCAAGGAATTCCAGACTGCAGTGAGCTGTGACTGAGTCACTGCACTCTAGCCTGGGGACAGAGCAAGATCTTGTCTCTAAAAATATAAAATAAAATATTTAAGATATGCCCAAGTTTTGCAAAATTATTTGTTTTATTTAACATTTCATAAATGTATATGAACTCAGCCATTTGGAAAGAAAGGGGACTAGTGTGATCCTGAATTGCAGGTTCCTTGGAAAAAAAGAAAAAAGCAAAGGGCCAATTGATTAAATGATTTTAGAAGACTTTTAAATGATTTATAAGTGATGAATTATAATTCTGTAAAGAGAGAATAGATAATTTGAAACTGAATAGATGAAGAAAGGAAGCATCATTGTCTATGGACCATGAGTCACTTGGAGACAGAAAGCACTTGTTTGATCATTGTAGCTCTGTCAGCGTGTGATAAGTACCTGATAAATGTATTTTGACTGATTGTATACTTCATTAGTATTAGGTATTTCATTATATTTCCCCAATTTATGTAATATTGAAAGGTGTTTAAGGGTCAATAAAGGAGCTCATCCACATCTCTAGCTGATAGCAGTACATATACCAGGCAATTTAAAGCTTATAAAACGATAACCACTCAAAATTTAATGAACATTTCTCAAGGGATATGCAACACAAACATTTACATTTCTAACCTAAGGAGATAAATGATTATTTGAGCTTTCTGACAACTGTCCAAGCGCTAATCTCTTGGTTCTATACTAAGAGTTTAGAATACATTTAAATAAGAAAATGTTATAAATGAAAGAGCCACTCAACTGATTTTTTTTTTTTTTTTGCATTTGAGAAGGAAAAAAGAATCAGACAGTTACTTAAAAGTCATCTTATAGCAAGAGTCAATATTAGGCATTTCCATCATCTAACAACTTTGATTTTAGAGGTCTTTTTAGTGACAAACATAAATGCAATTTTTAAAAAGTGAGTACCCTGTATACATTCATAGAGAGGAAAATGCTTTCATATATACAAGTCCTCTCTGATGAAGTAAAGATACCAGATTTAAGTCGACCCACTTATCTCTATGCTGCACAGGTACAAGCAAGCTGAAGAGGATTTAAAAAAGCATCTTTCAATATAGAACAGGAATAAAAATGCACTGTACCTAAACTCCAATGGGATTTTCTTTTTGTTAAAGGTTCCCCTTCTATAACCTGTTCTGAGTTTATAAAGCATGCTGATCTCACTGTGGCTATTATACCTCTTCAGTTGGTAATTTTTAATAATCCATACAAAGGCAAGTTTACCAAAGTATATGTAAAGAGAGCATATTTCTGTGATCATTGAAAAGTAAGTTAACAAAACTTTTGTTGGACTAAGGAAAGTAGTTTTACCTGAAATTCTGACAACTCAACAAATTCATTTTATTAACTGTTCATCGATAACTGAGTTTATAGGATAACAACTTCGCTGTTGGAGGACACATTTCTGCTAACTGTTAAAGGTTAAACTCACCAAACAGAAGAATATTAATTAACTGCCTCTCAAGAAATTGGCCAGGCCTGTAAGTTCTTTTGTTCATTGTCTATAAGTCAGTCAGAAGGGTGCTCTTTAAGGCATTTCTATCAGGATACATGTTGGCACAAAACTCAGGTAAGCAGTGCTCACAATCTGAAGACTATCATGATAAAAGATAAAGGTTATTGTTCTGTTTATATGAGAATAGAGTCAGCCAAGATAATTTTCAAAATATAAGAAGGTATGACAAGTTGATGGACATTGAAAAAAAAATAGTCTGTTTCATCTTATGAATTTCAAATCGAATTTATTAACACCAGTTGCTTAATTGTGACTCAAGCTTAAGGTGTAGTCTAGTTTATTTGAATATTATCTTTCATATCCTTGAATTAGTGCAGATGCAGTCTGGTCCAGGTATGAGGTCCAATAATGATAATTTACACAGGTGTCTAGTATCTGTCTAATATACCAATGATGTCTACAAGGGGAAAACAAACTTTTAATTTACAAATGCAGCTTTTTTTTTTTCTCCTGTTTTTCAGGAAAGAAATTGGGTTTCCTCTCAAACTTATACATGCCATTATTCAAGCTAAAAATATATAACAAATAAAAAACAAATGCATCATTTAAAGAGAAGCTTGTGAGTTTTATGTTAATGAGCTTGAAATATTTTAATGAAATATCAGAAAGATCCTGAAGTCATAGTTTTACAATACACTAGAGCAGACAAAAGACCTAGATTTTGTTTAGTGCTTCACTGTCTCAAGAGAAGTTTGTGGGCGCCTATCTTAACTGAGTTCTTATTGGAGCAATTGAACAAGAACTATGCCCACATTGCTGCATTCCAATGTTAAACTGTACATGATCAGAAATGTAGCATGTGAGTTACATATTTTTTTAATGTACAAAGGTTACCTGATGGTTGTTTTTTATCAGCTTCTAACCTCAGGAAAAACTATTTTTCAGTAGAATCAAGTACTGCTATGTATGTCCAGTCTCATCCCTCTACGTTTCTCTCTTTCAGTCCCATAGAGCTATTTTAACTGAAACAAGCTTTGACTCTGAAACAGGACAAGATAATATGCAATCACGTAATATTTCATACTATAGCAGTACATTGCACTGCATTTCCCATCACTAAAGGCTACTTGGAAATGGTTGGAAATATGGATCCAGCCATTTAATCACATGTTAAGGCATCAGCACACAGGAAACTAATCCAAACATTTAGAAGGGTAAATTGAGTATCTACTCAAACTGTCAATTTATGAATGTGTTCTAAAATTTCATTTATATGGCTGTTAACAACATTATAAATTTTTAACCAGAAAGAAACTGCTATCTTTCCTTAACTCTTTTGAGGAAGTCTCTCAGATTTTATGTCAATCAGTGCTTGGTACATAGTAGGTGTTAAATAAATATTTGCTGAATACATACATAAAATTCTAAATGATTTAGGGGGAGAAATCATATTATGAAACTCATGAATATAAAGGCATTTAATCTAAACAAGACTTTGAGGTAATGCAATGTTTACTTCTTTAGCATACCATGCACTTGGAAGAGATATGAGGTGTGCTTTTTATGTGTAAAATATTTGATTATAATCCAATGATTCAAAATAGAATTTTTGTAATATTATGTTAAAATTTACACAAGCAAATGAAATATTTACCTGATAGAAGAATTTTTTGTTAAGTATTATCATTTTGTATTATTGTTCAAAAGGTGAAAATATAATCATGTATAAAATGTTTAAAAATTAGTGATATTAATACCTTACATTTGTAAATTATACAATTTATATAGTGCAATTATGTAATATCTAAATTGATTCTTGTTGAGCACACATCTGATTGAAGAGGCAACCCAAACAGACTTTGTGTGAGCAACAAGGCTGTTTATTCACCCAGATGCAAGTGGGCAGAGTACGAAAAGGGAGTCAGAGTGGGGGTATGGAGCAGAGTGGGCTTTATAGGCTGGGGTATTGAATGGAAAGTTACAGCACAGGGTTGGTCATTGTTGACTCAATGGGTTGATCAGTTAGCTGGAACAGGAACCTGTTCTTTTTGTTCTTTGAGGTTTTTCTGTTGCTTCAGACTTCTGTGCTCCAGGAAGCCATCTGGAGGCAAATGTGCAGGTCACAGGGTTTACAATGGCTTGACCATAGTGCTGCCATATTTGGGGGACTTAACAATCCTCATAGAGACTTTGCAGCTAAGTATGAACACTCTCTTTCAATGAGAAAAATAAATACCACAGTAGCTAGGAGCATGAGTTCCGAGGCCAGGCTTACCCAAATTCTGCCATTTACTATGTGGCCTCAAGCAAATGTCTTTACAGTCCCCAAGTGAATGATATTAACAACCTCACAATGACCATTAGTATTAGAAGAAATAATATATCAAGTGCTTTGCTTAGTACCCTTTGTTCGGCAAATGTACAATAATGATTTCATAATTAGCATCAGTCATTATAGTGATATTGTCATTAGTGAGAGATTGAGCTGTCAATTAAGTGACTAGGTAGGAAGCAAAATTAGAACAGAGGAAGAGGTCAAATGCAAAGTGGTTTGACTCCACAAGTTTATTCCTAGATTAACACTGTACCAGCTCAGTTAAGTGGAAATCAGATCAAATATAAATATTTGCTATCTGAAGAAACTCTTTCAGATTAATTTAAAAAAACAAAAAAGCAAATTTGAATATTTAAAGCTTTTTTTCTATTATAAGTCAGGGTTTATACATATTGAGATTTCTCTTTTTTTAACTGCATTTTAGGTTTTGGGGTACATGTGAAGAACATGCAAGATTGTTGCATGGGTAAACACACCTTTATGCCTTTATTATTGGTGCTAGAAAAGCTATTCTTCCGTGAGAGCTAGATCCTAACTTTTTCAGCTTAAAAAGCAATTTGGTTAAAATGGTACCTAATTACTCTATTCTCGAAAGAAGAATGACCTTTCAAATGTATGTTTATCAGCCTCTTGCTCAAGAACATTAATGTTCCTCTTGAACTCAGAAAAATACTCTTTCATTGAGTGAGAAATAGAGCTTGGAAACAACATTAACAGACTTCTGTAAGAAGAACAGAAAGAAGAAAAGGCACAAAGCAGAAAAGAAGTGCAAAAAAAACAAATCTTAAAGTGAACAAAATTAATATGTTCACTCAATAAAGAGTAGCTTACACAGAAGTAGCTTTTAGAGGGACCCATGATCCTAACCCTCAAATGGTTTACAATGCAACAGCCATTAGATATAAAGGATCACTAAAGAAAAGAGTAAAAGGAGGTGAGGTAAATTTACAGAGGCGTAAGAATTACTGGATGCAGGGGTCTTATTTAAAGGTTGCTAGTGTTAGAGGAGGTAGACAACCATGAGCAAGGCAAGAGAGCCCCAATCCACCCCGAGGAATGTCAGGCAAAGGCAACCAGTCATTACACTGTACACTGTCTCTCTAAAATTATAGTTGGTGGCAGACAGTGCCAAAAAAAAGGCAGTCTCTTGATAGATAGAAAAAACCTTAAGCTGGTGATCAGCAGCTTCCCAGTAAGATCTCAGGAGTTGTGTTAGTGTGCTCAAGTATGCACACTAAGAGGCACAATGGCGAGGTTTAACTGGTATCTGACCTTCCTCTAGGAACACTTGACCGGTAAGAGAAAAATCGGCTCATGTGAGCATGCGTACAACTTCAGTAAACACACTGCATTTGCTGCCCCTCCCAAGGGCTAGCAGGCCACTCAGTATGTGAACAGCCAACTCGAAAGAAAGAACATGGGAAAAATAAATGCAAACCTCAGAACAATGCCAATGGACAAAAACCCCAAAACAAGGATCAGATGGAGCACTTGGATCTCTCAACTCACTCACTTGGCCCTCTTCCAAGTGTATTTCTTTTTGTTCCTACTCTAAACATTTTTAATAGACTTTCACTCCTGCTCTAAAACTTGCCTCAGTCTCTCCCTATCTCATGCCCCTCAGGAAAAATCTTTTCATTAAGGAGGCAAAGAATTGAGTTGGTACAGGAGTTACTAAAGATTTTGAGCAAGCAGGTAACAATCCGAGTGGTGCGGTGGAAAATACCCTACAAATGTTTTTAATCACCTAATATATGATTCCTATCCCCTGTCCTCTTCTTGCTAACACATGCATAGTTATGTGAAGGTAATTCTCTGATTTTGGGAAACAGGTGGGCCTGAGTTCAGTTATGGTTATCAAACAAGATGAGATGTTGGCTAGGAAGCGTGTGGAAAGATTCCAGAGAAAAGGCAATAGTAGTGTGAAGAGCTAGATTCCCTATGCTCTGAATTCTCCCCTTGTTAACCATTTTCCCATATACCCCAAGAATACTAACCATTGATGCTTGCAGCTACAGCATTTACTCTGAGATAACTTCGTGAAAATATCTCAATTTTATTGTATTCACACATTGCTCTAGTATATTCACTTTGGAGACAAAAGACATCATTCCGTTTTTAGCTTTCTGTACTTACTAATGGTATTTTCATTTACAAAATTACAGTGGTTCTTGATCACTGAAAATTTAAAATCCTAGAAAATGTAGGATTTCTATGCAAAATGTTAACATCATTACGGAACATTTATTGGCTGAAGATTTTGAAGAATGTGAGTTTTCCAAAACAGATAATTCAAATGATTCAGATAATTCTGATGCTAGTTCTGTTTAGAAATAACTCTAAGAGAAGTTTTCACATCATATTTTCATGTTGAAAATTAGTCAGATTTGCCTCAGCCCCAAAAGAGTGTGTTTATGGAAAAATTAAATGAGTGCTGATGGTGAGCTGTCCCTTTTTGTTTTTCTAAGCGAGAAAGGAGTTAAACCAACAAAGGCAACTGTCCAGCTGGAGGATATTATGAATCCCTCCCTGTTTAAATCACCCTTCATCAGGTTCTCTAATCCTTATATTTGAAATTGTTTGTAACTATTGCCTACTCCATAACTATTATGTTTTACAAGTTATTGGGGCACAGAGAACGATTCCTGAAAATATAATGCTTTGCCCTGATAATCATTTTCAATTAAATTAAATTGGAAAGCCTTAAAAGCTTCCTCAGATAAAAGAACTTTTTTTTTTTTTTTTTTTTTTTTTTTGAGGTGGAGTCTTGCTCTGTCACCCAGGCTGGAGGGCAGTGGTGTGATCTTGGCTCACTGAAACCTCTGCCACCCAGGTTCAAGCAATTCTCCTGCCTCAGCCTCCTGGGTCGCTGGGACTACAGGTGCCAACCACCACACCTGGCTACATTTTGCATTTTTAGTAGAGATGGGGTTTCACCATGTTGGCTAGGCTGGTCTAGAACTTCTCATCTCGTGTTCTGCTCGCCTTGGCCTCACAAAGTGCTGGGATTACAGGCGTGAGCCACTAAGCCCAGCCATAAGAACATTTTAATCTCTTGTTTTTCTTCCCCACCTCCACAGAAGTCCTGAAAGGAACTTTGTCTGGAATTTCCTTATCTGACCAGGAAACTTCTTTTCATAGAAATGCAATTTTCTTAAAAACCCCTTTATAGGAACTTCATCAAAGAACCAGAAAAGATTAACCACTGGAGAAAACACAAAATATCAATACCCAGATAGGCTTTGTATTTTTCTGAAAGCAACTCAAATAGACGGTCTGGGAGACTTCAGCTATATAAAATAAGACCACTGTTGTTTATAGTGCAGTTTTGCCCCTCATTTTCTTTTAACTTGCTCATCCCAATCAGTTTCCTAAATAAAATCATTTATAAAATCATGTCTGCCTCCCGGATCCATTCATTTTCTCTAAAAATTATTTGCTAGCACTCTAAAATTTTCTGCAGACTTAACTTCCATCTCCCTTATGACTAGGGTATTCGTTTATTTAATTTTTTAAAATCAATTAATTGGCCAGGCGCGGTGGCTCAAGCCTGTAATCCCAGCACTTTGGGAGGCCGAGGTGGGTGGATCACGAGGTCAAGAGATCGAGACCATCCTGGTCAACATAGTGAAACCCCGTCTCTACTAAAAATACAAAAAAAACTAGCTGGGCGTGGTGGCACGTGCCTGTAATCCCAGCTACTTAGGAGGCTGAGGCAGGAGAATTGCCTGAGCCCAGGAGGTGGAGGTTGCGGTGAGCCGAGATCGCGCCATTGCACTCCAGCCTGGGTAACAAGAGCGAAACTCCATCTCAAAAAAAAAAAAAAAAAAAATCAATTAATTTAGATACTGGGTCTTACTTTATCTTACAGCCTGGAATACACTGGCTCAATCATAGCTCACTATAACCTCAAACACCTGGGCTCAAGCTATCTTCTCTCACCATATCCACTGAGAATCTAAGCCTATGGGTGCATGCCACGATGCCTGGCTAATTTTTATTTTGTGGTTTTTTGTAGAAATAAGGTCTCACTATGTTGCCCAAGCTAGTCTCAAACTTCTGGCCACAACTGATTCTCCCACCTTAACCTTGAAAACTGCTGGGATTACAGGCAGAAGCCACCATGCCTGGCCTGAAGAGGGCATTTATTCCTCAACTGTCTGGCCCTTCTTTTGGGTCACATATTTGTGGGTCTCCCATGTCAATGTGCATGTTAATAAGTTTGTATGCTTTTTTTCTGTCTAGGCCTGCTATTGTCAGTTCATTTCAGCAGTGAACCTTCATCAGATAAAGGGCCTTAGCCCCTACAAAGTAAGAGCAATTAGAGATTGAAGATCAAAGGATTAAGTGATTTTAACAATGATTTATACAGAGTAAATAAATAGAAGTTTGAATAATCCTGTCAGTTGTTCATGAGAGGAGTAATGGAATTAGGAGTGAGAATGTAACATCAGTTGAATTTTTCAGATAATTGGCTAAATATTAGAAGAAAAGGAAAAGGGAAATGTGAAGCTAACAATGAGATTCAGAATGTGCCTGACCAAGACATGTGACATTCCATGATCAGGAACAGGAAATCAGAAGGGAAAATGATGAGTGATATTGGATAGAAATTTGAGGTTGCAGCAAAACATTCAGGAAGTTGGAAATTATCCAATACGTATCAAGTGACAATTAACAATAGAGGTATCAAGATAAATTCAATAGCAGAGTTGAAGTACACTTGGCCCACATGAGTTTCAACTGTGTAGGTTCACTTATATGTGGATTTTTTTCCAATTAAAGTTATACCAAGTGTACCTGCCTCTCCCACCTACCCTTCCACCTCCCCTTCTTCTTCTTTCTCCTCTTCAGGCTACTCAGTGTAAAGATGAAGATGAAGATGAAGAAGATGAAGATGAACCTTATGATGATCCACTTCTATGTAAAACAAGGAAATTATTTTTTCTTCCATAAGATAGTTTTAAATGGCATTTTCTTTTCTTTAGCTTACTTTATTGTAAGAATATACAATACATTGACTATACAAAATGTGTGTTAATCCACTGCTTACATTATTGGTAAGGCTTTCTCAGTCAATGTAGACAAAATAGGCTTCTATTGAAAAAAGATGCCATCTAGCACTCTGATGGCTAAAAAAGGAGAAGTCAATACCTGGCTTCAAAGCTTCAAAGCACTGGTTTACTCTCTTGTTAAGGGCTAATGCCGCTAGTGACCTTAGGTTAAATCCAATGCTGAATTACCGTATGAAAATCCTAGGGCCCTTAATAATTATGTTACATCTACTCTGCCTGTATTCTAGAAATAAAACAACAAAGACTGGATGACAGCACATCTCTTTATCACATGGTTGACCGAATATTTTAAGTTACCTGTTTAAACCTATTACTCACAAAAAAGATTTCTTTTAAAATACTATTGCTTCTTGACAATGCACATAGTCACCTGAAGAGCTCTCTGATGAAGACATAAAGGATATCATTGCTTTTATGCCTGCAAACACAATATCCATACTGCAACCCATGAATCAAGTAGTTATTTTGACTCTCAGGTCTTATTATTCATTGTTTTTTTAAAAGATGTAGCTACCATAGACAGTGATCCTTCCGATGGATGTAGGTAAAGTAAATCAAACACCATCAGGAAAGGATTCAGCATTCTAAATGCTGATAAGAACATTAGTGATTCATGGGGGTAAGTCAAAATAGCAACATAAAAAGCAGTTCGTGGCTAGGCAAGGTAGCTCACAACTATAATCCCAGCACTTTGGGAGGCCAAGGTGGGTAGATAACCTGAGCTCAGGAGTTTGAGAACCAGCCTGGCCAACATGGTGAAACCCTGTCTCTACTAAAAACACAAAAATCAGCCAGGGAGGGTGGCATGCACTTATAATCCCAGCTACTTGGGAGGCTTAGGCAGGAAAATTACTTGAACTTGGGAGGCGGAGGCTGCAGTAAGCCAAGATCACACCATTGCACTCCAGCCTGGGCAAGAGCAAAACTCCATCTCAAAAAAATAATAAATACAATACAATAAAATAAAAGGAGTTCTCAAGGAGTCTAATATTCATGGATGACTCTGAAGGGTTCAAGAATTCAGTGAAAGAAGAAACTATTGATGTGGTGGAAATACAAGAAAACTAGAACTGCAAGTAGAGCCTGAAGATGTGAGAGCATTGCCAAAATCTTATGATGAAACTTTAACAAATGAGAAGTTGCTTCTTAAGGATAAGCAGATAAAGTGGTTTACTGAAGTGGAACCTACTCCTGATGAAGACACTGTGGATATTGCTGAAATGACAACAAAGGATTAGAACATTACATATACCTAGTTAACAAAGCAGTGACAGAGTTTGAGGGGACTGACTCCAATTGTAAAAGAAGTCCTATTGTGGATAAAATCCAATGAAACTGCACTGCCTGCTACATAGAAATCTTTCAGGAAAGGAAGAGCCAATCAATGTTGTAAACATTTAAGCAAGACCCTCCACAAGCAAAATGATTACAACTCACTGAAGGCCCAGATAATTGTTAGCAGTTTTTAGCAATATATTAATTTTTAATTAAGGTATATAAATTTTTTTAGACATATGCTATTTTACACTTAATAGACTGCAGTATAGTATAAACATAACTTTTAAATTTATGGGAAACCAAAGATTTTGTATCACACACGTCATAGTGATATTTGCTTTATGGTGATAGATCGGATCTGAACCTGTAATACCTCAAAGGTATTCCTGTATTAAGTCCTTACTGATCAGTATTTACTTTAATTGTAAATAGATTAAATTATCCAACCAAGAAACACAAAGTGACTTAGTAGATTAAAAAAAAAAAAAAAAACAACGAAAAAACATTTCAGCAATATGCTTCCTATGAGAGACTAACTTTAGCTTTAAGGATACACATAGGCTAAAAGTGAAGGGATATATAAAGATATTCCATGGAAATGGTAACCAAAATGAAGCAATGATAATCATATGAGACAAAATAGACTGTCAGTCAAAATCTGTCACAAGAGGAAAAAAGTCACTATATAATGATAAAGGAATCAACATCAAAAGTATATAACAATTGTAAATATACATGTACTCTACATTGGACCATCTAAATACGTAAAGAATATATAAAAAGAACTGAAAGGAAAAATAGTAATACGATAGTAAGGGATTTCAATAATGAATATATCATCCAGACAGAAAATCAATAAGGAAACAGCAGACTTGACTAACACTACAGATCAAATGAACCTTAGAGACATATGCAGAAAATGCCATTTAACAGAAGCAGAATACACATTATTCTCAAGTGTATACAGAACATTCTCCAGGGCATACTGTGTTAGACTGCAAGTCTGAGCAAATTTAAGAGGACTGAAATTATATCAAATATCTTAAGAGATATCTGGTAACATTAGTATGGTATTTCATACCAATACAATGGTATGAAACTAGAAATTTCCAAGGAGAAAAAAAGGAAAATTGACAAATATGTGGAAAGTACAACATACTCTTAATGTAATCAAGGGGCCAAAGAAGAAATCAAAAAGTATAAGGAGACAAATGAAAAAAAAATAGAACATGCCAAAATGTATAAGATACAGTATGAGAAATCCTAAGATGGGAGTTTATAGTGACAAATGCTTACATTCATTAATAAGCAATATCTGAAATAAGCAACCTAATTTTATATCTCAATAAATTAGAAAAAGAACAAACTAAACCTAAAGTTAGAAGAAAGAAAATAAATATTAGAGCATAAGTGGATACTAGAAAAACAATTAAAATGATCAATAAAACTGAGTTTTTAAAGATAAACAAAATTGACAAATTTCCAGCCAAAAATAGAACAGAAGAGACAACTCAATAAACTAAAACTTAAATAGAAGATGTAAGAACTTACAGCACAGAAATACAAAAATAATAGCAGGCTTTTAAAAATTACACACCCACAAATTGGATAGCCTAGAACAAATTAAATTCCACATAGCACATAGCCTACTAGAACTGAGTCAGGAAGAAACAGAAAATGTCAACAGACTAATAATGAACACATAAAGGGTTTGAAGCATTTATGAAAACCTCCCCAAAAGAAAAGTCTAGGGCAAAATGTCTTCACAAATGAATTCAACCAAATAGTTAAAACAAATTCTCCTCAAACTTTCCTTAAAATTTGAAGAGAAAATACTTCTAAACTCATTTTTAAAGGCCAGAAAAACCCTCATACCAAAATCAGATAAAAATGCTACAAGAAACGAAAATTATAGGCCATTATTTCCAATGCACATAGACGCAAACATTCTCAATGAAATATTAGCAAATTTAATTCATCATCACTTTAAAAGGATCATTCACAATGATCAATCAGGATTCATCCCTGTGAAAATTGGTCATCCACCATAACCAAGGGGGATTTATCTCTGGGCCAAAAGATGGTTCAACATATGCAAATGGATAATTATTATACAACAGACTAACAGAATGAAGAATAAATATCGCATGATCTCAATAGATGCAGAAAATGAATTTGACAAAATTTAATATCTTTCCGTAAAACTCTCAATAAATTAGGTTTAGAAGACATGTAAGTCAAAATAATAAAAGCCATATGTGACAAGTAAACATTAGACTCAATGTAATATTAGTTACATCAATATAACACAAGTAAAACATTAACTCAATGTAGACTCCAACAGTAAACATTAGACTCAATGTTGAAAAGTTGACAGGTTGTCATTAAGATCAGGACCAAGACAAAGGTGTCTCTCTTACCACTTTTAGTCAACGTAAGAACGTCCTAACCCAAGCAACTAGGTAAAAAAAAAAAAAAAAAAAAAAAAAAAATCCAAAACGGAAAGGAGGAAGCCAAAGAAAACTTTCAACTTTCCACTATAAAACTGTTAGAATAAATGATTTCAGTAAACTTTCATGATACAAAATCAACATTAAAAAAAATCAGCTGCATTTTTATACACTGACAATGAACTATCTGAGAAATAAAACAACAATCCCACTTGCAATAGCAACAGAAAGGATCAAGTACCTATGAATAAATGTAATCAAGGAGGTAGAAGATCTGTACAATGAAACCTATCAAACATTGATGAAATAAACTGAAAAGACAAATAAGTAAAATGATATACTGTGTTCACAGATTGAAATAATTATTATTAAAATGTCCATACTACCCCAAACTATCTATAGATTCCATCAAATCCCTACAAAATTCCAACGGCACTTTTCATAGAAATAAAAATACAGTTCTAATATTTATGTAAAATCATGAACACTCCAAATGCCAAAGCAGTTTTTTTTTTTCCCCATTTTGATACAGAGTTTCACTCTGTCACCTGGGTGACACAATTATGATTCACTGCAGCCTCAAAGTCCTGGGCTCAAGCTATCTTTTCACCTCAGTTTCCCGAGTAGCTGGGACTACAGGTGCACACCACCATACCTGGCTAATTTTTGTATGGTCTTGAACTCCTGGACTCGAGTGCTTCATCCACCTCAGCCTCCCAAAGGGCTCCTAAAGCCTCCCAAAGTACAAGTGATTTTGAGTAAAAACAACAAAGCTTGATGCACTCCATTTCCCGATTTCTAATTATATTACAAAGCTATAGTAATACAAAAATATTGGCATAAAAACAGACACATAGACTAATGGAACAGCATAGAGAGCCCATATCCATGCATTCATATGTTGTCCACATATGAGGTCAACTAATCTGATTAAAATGCCAAGGATACACAATGGAGAAAGGACAGTATCCTCAATAAATGCTGCCTGAAAAATTGGATATTCACAAAGAAATAAAACTGGACCCTTAATTTACATAGTTCACAAACATTAAATCAAAAATAGATTAAAGACTTAAATATGAGACCTAAAGCTGTAAAACTCCTCAAAAGAAACGTAGAGAAAAGGCTCCTTGTCGTTGATCTTGGCGATGATTTTTCTATATGACACCAAAAGTAAAGTCAACAAAAGCAAAAATAAACAAGTGGTCAATATCAAATTAAAAAGCATCTACACAGCAAAGGAAACAAAAAAATGTAAAGGAAACCTACCGAATGGGAAAATATAATTTTTATATGCTTCCATTATTCTAAGTGAGATAAGCCAGACATAGGAAGATTAATATAGTGATGTGTGATATCACTCATATGTGGAATCTGAAAAAGTTGAACTCTGAAAAGCAGAGAGTAGAATGGTTGATTTTAGCAGGTAGAGGGAGGCAGGGGTTGGGCAATGAGGTTATGCTGGTCAAAGAGTCCAAACTTTCAGTTGTAAGATGAGGAAGTTCTGGAGATTTAATGTATAACATGGTGACTGTAGTTAAAAACACTCTATTTTTTTACTTAAAATTTCCTAAGAAATATACTAAGTCCAAGATATTAAATGTTCTCACCACACACACACAAATGGTAACTATGTGAGGTGATGAACTTTTTTTTAAGTCAAAGTATGGAGATTTATTGAAAAGTGAAAGGTACCCACTGAAGAAAAGGATGTACAGAGTCACTGTGAGAAATGTTTTAATGAGCATGGTTGTGGTAATCATTTTATAATATATATATATCTATCGAATCACCACAAAATATACCATAAATATATGCAATTTTGTTAATTTATTCTTCAATAAAGCTGGAAAATAAAATATTTTTCCTTGGCTAGTCTGAAAGAAGCAGACAAATTTCATGTATAAAGTTCTAGCGTGTTTTATGCTAAACACATTTTATCTGCAACAAAATATCTAAATCAATATATTCAAACCTAGAAAACTGTTTATCATAAAGACCCATAATGGATATTGCCACATTAAAACAAACAAAATTCATCTTTTATTGGAAAGATCGACCATATTACCAGTTTAATAAATAGGCTTATGTTCCACACAAATAAACTGTCTAATGCATCATAATTGCTAAAGTGCTTTGGTACATTTATATAAATCTCACTATTTGAATATAATACTTTCCTGTTAACATATTTAAAGTAATATTTCCCCCTAAAATGCCTTATCTGTTTAAAATAGAAGGATGGAAACGGGGAAGAACTTTTGCATCTTCTGAAGCCTATAAACATGTAGCTTAAACTTTTCTAGGACGCCTTATTCCAGAATATCACTAGTGGCTAAACCTCTATCATCAATAAAAGTCATGAGTAAGGTGCACTCCTTTAGTAATAGATGGTGAACTGGAAAATAATTCTGCAACAGTAAGAGACAGATCTCTCTTATCCTGTGCATAAAATGATAATCATCATTACACTAGGGTGAGAGCAAAATCACAAGATACTAGTAACGACAATAAAGAGCTAAAGTTTGTTTTTTTCTTAGTGGAACAATTAATAGAATGTAAAGATTTTTTAACTGAAGATTGTTATTTTATATGAGTAACTATAGCATTAGAAAACATAATGAAGAAGCTGTAAATAAGTAAATTACCAGCTGTCAAAAAAATTATCACTATCAAATTAAATGAGCTTCCCCCAGGCAAGCTAACATTGCTTTTGCCTGAAGGCTGGCTCAAAAGTGAATCATGAGGGAGATGAGTCATATAAATAAAACCAATTGTAAATTAATTCTGTCTGTGTAGACTACAAAAATAAATCTTAAAACTCATTGCTAAATCTTGTAACAACTACAGATATGATTATGGACTACTGTAACACTAGACTATGGTTCAATGACTTGTGATTTTTTGTTTCTTTGATTAACATAAATGATTATATAATATCACGTTAGATAGTATATATGTCATTCCTGTAGGTCAGGCTAAAGAGTGACTTTCAATGTGAACAGTGGAAGTAATTTGGTTATTTAGAGATATTTACTGAACTACAAACTAACTGCTTATTTCTACTTTGGCTAACTACTCAAAAATCGCTTCAAGTATGTCTTTAGAGGGCAAATCTACAAGGAATATAATTTTTTTCAAGTTTATTTTTGTCCCATATTTACACAGAGATATGTCCATTAAAAAATTAATGTAAAATATTGAAGACAGTTTTGTTTCTTCATCTTATTATTTACATTATTTTTGTCCACCCATTGTCCACAGGGAATACAACAAATTGGCTAAAGTGTTAGGGGTCTTCTGTGATGATTACAGAGAGAAAAACAAAGAAGATAAGCGTCCTGACACAAGCGTGCCTTCAAAGCACAATAGGTGCTACATCAATGTCAGCAAGTTACAGGTTTTTAAGATTGTTAAAGAAATTAAATTTGTGTGTCTCAATGAAACCAGAAGAGCTGTGTCTGCCACTGTAGAGCTAGTTGACAAGATCAATATAAAGGATACTCCACCCTTTTAAGGACTCCTATGAGGCATTTTAGGAATGGAGTTAATGTTGATCTCTGGAGGGACTTTCTTCAAGCCAATTCCAAGGCCTGATCTTGAGAAAACAAGTTAATATGCTGTATTTAACTTTGGTTCTTTCACAGTGGCTTATGTGTGGATATGACACTTCAGTTATTAACCTCATCTAACTGCCCTCTGAGTATCACTGAGATGGAGAATGACAAAGATTTAGAACGAAAACGTATTTTCAATGGGACCCACACCAACAGAAAGGGTCACTTAGACCTAAAGAAATGGGTCTTTAAATGGTGGAATCTCTAACACTGCAATAATGTACCCTGTTCTATATCCCCGGGGCAACACTGCATAGCCGCCAACATGTAATATCAGCCCTTTTAAAGCCTGGTGAAGGAGATAACCCTTCTTATCAGTTGAGCACTTAAGCCTTGTGATTCTTCTGCTCATTAACCAAGCTAGTGTGGCAGGTAAGGAAACACAACTCCTAGATGCTATCTTTCCTCTTACATTTCTAGGAACACTATTTAGTTTATGAGTAATGTTGATATAATTAGGACAAACAATATATAAGTAGAAGAGTAGGTAGGGGCGGAGAGAGTTAGACAGAGACAGATACACCATTTAGGGAAACTACATTGTAATTTTGATTGCCATTAGAATAATACTAACAAATATTATTATTTCAGTAAAGAAAATGGGCCCAGCAAGGCGGCTCAGGTCTATAATCCCAGCACTTTGGGAGGCCGAGGTGGGCAGATCATGAGATCAGGAGTTTGAGGTCAGCCTAGACAACACAGCAAAACCCTGTCTCTACTAAAAATTAGCCAGGTGTGATGGTGTGTGCCTGTAATCCAAGCTACTTAGGAGGCTGAGGGAGGAGAATTGCTTGAAACTGGGAGGCAGAGGTTGAAGCGATCTGAGATTGTGCCACTGCACTCCAGACTCGGAGACAGAGCAAGACACTGCCTTGAAAAAAAAAAAAAAAAAAAAAAGAAAAAAGAAAAGAAAATGAAAATAGCTGGTATATCTTTCAGTTATTTGATTGTAATAACTGACAAAGATTTATCATTTTCTCATTTAAATGTGAAGCACTTCACCAACACTTATTACTTGAACCTGAGATACTGCCAAAACGTTCCCGGATGGGTAACATACATTTGAATGATGCAGTCCCACATCATGATCTACTGAGCTTGCTGGGGTTTTGGGAGGCTGGAGGCAGAGATTGGTAAGGAACTCTAACTTAAGCCTCTCCTGCCCCTCATAACTTCTCCCCAATGTGAGGAAGTGTCTTTATTGATGCTGAGTTTTGCTAGAGTAGCAGCAGAAATCACGGGTCTCTCCAACTATTTATTTTTAAAGGCTTTTACAGTACAAATTACTCCAGAAAGGAGATAAACCACAAGTAAACTTTGGTTGAGGTTTAGTAAGAATTGCACTTTGCAAATTTGAAGTAATTCTACCTTTGGTTTAAGTATATAAGCCTAATGATCATTAATTCTTACTGCATATATTGTTGCAATGTATGATATAACTTACTTCTGTTAAGAAATTTTTTTTTAGATTACTTTTTCAACTTTTATTTTAGCATCATGGGGTATATGCATAGGTTTGTTACCTGTGTACATTGTGCGATGCTGAGGATCAGGGTACAAATGATCCCATCACCCAGGTACTGAACATAGTCCCCAATAGTTTTTCATCCCTTGTCCCCCTCTCTCTCCTAGTAATCCCCAGTTTCTCTTGTTGCCATTTTCACATCCATGAGTACCCAATATTTAGCTCCCGCTTATGAGTGAGAATGTATTCCTGCATTCATTTCCTTAGGATAACAGCTTCCAGCACATCCAACTGGCTGCAAAGGACATAAATTTTTCCTTTATGGCTGTGCAGTATGGCATCGTATATGTACTACATTTTCTTTGTCCAGTCCATTGTTGAGGGACAGGTAGGTTGATTCCATAGTTTTGCTTTTGTGAATAGTGCTGAGTTGAACATGGGAGTATGTGTCTTTTTCATAGAACAGTTTGTTTCGGATACATACCAAGTAATGGGATTGCTGGGTTGTATGGTAATTCTGTTCTAGGTTCTTTGAGAAATCTCCAAATGGCTTTCCACAGTGGCTGAAGTAATTTACATTACTACCAGCAGTGTATAAGCATTCCCTCTTAACCACACCTTTCCACCATTTGTTTTTTGACTTTTTATAGTAATGACCATTCTGATTGGTACAAGATGGTATTTCATTATGGTTTTTATTTGCAGTTCTCTGATTAGTAATGTTAAGCATTTTCTTCAGATGTTTGTTTACTGTTTACGTGTCTTTTGTTTTTGTTGTTTTTGGGATGGAGTCTCGCACTGTTGCTCCGGCTAGAGTGCAGTGGTGTGATCTTTGCTCATTACAACCTCTGCCTCCTATGTTCAAGCAATTCTCCTGCCTCAGTCTCCCAAGTAGCTGGGATTCCAGGTGCTGGCCACCACACCCAGCTCATTTTTGGTATGTTTTATTAGAGATGGGTTTTCACTATGATGGCCAGGCTGGTCTCAAACTTCTGACCTCATGATCTGCCCACTTTAGCCCCTTAGAGTGATGGGATTACAGGCATGAGCCACTGGGCCCAGCCATATGTCTTCTTTTAAAAAGTGTCTGTTCATGTCTACTGCCCATTTTTAAAATGGGGTTGTTTTTGCTTGTTCAATTGTTTCAGTTCCTTTTAGATTTTGAATATTAGGCACTGGATGAATGCATAGGTTGTGAATATTTTCTCCCATTTTGTCTATTTACCCTGTTGCTACTATCTTTTGTTATGCAGAAACTCTTTAGTTTAATTAAGTTCCAGTTGTCAATTTTTGTTGTTTTTGCAATTGCTTTTGAGGACTTAATCATAAATTCTTTCCCAAGGACCCTGTCCAGAATGACATTTCCTAGATTTTCTTTTAGGATTCTTGTGGCTTGAGGGCTTGCATTTCAATTCCCAATCCATCTTGAGTTAATTTTATATATAGCAAAAGGTAAGAGTCCAGTTTAATTCTTCTACAGATGGCTAGCCAGTATCCCAGTACCATTTCTTAAATAGGGAGTCCTTTTCCCAGTGCTTGTTTTTGTCAACTTCATTGTATATTAGGTGGACTGTAGGTATGTGGCTTTATTTCTGGGTTCTCCGTTCTGTTTCATTGATCTATATGTCTGTTTTGCACAAATACCATGCTGTTTTCATTACTGCGGACTTGCAGTATAGTTCAACAAAACTGCATAATGTGATGCCTCTGGACTTTTTCTTTTTGCTCAGGATTGCTTTGGCTATTTAAGCTCGTTTTTGGTTCAATATGAATTTGAGAATAGTTTTTTTTCCCCCTAGTTCCATGAAACATGATGTTGGTCGTTTGGTACGAATAGCATTGAATCCGTATATTGGTTTGGGTAGTATGTCCATTTTAATGACATTTCTTCTTTCATTCCATAAGCATAAAATTCTTTGCCATTTGTGTCATATGTGCTTTCTCCTAAGTATTTCTGTGTGTAAGTATGGCTACTGGAAATGGTGTTATGTTCTTCATTTGGCTCTCAATTTGAATGTTATTAGTGCATAAACATGCTACTATTTTTTTGTAACACTGATTTTGTATCCTGAAAACTTCACTGAAGTCAATATTTTAAGACATTTAACCAATGACATGTCAAATGTAATTGAATTTTATGGTATGTGTGGGGTATGTGATGGGCTGGAAGGGACTGTACATACACATGTATGTGGCTTTCCCTTTAGCCAACTTTTAGACTACCTAGTCCAATATACCCATTATATTTGGAAGCTTTCAAAACTTCTGAATATTCCCCAGATATATAGTTATACAATGACTATCATGTTTGCTATACAGAATCAGAGAGGCTGAAGAGAAAATACATATTATCTATGTTATAATGGTTATTACACAGGCTATTCTCTCTGCTTCTAATGTGTTTTCTTTCTGGGCATAAAAATACTGATATTGTTAACACAGGCATTGTGAAACATTTTGGATCTATTATTAAATGTAGCATTATGAATAGCCCTCTGAAATAGACTACTATTATTATTGTCAGTTTACTGAAGACTTCGAGAGATAAGTGCATTGGCCAGAACCACATAGATAACACAAAGTAAAGCCAGGATCTGAATTTAAATATGCTCTCACATTTTTTTCACTTAAAATTTCCAAAAATAAAGGACATGCATGTGCATGCCTATATGAATGTGTGTGACTACATATTTTTCTTGATTTATGACATATACATATATATCTCTCTTTAAATTTTATAGGCTAATTCAAACCTATGACTGAAGTCTTACTCAGCTCTATGATAGAAAATATCACCTTATCTGTACATTTGCCTAAATTTATCATACAAACAACTTGAAAATTGACCTTATATAGTTAAAATAACCAACTACAAACAGTATCATACCATCCATTTCTTTTTCCTGTCTTCTTGTTAAATTATTTGTAATGTTAATTTTAAAAGATATTCTGGATCATTAAATATTTTTAAATTTACATTTGAAATATATGTCCACGGTAACAAAAAATAATCACAACCTACACATACTACAGGTTGAGCCTAATCCAAAATTCTGAAACCTAGAATGCTCCAAAACACATGCAACTTTTTGAGGGCTGGCATAACCTCATGTGATGATTCTCAGCCAAATAAAAATGAATACTGGTGAGGATATGGAGAAAGGGGAATGCTCATACACTGTTGGTGTGAATATAAATTAGCACAGCCACTATGAAAAGCAGAATTGTGGTTCTTCAAAAACTAAAAATAGAACTACCATTTGTGCCAGCAACCCCATCACTGTGCTCTCATCCACAATGAAGAAAATCAGTATATTGAAGAGATTTCTATACTCTCCAGTATATTGCAGGACTTTTCCCAATAGCCAATATATGGAATCAACCTACATGTCCATCCATGGATAAGCAGATAAAGAAAATGTCATACATATACATACATTTAGACATTCTTGCATTGCTATAAAGAAATACCTGAGACTGAGTAATTTATAAAGAAAATAGGTAATCGGTTCATGGTTCTGCAGGTTTTACAGGAAGCACAGTGCCTACATCTGCTCAGCTGCTAGGAAGGCCTCAGGAAGCTTACAATCATGGTGGAAGGCAAAAAGGAAGCAGGTATATCACATGGTGGAAACAGGAGCAACAGAGAGAAAGAGTGGGGATGGAGGTGCCACATACTTTTAAATGACCAGACCTCACGAGAACGCGCTATCACAAAGACAGCACAAAGCCATGAGGGATCTGCTCCCATGACCCAAACACCTCCCACTAAGCTCCGCCTCCAGCACTGGGGATGACAATTCAACATGAGATTTTGCTATGGACAAATATCCAAACTATGCCAATATACTATGTGATATTAGTCATAAAAAAGAATAAGATCCTATCATTTGAAACTACATGGATAGAACTAGAGGAAATTATGTTAAATGAAATAATCCAGTTACAGAAAGACAAATATTCCATGTTCTCACTTATATGTGTGAGTTAAAAAATTGATGTCATGGAGGTAGAGAGTAGAATAATGGCTGCCATAGGCTAGGATTATAGTGGGTGATAAAGAGGGATTAGTTAATGGGTCTAAAAATACAGTCACATGGAAGGAATAAAATCTAGTGTTCAGCAGGACAATAGGTGAGCTATAATTAACAATAATGTGTTTAATATTTCAAAACAATTAGAAGAGTAAATCTGGAATGTTTTCAACACAAAGAAACAATAAATGTTTGAGATAATGGATATCTCAATTAAGTTGATTTGATCATTACAGTTGGTTTGTATCAAAATATCACATGTATGCCATAAATATGTACAACTATTAAGTATAGTATAGCCATTTATGCTCAGTTCCTAAATCTGTAAATATGTAAAAATATGGGAGGCTGAGGCAGGAGAATCACTTGAACCTGGGAGTCAGAGTTTACAGTGAGCTGAGCTGGTGCCACTGCTCTCCAGCCTGGAGACAGCAAGACTCCGTCTCAAATAAATAAACAAATAAAAATGAAAATGAAAATGAAAAAAATTCAGTCAACACTTAGTTTTATGCCCAAAACAATTATATAAAATTAACATCAGTCTATAAGATATATGTAAATGACAAACAAATTTTTGGTTTAGACCTGGACCCATACCAAAGATCTCATTATGTTATGTACAAATATTCTGATTTTTTAAAATCTGAAATCCTAAACATTTCTGACACCAAGCATTTTGAATAAGGGATACACAACCTGCACTTTTATTTATCCTTAATCTTTCCCCAAATGTATGATTTCTACTTTCTTCATTATTTATGACTGAATTTTTTATACTAAACATAATTTCTGAATTGAATTTGACATAGTACAGCATTTTTCACATGATGTTTACTTGATAACTACATAATTTTTGCATACCTATCATTCATACTACAATTGCTTTATGCTTGAGTGTTTTGTTACATGAACAAAGCTTTATGTTACTTCTGTAATAAAAAGCCAATATAAATTTTGGTATGAATTAACTGTAAAAATTAATACAACTAAAACCCAAGCATATTAATAAAAAACTGTGGTTAGATCAATTTGTGATCATGAGAGCTCTTCTTTCTTAAAAACAAAACGATGGAAAAATATTTGAGTCATAAAAGTATTATTATGAAAATATATTTTTATTGTTAATCAGAAAAACTGAAAAATTAAACAGATAAACTTTCTCAATATGTTATTTAAATTTACTGAGATGATTTTGTTAAGTCTTGAATAAAAGCTGTAGTAATCATCATTAAAACCTTGCTTGGTAAGACAAAACTTACCACAAAATACAAACTGCTTTATACCAGTGTTCATGTCCTGGCACAAAAATTAAAGACCCAAATGAAACCGTGAATTAAGACAAAGCTTAGAAAGTGGGCTCTGGTACCAGATGATCTGTTTTTGAATTCTCACTGGTACTTACTAGCTGTGAAATCTTGTAAAATTGAATACATCTAAGTCTCAGTTTCTTATTTTTTAGCAGTCATTTATACTCAGTTCCTAAATCCATTAATTAATTACTTTTTCAAATGTAATCATCTGACACTGCTGTTTTTATGTTATTTATTTGATGGAATACTTTTGAATAATAAGACAATTTTCATATCTGCTATTTTGTTTCTTCTCAGTGGTGGAGCTCATATAGGAAGGACAGAATAAACTCTTGACTTTAATTTATTTACTAGTTTTAACAATAAAGATTTAAGAGCTTCTCATCCTCTGAAATATATTTAAATATGTATTGGTAGGTAGGTAGGTAGGTGGATGGGAAGAAAGAAAGGAAAGAAAGAAAGAGAAAAAGGAAAGAAAGAAAAAGACAATGAAGGAAAGACAAAAAGGAGAGAGAGAGAGAAAGAAAAAAATAAAGGAAAGGAGAGGAAGAAAGGAAGAGAAGAGAGAGAGAGCGAGAGAGAGAGCGAGAGAGAGAGCGAGAGAGAGAGCGAGAGAGCGAGAGAGCGAGAGAGCGCGTGAGCGAGCGCAGGCGGGCATACAGCCACTACATACTGTTGTCTCTTACTTGTAACCATTACTTAGCTTTATTTCTATGAGTAATCACATTTTATTTTATTTACTGTACTTTAAGTTCTGGGGTACATGTGCAGATATTGCAGGATTGGTGCATAGGTACACACATGCCACAGTGGTTTGCTGCCTCCATCGCATTACCTACATCACACATTTCTTCCAGTGTTACTCCTCTCCAACCACCCCGCCCCCCACTGTCTATCCCCTAGCTCTCCACCTGCCAACAGACTCCAGTATGTGATGTTCCCCTCCCTGTGCCCAAGTGTTCTCATTATTCAACACCCGCCTATGAGTGAGAACATGTGGTGTTTGGTTTTCTGTTCTTGTGTCAGTTTGCTGAAAATGATGGTTTCCAGATTCATCCATATCCCTACAAAGGACATGAACTCATCCTTTTTAATGGCTGTATTGTATTCCATGCTGTATTTGTGCCACATTTTCTTTATCCAGTCTATCATTGATGGGCATTTGGGTTGGTTCCAAGTCTGCTATTGTAAACAGTGCTGCAATGAACATACATGTGCATGTGTTTTTATAATAGAACAATTTATAATCCTGTGGGTATATACCCAGTAATGGGATTCCTCAATCAAATGGAATTTCTATTTCAAAATCCTTGAGGAATTGCCACACTGTCTTCCACAATGGTTGAACTAATTTACACTCCCAACAACAATGTAAATATGTTCGTATTTCTCCACATCCTCTCCAGCATCTGTTGTATCCCGATTTTTTTACTGATCGCCATTCTAAGTGGTGTGAGATGGTATCTAAATGTGGTTGCGATTTGCATTTCTCTAATGACCAGTGATGTTGAGCATTTTTTCATATTTTTTGGCCTCGTGTCTTCTTTTGAAAAGTGTCTGTTCATAACCTTCACCCAATTTTGAATGGGTTTTCTTGTAAATCTGCTTATTTTTTTATAGATTCTGGATATTAGCCCTTTGCCAGATGGGTAGATTGCAAAACATTTTTTCCCCATCTGTTTGTGGCCAAGCAATCACATTTCAAATGCTCACCACCAATCTTTCCTTGTATCTCTAGTCAACTGGTTGTCTGAAGCTTATTCTATGGAGTATTCTGAGGAAAAACTTAAAGACACCATCGAGTTCTTCAATTATAACAGGTCTTGTATGCTCATAACACTCAAAGCTAGTTTTTCTGAATATAGCATTTTTGATTCACATAACTCTTATTTTTTCCTTCCTCATATATTTCAATTATGCTACCATATTTTCTTCTAGAGTTATTTTTTAAATTATGGTCATTTCTTTTCTTCCCTTTATTAGTCAATGTATTCTTTTCCATACATGTCCAAATGACTTGTTTATTCTTTTTTCTTTGAGATCTAGTATTTTACTATAATATTTCTTGGTATTAATAATTCCATGTTTATATCCTTAAGTATATGTGATTAGATTATCTTTCAATACATAGCTTCAAACATCAGCAGGAAACTATTCATGACTGTAATTCTGAGTTATCTGTTCGGTTCTATTTTGTTTGGTTTTCTTCTGCAGGGACTACTGTTTGTATGTCTTCCTTATGCATCTTTAATATTTATCAATTTGTCTTTAATCATTTTTACCATTTTCTTTTTCTTATTGCATTTCAGGTTTTGGGGTACATGTGAAGAACATGCAAGATTGTTGCATAGGTACACACATGGCAGTGTGATATGCTGCCTTCCTCCCCATCACCTATATCTGGCATTTCTTCCCATGTTATCTCTCTCCCAACTCCCCACCCCCACGCTGTCCCTCCCCTATTTCCCCCAGACAGACCCCAGTGTGTGATGCTCCCTTCCCTGTGTCTATATGTCCTCATTGTTCAACACCCACCTATGAGTGAGAACATGCCTCAGTGGCTTGGGCCAGTTGTCCTGGCACTTGAGGAGGCGAGGCTATACGTTTTTACCATTTTCTACTCTTTTTTTTTACTTTCTAAAATATGGCTTCATTTAACTTTTTCTTAATTCTTTATCCAGCAGATACATTTGTTAGCTCTTGTCTTCTTTCTAGTTTAGTCACTTCTGAAAATATTTCCTTTTATCTTTATTTATTTCCTGAGCTCTGTCAGCTGCTTTCTGAGATTTTTCTAATACTGATTAATGTTGTTCACTACTGTTTAATTTTCTTGGCTGCTTTTCAATTATTTTGAAAAAATACGTTACAATTTTGAACTATTTGTAGGCATGCTTTTCTGGTAAGATTTTATTTTCTGTCATAGGGTTATTTTGAGCATGAAATTAGCTATTGCAGAGACACTACCAGTTATAAAGTAATTTATGAAAACACAGAAACTTTCAGTTCCTTAAGTAACAATTATTGATCATAAAATGATGGAAAATTAAATGCATACATATTCCACTATCTTGTACTCATAGTATAGTGTCCTTAGTAGTGATATTCTCTTATAAAACTTTAGACCAGATGTGTAATTTTCAAATACTTTTTTTAAAAGATTTTTTGCTTATGCCTATGTCCTGAATGGTAGTGCCTAGGTTTTCTTCTAGGGTTTTTATGGTGTTAGGTTTTACGTTTAAATATTTAATCCATCTGGATTTAATTTCTGTATAGGAAGGGGTCCAGTTTCAGCTTTCTGCACATGGTTAACCAGTTTTCCCAACATCATTTATTGAACAAGGGATCCTTTCCCCATTGCTTGTTTTTGTCAGGTTTGCCAAAGATCAGATGGTAGTAGATGAGTGGCATTACTTCCAAGGGGAGAAATACCTAAAGTAGGTGATGGGGGGATGGAAGCAGCAAACCACCATGGCACTCATATAGCTATGTAACAATCCTGCAAGATATGCACATGTACCCCAGATAAAGTATAATAATAAAAAAAATGCTCAACATCACTAATGATGAGGGAAATACAAACCAAAACTGCAACGCAATGCCAACTTACTCCTGTAAGAACGGCTGTAATCACAAACAAAAAGCAAGAGATATCAGCGTGGATACAGCAAAAAGGGAACACTTCTACACTGCTTGTGGGAATGTAAGCCAGTTCAACCTCCATGAAAAACATGTGTGGCGATTCCCTAAAGAACTAAAAGTAGAACTACCTTTTAATCCAGCAATCCCACTATTAGGTATCTTCCCAGAGGAAAAGAAATCATTATATGAAAAAGACATTTGCACGCAAATGTTTATAGCAGCACCATTCACAACTGCAAAAATGTGGAACCAACCCAAATGTCCATCAATCAATGAGTGAAAACACACAAACACACACACACACACACACACACACACACACACACACACACAGGATGCTACTCAGCCATAAAAAGGAATGAATTAATGGAATTCACAGCAACTTAGATGAGATTGGAGGCTACTATTCAAAGTGAAGTAACTCAAGAATGGAAAACCAAATATCCGATGTTCTCACTTGTAAGTGGGAGCTAAGCTATGAGGATGCAAAGGCATAAGAATGACACAGTGGACACTGGAAACTCAGTGGGAAAGGATGAGAAGGGGGTGAAGGATAAAAGACCACAAATTGGGTACAAGGTATGCTGTTCCAGAGATAGGTGCCAAAATCTCACAAATCACAACTGAAGAACTACTCACATAACCGAATGCCACTTGTTCCCCAATAACTGACAGAAATAAAAAAAAAAATTAAAGATCTTTTGCTAATTTACTTGCTAATGAAAATCTAAAAAGTAAAAACATAAGCAAAAACATTTTTAACTTTGCTTATAGTTACTTTACCTTCCAACAATCAATATAGCTACTTGAAGTAGTGCTTATACTATCATCCAGTTATTGGTAATTAAAAGCATTTAATGATAGAAAAAAGATAATCAACCTTGATAGTGCTCAATTCTATAAGGTGTTTCAATGGAATTTTTCAGTATAAAGGTAGACTTACATACATTTCAAGTTGTAAGAAAATATCTTGCAGATTTATTCTAACACATCTGAAATGAGTTGATACAAATTATAGATTATTTTACTACTGATGCATTCTGATGTTTAAATGGATGAGGTATAATGGGGAATAAAATATTTAAACATTTTACATTTATCTATGTCTTTGCTATTTATGAGGCATACTTAAAAATATTATGTAGAAGACTGTATTAAAAGTTAGGAAAGATCAAATTGGAGTTGACATATTTCTATAAACTTGTAGCATGAATAGTATAAGAATACCTACAGTGATGTTCATTTTCAGAATGTTTACAGATAATCTAAAAATACCGATTTTTTGGCTGGGCGCGGTGGCTCAAGCCTGTAATCCCAGCACTTTGAGAGGCCGAGGCGGGTGGATCACGAGGTCAAGAGATCAAGACCATCCTGGTCAACATGGTGAAACCCCGTCTCTACTAAAAATACAAAAAAATTAGCTGGGCATGGTGGCATATGCCTGTAATCCCAGCTACTCAGGAGGCTGAGGCAAGAGAATTGCCTGAACCCAGTAGGCAGAGGTTGCGGTGAGCTGAGATCATGCCATTGCACTCCAGCCTGGGTAACAAGAGCGAAACTCCGTCTCAAAAAAAAAAAAAAAAAATTTTTTTTACTAATCTATGAATAAAAACTGAACTGTGATAAATAGAAAAACATAAAACAATCCATATTTATTCATGGGTATTAAGCATATACAGTAAAACCTGTAATAAGTGTATAGAAGCACAGGTGCTGTGGAATTCATTTTCTTCTGCTTTTAAGATCCCATTTCCTCTGACTTTAATGTGGTCTAATGATGATCCTACAGAAAAATCTCTAAAATAATATTTGGAATCTTTTAAAATCTTTAAAAATAAGGTTTTAAATTTTAAGATATGGATGGCTATTTGGTAAAATATTACCTATTATTCTGATAAGCAGTTAACCATAAAATTAATGTGACATATTTTTTTCAAATACAGAAAAACACTGAACAAAATCACCACATTAAATGAGGCTCAATTTTAGACACTGAGTATTTCAGATGCAGGTTACAATTCTTTATTTTTTCTTTGTTTTTAGCTCAGAAGTAAATCTGGCACACAACAGACTTGGAAATTACTTTCAATTCTAGAAACCTACATTATCATTATCATAATTATTACTTTTAAGAGATTCATTGTTTTGAAAAATTATTCTGTCTTCAAGTATTTCCTACTATTTCTATTATGTGTATAAAAATTTGAGTTTAATAAGTAATAATCATAGAGCTCATATTCATTCACCAAATTTTTATTTAGCGCTTACAAAAGAGTAGACTTTCTTTTGCATATTTATCTGTTAAAGTATACCATAAGGTTAATAATTCCATGTGATACCAACTAAGATCGTCAATAAGTTTCCTTAAACTTTTATCTGTATTTCTTCTCATTAGGTAAAAATATCATTTTATATTTTTATTTTAAAAAATTCATATATACTTTTTACTTAAAACTTTAATATTTGTGAGGCTTTTGAGAATCCAAAGTAAAAAGTAGAATCAAAGATTTTTAAAAAGTGTTATTACTAATAATAATCTTTTATATGTCTACTTGAAATGTATTATATTTCACTTATAAATGTATCTTCATGACCACATCCTATTTTTACTTGTCTTTTAATTTTTTCTTAGTTTTCATTTCATTTTAAAATGATTATTCAGGGCACTATTTGTCAACATAGAAAATGTACCTGATATTTCTTAAATGAGGTAAAGGTAAGCAGCTTATAAAAGATTACGTAAAGTCTGATCCTCTTTTTGATAGATAACTGTTTGTATATTTACCTGTTTTTATGGCTCCTAGTATTGTAACATCTTTGAAAAACAGAGTTCACTTCTATCTATGGAAGCCAACCAAAGGGAACAGAGCTTCCTCTCCCCATGTGCTGCACCTAGAACCTGAGCATGTTAGCCAAGATCCTTCATAATCTTTGCATATAGGCAGACTGGAACAAATAAATCAGGACAATATAATATTGAAAGACTGGCAGTGAAATGATGTAAAGTCTAGTGATGTGATATCAGTAGTGTAGGCTTAGCAGACTTCCAAGGCATGCCCTTAGCTGTGACCCCATTACCAGCTCTTTCAGTTCTAGCCTTGTTTTCAAAATCTATCCAACATATTCCTTTTCTGCTTAATTATGTTTTGTTTTACTTTTTCTTACAACCAAAATTATCCAGCGCAAAATAGATTGTAGGTACCAGAACTTCAAGACTATGCAAGAACTCTGGATTTCATTAGTTGACAGCATTAGGATTGAAGACAGAAAATTTTCATTAGCAGTTTAAGAAAGGAATCCTAAACTGCATGCATTTTAGCACAGAAGGTGAAATGCCTTATTCATTATAGCCTATGGTCACCCATTAGAAGCAAAACTTCAGGGTGTAGCACTGATGTAGTCATTAAGTACTATGAAGGTTAAGAGGAATTTAATGACAGCATGGTTGACTAGGTACATTAAAATGCATTGGATAACAAAGAAAATGAATGACACAGTTTTAAATTCTCTGCGAAAGGAACAGACTGAAAGCTACAAACATTTTTTGACATTGCTTAAAGCATCTCCTATCTCTTGTAGCCTCAGGCTAAGGTAACCAAAATACAAAAGCAAAATTAAATCCTATTATTTATGATTTTTAGTGTCAGCTGAACTCACAAGATTACATTTTTGAGATGAGAGACTATTAATTTGGAAATAATAATAATCTCACCTAAAGGTAAAATGGGAATACCCCAATCATTTAAAGATTCTGCTCCCCCTTACTTGACAAGTAACATTTTATACCTTGTCCAATAGGGTTGCTCATCATCAGATTGAAGATGATGATATTCTTTTTCCTGTAGGAGTTGACTGGCAATATAAAGTCAGTAATCCACATGCTTCCTAGCCAACCACCCCTCGATGTTCTTTATCTGTACTATCAGATTCCAGAATAAACCTAAGAGCCGATTGCAGGTTGAACCATTTCATCCATAGACAAAGGGCATAATTTTTCTCATTTATATTAATAAGGAATTTTGAAAATTAGTAAATCTTTGGCTTTTAATGTTATTTCACCAAGGTGGAGGGACATATTTTTAGATCAGGCTCAATTTATTAATATGGATATACTTGCCAGAGTTTCTATATTCTTTATGCTAATTTGGACCTCTGGGTGATCTCAATTTAGATTTTGTGGCTCATTGGCAAAAATGTGGACCCAACTATGACCCTCATTAAATGGCATTTCAATGCCAAACATTACTTGGTATGCCACAGAATAAGGAAAAAATGTTAAGTAAATGGAAAAGTTGGAGATGACATTTTAAATCTTTAACCTACCATTCACTCCCTAAAAACACCTCTCCAGTATATAAGGGTAATAACTTGCTTATAGTCTTCAAAAATGCACAGATGAGCCAAGTTGGTGTTGTGATACGTGCTGTTTTGAAGACTAGTAGGCCAGTAAAAAAACACTGTAGTTGAAAACAGATCATTGATTTCAATGGGAAATGGTAGATCTTGGAGTAGTAAAGAAAACAACAACAATGAAATACCAGAAGCAAAGAAGACAATGCATAGCAGGCAACGCAGCCTGCCAAGAAGACTCCTATCTGTAGAGATGGATATCTGAAGACATATAACTAACTGTGTATTGTTCAGGACCAAAATAATAGATAATTCATTGAAGTCCTATATAGCAGTTATTACTAATGGATTATGTAACAGTCATTCACTGTTACATAGAGCTTCACATTATCAGAATTCTAAATTTTTCAGGTACATAGCACTCATAAAAATTATTTTCTGTGTCCTCCTCAGACATAAACGTGAATATGGTTATCTCATTCATACTGCTAGTATAATTTAGTTTTGGGGGTCTGTGACAAAATTTTGGAACATAGGAGAGAACTTCTAGGATTTCCTGTAAAGGAAGCTTTTAAAAATGTTTCTTAAAGAAATACATGGAAGACAGACACTTTCCTATCACCGGAACATAACCTCTCTGGATGATGCCTAGACCTGCAGCAGCCATCCAGTGATGATGAGGCAACTAGCCAATGGACCAGGAGTGCATGCTGAATGAAGCAGAACAAAAATATACAGACTTCTCAATGAGTTTTCATAGAAATTCAATTAATGAATGGGAAGCCTTTTTCCTATGGATTTTTTCCCATGTGAGAGAGGAAAAAGAATGCTTATTGTTTTATAAAATTAAGTGATACTGCTTTATACTTCTGGGAAAATAATTCCAGGCCTGTTTTACTGGAATAGGATGTTTTTCTAGAGCCAGTATGATGGAAATTCATCATTCCTTTCATAATAGCTGGCAAACATAGAACCTCTACAATGAAGAGAAGTGGCAAGGCCATGTAATAACAATACAGATGTCTTTCTAAGGAAGAAAATAAACAGAAAATCCATTAGTGTTCTAAACCACAAGTACTACTATTATACTATGTAACAGTCATTCACTGTACATAGTGTGGGAATTTACCATAATCTTCATGCTATGAAGAAAGAAGAAAGCCCAAATCTACCATGGATTCATTACATAGTGGCTCTGATTGACACAGCATTAACTGTTTAGAGCCCTGAACACCACAAATTCACCAATAAGTGGGAAAGTTTATAGAGGTCAGGTGGAGTTTTTCCCCCAAGTTTGCCTCATAATCAGCCGAGTGAGATCTCCAATTCATCCTGTATTTATTCTACTAGTTCTTAAGTATGCATTCAGAAAAGATAACAGCCATCAGCAGGATTCTTTTACTGGCCCATTGGTTTCTGAAGTCAAGTACTGCTTTGGCAAGAAGGAGCAACGGAAGCCTCTGGGGTCATTTCTTATTCTAACAGTTAATAAAAGTTAATTACACATCTCTAGGACGACTAAAACATTAGTACATCCACCAAAGATTTTTAAAAACCTAGGATGGTGTTTCCTGTTGCATCCTCATTTAATTCTCCATTTAGGTTAGTGGAGATAGCTGCTGAAGAGGGACACTGCATTAGCATATATTTAATTAGTGATTATCAGAATTCCAGATGTGGTTTCTTTCCTAGAACCAAAACTGTATCCTCTGGTCATAGTAAATAAATGTTAACCTAACAAATCCTTTTGTTTTTCATTCTGGTCCAAATAAGAGCAGACTCACTTTGTTTTATCTGGTAGCAAGACAGTACGTCTACTACCTTCCTTTATTGTTATATAATAGAAAGGGTACTTAGTCATATAATCATCCAAAAGGGCATAAACTGCTCTACTATTTGATGGCATCATATTGCTAGGACCAAAGTAGCAAGAAGTATATCCTAGATATCTAGATACAACACACAGTGTTAGTACAAAATACAAGTATCTACAATTTCAGTGATGTTTCTGAGGATCCTGTAATCTTGGCTCCAGCAGGATAATACATTCCAAAATGAAGGCCACTTGTGCCTCTGCCATTAGATAAGCAGTGTAACACTTGAGAATTTTTTTATATTTTTAATTCAATAAGCGGTACATTTATTTATATAGATCTGAACTATTAATCAGTTACCTGGCATGGTGCCACTTCTAAAGAAGGCTCAGAGCAAAAGAAGGTTTTCTAACTTGTGAAGACAGCAGTGCAAGAATCTGTTATTGAGAAGATACAGTGACGTACACTGTACTGTTGGCACATTGGATGAAGCATACAGAAATAACCCCTCAAATGAGAATTACACAGGAGACAAATGGGGTTCAGAAACAAATTCATGCCTCCTTTAGCAAGTAGCTTATCTTTTTTTGACAAACAGCTCTTGGCCTGCACTGGAATTTGACAGATTCTGAAAATCAAAATACCTAATGACAGGAGAGAAGATGACATTGTGACCTTAGCAAAGTATTACCTGATCTACTTTATTCTGAAGGTCAGAGTGACCAGAACAGGATTCCATCATAACACAGGAATGGAATCAACCAAAGGAATGATTTAAGCAGATAGCACACATTCTCAGTGCCACCCTCCTGCCATATTGTAATCCCTTCCATAATACTCGATCCTAGGGAGTGTAGTCAATCATTATTCAGTGAGGAGAAAATGCTGGTGCCAGTTTTACATTAAGTGATGAATGATATTCTAGCACTAGCTGAAAATTACTCTTATAGAATTACACGATCAGTTTTCCTTGAAACACTATAAAAGAGGCGAATTCTTCTAGTATGAGCAACTTTTACAAGTGTATATTCTTGCTCACATCTTTCTGGAAGAGATGATGGCCTAAAGCAAAAATCTACACTAAATCATGGACAGAACCTAATGCTTTCGACAAATGTTTAAAAAATTAGGAATATAAAGAGTCAAGAATTAGTAACAAGGCAGCTTGGGGAAGAAACATATGGAAGGACATTACAGAGTAGCCCCCTATGTGAGAATGAGTGCTTCATGTAAATGTTAGTTTAAGGCTCATTTGAATACTTCCAGAATGGAGGAAACTCTTACTATTAGGTAGACAGTATCAGATAAACAAGATGGCCTGCTCAGTGGATCTCAGAAGCTTTCATTCTCTAGTCTCTGATGGGATTGCTGAATGTGCTCATTACCCACATGGTCATAGCTGCAGTAATAGAGATAGGCAGACCCTCAGCAACTTGAGCTTGCTCTCACCAAATCTCACCTAACTACAGCCACCGATAAATGCCAAATTTGCCAGTAATAGATATCAGCATTCTAGTTTGTGGGGTGATTGAACCTATCAAGGCAAAGTAATATTGCTCCTCTTCAAAGGATATAGAGAGTAACATGTATAAAATCCATGCGCTTCTATGGAACATTCTTTCACACAGCATAAACTATATAGGTAAACATCCTGGTTCCACTACTTACTACTTGTGTGAACTTGAGCAAGTTATATAAGCTCTATAAAATAAGGGAGAAAACCTACTTATGTCTCCGAGTTGTTAAATGGCTTGCTATTTGTAAAACACTTAGGGCAGTGAAAGATATATAGTAAACACCATATAAGTAATGGTTCAATAAATAGAAAACTACCATACCAAGAGGTAGATAAATTAATAGAAGATTATAACATCACTGATACACCTTTTCAAGATTGAATGTGTGAGGCACACCAATTGGTAAAAAGCCTCACCCATGTGTGGTATTAGCTGAAGACGAAAAAAAAAAAAACTAAATGAATGTGGGAATACTAATTATATCCTCATAGGTGCAGAAATGAGATCTATAGTAGCTCTATCTATATTCTTTTCACTATGTTATAAGAGTAAATATTCACCTCACTTTTTCCAATGTTTAGCCAATGTTTGTGTATTAAGTATGTGTGTGGTGGTAAACTTTTCAATGTAGCCCACAGTTTGCATGGATCATAATAGATGAGAAAAGAAGTGGGCATCATCCAGGTATACTGTTGTTGACACTAGGTGAGTGATGAAAATATGGACTATTTTTTTTTTTTGAGAGGCTGGTTTAATGGGAGATAGTTACAATATATAACATAGGAGCAGTGATAAGATGGACGCAGCTATTGCATGGCTAATGTACTAGAACCAATTGCATTTTAGTCAGTAACTCAATGTTTTCCTTTTGGAAAGCTTTGCTATTGTATTAATCTTGATGGGAAGTAGGTCCAGTTTCGCATATGAAAGCCGAAGGGGCCGTATAGCTGACGATAGAGGCATATGTTTTAGGTTTTTGCAAAAATCCTCGATTTGCTTTTGAATTTTGATGGGGTAAAGCAAATACTTAGTTTCTTGGGAAAATTAATCAAAGCACCTAGGAAAATGTGGAAGGCTCTGCAGTGTCAATGACATGAGAGTGGCTATAATGATAGTGGTAGCATCCTAACCAGACTGGTATGACTTTGGTTGTGTTTTCTGTTCTCTATCCTTGCTGCATTTTTAAAAGAAGCCTAGAGCTCTAATTTCCTCAATATCCTTCCTTCTGTTGCTGCTAATCAAGAAATCTAATATGTATTCAAACATATATTAATATGCATCTTTAAACATACACATACACAAGTTGAAAATTTGTATATATAAATAGTAAAAACTTATGAAAGCCATACATCTAAATACTAATGGTAGGTAACTCAGAGTGATTCAATTTTATAGTTTGTTTTTATTATTATTATTTTTTTTTTTGAGGCAGAGTCTCACTCTGTCACGCAGGCTGGAGTGCAGTGATGTGATCTCAGCTCACTGCAACTTTCACCTCCAAGGTTCAAGTGATTGTCCTGTCTCAGCCTCCCAAGTACCTGGCATCACAGACACCCACCACCACGCCCAGCTAATTTTTATATTTCTTGTAGAGACAGGGTTTCAAACTTCTGGCCTCAAGCGATACGCCCACTTCCTAAAGTGCTGGGATTACAGGCACGAGCCACTACGCCTGGCCTGTATTTTCTTATTTTCTCCAGGATATTACTTTTAAATTTAGTTAAGGAAAACACAAAATTTATCAAATTTGAAAAATACTTTTTTTCCAGTTGTTGAGTCATTATCCTTCAATCTCAAAGTTTAACTTTCTCAGAGGCTATAAAATTACAAAGTAAATTTGTAAAGATGATTTGCCTGATACTGGCACGCCTGTTTATTCTACATTATGTTTGCTCACTTCATTGGAGTAAGTAGCCAAAAGTAAAAAAAAAAAAAAAAAAATTATAAAATCGTTTTAGAAAAAAAAAATTGTGAATTGCAAAGAAAGGGGAAGGGAAATAACAGTGGAATGTATTTATTTATATTTCTTCCAATTTGGTTGGTGATAAATAAATAGAGTTCAATGTTTATATTCAGCAGATCGTGGGATCTGTACTGTTCTCACATGGAGATGGACAACAAACTATGAGTGACAGTGAATAAAGGGCCATTGAGCTAGATCCAAACGCCAGGTTTTAGCAGGAAGTTATTGTCAGGGGATCTGAAGCTGCACTGGAGTTAGAGGAAGTATCTTCGAATAACATAAAGTGTTTTTGTCTGTTTATTTTTATTTTATTTTATTTTTTTTTATTGCATTTTAGGTTTTGGGGTACATGTGATGAACATGCAAGATTGTTGCATAGGTACACACACGGCAGTGTGGTTTGCTGCCTTCCGTCCCCTCACCTGTATCTGTCATTTCTCCCCATGCTATCTCTTCCCACCTCCCCACCCTCCGCCCCTCCCCCATTTCCCCCCAACGGACCCCAGTGTGTAGTGCTCCCCTCCCTGTGTCCATGTGTTCTCATTGTTCAACACCCGCCTATGAGTGAGAATATACGGTGTTTGATTTTCTGCTCTTGTGTCAGTTTGCTGAGAATGATGGTTTCCAGGTTCATCCATGTCCCTACAAAGGACGTGAACTCATCGTTTTTGACGGCTGCGTAATATTCCATGGTGTATATGTACCACATTTTCCCTATCCAGTCTATCATCGTTGGGCACTACAAGGCTACAGTAATCAAAACAGCATGGTACTGGTACCAAAACAGAGATATAGACCAATGGAACAGAACAGAGGCCTCACAGGAAATA
The DNA here is from genome assembly GCF_048565385.1 of Saimiri boliviensis. Taxonomy (NCBI): domain Eukaryota; kingdom Metazoa; phylum Chordata; class Mammalia; order Primates; family Cebidae; genus Saimiri; species Saimiri boliviensis. The sequence goes on from NC_133450.1 coordinate 163,482,188, forward strand.
CAACATACCCACAACCATCTGATCTTCGACAAACCTGACAAAAACAAGCAATGGGGAAAGGACTCCCTGTTTAATAAATGGTGTTGGGAAAACTGGCTAGCCATGTGCAGAAAGCAGAAACAGGACCCCTTCCTGACACCTTACACCAAAATTAACTCCAGATGGATTAAAGACTTAAACATCAGACCTAATACCATAAAAACCTTAGAAGAAAATCTAGGCAAAACCATTCAGGACATAGGTGTAGGCAAGGACTTCATGACCAAAATGCCAAAAGCAATGGCAACAAAAGCCAAAATAGACAAATGGGACCTAATCAAACTCCACAGCTTCTGCACGGCAAAAGAAACAGTCAGTAGAGTGAATCGGCAACCAACAGAATGGGAAAAAATTTTTGCAGCCTACCCATCTGACAAGGGGCTGATATCCAGAATTTACAAAGAACTAAAGCAGATCTACAAGAAAAAAACAAACAAGCCCATTCAAAAATGGGAGAAGGATATGAACAGATACTTTACAAAAGAAGACATACAGGAGGCCAACAAACATATGAAAAAATGCTCATCATCACTGGTCATCAGAGAAATGCAAATCAAAACCACATTGAGATACCATCTCACACCAGTTAGAATGGCGATCATTAAAAAATCGGGAAACAACAGATGCTGGAGAGGCTGTGGAGAAATAGGAACACTTTTACACTGTTGGTGGGAATGTAAATTAATTCAACCATTGTGGAAGACAGTGTGGCGATTCCTCAAGGACCTAAAAATAGAAATCCCATTTGACCCAGCAATCCCATTACTGGGTATATATCCAAAGGATTATAAATCATTCTATTTTTTCTTATTAAATTTGAGCTGACTAAATTTTAAAGGTTGCCTAAAATATTCACTAGCAAAAATATACAATTATTTTGCATCATCAAAATTATACTAGGGGATGGGGTAGTGGTAGTAGTGTTAACAGAAATAATTAAGGTGTATATTGTTCATATTTATCTACATAAATATAATACACACACATACAAAAGAGTTGAAGTGTAATGGACTGATGAATCACTGAGTTTTCTGTTTAGTTATTCATGATTTCTCTTACTAGCTATATAACTTGTGCTAGTTACTTTTTTTTTTTTTTCCATCTCCAGGTCTTCAGTTCCTGATGTTAAAATAAGCAAAATAATTATGTAATTCTTTGGTTTGGGATATGTAGTACATGAGATAATCCATGAGGAAAATCTTAGTTCACGGCAAAATAGTAGGAGTTCAATACATTTTAGTTAATATTATTTTGACATATTGCTGCTATTAGCATATATATGCTAGAACATGGACCCAGTGATAGAATGGCCCTCAGAAAGCATTTGTTTCATGTCTCTTACAACATTACAGGTGAAGTGGTTAGCACTGGAGATAGTACGTAGTTACTTAAGGTTACACATATTTTTAGTGGGAAAACTAAAAATAGAATCTGACTTTCTTGAATTTTACCTTACTTTTCTCTATCTGGTATCTTTTGGCTTCTCAAATTTCTGTACAAATGCATAACCCACACACATGTGCCATAAGGACATGCATGTACCTTAGGTTAAATACTAGCAAAAAATATTTAGACTGCATTTGTAAAGTATTAAGGGCTCTCTGTTAGATTTTTAACATGTGTTAGTTGCTTACATTTGTTGTAAAGTACATGTAAATACTCACGTTAAAAACATTTCATTTTTTATCTTTGCTTGGATGAGGATAAATATTTAATATGCCTATGAAAGAGTATACATTTTTAATATTTAAAAAATTGCTTATTTTTTCTGCTAAAATAGCTAAAGGAGGATATTTCTGGATGTAAATATACATATTTATACACTCATCTATATTTTAAATCATGAGTGAAAACCAAGAATACTGAGAATTTATTCTTAAATATTTTGATATAGAAGGCTTTTCAAGTCTGTTTCTTTGGAATCAACACACTTATGGCTGTCTTTCTGGGGCAATTATGAAGGGCAATGACTCAAATCAAAAAAAATTCAGTCTACTGAAAGATAGCAATTTTTGCTTTTGCTTTTTTTTTTTTTTTTGGTCATGGACACTGAGAAGCAAAAATCTAGTATGGTGCTCTGTAGTTACACCACAGAATTTGTTCATTTAATTTTATCTTTCCTAAGTGAAAAGTGGGATTAAATCCATGATAATATTGACCTGTATTAATCAAAGCTACTAATTCAAATGGACTTTAAGAAATTTCAAAAACGGAAGAAAGGGAGGGTGGGAGGAAAGAAAAAAGAAAGATTTGGGAACAAAAAAGAGAGGCTAGGTGTCAGTATTAATTCTAAAACTAGTTGTTAAAACCTGATATTCTCATTGTGAAGAAAACCATCCTTTAAATAACATACCAATTAAAAACTAATCAACTATCCAAAAGATGGTTTTTGTTGTTGTTGTTTTGTTTTTTGTTTGTTTGTTTGTTTCAGATCATTGCCTCATTGGCTTTATCTTGGGCAGGATTCTTCAAGTGGCATGTTTCACACACCAGGCGGAGGCCTGTGTAGTCCACTTAATATGGAGAAAAAGGGAATCATTTTTACGTATTTTATTTGATCTTCAGTGGTTATTTTTGTGCATGTTTCATACTAAGCATAAATGTTTTAGAACATTAGTACTTATAGTACTGATATTTTATAAATAAGTAAAATCACATATCAGGGTACTCACGTAAAACTTTCTATATGATTATGCATGTAAGTTGTTTAGAGATCACTAGTCTAAACTACAAGGCAAAAGTTAGCAAAATATGGCCCTTGGACCAAATTCAGCATCTAACACTTGTCTGCATAAATAAAGTCTTATTGGAACACAGCTATGTTTGCATATTTTCTATAAAGGCTTTTATCCTATAATGTCAGAGTTAAGCTGTTACAACAGAAACCTTATGGCTTCTAGACGTTCAAATATTTATTCCCTAGGCATTTACAGAAAAAGTCTGCTATTCACTGCTCTAAAGAGACAAGAATTCAGGTCAAAGTTGTTTGTAGACAAGGCAGAAATCATAATATCGCTTAGTGACTTGGTTCCGGGTTTTATAAATAGTTGTTACACCTTGAAATTTTCTCAGCTAGCAGAAAAAAGGTGCAAATGTATCACTATTTTTTTTAACCATAAATGCTAAGCACACTTTCTGTTTCTCGAATTAGGCCTTTTCTCTGTTGCTGAAGATTAATGACCCTGGCCAAGTTACTTACATACTCTAAGCCTTAGTTTACCTATAAGACAATTAAAACAAATACTATCTTAAATGGTTTTGTAAGCATTATAATGCTGCATATGTCCCAAATTTGGCAAATAAGCCCTCAGTAAATGATAAATGCCTCTCTGCCCACTTATTTTAACAGGATGTATCTCACATAGATTTGACTCTAATAAAAGTAACAGCAATACATGAGTATTTATTGATTTTTGAAAACATATATTAAGCTTGTGTTTATATAAATTATTTATCTAGAAACTTAACATAAGCAAAAAAATCTATATAATAACAAGACACAAATTGCCGATTAAATAATATTAAAAGGAGAACTCAAATATAAATAAAGGTACAGGAAATCTGCGGCTGATCTTTAATGGTTGTTAACTGATTGATGGAATTTAGCTAGGATTTTAGCCAGTCATCTCATTGATAAGACCATGACAACATGGCTCAACTTGTGGGCTTAAGATTGACTGGGGAAGAGCTTCACATATTTAACGATTTTTATTAGAAACATATACCTTTGTATATGTGTTCAAATACAGGTGTTCTAGTGCTGTAGTTCCAGTGCTATATGCTTTGTTTCAACCATGTTCTTTTGAGCCTTTAATGACTTTGGATTATATTCAAGATGTTTAATGTGATTTGTCACAATCAAAGAAACACATCCATCATCACCAATGCTGTACATTCGATCATAATACCATTAGATATCATGCTAAGTGAAATAAGCCAGAAACAGACAAATGCTACATATACTAATTTATATATAAAATCTAAAAGAGTCATACTCAAAGGAACAGAGAGTAGGCTGGCGGTTGCCAGGGCTGAGGCACGGGGAAAATGAGATCTTGATCAAAGGGAACAGTGGATTTTTATCTTTATAATCCTAACATCTAGCTTGGTGCCTAGAAAAAAATAGATTCCAAGTAAATGTTTATAGCATAAACAAAAATAAATTGATCTAACATATTAATTAGAAGGAATATGGGAGAAAGGACAAAATAATCCTTCATAACTACCACAAATTACTCAAATTGACAGTTACTAGCCTTATTTAATATCTTTAAAATATCAGCATCATATAGGTATAACTATGTCTCATTAACTAGAATTTGTTCAGGATACCAGTTTCTAGCAGAAAAATCCAGGAGTTTTAGAATACTTACAACCTGTTATTGAGGTGAGCATCTGGAATGTTCAAAACTTAACAAAAATGTCTAAATTTGTGACATTTTATTTTATAAACTTAAAAATAAATAAATAAAAGAAATTCCCAGACTTGTTAGCATAGAAAATCTTTAACACAGACATTATAACTTGGACAGTCTATTTTAAGATGATTATACATGTTTCCAATATTTAAATATGTTTTTTAATAAGCTACTAAATTACTGGTTTTTTTTCATCTATAGCAATAATAATCCTAACAATCCCATTTAGAAACATATTTCAGTATTTTCAAAGAGAAAAGAGAGAAAAGGATATATTACCAAATCAAAAATGCTTATCTGACATAACATGAATGATCTTGTCCACAAAATACTTTGGCGGTGGCCCTAAGGCACAGATTTGAAGACAAGGATCAGCAGGGCAAAGACTAGACCTAGTGACCTACAGAGGGTATGCCTTAAGTGAATTCCAGAATCTCTTGAGTATATATATGTATGTGTTTTGAGGTTGGGGTGTGGGCATCAATTCATGTTAAATTTGAGTTCTTTTCAATACCTAAGGACTTCTAATAGGGCTGGAGACTCCAAATCATAGAATCCTTCAGTTAGTGGTGATATTCAAAATTATATCCTGTTTTCTACGACATGTTGGATTGAGGAAGGTCTAAATAACAAACTTGAGGTAGAAAGAATCTACCCATACTCAAAAGAAAGTTCTCAGCAAGAGGATGAGAAATCAATCATACGAGAGAAAAATCTAAGATGCTAAGCACAGATAAGACAAAGCAAATTGTAATGCCAATCTTATGGACTCACTATGCAAACCCAGCAATGGTTAGCAGAAGGCTGCAATTAAATAGGTAAGTAGGTTGTCAGTTATGGAGTGATTCCCAGTTCCGGTCCAGGGGAAGGTGATGTCATACACTTGGAGCAGGGAAGGAGCAAAAGAACTCAAATAAAAAGCAACAGTTTGATGCTCTTCAGTACCACCAACTTGGAAGGATTAAGGCAGGCAGGAAATTAATCTATTTGTTCCTGAAGAAAGAGTAATCCCTAGTGTTACACAAATTATGTAGCTAGGCATGAAAAGTAACTTTCTATTTTTAATATTTGCTACTTATCAGTTATCTAAAAGTTAAATAGCGAATACACTTCCTGCCTCCCCAAGCAAGATATTTCATTTCTCCATTTAACATGGTATTATTCTTAACCAAATCACCCAGATTACAGATCTTTACACCTGTGGGCAAAGCACTGCAGCAATGAATATTTCACAAACTCAGTACCCTGCAGCATTTACAATCAAAATTACTTGTCATCACCAACGCTATATTCAGTTTTCACAAACTTCACCCACAGTCCAGGTAAGAAATCAGACTTAGGACAAATAAGCAACTTTTGTATGAAGATGCATAGCTACTCTCTCGAGACTTTATCTTTAGAGAAATTAAGCCCTTAAAACTATATTAAATAATCGTTGCTAAATGCGTAAATCAAGTTTTTATGAAATAAATTCTTTTCGGGTAACTTCGCTCATGAGAGGGAAATTCTTTTGACATACAGCAATAATGGGTATCAAAACGTGGTGTGCAGAGTGACCAGTTGAGATTGCAGAGCTGTGGACTATGTTAAGGAGTTCTAGTTTTGTAGTTTGAAGACAGAGCATAGAAACCTATTATTAAGAAAGCTACCAGGCTCGTTATTCTGCCAAACACCAAATAAACCAGATGAAAGAAAAATGAAACTTAAAGGTGTTAGTGCCGACACTGCTTGGGTAGTAGAAATGAAACACAGAGAGCTGGAGGAAGGAGGATTTCCTTTTGACTGACTAAAAACTGCCAGAATTATCTTTGAAAGAAGCTATGTTTAAGCTCACAGGAGAATTAAAGAGAGTCAAGGATTATGATAAAGCTTTTATCTTGAACAAAACTGGAGTGACTGTACTGTGATGTGTAAAACTAGCTGGGAGAAAAATCATGCCATAAAACATAAATTTTGGGGGGTATGCCAGAAGAGACTAAAGCATCCAGACATTCCAGCAATTAAGTTATTCTTCTGAATGGTTTCAGATATAAAATATTATTAAATTGCCAGAGAAAATTTTTCTTTAACTTAGCTCTTAAGTAGAAAGAATAACCAAATGTAGTTCCAAATGTCCTTTCAGGGTGGTTAAAATTAAGCCCTATTTCTCTTTGTCCCTATGATTAAAAATAAACAAATCACATTTGACTCTATCCCCCAAAAGTGATTACTTTGTTATTTTCACTTCAATGGGACACCTAATCTCATCCACAAGAAATTATTAATGTGTTCTATGGTATTTTGAAAATAAATACAATGTATTTTACTCGTGAGTACCATCTGCAGGATTTCAAGCATGTAAAATACTTTGATGCTTCAGGAAGTTTTATACAACTGATGCTGTATTTTTCTGAGAAACGGCTTAAATGACTGATTATGAAATGTCTGCCCAGTTTAATTCACACTAACTTTTGAAAATAATGTCCCCATTCTCTGACCTCAAGGTCCCCCCTTCTTCACCAATACCTTCCTACATTTCACATATTCTTGCCACTTTACAGGAAAACAAAACAAAACAAAACAAACCTCACTAGTTATCTAAGTATGTAAAAGGATTTTTCCCTCTGGAAGTACTTGGTCATTTCTCATTAAACATAAACACAGAGACAGAAATTAAGTTTCCTCCATACAGTAGCTAAGTACTCTCATCCCATTATTCCATTCTTTCTGTTTCTGTGGGAGCTTTCCAGGCAGGACCAAGTCTTCTTGCCATGCTGTTGCTCTTGACCAGGAAACCTCCTAATTACCCCAGACTTACCAGAACCATCTAGTGCCTGTGAAGTTGTCTTGGAGCATTAAGAGGAGCTTGTAGGGCTATCTGTGGAGCTGAGCCCTCAGGCTGGGAACTGAAAGCGCTTTGCCTTTTCACTGATTCAGCTGAGGTACCTGCCTGTAGGTGATGTACATCACACTTTTTAAAAAAGGCAGATCCACATGATGAAGCTACATCCTGCTAGAGCAGCCCCCAGAAAGAAGTGCCAGAAAATGAAAATCACACAAAGGTAGTGGCAGCCCACGTGATTCACAATTAGCATTGAGGACTTTTCTCATAAGGAAAGACTTGTGAACAAGTCAGATGAGCTGAGATGCCAAATTGAGAGAAGCGGAATGGGAGAAAACTTTAAAAGGGCCTCTGAACACCTACAACATGCTTCAGAGTTTTCTATTTTCTGTCTGATCTCTATACTAATTTCATGTATTAACCCATAGATTTTACATTGTAATTTTCAGAGGCACTAGCTGTAAAGCCTGAGATTTCCCAGTACCACTTCTGTTATGTTCATTTATATCGACATATATTTCATTAACTCTATATCTTAGCTTGGGGGTTGTAAATAAACATGACCACTAGACCATATACTTCCCGAGGGCCAGAAATGCATTTCAATAGTAGAATCAAAATTATGTAAAATAATAGTAAACGCTTAGATGTGTATACAACAAATACAGATAGCGACATTTATCCATTAATCAGGATTTACATGCCTGATTTCACTTAATTCTCTTAATCCAAGAGACAAATGATGAGAAGACTGAGACTTGAAGAACTGAAGACCTTGTTCAATATGATGCAGGCCTTAAGTGGTAGATCCAAGCTTCCAACCCAACCTTTCTACCCCAAAGAGTTGTGCCTTCAATTGTATTTTGCCTTTCCAGTAACACATGTTAAAGAGATTAAGAAGAAAATATATCACACAAAACAGCTAAGTATCAAATATATGCTTCTATCTTCATCTATTTTAACAGAAAAAACAATATTCAAAAGTGTGCTCATGTGGACACATCCCATTACAACCTTATTTCTTTTTCATGCAAGAGAAAAAAGTAAAAGCTATTTGATCTTCAAGACTCCTAAGTACTAAATGTAAATCAATTCCCTGGATAACCTACTTTTACCTACTTTAAAAATCAATTAATAAAAAAATGAGCACTTTGGTTACTTCTAATTAACAACCTATTTATTGGAGAATCCTAGATATTTTCTAAACTGACACAGAGAAGTGTCTGAACATGTCCAGTTACTCGAAAAACAGGGGAGTCTATGTATTGAGATGGTGGTCACTTAATGAATACAGGTATTGATTTACTTTCTGTTAAAAATTGCAATGAAGAAAACAGTTATTGGGGAAATCAGCTCTTGACTACTCACAGTGAATTCCATCAGATCCTAAACAATCACCTTGTGAAGGGATAATCTACAACCTGTATGTAAAGAGCTTTAGGAAAGAAACATATACCTTAATTTATTCTACAATATAGGTAATAAAAGAAAAATAAAGCAATTAACCCAGGCATTACATTAAAAAAAAGTTGAAAAGATTCTGATTATCAATGTCCTCTTTCAGTTTTTACACAAAAGCTGCTGATTAACTTTACTTGTGCTAGTTTGGCTAAATGAGAACAAAATGTTACGATATTAATATATTCTTAAATTTATATATAGAAGTCTGACAGTGATGCTATTGTCCATTCCAAGTTTTGAAAAGAATGATGATGAGCCGAGAAAGGTAAGAATTTTCACGATTAATATAATGAACTGCTGTGAATCATTCTAGAATTCAAGAAGAAGCACTTTATGTCAGGTGTCATTGCTAAGCTCTTGACTGGCATTTTAGTATCTTAGTCTATGATCTTCAGATGTCAGTCCCTACTGAATCAGTGCTAAGGAAATACTAACTGTGCTAATTTGAGTGGACTTTTGTATCCAGCTGATGCCCCACCCCAAACCAGCAAGCCTCTAAGAACCAAATCAAAATCTTCAAATGAGTTTCCTGAATACAGAAATACACTGAAACTGAAGTAGTTACGTACATTTTAGGAGTTAGCATAGTAAAATCAGAGGAGAGCATGGTTCTACAATGGAATAAGGTCCATCAACTTAGCTTGTAGTTCAAAGCAGGCATGGAGATAATGTGAAAATAACTACACAGAGAGATGGCACTGATAAACACCAGAGCCAGAGGGCGCTTATGCAGTGAACTCGCTAACAGAGTCGTTACCCAGATAATCCAAATCAACCAACACCAGCCCTTCACACCCCAACCCCATCACCCATATCAGTTAGATTTAACTCTAGACCATAAAGTTAACACTGACAGGTATTTATTTCTTTAATGATATTAAAAGCTGGGTTTTAGCCTTTCTTTTTAGATACTCAAACTCTGATCTTTCCAGTGATGCTTTGTGGGTTTCAGATGCTTTATAAACCTTGAGACTTGGAAGATCAGACGTCACGGTGGAGATAGGAAAGACTTCTGGCTAATCACATGGTAAAGAAGTGGAGTTAACATGTAAATGTTTGTTCTTGAGACAATAGCAAAGCGAATAATAACTATTCGGTTTACTGATTGGATAGATGACTGAAACACCGCATATGCAAGAGCTTAAGCAACATTTTCTGGAATCATGTGATGAATTTCAGATAATCCATAACTAAAACAACAATTAAATGGATGAGGGAAAATAAGATTTAATATTTCATTTTTATATTATTTTTTAAATAAAATTTTACATGTAGTATAAATTATGTTGTAAAATATATAAAATACTGTGGAGTGATGAAATCAAGCTAAGGAAATTATGTATTGCATCACATATTTTTTGTTGTGAGAATGCTTAAAATCTACTCTCTAAGCCATTTTCAAGTATAAAATACATTGTTATTAACTGTAGTCACCATGTTGTATTTCAGATTTTTAAATTTATTCCTAATTGAAATACTATATCCTGTGACCAACACCTCTTAACCTCCTCCACCCCCAACTGCCATCACCACTGGTAACCATCATTTTACTCTCTGCTTCTATGAATTTGACCTTTTCTTGACTAAGGAGAGATTGAATCTTATGCAAAAACCTTTGGAGAATGTTCAAATAAACAAAGGTACAATGATTATCTTTGGAACCAGAAAGACTTTAGTTGCCGCCTGCTAGCTATGTGATTTTAGACAAAATTATTTAACCTAACTTCAGATTATTCATCTGTATACTTGGGATCACAATACCTAAGTCATAAACTTATTTAAGGATACAATGAAATGGTGAAGTTAGAGTACAGTGCTCAGCATATAGTAAACTTTCTATGTTGTTCTATATTATCCTCTACTATTTTACTACAAATGATATAAGCAAAAGTAGAATTAGTATTATAGACACTCCAAAAGTGTCTCTGAGTGAAACTTATCTTCTGTGGGTTAATGCCATATCATATTCCTGACTGCAAGATTCAAAGTTTGAGGTGAAATGCTCTCACCAGGCCAGCCTTGGCATGGCAGCTTCTACATAGAAATAACTATGATATGTATCTGTTCCATAGAGTCAATGGACGATCAGTTATATCTTCTAGAATGTACATTATAAAGATGTGAATATTGCCTCTTTTTTGGTTCACTCAAGTTAAGTTACAGCAAGTACTGTAGGGCTTAAAGATTCACATTTTTCAAGCAACTATCTTCATAATATTTAATTGCATTCTGTACAAAAGGTATAAAGATAAAGTTAGTACAAGCACTTTTGTAGGATGTATCTATAATATGTATTCATTTATAATTTTACTGGGTTATCTGGGCATGGTGGCATACACTGGTAGTCCCCATTCTTTGGGAAGCTGAAGCAGAAGAATCACTTGAACCCGGAATGTAAAGGCTGCATCTAGCCGCGTTTGTGCCTCTGCATTCCATCCTGGGCAACAGAGCAAGACCCTGTCTCAATTAACAACAGCAGCAACTAAGTATAATTTCACTGGGCACATATGTTTGTGTTGCTTTTTACAAATCATTATCATAACAAGAACCATGACTCCTTACTTTAACACTGACAACATCACTGTCATAAAAGAAATCACAAAGTCTGTGAGCCATTTATATTCAGTGAAAACGTAATAGATTTGCAAATTAAGTTCTACGAAGTTCTTAGTCTCAGATTTAACACGGAAATTTCTCTTCCTGAAATATGGAGTGGAGTATATAACTCTTCTCATCTACAGAGCATTGAACAGAGGCCTGACATATAAAACAAGGGAAGATAGATGTATTCAAATGTTATCGGAAAGAGATAAGAAAATTCTACGGCCAAGTGAATCTAATTTAAAAAAATATTTTTGCCTTGGAAATGAAATATGGAATGAAAAGGATTTTTGCATAAATTAAATTTACAGATGAAAGCAGAAGAATCTTCTTTAGAGAAGAGATTACTAGAATAGTTGATCTAAAATCAGAATTTTGAATAAAAAGTTATGTAGGCCAAGACAATGAAAAACAATTTCTTGTTAGCTATTAGTCTCATCAATAAGGAAGCTACCCAGACATGAAAGAATGTGGAACTAGGATAATTGCTAGTAGCAAACAAATATTAGACATGGAGATTAAGAAAATTAATAAAAATTATTTTTTCTTTTAACATATTTAATGAAAATGATTAAAAGGTAGTATCAGAAACCTGCTATAGTATCTAGAGTTATATAGAAATATGCTCATATTAAATAAAAGCTAGATATAATTATCACTCCTTCATATAGATTTGATAATTTTCATGTAATCCTTTCTGTTGTCTTTACAAATTATAAGTTAAAGAGTCCTTTCTTATTCTTTCATTTATAACTTTTAAAGTAATCATTACCAAATTTTATTGAACATTTATTGTGTATCAGACATGCTCAGTAGAGGCAAGATTTCATTTGTTCCAAATTATATTATGAGATAGATACCACTGTTTTTCTTTTTTTCAAATAGAAGTCCAGCGAAGTTTAGTGATTTCTCTAATCCCATAAGTCATGCATAAATCTACACAGCAGATCAAGCAGAGGCTCTTCCTCAGTGCAGTATACCTGAGTGAATCAGCTGGATAGCTAATAGTGTCTCACACACAAGGTTTTCATTCCCAGAAGTGAGCACACTGAAGAGGATCACCCTCGTAGCATCATGTACTACACTGCACATGGTCTAATTCTATGCCATGCATGGAAGTACCATACATTATTGAAGTCCAATATAATTTAAAGGTACCCTATGACATAGAATATCTCTAGTCTCTGCAAAAGGAGTGCCAAACATTTTCTGTAAAGGGCCAGCTAGTAAGTATCTTAGGCTTTCGGGGACCAGCAGGCTTCACTGGAAGTACTCAACTCTACGGTTATAACCAGCATAGGAGCTATAGATAACATGGAAACAACTGAGCATGGCTCTGTTACAGTATAATTTTATTTATAGATACTAAAATACAAGTTTCATATAATTCTAATGTCATAAAACATTCTTTTATTCTTTTCTCAGCCATTTGAAAATGTAAAAACCAATTCTTGGTTTGGGACCATATGAAAACAGGCGATGGACCTGATTTGACTACAGGCAATATGGAGCTTGCTAATGCCTAGCTCTACAGTGATTCAGTACTTACGGGTAGTAGCTTATGCACTTGTGTATCAATATTTGAGTTTTTTTCATGTATGACATATAACTGTACATATTTAATGGGCACAATGTGCTGTTTCCATATATGCATAAATTACATAATAATCAAATCAAGGCACTTAGCATATTCATCACTTTAAATATTTACCATTTGTGATGAGAACATTCAAAAACCTCTCTTCGAGCTAGTTTGAAATATGCATTATTAATTTTATCCATCCCACCATACAGCACACAACATCACAACTTATTCCTCCTAATTGTAGCCTTGTATGCATTGACATATCTCGTAAAATCCTACATTATTCTGTCCTTTTACATTCAATATTAAGCTTTAATTTACTATTTGTGCAGTCTTTTTAAGGTACTATGCAGCTTTGAGGTGATACAATTAGTTATACCCATACTGCACACATTAAGCAACACATGGTCATATAAGGAACAAGGCAGAACTTATCTGTGAACCTAAGTTGTATTTGCCATGATTATAACTTAATCATAGGTCCTGAAATCAAGAAGAAAAGCACTGGGAGTTTCTTTGCATTTGAAGGAGTGAGAGTTTATTTATCCTATGAATCATAGAAAGTTTATCAGGGAGTAACTTACAAGATTCCCAAGAAATAAAGTATCTACTCTTTTCTTAGAAGCTTTCTACTAGTACATACACATTTAACTATCACAGATATATTTATTTATTCATTTTTTTGTACTTTATTTTTTCAAGAAATGATGCCCACCATATTTTTACCTGGTTTTGATTACTTATCTAAATTAAAATGTTATTTGAATTATAATCCAGTTGTTAAAAATCCTTTTCAACTTCATTTCAGCAAAGCCAATGCCTCCAAAAAACCATCAAAAACAAAAACAGAATATCTGACCTGTTGCTCATTTTGACAGTGCCTTGGGTGTAACTGTACCTTTTGGTGTATCAACGGATAAAACTCAAAAACTTCCAGGAGATACCAGTAGCATTAACTTTATTTTATTCCAACAACTATACCATCAAATTGATGAACTTAGGATACTTTTATACTAAGCTTTAAAATTAATGGAAGAAACATTATATATTCTTTTGCTTGTCATACAGCCACAAAATCAAGAAAAGTCAACAAATCCTGTAACAACAACATATTTTCAAGTTTTCCTATAGCCAATGGTGGCTTTGCAGACATCTAAGTGATTCAACATTGGAGTTGTCCTGATCAACCTACTGTCATCATTCAGTGATGGCTTTAAGTCAAGATAACCTTTCTTCTTTACAAGAGCAAAGCATATATAACGTTTTACTTTTTAACTTACAGCAGCTAAAATGAAACAGTACAGGAAGGAAATTTTGAAAAGTAAAAATAAAAGCCAGGCATGCTGGCTGATGCCTGTAATCCCAGCACTTTGGGAAGCAGAGGCAGGCGAATCACCTGAAGGCAGGAGTTCCACACAAGCCTAACCAACATGGAGAAACCCGTCTCTAGTAAAATACAAAATTAGCTGGGCTTGGTGGCACAAGCCTATAATCCCAGCTACTCAGGAGGCTGAGGCAATAGCATCGCTCGAACCCAGGGGGCAGAGGTGGCGGTGAGTCAAGATCACACCATTGCACTTCAGCCTGGGCAACAAGAGTGAAACTCCATCTCAAACAAACAAACAAAAAACAACTAAAGCCAAAGGATCTATGACTGTCATTTATACAAACCTTTGACGTGTTCAGTATATTGTAACAAACTTCTCAGCTGAACTTGACAGCAATGCTGAGTAAAATAAAGGAGAGGAACTCTTTCTAAAACAGCAGAGGTTTTCTTCACTTTGCCACATCGTAGTTGATCATAAGAAACAAAAAGGAGAAGCTAGAACTGCACAAAGAAAATACTACTTGAAGTCCTAGGAAACAAAAACTTACTTTAAAAGTGAAGCAGGATGTTTTCCCTGCTCCCTTCCATGCGACTTGTGAGGGTGCCTCCTGCTCTCAACTCCTTGCGGAGGGAGCACACAAGTAAACAAGGTGGGAACTGGAGTGGGCAGCACTGGAACCAGCCCACCACTTCTGCACCAGCAGGAGTCAACTCCACGCCTCCAGGAGAAAACACGCAGGTGAGTGAGTACAGGAGGGGTGGGGAGCACTTTGGGGTGCTGGGAGGAACAAACTTACTGTGGGTCCTGTGGCAGCATCCAGAAGGGCTGCCTTCAACTCCTGAAATCCCAGGGGGGCATGTTACAGTGCTCTTTAAGCTCTACCGTCCACAGACAGCTTGTGTTAGCAGCTCAGTGGACACTCTGCCTTTTCGGGGAGGCAGCTGCTCTCTGCCAGTGAGGGTAAAGGGCCAGTGTGACAGCCTTTGGTATCCTCACTTGTGGCTCCTGAAACCTTGTCCGGCATCCAGGAAAAAATGAGATCGCAAGAATGAATTGAAGAATGGTAAATGCAGGGGATTTTATTGCCGATAAAAGTGGCTCTCAGTGGGAAGGGGAGCTGGGCAAGGGATAGTGTGGGTAGGTAATCTTCCCCTGAAGTCCAGCCATCTCCAGCAAGATTATTCTCTGAAGTTACAATGTCAGGCTGTCCCTCTGAAGTCAAGTGGCTTCTGACGTCCAGCTGTAGTCCCTGCCATTCAGCTAATCCTGCTCTCTGCAAGCTGAGCCTGGGGTTTTTATAGGCACAGGATGGTGCAGGCTGGGGCCATGGTGGTTTAGGAAAAGGCAACATTTAGAATGGAGAAAAGGGATACGAGTTCTCACTTTGGGCCTCAGTCTCAGGATTTTGGGCTGTAGTCTCACAGTTTTGGGCTTGAGGGTGGGGATTCACCAGGGACCTATTCTTTTCTGCCTAGAATTTCTCTGCTTCCTGTCTGTATCAAAAGTACAATAGCAAAAAGAAATGCATCTAGTGTATAAAGCAAAATAACAGAATCTTCATTCCTTAAGATTAGCGAGAGAATGGCAAGAGGAGTAAAGCCGTAAGACAGGATCTCAAGGTATGAAATGGGATCAGTGACAATTCCCAGCCATCAAAGAGGAAATGAATTGTAAAGAAAGAAAATTTACAAAATGGTTATAGTCAAAACCTTTAGTGGAAATTTGTTATAGAATCTGTTAAAGCTGTCCCAATTTTCTGATGGACCCTGTAGTAGAAGGGATACCTTTCTCTGCTGAGTTGAACTCTCTGTATCCCCGATTCTTTCTTGAATGAATGCCCCCATTGAAAATGATATTGCTTAATGGAACTGGAAGAGCTCTATTGATAAATGAGCTGAGAAGGAGAAAGGAATGTACAAGGATGAAATATATAAGAAAAGAGATCTTTAGAAAAATGAGCTAGAATAAAATGTGAAATAGGTTTTTTTTTTTTTTAACTCAAAAATGAGAAATGAAAATAGTGGCTACTGTTAATGGACCAATGTATTCTTTTTCCTCATTTTGACCTCTCAAGGTCAGTTGTGAGCCTTGGAAGCAGGAACTTTGGTTGCAGCCCTCAAGGCCATAGCACATTAATCCTCAGCTTTGTGGAAATGTACTTAGTTCCAAGCCATTTGCCTAGTGGTTATTACACTTGTTTATGTCACAATTTCAAATGCTTTGCCCTCGGTGTCTGGCATTGAAAATGGAATGAAGGCCATCTTCATGTTTTTGTCTTTCCCCTAATGGTAGCTTTCTCAAGTCCTCAAAATTATCTGAGTTCTTGCTGCCAGGGTGTGAAGCTTCCTTCTGCTTCTTCCAGTTTGACTTGGCATACATTAGGGAGATTGGAGAAGAGAACAATTCATTGGAATGGAGCCCTGAGTAAGTTAAATGCTTCCTAAATAAATGTGCAGTATCTCTTTCCCAGGCCTAGGTAATTGCTTTTTTATTTATCTCAAACCATTTTCATCCTCTCCTATAGCGTAATAGTCACTCTCTGCACACAGTGCATTTCCATCACAGAAGCTCATAGGATGCAGGCTCTGATAATAAATAAATAAATAAAACCATGGAGTTCATATTATGGCTAGTGGAAGCTGAAGTTTTACACTTATATGTTAAATTAAAATTGCTTTCTGCCCATATTATACAAAATGTAAATGGTAGTTCAGTCAGGCAGCAGACAGAAGTTGGCTACTTTTTGAGCAGAGATGTCTTAAATGTCTATTTCAGGGCTAACAGTCCTCACAGACTGTACAGATATTTATTAAGAAGCTAATATGGCTGTGTTCATTCTAATCACATTTAGTATCTGTCTTCTGAAAGTAAAAGTCTGGTTGAAGAAAGAGAACATTAATATCTTTTAAATGAGCATAGTTGATTAATACTCAAAGTAAATGAAAAAATTCAAATGGAAAGAAATAATTTTAAGTGAGTGAAAGTGAAGATATGAAGAAAGCATTATCATGCTATAATAAACCATTGTCTATGTCAAAAGATTCACTCCTTAGCACCAATCAGAACTTTATACTTTTTTTCTTTAACCAGACACTCAGGAACTATGATATATAGTCTGTGCAATTGTTTTAGCGAATAGAGAGCCACGGGCCCTGGATTATAAAAATATTTTTTAGTAATGAGAAATCTGTTTCATCATTAAAATATGGACTATCTCATGATTCTCTGAAGGCCCTATAACTAAAAGGCATTTGCTAGTAGCAGATAAATATCGACAATAAACATGATGGCATAAAATAATGATGCTTTCTATTTAGCAAGCATAATGGAAATATGCCTGATTTTACAGAGAGAAACAGCTTTCCAGAAAATAGTACCTATGACTTCAAACCCGCTTCGACTTTCTCTGCTCTGGGACTTGGCATATGATGACAGTTCTAGTTAAACAAATAATTAGGACAGCAATCTATCAATGAAGAATGAGAAACACCTGGCTAATGTGCCAACACTCTCACATTCTACTTTCAGAAGAGACACAGCTAACTCATTATGGCACCTTTTCCACCAAGCCAGTATTTGCACCCAGATGACTCAGAAGAGAACGCAAGGCAGCAGCTAGCCGTTGATCTGTGTCTCAGTTTCTTAATTATTTGCATAGGTAAACAAATCTTCTGTCTTAGAGGATTGCATATAAAATTAAGTATGATATAATGAAAACTTAATTTTAAAAATCTAGTTAGTATAATCTTATTTTACAGATACAGAAAATAAGGCCAAAATGGGTAAGTTATTTACCGAAATCAACAGTTATTTGTAGATCCAAATCAAGAGTTATTTGCAGTGTAGAAAAAGGTCCCTGGGGAAAAAATTAATTCAACCCATTAATTTCACAGATATGGAAACTAGAACTCAGAGCAGAAAACTTTGCCTAAGAATAGGTGTCAACTCTCATACTGATATGATTTGGCTCTGTGCCCCAACTCAAATCTCATCTCAAATAGGTAATCCCCACCTGTCTAGGGAGCAACGCAGTGGGAAGTGATTGGATGATGAGGGCAGTTTCTCCCATGCTGTTCTAGTGCTCCTTAGTGAGTTTTCACAAGAGCTGATGGTTTTAAAGTGTGGCATTTCCCCTTTGCTGGCACGCACTCTCTCCTACTGCCTTGTGAAGACACCTGCTTCCCCTCTGCCTTCCGCCATGATTCTAAGTTTCCTTATGCCTCCCCAGCCATGTAGAACTAGGAGTTAATGAAATTTCTTTTGTTTATAAATTTCCCAGTCTCAGTATCTTTATAGCAATGTGAAAACAGGCTAATACACATACCAATCCCAATAAATTGCAATGGCTTCCTGGACTACTGGCATTGAGAAAGATTCTAAAGTTGAGTCTGAGCCTAATAGAAAATAATGCCTTGATCAATCAATAATTTGTCTTAGCTTTGTGGGTAAGGAAGGGCAGAAAAAAACAAGGTATATGTTATGCCTTATTTAACATCCTTATCCTGAGCCCAACTGCACCAAAATAACTTTACAATAATGATTTAGCTTCCCACAGAACTCCCTCCACCTTCAAGGAGAGAATGTTCTGGTCATGTTTGTATAAATATTCTAGTTCATAGGAAAACAGTATTTTCCAATAGCTACAAATAAGCTGGTATTCTGATTTAATACAACAAGTCTGTCATCTTAGTTAATGCTCCTGAGATCTAGTCTCATACTGCTGACAAATTTAAACTTCTGAGTCTGCAATTTCAAGGTCGGACTCTGGAATATGGTATCCTTACCAAAGTAATTTGTTCTGGGGGAAAGCCAGCTGACTTTTTCCTTATAACATGCCTCTGTTTCTTCCTGTACCATGTACCATTTTCTTCAAACTTTCTAAAGGTATATTTACACCTAATTTTAGTCAACAGTATAGAAAAATTACAACTTAGAAAAAAGAGTATTTTACATTTAAAAAGGTGTTTATCACAAGATCTCTAATAATAACAAACTCCTCTGGAACAATTAAAGTAAGATTTGATTCTCCTGAATTGTTTAAAAATAACTTTTTCGTAACATATATACACACACTGCATCAAGTAAAATTTGCATGGCCATCAAGACTATCTATTATAAAACAAAAGTCAAATAATTGCTAATGTAACACTGTTCCTTATTTTAGAGTGAGATGGTATATGGCAGGCGTCTCCAGACTTTTTACACAGGGGGCCAGTTCACTGTCCCTCAGACCATTGGAGGGCCACCACATACTGTGCTTCTCACTGACGACCAGTGAAAGAGGTGCCCCTTCCTGAAGTGCGGCGGGGGGCCAGATAAATGGCCTCAGGGGGCCGCATGTGGCCCGCGGGCCGTAGTTTGGGGACGCCTGGTATATGGTATTTCACAAGACCTGTTTTTGAAGAGTGTCATAAATATTAATAACTGTGGAGTCACTAAAGACAACACAGTGATGAAAAAGAATTACTAATTCAGCTACAAAAACCATCATTGTTAACTCCTTGTACGGGAAAACTAAACCAAAAGACAATCTAAGCTAAGTTTGGAGGAATTATGTTTCTTTCTTGAACAAATGGTTGGTTGTCTGTATATAAAGTAGGCACATTTGCCTTAAGTAGGATAAGGAGAGACAAAATATCACTTTTCATGGTTTCTTGTTTATTGCTCACATGTGTTTACAAGAAGATAAAGATATTGAGCCATATTTTACTGATCTTTCCAGATAGTTGCTGTTGCCCATTCATTCCCTGCTAGCACTGCCTTTGACTGCCTTCCTTACACCTAGCCTCTGACCTTGACAAATACACTTACATTTCACACTCTGAAGGAAAACAGGCAAAAACTAGACTGAATAGTGAGGCAGAGTATCAATGCCACTTAGACTATCCCATTTTGTAAATATATATGCGAGGCTTTCGTAGGACCACTAACAATTGTAGTTCATTACTGATCCCCACCACAGTGGTTTTGTATCCAGTGGTATTCCTTGGTCAAAGATTTCTTCATGGCTTTTATTATTAAAGCACAAAACAGAGATGTTAGTTTTGTTGCTTTCTTTAACTAGCATCACAAAACTGCTACACTCAGTGTGTGAATTAGAAAACTAGCATCTCTTCTTTAAGAAAAACGCTGTATTGGGAAAAAGCTAAAATTATGTATTGGATTATTTAAAAATAACAGAACTGTTGGTAAAATAGACATTATAGTTGAAAGATTTTCTTTTGAATTATGCAATTAGTTTTTTTTAAAAGAGAAATCATTATTTCTTTCAACTGTAAAATGAATCCCAATTGGCTTTTTGCTATCCTACTCTAGCATCTATAATGAATTAGTATTGCTTCATAACCACATTTTGACCACATTTCAATCACATGAGTGTATGGGGAGAAATAAATATTCTATTACTCCAGTGAGACTGAGTTACTCCAGTGAGATTCTCATGGCATGAAAGTAGTTAAGATTAAAAATTATTTTTCATCAAAACTCTTGGAAAGAATATTTGGATATTTATTAAATATTGACACAAAGTAAAATATTTTATTTGTAATGATTTAATTTATATCTTTGTAGAAGAATCAGAAATATATTCAGCTTATATATAGAAGCATTAGTTTAAAAAGAGTAAATTTATAAAATTATTTTCAAAAGACTAAGTTGGAAATGACAATCAAGAAAAACAAGGAGGAATTTTCACAAATACGTCTATCTTGTGAACATGGAGAAGTGTATTCCTTACCCCTCCCTGCATCATATTTACATGACCTATTTTGATTCTAATAGTAGTGCATCCTCTGGTCAAAGAATTTGCCATGTGAGACTCAGGAATATTTTGTTATTTCCACTTTTTTATGATTATAAGTAACAATGTGATGGCCATCCTTGTCTGTATGTATGTTCAAGAAATTCACTGATTCTTGCTTAATAAATTTGAAAGAATAAGATTATAGGCTAAATGATACATATGTTTGTTAATGCTCCCTACATATTACAAGATAGTTTCCTTCAAAAGTTTTTTCTCACCAATTTATTCCCACAAGCAATATATAAAGGCACCTCTTGCCAACCCTGTTTGTATTGAGTGCCATCATTGGAAAAAAAAAAAAAAGTTTACCATTTTGAAAAGCAAAGACACATTTAGACAAAACAAATTGCCATATATCCATTTAAAAGTTTTGTTGCATTCTGCAAAAAGAAGGGCAACACAAATTAGGTTAATGAAAAATCTGCCCCCATCTATGAAAACACGGAAACTAACTGCTGTAACTAACGGCCATATATCCAAATCTGGTAAGTGTCACTAATTCAAGACATGAAGTGAAATCAAAATGAAACAGAAAGCCTTCTCTCTGGGCTTAGGGAAAAGTTTCTCAAAGCTTTTCCCGTATCTTCTCACTCCTGTTTTAATTCTCTGACATGGCAAAAGCTTCAGAAACTGAGAATCAGCAACACCGCTTCTGACTGAAAAAGACATAAGAAATACAACTTAGAGGAGAAATTATTTGTACGTAGAAATATTCGTTAGGGTGTATTGAACTGAATTTCCCAAGTTCTGTCTGTCTCTGAAGACATTCTGCAGCAGGTGCTATATTAAAAAATAAAACAAAGCAGCTCCCACTAAAACTAAAGAGGTGGTCCCTCAAATACTAACTGTAACACTTCACCGAAATATGTTTTGGATTTTTAAGAAAAATATCTATAATTTTCTAAGATGGCACTATTTAAGTCTTCCGTATACATTCTATTTCAAGTTTTCTTGGGTCTTTTCTGTTATGTTTTAGTAGAAAACAAAACAAAATATTGAGGGCATCGAAATTTACCTTATTTTATAAAATAATTTGTAAGCTTTTCAACAATTATTTCTTCACTCATATAGGAGACTTAAGAACAAATGATAATAGAAGACAAAACAGCATTTTATAGTTCTTTATGATATTTTAAAATTTTAGTTATTCAACAAAAATATTTTAGTGCCTGAAGTCACATATTTGAGTCTAGAAAATGCTGCCGAATTAGGAAATACAAAGATAAATTAGACACAGTCTATTCATTTGAAAAACTGACAGCAATCCACAGAAAAGATGAGAGAGGAGCCACGGCAAATTCTAAAGCAGATTCATGGTGCCCAGACTAAGACAAAGACAGAATGGAAGGGGTGCAAGGGAGCTGGATTAATACGTATCTGAGATACATTCTAAACAAGTATGTGCTAGATAGATTCATTCTTGATTCTTTCCCTTATTCTAAGTTTTCTACCTCGACACACTACAGTCATATTTTTAAATGTAAAATCAAGAATGTAAGTGAGCGTGGTATAGTGAACATTGAATGTGTCTGGTCAGTTTTCACCTCATCTTTTTAGCAACTAAACCATTTGGGAGTACTGGTTGCATGTCCAGAGACAACCTTGATTAATCTAAGCTAATCAAGATGATGGCATCTTCCTTGCCAAAGTAATGGCTTCAGAGGCGGCAAACTTGAACCCAGTGAGCAAGACATTCTTTTCCTTTTCCCCAGAGATTTGTTAAGAAGGAACATGTGACTCTTTCATGTCACTGAAATATTTGTGAGAGGTTTTTTTAAGATGAAAACACATGTAAGACAGAATTATCTTAGCTACCATAAACAAACCAGAAAGACACTCTCTTCTGTCAGTGAACATGGTACAAGAATTGTTATTCAACAACCAACCTACATGTAAGATGGAAACCAGACAAAGCTGTAATAAGGAAATGGACCCAGAGACTTGACCGAACTATACCTGATCCATGTCCAGTCTCTGAATTTTGCAGTTATGTGCATTATTTTCAATTGGTTCATTTTTTGTTTCTTACTTGCTAAAAATATCCAAAAGAAAGTTCCACATAGGGCCTGGTAAGTTTGAAAGGTTTGGCCGGGCGCGGTGGCTCATGCCTATAATTCCAACACTTTGGAAGGCCAAGGCGGGTGGATCGATTGAGGTCGGGAGTTCAAAACCAACCTGGCCAACATGGTGAAACCCTACCTCTAATAAAAAATATAAACATTAGCTGAACATGGTAGTGAGTGCCTATAGTCCTGGCTACTTGGGAGGCTGAGGCAGGAGAATTGCTTGAACCTGGGAGATGGAGGTTGCAGTGAGTCAAGATGGTGCCACTGCATTCCAGTCTGGGTGACAGAGCAAGCTTCTGTCTCAAAAAATAAAAAAAAGAAAGAAAGAAAGAAAGAAAAAGTTTGTGGGGTATACAGAAATAGCTATGAAGCAAGCTGTTGGGAATAGAGGTCTAGAACTGAAGGAAATACATGGGGTGTGTGACATAGACCCTGTGGTCTGCAAAGCACGATGAGAAATACAGAAAGCACTATTATACAGTTACTGTTTTAGGTTTTTTGGTGATGGTTGTTTTTATTTTTTCTTTTTGCTTTTTTTTTTTTTTTTCCCTGTTACCCTGACTGGTATGTACTGGCATGAACATGGTTCACTGCAGCCTCGATCTCAAGTGATCCTGCTGTCTTACCCTCCTGTATACCTGAGACCACAGGCACATACCACCAAGCCCAACTAATTTTTAAATTTTCTGTACAGACAGGGTGTCGATTTGTTGCCTAGGTTTGAGCTCCTGGGCTCAGGCAGTTCTCCCACCTTAGCCTCCCAGAGCACTAGGATTATAAGCATGAACCACCATCCCCTACCCAGTTTCTGTGCACTTCATAGTAAAGGATGCATTATTCAAATTAAAATGTATTACATATTTTATACTTTATAGAAGACATAGTCTTTTCAAGTTAGATTATTTTAGGATAAATTATAAAATAATGCTTTTTAATGTGTTTCTGATGGTACATCATAGGTATATTAGATTCTATTAGATAATCTCCAATAGAATAATAATCTATTAGATATATAATAATCTATTAATCTATTATTAATCTATTAGACAATCTCTATGTCACAACAATACCTCTATATTCTTGTGTACTTGAAGTGTGATGTATTTTATTATGTTCCAATTTTTCCTCTACAATTTTCAAATCTACTGTTTCTAAAATATCATAGAAAATATTTGTAAAAGTTAATGTATGCACTGGGATGAATGACAAAAACATATTCTTATTTCAAGCCTGTGTGTCACAAACAATAAGTCTATTTACATTTGAAAATCACGTTATTGATATGGTTTCCATGTCTCCTCCGAAAGTCATTTCGAAACTTAGTACCCAATGTGGCAGTTTTGAAATGTGGAGCCTTTGAGAAATGATTAAATAATGAGAGATCCGCCTTCATGGATGGATTAATCTATTCATGGATTAATGGATTAATGCATTATCATGGGAGGGGGATTAGTAACTTTATAAGGATAGACAGAAATCTTTGCTAACTCATGAGCACGCTCAGCCCCTAGCCCTTTGCCATGTGATGCTCTGTGTCACTTAAGGACACCAGCGTTCCCACCAGTAAGAAGACTCTCATCAGATGTTCCCCCTCAACCTTCAACTTCCCAGCCTGTATAATTAAGAAATTCATTTTCTTTGTAAGTCACTCAGTTTCAGATGTTCTGTTATAAACAACAGAAAATGGACTAAGACAATAATGTAAGAAATAAGAAAGCTCTCTGTAATTAGCACCAAGATCATCAGTTGGTTCTTGGTCAATACTCTGTCATTTTCTGCTAAACGAACAGTTTCTTTACTAAGAAATCTAAGCTATCTTGAGTATTGATTGTAACATGTGATAACAAAAGTAACATTCCATTTTAGCAAATTTTAGATAATTTAGTTCTTTTCAAAGCAAGTATCAAAACACCAATTTCCTCATGTTGTTTTTGGCTGTAAGAATCTATAATGACTTCATTGTCTTTGGACTGAAGACAGCAGCCCTCAGTGTGTTCCTCCCAAAAGAACAATCCATCTAAGAGTCCCAGACACTGCTCCCTTCTAACCTCTTCATTCCCTTCTCGTGCTGTGCTCCTATACTTGCCTTCCTCTGTACATATGCACTTGTGGCTCTGTGCCCCTGAAACCTTCCTTCTCATTTAAAATTTATCTATCATTTAATATCTAGTTAGTTACATCCATTTTCTAAAATGTGTCCAAGGTGACTTTAATTCCCTAGACTGTTTTTAATGTTAGCAATTTGTACCACACACTTTAAAATCTGCTCTGTATGTCCTAGCCCTAATCAGTTCTAGTTTTGTTAATGTTGTTTTCTTGAAAGTGAATTACATACTTAGAAAAGTATTTCATAGCACTTATTATAGTATTATAGTTTTAGGAATAATTTGACTGCTTTAAAAAATTTTAAGTAAGTAGCCACAAATTCTCAAGACATGTAATGTGGTGACCATAAATATGTTTTTATACAGTATGACTAGAAATTTTGGTCTCTTAAGCAAATATTCTAGATAAAGCTCTTATTCTTACTGGTTTTGGAGGCTCTTTTGGTGCTATTTACATAAAAAAGAAACAGGTGATAAAATTAGTTATAGAGAGTACCTATCCATTCAAAAATTTAAAGAGGGGAATAATAGTGAAAAGAAAACATAATTAAAAGTAGAAGGAGAGTATGTTTGAAATTTTCTTCTTGAAAATAACATAAGCTTCTATTGAGATTTCTGGGTTGATTTTTATGTTTCTTAGATAATTGTGAATATGCCCCTGTGGAAAACATCTTTTATATTTTATGACAGTATTTATACAAAAATATAAAATATTTTACGTTTATAAAATACCATGAAACAAGTCTTTAAGAAGCATCTAAGTTTGTTTTTTTTTTTTTTTTTTTTTTTTTGAGACGGAGTTTCGCTCTTGTTACCCAGGCTGGAGTGCAATGGCGCGATCTCGGCTCACCGCAACCTCCGCCTCCTGGGCTCAGGCAATTCTCCTGCCTCAGCCTCCTAAGTAGCTGGGATTACAGGCATGCACCACCACGCCCAGCTAGTTTTTGTATTTTTAGTAGAGACGGGGTTTCACCATGTTGACCAGGATGGTCTCGATCTTTCGACCTCGTGATCCACCCGCCTCGGCCTCCCGAAGTGCTGGGATTACAGGCTTGAGCCACCGCGCCCGGCCGGCCAGAAGCATCTAAGTTTAATGCCTAAACAGAACTTCAGTAATGGTACTCAACCTAACAGGAAAACAGTGTTTCAAATGTATATACAACAACAAAGTTCCTATTAAACAGCAATAGTTTTTGCTTTGTTTTTGTGGTGGGGGTAAGTAAAGCTTATATTAATTTGTTCTTTTGTATTTTGTTTGGGTATAGTGCTGTTATTTCTTTTGCCTTTATAGTTTTCATAGTTTTCAAACTTACTACTCAGACTCAGGGTTTTCTGTATACAGGCTCAAAGTTTAGAAATAAAAGGGTTTCTATACAGAAGAGTAAAGGTTCACCTATGCTACTGTTCCAGTTAACGGAGGAGATATCAATATTGTTTTAATTTTTCCCCTAAAGTTTAACTCGTAAGGATTAAGGATTAGAATCCAAGTCTCCTGGTAAGTTGAATTGCTTATTTTCCTGATCACGTAGTTGGCTTACTCAAAGACACAATTCTTTCTGTTTTTTAAATGGGAGGTTTGAGGTAGCTATGAATAATCAAATCAATATTTACAATCTCAAATTTTCTTCCTATTCAATTTTGGGTGGGATTAAAAATTCCTTTACTAGTTTATGATACTGACTTCCAAATAGATTCAAGATATTCTGCATGATTAAATATGATACATAATAAGCATATTTTCCTCAACATATTGCTTCTACAAATAATATTAATAAAGGATAAATTTCAGAGGAACTGAGATTCAAAATAATTTTCTCATAAATGTGACCAGCTGCTATTTTACAGGAGAATAAAAAATGAAAAACTCTTGGCTCACATGAAAAATAAAGCTAACTGATACTTCAAGAAAGATACAATCTCCCAAAATCTAGGTGGAGAAAAGCATCCAGAGTCCCTTCAATTCACAACTCAAGCCTACTGTTTTCACTTAGGTCAAGAAATTATGGAGTTGGCAGGTAAGCAGGTTTAAGCTCAAACATTAGTAAGGAACTTCCTCCTCTCTTGCATAAAAGCATGGCAACCAATGAAGAAGATTTAAAATGCGACAAGCTGAGGAGATCTTGGACCCAGCCTTTGGATGGTGAGTCTTCTGATGCCCAAAAAGAAATCTGGAACCAGTCAAACGAGTAAGAACGGTTATCTCACTCTACCAAGAGCTGCACATGAGCTGAAGGGACAGACTAGTATCCTCCCACTCACAAGGTCAGGGGAGTATAAAAGGGCTTGATAGCAAAATGGACTTCTTGTGCTCCACCCTTATTGATGCTGTGCCTACAGCCCACAAGTGCAGATAGACCACAATGCTTTTGGCAGTCTATACTGCTGCTTCAGGATTCCAAGCAGCTGAGTCCTAGTGAGCAGAACAAAAATAGTTTCAGCTCTGTTAAAAGTCCAGTAGACAGAGAAAGATCAAAGAGAATAATCAAAACAAACCTCTAATGTGAAATACTGAAGAGGACAGAAAATAACTTGATATTACATTATTGAAATAACATAAGCAGATAAATATGGTCCAAAATGCTTTTCTGGAATAAAAATGTTTTAACTAAAATTTGCTATATACACTGAAGAAGAACACAGTTCCTGTCATAACTCTAGTTATTAGTCTGAAAGATCAAGTCAAAGGTCATAGAAAAATTTAAAGAGATTGTAGTCAGGAGACAAAGATAAGAGATTTGGAGGAAGATTCAGGAAATAAAATTTGAGAATAAAAGCTTTCTAGAATAAGACAAAGTAGGTATAGAAAGATGACAGTAAAACAAATTATTTTTTTTAAATCCCTAAGTAGAAGAATACTCTAATGTGTGGTTTAACAGAGTTAGGCTAGTTTCAAACAGGGTTTATGAAGAAAGATACACACCTAAGAATGTTCTGATAAGATATGTAAACTCCTGGAACAAAGGAAAAAAGAAATCTTAAAAACTTTCCAATAGAAAGCACTAGAGACTTATAAACAATAAAGAATTTAGCTGTTACTCGATTGTTCATCTACAATACCAGATTCTAAAAGTTGATAGAGAAACTGCTACAAACTCCTAAGAGAAAATGTCCAAAATAAAATATTTCTTCAGGTAGGAAAGACAGCCTTCAACCACTGGTGAGAAAGAAAAAAAAAAAAGAATATCTGCAGTTATACAAGGATTCAGAGACTGCATCTTTCACCTAACAAATGCATGTGATTAAAATGCATAATTTGAGAATATGGTATGATAGCTAAAAGCCTGCATGCAGCAGCCATACATCAACTAATAATGTAAAACCAAAACTATGAAAAGTGTAAGAAATTCACCATTGGAAGTAAAATGAGGATAAATACTTACTTTTTTAATAAATTGATAATGGGAATGAATCAAGCATTATCTTGACTTTTCTGAACAAACCAAAAAGTCTGCAAATATTCATGTGATCAAAAGGTTGACAAAGGAAAGGTCTTCTTTATGAAAATATTACTAACAAATGCATAAGAAATGTGCTTTTAGAATATCACCATTTTAAACCCTCAATAAAATATTGACAAACCAAATCCAGCAGCACAACAAAAAGCTTATACACCACGATCATCCCTGGGATGCAAGGCTAGTTTAATATATGCAAATCAATAAATGTAATCCATTACATAAACAGAACCAATGACAAAAACCACATGATTATCTCAATAGATCCAGAAAAGGCCTTCAATAAAATTCAACATCCCTTCATGCTAAAAAACTCTTAGTAAATTAGGTATTGATGGAATGTATCTCAAAATAATAAGAGCTATTTATGTAAACCCCACAGCCAATATCATACTCAATGGACAAAAACTGGAAGCATTCCTTTTGAAAACTGGCACAAGACAAGGATACCCTCTCTCACCACTCCTATTCAGGAATTCAGAAGTTCTGGCCAGGGCAATTGGGCAAGAGAAAGAAAGAAAGTGTATTCGAATGTGAAGAGAGGAAGTCAAATTGTCTTTGTTTGCAAGTGATATGATTGTATATTGAGAAAACCGCATCATCTCAGTCCAACATCTCCTGAAGCTGATAAGCAACTCTGGCAAAGTCTCAGGATACAAAATTAATGTGCAAAAATCACAAGCATTCCTATACACCAGTAATAGGAGCCAAATCATGAGTAAACTCCCATTCATAATTGCTACAAAGAGAATAAAATACCTAGGAATAGAACTTACAACAAATGTGAAGGACATCTTCAAGGAGAATTACAAACCACTGCTCAAAAAAATAAGAGAGGACACAAAGAGAGAAACATTCCATGCTAATGGATAGCAACAATCAATATCATGAAAATGGCCATACTGCCTAAAGTAATTTATAGATTCAAAGCTATTCCCATCAGGCTATCATTAACTTTCTTCATAGAATTAGAAAAAAAAAAGTACTTTAAATTTCATATGGAACCAAAAAAAGAGCCTGTATAGCCACGACAATCCAAAGCAAAAAGAACAAAGCTGGAGGCATCATGCTACCTGACTTCAAACTATACTAAAAGGCTACAGTCACCAAAACGGAAGACCAATGGAACATAACAGAGTCCTCAGAAATAACACCACCCATCTACAACCATCTGATCTTTGACAAAACAAGCAATGGGGAAAGGATTTCCTATTTAGTAAATGGTGTTGGGAAAACTGGCTAGCCATAGGTGGAAAATTGAAACTGAATCCCTTCGTTATGCCTTATACAAAGATTAACTCAAGATAGATTAAAGATTTAAATGTAAGACCAAAAACCATAAAAACTCTAGAAGAAAACCTATACCATTCAGGACATATGCATGGACAAAGACTTCATGACTAAAATACCAAAAGCAATGGCAACAAAGGCCAAAATTGACAAATAGAATCTAATTAAATTTAAGAGATTCTGCACAGCAAAAGAAACTATCAGAGTGAACAGGCAACCTACAAAATGGGAGAAAAAAATTTCTATCCATCTTACAAAGGACTAATATCCAGAATCTACAGAGAACTTAAACAAATTTACAAGAAAAAAAGCAAACCCCATCAAAAAATGGGTGAAGTATATGAACAGACACTTCAAAAGAAGACGTTTATACTGCCAACAAACATATGAAAAAAAAAAAGCTCATCATCAATGGTCACTGGAGAAATGGAAATCAAAAGCACAATGAGATACTATCTCATGCCAGTTAGAATGGCGATCATTAAGAAGTCTGGAAAGAAGAGATGCTGGAGAGGATGTGGAAAAATAGGAACACTTTTACACTTGGTGAGAGTGAAAATTAATTCAACCATTGTGGAAGACAGTGTGGCAATTCCTCAAGGATCTAGAACTAGAAATACCATTCACTCAGCAATCCCATTACTGGGTATATATCCAAAGGATTATAAATGTTCTATTATAAAGACACAGGCCCATGTATGTTTATTGTGGCACTGTTAACAATAGCAAAGACTTGAAACCAACCCAAATGCTCATCAATGGTAGACTGGATAAAGAATATGTGGTGCATATATACCACAGAATACTATGCAGCCATAGAAAAGGATGAGCTCATGTCCTTTGCAGGGACATGGATGAGGCTGGAAACCATCATTCTCAGCAACCTAACACAAAAACAGAAAATCAAATACCACATATTCTCACTCCTAAGTGGGAGTTGAACAACGAGAATACATGGACACAGGGAGAGGAACATCACATACTGGGGCCTGTCAGGGGGTGGGGGACTAGAGGAGGAACAGCATTAGAAAAAAATACCTAATGTAAATGACCGGTTGTTGGGTACAGCAACATGTGTGTATGGCATGTGTATACCTATGTAACTAACCTGCACGTTCTGCACACGCACCCCAGAACTTTAAGTATAATAAAATAAAGAAAATCACCATTTTACAACCACTAATAAAACAATGTGGTTAGACAATGATTATTAATGGATTTCAAAATTATCAGGTGAAAGTTCATGGGATACTTATTAAAGAATGGTCCAGGTTGACACCAGCTGAATTCACTTGTATCGTCTCTGTTGTCACCACCTGGACTCACCTATAACTTCTCTGTTATTGTAGAATGTTCCATAATCTGTATTTGTCCCACATTCAGACAGTATCTGGCATTGTATGTCTCCTGATAGGATGGAACAGCAATACATAATGTCACCAATGAAGTATTCTTGGAAAAAGTAAAAGGCAAGAATTTAAATCTAACCAAACATCTAGATATAATGATCAAACATAAAACTTGGGTGAATGAGGATGGTTTAAATGTCATCAAGAGCCAGCCTGCTGGAAAATCTGGAATGTGGAAAATTCTACAAATTGGTCACAAAAATGTGTTTCAACAAGCAAAATTACATGGGAAAAAAATACAAATGAAAAGAAAGGAGTCACGTAACATGTAAACCTTGTTTGGATACTACGTGAACAAACCAACTGTAACAATACAAATGACATTAAACAATGGTGGTTAATTTTGTAAAGTTCGGCCATAGCACTGTAGTATGTATGTATATGTATACACACAGCAAATATTTGTTAGCTTATATCATATTATCTGTTAGACTGGGTCATAATGAATTAGCTGCAAGTAAAATAACACGATTATATGTTAGATTTGTTTTAAAATATTACACAACAAATGGAAAAGGTTATCTCTAAGACTGGTAAAATGTTGAAATCATTGAAGATGGATGGATGCATTTGTGGAGACAATTTATACAATAATCTCTACTTTGGAGTATGTTTGAAAATTCCCTAATAAAAAGAAGTTTTAAAAGTCAAAGAATCTTGATACAAAAACTATTATAATAGATTTCAATATATCATGCTTCTTCAAAATCTCAATGTGTACATTAGACAAAGAAGTAGTAGTAATGAAGTTAAATATGACAGTCTACAATCTATATTTAGTATAGACAGACAACTTTGTTACTTTAATATACATTTTCATATATCCACAGAACATTCGAAATAAATTCTTAAGTTGCTCGTACCCTTTAATATGCTCAAAAAGTTGAGATTTTATAGCACCATCTTTGGCTACAATGCATTTCATTTGAAATAAAAATTATACACATAAAATGTTAATTGTTGTAATTTGCATAAGAATTACTTATATAATATTATTTATATTTCACTGATGTTAAATTTCTTGGATTTTATGCTATTTTGGTCATGTACAAGAATGGCCTTCTTCTTAAGACATGTCTTCTGAAAGATGTAGGGATGAATTGTATGGATGTGTGCAATCTAATGTCAAATAATGTAGCCAAGGAATTGTATACACACAGCCCAGGAGAGACTGCAGATAAAGGCAGAGAGAGATAACGTGGGAGAGAAACTCAGTGTTGAAATATGTCAACAACTGTTGCATCTGGATGCAGTGATAAGGTGTATATACATGTTAATATAACATACATTTAGCTTTCCATA
Source organism: Saimiri boliviensis (assembly GCF_048565385.1). NCBI lineage: Eukaryota > Metazoa > Chordata > Mammalia > Primates > Cebidae > Saimiri > Saimiri boliviensis. Next base: position 163,514,870 of record NC_133450.1, read on the forward strand.
CATGTGAAGGTTGTGTGGTAAAAAGTTTGGGAGAGAAACTAAGACATATCAATACTAAAACATTCAATGAACAAATTATTACTCTGAAAATTAAGATTAGTATTCAATTGATCCCTTGAATCAGCAAAGGATAAAATTATAAATTCACATGATGTCTATGCTAATAAACCTTTTATGCAAATATTAATCCATTCAACAAAAGCTGTTATATGAAAACTTGAAGCCTACAAAAATTAGAAAGGAAATAATTTAGTCCTTATATTAAGAAATTAAATAAAAAACAATATAATCAACCAATTACAAGTCAAACAAGACAGTAAATACGGATATAATTTTAGCTTAATGAAATAGCAAAAATAGCAATAAGGCCAAAAGTGTAGGTAATGACAATTCCACAAGAGAGATCCATTGGCCCTAAATCTTTCTGAGAAGTTTAATTTCATGTAGTCTTGCATCCTTGATGGAGCCTTGTCTATTCTCTATTTTGAATATTTTCTGGTATTTTATCGCAACATCCTCTTGGGTTTAGTATATGAAAGGATGAGTGAAAACCAAGAGCCTGGATTCAGGGGAGCTGCTACAGTTCTAACTCTAGCTCTTCAGAGAAGCTTAGGAGCAGAGGGTAAGCAACCTAACCTCCTTGGACCCTAAGATTATCTTCTGGAAAGGGGCCTAGAGGAAGGGCTTGGCTTGATCATTTCCTTCAACAATAGGAATACATAAGTCTGACTATTCTAAATTAGTCATAATGATAACAAAAGCTAAAGTTTATTGCCCATTTTATGATTGCCAGACAAAGAACTAAACACTCTACATTTTTTGCCTCATTTAATCCTCACTACAAATTCAAGAGTATCCTCCTGACTTGACAGTAGTCCCACAGACAGTAACTGGTGGGTTCATGATGGCTCCCTTGCCTAATTATTCACAGTATAATCACTCGTCAGTTTCATCTTACCCTTACCCATCAGAGCTGGCAATCACCATGTTCCCATAAATGAAAGATATCATTTCCTGTGTCTAACTTAGCATAACAATTAAGAGTGTAGACTCTGAAGGCAGCCAGCTTGCAAATTGAATTCCAGCTAAAATATATACTATCCGTGTAACCTTGGGCAAGTGATTTGACCTCACAGTCCCTCAGTTTCCTTAGCAATACAATGGAGACTCATGGCTGTAATCCCAACACTTTGGGAGGCCAAGGCAGGAGAATTGCTTGAGTCCAGGTGTTTGAGACCAGCCTGGGCAACATAGTGAGACCCTGTCTCTACAAAGTTGTTGTTGTTTTTTTTTTTAATTAGCTGGGCACGGTGGTGCAATCTCTAGCCCCAGCTACTCGGGAGACTGAGGTAGGAGGATTGCTTGAGCTGAGGATATCGAGGATACAGTGAGCCACTGCACCCCACCTTGGGCAATAGAACAAGGCCCTGTGTCAAAACACCACCACCACAACTGCCAATAAAATGGAGATAACAGCTTTCCAAAAAGATAGAATTACATGAGATAGGTATAATTACAGGACACAGCACAGTGACTGGTACACTGAATGTATACCTTACATGCTAGATATCATCACGATAGTACATTACTTAGTGATGTAGCTTCAAGTGGTTTGTGAAAAGTTAATTATGTTCCCAAATAAGAAATCTTCAAAAGAAGATGGAGGAAGGGTAGAAACTGAAAGTAGCAATATTAATCAGCTAAGTAGAAGACAGCGTGTATTCAATTATATCCCCAACCAGGGGGCCTGCTGAATAATAAGTATTAGCTTGATAAGCATGTGCCAAATAACTGAACAATCAATGTCTAAGCACTTAAGAATTGAGAAGAGTTAGATCAATATTATTTTGATAATCCTTTTTAAAATAACAAATAATCCATATAATAGGATTAAGATATGAAATGTGAAGTGTTTAATGATTATTCCATGAAGTGAGTGTATTTCACTGAATATCCTACCATAGTGAAGGAAAAGGAGAAAGGAAAAATATTATCAAAGAAAGACTCATCATCAACATATTTGGAGCATTCATCACTGTTTTTTTACATGGAAAGAAAAAGTGTTGTAACCTTTCACACAAATAAAGGTTTTCTTTGAGCTCTCTGGTTTCAGTGGCAGAAGCATTAGCTTTGGGTGGCTGATCTGTTCCTCTCCTTCCTATTTTATCAAAAGAGTAATTAAAGAATGAAATAATCCTTATAGTACAAGCATGGTTAATATATTTCCCATCCATTTACAAAAAAAGTAATTATCCAGAAAGTCATAACCTCTAACTAAAACCTAGATCTTACTTACTTTTTTCTTCTATAAGGTAAGTTAATAAGGGGTAAAGTAACAGTGACTCTCTGGGTAATTTACCACAGAGTCCATGGAGGAGGGCACAAAATTCGTTAAAGGAAATACGTCTCCCTTCTTGCATTCTACATTTCCATTAATGCCATGCCTATGGTTATCTAAACATCTAAAATATGAAAGCAAATTAGAATGCAGTCTGCTGTTTAAATAACACAAATTATGTAAATGTTCCAAACTGAGATAATAAATGAACATTATTAATTCTTTTAACTACAGTATTCTTTCTACATCCTGAGGCTCTTATTTCTGAGTATCCCCATAGGAAAGTAAGTTACAAAAGCACATCTCAAGACCTGTTGGGAATTACTGTTATGAAAAAAGAAATGAAGACATGCTTGGACTCAGTAAATCCTTTTAATGGGTTTTCTATTTACTAAAGTAAAACAATAGCTGACGTGTATTGAAGTAGTAATAGTGTACGTTATTTTTTTTTAAAGGAAAGAAACGAATATGAGCAAGAGACAAATTTCTTCTTAAAGCAGATTTTAGGATTTTAAAATGTTTTCAGGAAACAAGCATTTCAAAGGACCTTGCAATTGTGGAATAGAGAGTGGTCTGGATGAGCAAGCGTAAAACATAAAGAGGGGTAAATTACTATGCATAATAAATCAACAGGCACCTGTCAAAGGGACATGCTAGTGGGCTGTGGAGGGAGACAGGAGGCTGAAGATCAGGGAGAGGGCTTATCCAGGGGAGCTCCACTAGCAAAGCTGGCTATTATTCATTTTTAAATGATCTAATTTTTGAATATATAATCCCCAGCCATAACCTCCAAATATTAACTAAGTGTCTTAAAAACACTCAACTATCTTACATGAGTGGTTTTATATAAGATATCAATATTAGATACATTTGAGTCAGAAAGAAAGGGATAGCCACAACAGATGAAACGCAGAACTGGTGGGAACAGGAAGTTATCTCCAAATATTGACGTGTAAGCGTGCCTTTCACCAAATCCAAAGAGATGTTCAAATAGGTGCTGGATTTAGCGAAATTTATTTGAATTTGAAAGTAAAGAAAAAGAACTCAACTTACATCAACATAATTCCTCATTCTCTCTTATCTTAAACAATAAACCTCGAAACATGTTTTTGCTTTCTATCAAGAACTGTGTTCACAGTCCTCCAGGAAAACATTAAATGACTTTTATTAATTACTCAGCACAAGACAGTCTTCCTAAATCATGGAACTGATGCTTATTCACATGTACTTGTGAAATTCCTATAAATTTGGAAAAGTATACAGAATAGATCTAAACCTTAATATTTTGTATCCAGGGAATTTGAGATTACTGAGGCATTATCTTGTGGTGTAGTCTACAGGCTAGAAAGATAAAATACTTTCACGAATACCATTTTATGATTCCAAGTTTTATTACAGACAGATTACCTTAAAATTTCTGAGCTTTTGTCCCATCATTTGACTAAAGAGCACAACCACTTGTTTCCTGCAACAAAGGATTCTGAGAATGATTAGATAACTCAAGGGAGAAAAATGGATAAATGTTTAACCTATACATCAATAAGGCTTTTTATGATAATTCTTAAACATTTAGTTCTTACACAGATCCTGCATTCTCTAACCCATTTTCCCCAATGTTCTCTATACCTTTGCTAGAACACTATTAACTTGGGGGTCCTAAATAATTTCTTAAACTTACATATCTTTTGAGATCGTTTGCATTTAACTTACAGAGGAACAAAATTGTGTGTCACTATAAATGCAGAGTTAAGTACCGATATTCTTAAATTGCTGAGGAAAAATTAGTTTTATAAAGTCTATACTGCACTGTAGCGTGGATGACAGCATCAGACCCTTGTTCAAAAATAAAGATAAAAAATAAACCTTAAAAATTAAAAGGCTGGATAATTTCGAGAACATTGAATATCTGTTAATAACCTAAGTAGGATGCAAACCAAAGAGTATCTGACCAATCCATATTGTCTTATTTCACTTTGGAGACACTTTACTCTCAAGACCACCACATTAGATAACTATCATTAGAGTTATTATAGGTTAATAATGTCTCATCAATTTGCAAACATAACCTGAAACCTAGTACCTAGTAATAACATAGTTTCTATGCCATGCTCTAGACAGCTGACCTAAAAGCAGAATTTTTAAAATATCAAGTCTTTATAAATCAAAAACATCCAGGTTTAAGACAAAATAACAATCTATAACATCAGCTAATCTTAGTAAAATGTGGTAAGTATTTCTGTAACTGATAAAAGTTGAAATACTGTAAAAGAGGAAGCGAAGAGATTGATAAACAAAAGGTCCAAGATAACCGTTTTCTTTAGTGGATGGAAGCAGAAAGATGGATGAGAGAAAGATATGACTAAATGTAGGATAATCTGGAGATCCTGGCTCTGTTTTGCCTAGTGAGTTTGCAGGTGCTTAATTCATTATTGTAAGAAAACGAAGCAAAGGAGGAGGAATGAAAGATAGCTAGAGGAAGGGAGGAAGATGGGCCATGGATAGGCCAATAATGATGGTGTTTTGAACCAAGAGTTATGATTCAGAAGATTATGGGTACCTGTGTTCCAAAGGTGAGTCGGGGAAGGTGTAGAGTTAGATTTCACATTTGCTATAAATATTTAGGAAATGTAGTCGTACACAATCAAGTTTCTCTTGCGTTATAAAAAGGAGTATATGGTTTTATTTTAATAAAGAATCCTACTAAACAAAACAATTACTGAAACGGTCTTGGGAAAAATACTTTGAAATGCTCTTTTTAAAGTAGGACTTCAGGAGCAGGCATACATTTAGAAATTCTGGCTAACATCTGTGAAATTTCACTTATATTTAAACAGAGCTGTGAACGTCTCTTCAGGGCACCTACAATTCTATTTTAATCATACCACTTCAAAAAAACCTGTTTTAACAACTAACAAAGCACACATAATGTGAAAATACTTGTTAAACCATCTCTGCAGTTTTAACAATAAAACAAATATGAGATCACTGGATTTCTTAATGCTCATTATATGAGAATTAGTGCAGTGGCACTATTTTTGGAAAACATTCACCCTTGGTGACATCTTCTTTTCACATAAATTTGTCATTTGGGAAGCTCTTTCTCAAATTTGCTCTATTCAAATCCTATCTCAGAAAACATCATAAAATAACACTATGTTATGTTACTGTGGTGACACAAACATACTCAAGTCGAGAAATTCAAAATAAATGATGGCATGCCATCCATTAAGGATGACTTTAAGTCATGTTTTTGTGACAAATTGTCATCTTAAAAGACAAATTATAGGTTTTTTACTTGTTTGTGTCACAACAAATACATATTTAAATACACTAATTTTAAGAGACAAGAAAATGTAAGTTGCATGTATGAATAAGCTGAATTATTTACCCTTGCTAAAGCTTCAGGTTCAGTTACATTGCTCAAACAACTTATTTAAGCTTTTAGATGCCTGGATGCGACAGAATTCAAGCATCTAGGCACCAAAAAGATGTAATGACAGAGAAATGTTTTAGCTGTCATTTGAAATTTATCGCAGTAATTCTTGGGATATAGCGGTAGCACTTCAATATGAACTTGGTTAACTAGTGAGCCATGCATCTCCCAAGTAACAGGTAATTCAAGTAATTCTACATTTCTTTTGTAAAACAGATATTGACCCAAGAACTGTCTTGGGACAAAATAAATATTAGCTTCATAAACATACTCTGTTCTTCCACAGTCCAATGTTATTGGGAGTATAAGGGAGGAATATTTGAGACAAAGACTTCAAGCTACTTTCCCTTCACTCTTTAATCCAAGAAGAGAAACTTTAATTAGTGATATGGATCAGTAAAGAATCAGGGACTCTTGAATGATATGTTAGAACCACTGTATGAGCTGGAGATTCTTTATGACTCACATGATCAAAGTGAGGTGTATCTTAGGGGAAAGGAAGAATGAGCATGTTTTCTCCTCTAAGATTTCATAGTTGAAGATAAAAGGAATTCTTAATTATTCTACTGGGTACATTCTAGATCACCAAGAGAGGAAAACAGGTCTTGATTAAGTGCAAGAACTGTTGAAGAAATGCAGGTTAGCCCTCTCGCTATATCCATCGGTTGCCCTCCAAAATTCAAGTATAATCTCATTGGTGGTTTGATCAGATAAGGAACTTGCCAATTGAGGTAGAGAGGAAAGAATTCAACCTCTTCTTAGGACATCCAGCTAGATAACAATAGTGGCTTTATGTATAGAAATTCTTTGTTCTAGTATGCTTTATTTTAATGAAATATACTTAACTATACAAAATACCTGGAAATGTATCATGCAGAAAGCCATTTATTTAGTCACATAGGAACATATATCATATGTCATGTACTAGCTATAATGTGTTATGCTAGTTATTATATGCTATGCTAGTTACTTAGAGTTCAAGTGAATAGGAGTTTACATTGTAGTGGAAATGTGAATGGACATAGGCCAACACAATCACTGGGAATGTTAGCTATGGTGGGAGAAGCACAGGGACAGCACAATTAGGGGGCACCTGCAAACTTGCAGAGAAGGCTAAGGAGAGTCATCTAAGTAAAGACTTAAAAAGGATGAATAGGGATTATCCAGGAGGGGCAAATGAAGGTAACAGACAAATTAAGCTGAATGTAAGAGACTTGGTAAATGAGAAAATAAATAAACCTATGAGAGTAAAGTCTATCAACCTAAGTCCTGACTACATTGCTGGATGAATTATAGAACTCTTGGTTTCTTTCTTCATTTTCAATAGCATTGTTTGAATAAACTGTCTTTACTCATAACCTATCAAATAGAGTGCAGGTGGGTTTCTCATAATTGTTAGATAATTCTTGCCTTAACTTTTCTCCATCTACATTCTTCTGTCTTCATGACTTTTATTGCATGTATTATTAGAATTTCTACAACTACAAAATGTGAAGAGGAAGAGGCATTTCTCCTTTTACCTTCTTCCTTCCCTCTACAATCAACCATAAACACTGATGTATGGTTGACTGTGTATAACTGATTCACAGCGTATCTACTCCATCCTTATCAGTCTGGACTCTATTATAGGCTCCAGTCACATCATAGGTTTTGAATGAATGGATGAATGAATAAATGGGAGGAGATTTGTTATTCTACCTGCCCTGAAAATAGATTATTTTATCTACCCCCAAACTTTTTCATTATTTTCTATGGTGTTTTATAATTCTATGATGACTATTAAGTCTTCTTTCTAAATGTGAACCTGTAAGTTAGGCTTATGCTCCATTCTCCATAGAGACAAAGAGTAAAGGACTAGATAAATTGAAATCAGTAGTATTTTCCCTTTTCTTGTTGTTCATTCTAAAAGTTTTTCAACCTCCTTAGTATTAACATTTGAGATAGATAATTTTGCATCATGAGGGGCTATCTTGCGTAATGGTAGTTTAGCAGCATCCCTGACCTCTATCTATGAGATGTCTATATTACTTCACTCCCACTTGTGATGAGGAAAAAAATGCCTCTAGGTAGAATCAAATCTGCCTAAGGGCAATCTCCTACCCCAGTGAGAAACACAACTATACTATAAACAACATTCCATTCAAAATAGCTTGCATCATAGAGGAAGCAATCAATTTATTTTATTTGGAAAATTAAATAGGAGTTAAATTCTGAGGTTTGAAGAAAAGTTAAAATTTAGGCTTGTGAGTATTTGATACTGCAAAAATTATACATTTTTTCCAATACAACCAACTCTCTATTGATATCCGTCAAACTGGGAAATATTGACTGAAACTGACAGGTAACCTAAATGAAAGTTTAGTTTTTCTGATTTAGAGAACAGAAGCTTCAAGATCAAGAGATAAGATGTCTCTGAAACAAGATCAGATCATCTCCAGAGATAAGAAGCTCGAAAGAATGGAACATTTCTTGATTCTTGGTTTTTCTGCTCAGCTTATTGAACAGCTTGAGTTTCCAGTTCATCTTGCTTCAGAGACAAAGAATAATCACTGCCAGTTGGGTCAGTTTTTACAAGAAAATTATATTTGAAGTTTGAAGCTGTCTATATGCTTTATGTCTGAAGTAAAAACATACCTGTATTTCTTTCTTCATGTGTGATATGGTTTGCCTCTGTGTCCCCACCAAAACCTCATCTCTAAATGTAATGCGTATTTATCGAGGGAGGGACCTATAATCCCCAAGTCTCAGGGATGGAAGTGATTGGATCATGGAGGCACTTCCCTGAATGCTGTTCTTGTAATAATTAGTGAACTCACAAGATCCGGTTAAGTGTGAGGCCCTTCTCGCTTTGTGCATTCTTTCTCTATTGCCTGCTGCCATGTAAGACATGCCTGCTTCCCGTTCTGCCATGATTGTAAGTTCCCTGAGGCCTCCTCAGCCATGTGGAACTGTGAGTCAATTAAACCTCTTTTCCTTGTAAATTTCCCAGTCTCAGGTAGTATCTTTATAGCAGGGTGAGAATAGACTAAAACAGGATGTCTAAAAGATAACTATATGATTAATAGCTAGCATTATGTGAAAACGTTAACGTACTCCTCAGATGTTATTTACTTTTTTAGAATTTCAAAAGTCAGATTTCACCATTAGTCCTGAGTAAAATTGTAAGTAGTATAGAATTTATATGCAAACTAAAATTATACATAATCTTCTAATATTTACATTTTTTGTATCAGGTTTGAGTCTCAAGTATACTTTACCTTGACTTCAATGCACTAGAAGAGAATTTAATTTGTTTCTTTGTGACTCTCTGTGTATGTTGCATGTTTGTGGGTGATAAGCAGCATTTTATGTACACTGAGCACTAATTATTATCAAAATTCATCTTTTGTAACTATAGTAAAAGATCTTTTTAAGCAGATGCTATTTAGTGCTGAGACTATTAAAGTCAGCCAAGCATGTATTTCTATTTATGTATTAGCCCTCAGAGAGTTCCTTAGACTGATGCTGCTTTGGCCTTTGCTGCTCATTCACTTTTTTTTCTGCCCTCTAAAACTGAGTATTGGTTGTTTTCTTTGGGAAAACAATTAGAAATTTGTAGGTCTTCTAAATAAGTGAACAAAAATCTTTCCTTTTACTAATACCTATGTGTAGTCAAAAATCATCTTACATAGTCACATTTGGAAACACTGCATTGAAAAACATTTCTAGTTAAAGTATGAGAATGTTAGGAAAATTCTCCTTAGCCATTTTGGAAGGATATATTTTGGAAATCCTTGAGCAGTGAAGTGAAACTTTACTCAATAATGTTTTTTTAAAAATAAGTTCTATATTATAAAAAGTAGTAGATTTTTTTAATTGGCTAACACTGCAGAATTTGGACATTCATAGAAAAATAAGAGTAAACAGCTACTCTGGGACATTCAGTCATCTTTTGGATACATAGCTGCAACTTGATGATCAGCTATTTAATACCAGATTCTCTATCATCAACTTATTTCTCTCATCATTGATGTTGCTATGATTACTATTTTGCCTATCTCAAACTATGAATAATTCCCACTTTCCCCGTTCTCTGCTTTTGGAACAAGATCAAGAGCTTTGCAGTCTCACTTGGGTTTGAGTCCAAGTCTACTAAGGCAAGTTATGTTATCACTCCTCCTCGAGCATCTTCATCTTTTATAAACAGAAAATATCATCCTACAGGCTGTTGTGAAAATAAACTGGGATAATCATACAAAGAACTCCGAATTATGCATGGAACTTTCAGAGCCTTCAGTTAGTTTTGAGGGCACAGCAAAGAGCTGGAGGGATTTATGTACACAGGCATGATAGATCGGTTGTGTTAAGGTGTCACTTTACTGCAACTGTCTCTCCCCAATACCCCCATATCTCACTCTGTGACCTTCCAGGGCTCTGCAGCTGGATTTTCAGAGTCACCATATCACTTGCTTTAGCCAATAGGATGCTAGTAAAAGTAGAAGCTTGCCAGGATGACTAGATTTGCATCTTCTTACAACTCTACATTTACCACAAGAACATGCCTGGGCTAGCTTGCTGGAGAAATGTGAGAGAGCACAGAGACATAGTCAAGTCACCCAGTCAACCCCCTGGGCCTGTAAAACCCCATCTAGCCACCATTGCTCTTCTCCATCTCCACCATGGATTGCATAGTGTGACACTTCAAGTTCTTTAACGTCTATGTAGTTGAAAAAGAATGTAGACAGACTAATGCAGATTAAGGTTTCCAATTACCTATATTTAATATTACACACACAGCTTTAATATCTAGTGGTATAAAACATATATCAAATATGAACATCATTTCTGTCCTCTAACATAGGCCCTTCAGTCTCTGAATGTTTTTAACCTCTCTCACCATCATTATCATGCCTCTCATTTTTCTTGATGGTAAGTAGAAGGATTGAAATTAGAACAATTTCCAGAAGCTCAGTAAGCACTGAGCTGAAACTGAGAGAAACCCTTAAGAGGTTTCCCCACCATTCTTGCTTGTATCTGTTTTATATACCATTTATATTTGGTCAACGTGTGGTCAATATTGTGATCCAAAATGCTAATTTGTTTCTTCTGCTAAGAAATAAATACTCCTACCATTCTAGGCTTTAGGAGGAAAGGTACTGACACATTTTTATCTTATAAAAACTTTAGAAGTGCTAGGCACAGAATTTATATTCAATCTAAATTAACTTTTCTAAAAAACAAGAATGAGGTTTTTTCTTAGTGGCATTTCAGACTCTGGAATCATCTGTAAGCCCACTGTAAGGTGGATAGCAATGGTCCAATTCTCCACTTAGGTTGTACATTAAATGTCTTTATGTTCCTATTGCTAAACAAGGAGTCTTGTGCACATGACTCCCCCAACCCCGCTACACACTCCAAGACACACCCTAATATGATTTGGATATTTGTCCCCTCCAAATCACATGTTGAAATGTGATCCCTAAAGTCGGAGGTAGGGGCCTAATGGGAGGTGTTTGGCCCATGGGGGTGAATCACTTGTGAATGGCTTGATGTCTTCCCTGTGGTAATGAGGCCACATAGTTCTGATTGTTGAAAAGAGTCTGGGACCTCCCTTCTCTCTCTCTTGCTCCTTCACTGGCCATGTAATGATCTGGCTGTCCCTTTGCATTCTGACATGATTGTAAGCTATCTGAGGCCTCACCTGAAGCCAAGATGATGCTGTCATGATACCAGTACAGCTTACAGAACTATGAGCCATATAAGCCTCTTTTAATTATAAATTACCCAGTCTTAGATACTCCATTACAGCAATACAAAATGAACCAGTCCCCCAGGAGATGAAGTCCCCTCCTTGAAAGTGTTTATACTTATAAAAGATAATACACAGAAAAGATAGGCCCCAGATAAGTTTATTTTTCAAGCTTCTCTTCTTTCTGCAAACATCTAAACCCAGATTTCTTATTTCTTATTCATTGATGGTCACTGACATTTCTTTATTCTAAGAGAAAAGCTGGAGATTTTTTTATAAGCAGAACAGGCTGTAGGAAAAAGAAAAACAAAAATGTCTACAAACCAGCATTCAAAGAATAGAGAACAAGGTTTGAAAAGAAGGTCAGCCAGGAGAACAGGAAAGTATAAATGATGTCTGGTAATCAGGGAATACTAAATGTGTAAAGACGTTTCAGGTACTTTCTGGTTTTCATTCTCAGTGTTAACCTGTCTCTTAATCAGTAATGAATTTTAAGAATAGATCATCTTTTACCAAAGTCAGACAATCATATCTCTGCTGTTTTAAAAGTGAAACAATCACAACAATTCTAAAAATATTTTGGTGACATACAACTACTGCCTCACATGTACTCTATCCAACCTCTTAGCCAGTTTTTATTACCAGCATTAAAATAAACATATTTATCATTTAGTCATATACTATGAAATTTTCCCATCACTTGGTTTTCTCATTTTCCAGGGCAAACTTTTCAATACCCAAGGGAAAGCAATTGAAGTAGAACTGTACCAAAGTGCATTTCCAATGTCATGAAGCAGAAATAACATTCAATGAAATTATTCTGTTAGTAGCGCCTGGAAAGACAAGCTGAACATTCTATACTTTCAGTGGGTATTTGAAATTTGTTCCTTCTATTGTTTTTAAGACCTGGCATTTCCATTATTTCTTTTATTCCTGAGTACATATTTATTTGCAAGATATACATTATCTAGACTTATTTCCAAATATTTACCTAGATACAATGAATTAAAAGATATGCAGGAAACACAGCTGAGAATATGGCTCATGGTGTTCCAAACTATGTAGCAGGTGAAGTTTATTTTGGTCCCTCTCAGCCTACCCATCATCCGTCGAACACTGACTATGGACTCTGTTCAGGGCACCCACATTTAACACTGTAAAGAATGGAATGAGGGATAAGACACAGAGTTCAGTCCTTCCAACTTCATACCTTTAAGTTGTTCCAGAATTTTGCTTTTATTTATGATTTTCTTCCTACCCTTAAAGAAAGCAACAACATCAATTCTTTCACCTTCAGTGTACATGTAAGTGAGAAAATTACCTCCTCTCAGATTCTATCTCTGCAAGGAAGCTCGTCCTCAATACAGCAGCGTATTTCATTGATTACAAACATTTACCACCGCCAAACTAAAATATGTGACATATGTCTCCTAAAACATACAGCGTAAGCCCTGGGAATCAATGGCAAGTGGAAGCTGGAAAAGCCTTGAAGATACTATTTGTAGAAGTCTGATAAACCTTGAGGAGTGATATGGTTTGTCTATGACCCCATGCAAATCTCATTTTGAATTGTAATTTCCATAATCCTCATGTGTCATGGGAGGGACCTGGTGAAATATCATTGAATCATGGGGTTTACCTACATCCTATTCTCAAGATAGTAAGTTCTCATGAGATCTGATGGTTTTATAGGGGGCTTTTCCCCACTTGCTTGGAAATTCTGTTTGCTGCTGCCATGTGAAGAAGGACGTGTTTGTTTCCCCTCCACCATGATTATAAGTTTTCTGAGGTCACCTCAACCCTATGGAACTATGAGTCAATTAAACCTCTTTCCTTTATAAATTACCCAGTCTCAGGTATGTCCTTATTAGCAATGTGAGAATGGACTAATACAGGAGGGCTTTCAGGAAAGCAATGAAAATGCTGTTGACATCTAGAGGAAAGGAGACATTTATAGTGGCAGCAAGATTAGTAAAACTGTTGCCTGTAATAAGACAAAAAAATAAAATATATTTCTTAAAAATTCAATGATATGGCTAAGTAGATTACCAGGCAGAGAGCTTAAGGTATGACATAGTTTCATCTAGCTACTTCTAATAAAATTTAAGAAGAAAAAAGAAATTAATATGACATGGTTTCATCTAGCTACTTCTAATAAAACATAAGAAGAAAAAAGAAATTAAAGAATTATTGAATGAAAATTAGAAATCACTAAATTATAAAGGAAGGGCCCAGAAAAGTCCTCTAAGCTGTAAGTTTCTCAAAATAAGCAAGGGCCAAAGTGAGATAAATTCCTTTGTTACGACATAAGATTTAAGATGGTGCCTCACTGAATCTAACATATACGAAAGTTTCACAGAAAATTTCAAGGGCATACATCTCAGATCTCCTTCATTATACAACAGGACTTCTAAAGATCTTAGGAGTTTCCCATAGCAGCCTCACAGGGGTCCTATAGATGGATATATTTCTTACATGGCAAAACGAACTTTGCTGATTTGAATATGTTAAGGATTCTGAAATGGGGAAACTATTCTGAATTTTCTAGTTAGATCCAAGAGTCCTTATAAGGGGAGGAAAAGGGAGGGTAGAAAAAGAGATATGGCCATGGAAGAAGAGCTGGGCATGCTATGGGGCCGCAAGTCAAAGAATGTGGGAAGCCTCCAGAAAAGGCAAAGAAATAGCTTATCCCCCAGATCCTCTAGAAGAAAAATAGTCTGCTGACCCATTTTATACTTCTGATGTCCAGAACTGTAAGATAATAACTTTGTGTTGTTTATGACATTAAATTTGTGGTAATTTGTTACAGCCACAATAGGGGGCGGGAATAGCATGGCCAAAATGAAGGGCCTATCTGAAAGAGATATGTGAGTGTAGATTTTGTCTAATGCAGTGGATTCACATTTGATACCTTACAAAACTCCACATGCTAAAAAAAAAAAAAAAGATTCAAAGTTAAAATGAAAAGGATAAACAGTGCCAAATGAAAAGAAGCCTTTGGACTTCTGAACTACTGTGGATAGAAAACAGACTGAGAATGTTCCTCATTTATATACACTTGCCACTTCTGGAAAAAGAATGATACCCAAGAGATAGAGCCAAGAGACATTGGAGGACAACTCCAGAGAGCAGGATTGAGCCCTAACCAAAGAACTGTCAATACATTCCTGGCTGCGTATCAGAACTGCTATATGCCAGTGACTGCTGTGGGTCTCCTGTTTAATCTGTTTGAGTGGGAATATCTCTACTGGTTATCTTATGTTTCTTTAATTCACAGGCATTTAGATGAACAACAGTGACATGTGAGGAACTGCAAATAGCTTTCTTCACATGTGGACATGACATAAATAAATGATTTTAGACCTTAAGCTTGAGACTGTTGTCATAAAAAAGAGAGACTTAGAAGGGAAGTCCTGGAGGAGGGGTTGCATGTATTTTGCCCATGGGAAGAATGTAAATTGTGGCCAGAGGGCAGACTATGCCATAGAGTATTTTCCAAAATGACTGTACCAACATCTTCTACATCAGAAGAAATTCTACAATGTGATCTTGACAGTTCTCTCATTGAAAAGAGGGGTCTATAGGCTAGGCATGGTGGCTCACACCTGTAATCCTAGCACTTTGGGAGGCCCAGGCAGGCAGATCACAAAGTCAAGAGATCAACACCATCCCTGGCTAACATGGTGAAACTTCATCTCTACTAAAAATATAAAAATTAGTTTGGCACATGCCAATAATCCCAGCTACATGGAGAAATGCTTGAACCTGGGAGGCAAAGGTTGCAGTAAGTCAAGATTGTGCCACTGCATTCCAGCCTAGTAACAGAGTGAGACTCTGTCTCGAAAAGAAAGAAAAGAAGAGAAAAGAAAAGAACAGAAAAGAAAAGAAGAAAGAAAGAAAGGAAAGAAATGAAGGAAAGAAAGGAAAGAAAGGAAAGAAAGGAAAGAAAGGAAAGGAAAGAAAGGAAAGAAAGGAAAGAAAGGAAAGAAAGGAAGAAAGGAAGAAAGGAAGAAAGGAAGAAAGGAAGAAAGAAGGAAAGAAAGAAAGAAAGAAAGAAAGAAAGAAAGAAAGAAAGAAAGAAAGAGAAAGAAAGAAGGAAAAGAAAGAAAGAGAAAGAAAAGAGGAGTCTATAATATCTGCACTTTGAATCTGGCAGGAATGGGACTTCACTGTACTGGTAGAATGAGGAAGAACTAACACTCCATGACTTCCGTGGCTCAGTTAAAAAAGACAACGCAGCCTCCATCTTGTTTGCTAGAACACTTGCCAGTACCCTGAGTTACCATATATGTTGTCCAGTTGCCTTATGGCTGCCATGTTTCAATGAAATTCAAATTAACTCATGTTGAGGGACTCCCGAGAAAGCCCTTAAAGTACCTGGACAGTAAAGGCCTGTGCAGCACCAGATGCTCCAGTTCCTGTCTGACTTACATCCACACCACTGTCCCCAAATACCTCCCAAATTCCTGATCCAAAACAAACCATGGAGACAATAAACTTGTTTTTTTCAGCCACTAAGTTATTAGGAAGTTTGTTTTGCAACAATATATAACTGAGTAAGTTCCTTCTCCCATACTTTGGAAACACGGTTATTTACACATTGGTAGCGAGTTATTGTTTCTCATAGTTGCACCTCAACTTTCATGCTTTTCTCAACTAGAAAGCCTTCTGTCAATATCACAGCAGAACTGTTGGTTCACTTCATCTTATTTACTGCATATCAACCATGAAATTTTTCCTCGACATTGTTCATGGTACAGAATATTTGTTATTTCTATACCTCTATGTTTTTCTTACTGAGATATGAATCCTCCAGAGAAAGTGCTATCAGGTTTTGTCTACTGCAATTAAAGTGCAAAGGATACATATAGTCATGTGTGACTTAAGAGGGCACAATACATATGAAAAATATGAAGCATAATACTTGTGTAGGACCACACATTTGGAAGGAGCAAGCATCAGCTGATCTCATAGTAAAGCCCCTGGTCAAGGAGCAGAACAACAGTAGATGTTAAGCTTCCCTGTGTGATGAATTTAGGAATCTTTAGTGACAACATCAGTGTGCTCTGTACTCAGACAAACCTGGAGAGCCAACTGGTTGTAGGTGGGGTAGGAGAAGAACACTATCTAGAGAAAGACCTAACTTGCACTTCGTCAAAAATATTAATGGGAGGTAGGAAATTTGGAGAAAGCTAAATACACTTTTCAGGCATAGAAGGTTTTACTAGTAGGAAAATATGGAGGGGGCAATATTTTAAAAATACTCTTTGGTACGCTCATTCAGCTCACAAGTATTTATGAATATATACTCCATTATCTGAAAAACAAAAAAGATAAGTGTCCCAGTATACATGGAGGCTTAAGTCTAATGGAGAGAGATACCACCCTCACATGAAAATTACAAAATAAATTCAGAAAACTGTAAATGTAGAAAATGTAGAAAATGACACCTGACAAAGGGCAAGGCAGTGACCTGGGGAAACTGGCCCATTAGCAAAGATGCTTAGAGAAGGTCCCACACATCTGCCTGGCCAGCAGCCATTTCTCTCCATTCAGTCCTAAGGGAAGACCCAATCTCTTGCCAGTTCTTCACTTTCCTGTCTTCACACATAGCCCATGGTGGAGAGTGTAAAATACAATTCTGAAATGTTATGGAGACATCTGTTGGGGAAGTGAAGGTAGAATATGGACATTTCTAAGAAAGGTGCTCCTCTAAGGTGAAAAGTGAGACTCTCATGGGGATAGCCCCCGATTCATTATCTACTTCGAACATTGCCCTCTGAAGACAAGATATACAGGACTACTGCCATCATCTTGTGATATGATGAGTATACAGTTGGGTTATCTGTCCTCTACAGATCTTATGTTAAAATCTGATCTTCAGTGTCAGAGTTGGGGGCCTAATAGGAAGTGTTTGGGTCCTGGGGGAGGATCCCTTGTGAATGGCTTGGTGCTGTCCTTCAAGTAATGAGTGAGATCTAGCTCCATGAGTGAGCTCATGGGAGAGCCAATTGTTAAAAAGAGCCTGGCACTTCCATCTTCTTTTTCTTGCTTCCTTCCTCGCACCATGTGATGCCTGCTCCCCTTTACCTTCTGGCGTGAGTGAAAAGTTTCCTGAATCCCTCACCAGAAGCAGATCCTTGTACCATGCTTCTCATATGGCTAAACCATGAGCCAAATAAACCTCTTTTCTTTGTAGGTTACCCAGCCTCAGGTGTTCCTTTATGGCAACACAAATGGACTAAGACAGATAGGGAAGGCAAAAGGTATTACAGAGAAGCTGACCTAACACCCTGGTTTTATTGAGCCCAGCAGCAAATGTTAGATCATCTATTTCAGTACTTCTTTTTTATGAGAAAAACAAACCCTAATTGTTTAGCAAAATTTATAATATTAGCACCCAAAAAGCATACTAAAAAGTACAGAAGTTCTAGGACATCATATTAAGTAAAATAAGCCAGGCACAGAAAGACAAACATTGCGTGATCTCACTCACATGTGGAATGTAAAAGAGTTGATCTTACAGAAGTAGAGAACAGAACGGTGGTTGCCACGCACTGGGATGGTTGGGGGTGGTGGAGGGGATTGGGGAGATTTAGATGAAAGGATACTAAAATTTTAGTCAGGAGGAGTAAGTTCAAGAGATTTATTGTACAACATAGGTAGATATAATAGCAATATATTTTATTCTGAAAAATGCCGAGAGAATGGATGTCCATCATCCTCACCACAAAAATGGTAATTATGTGAGGTAATGCATGTGTTAATTACCTAGATTTAGTCATTCCCCAATATATGTATACTTCAAAACATCATAGTATACATAATATATACAATTTTGTTTTTCAATTAAAAAATAAAAGTTTAAAAGTATTTAAATAAATATAGAAGTTCTCACTAAGGAGATAGTTCCTACACTGAGGTATGAGGAATGCAAAAAAAAAAAAAAAAAAAAAAAAAAAGGACTTTAGATTTGGATGAAGACTGTAATGAGCCCAGACCATAACAAGCCTCTAAGTTGCTGCTTTAGTCAGAATTTCATTGCATATGTGTGTTAGTAATTGATGTATTGCCTCTCAGCCCCAATTCCATAATGCATTGCCTATTCAGAAGCTGGACTCTGTAAATATTTCTCCTTTGCTATCTGATACTATATTAAGCCAGCTATGTCCATAGAGGGCCCTGGAGGGGTACAGCAGGATAAAGGCCCTAAAGGCCCTCTCTTCCTGACTCTGTTGTGCTCATCTCAGCAAGTTACTATCTCAGCAAGTGTGTGTGTGTGGTGGGAGGACTCTAGAGGGGTCTCTGCAGGAGCAAGTTCCTGAAGTGTGCACAGGTTCTGCAGTGACCATTCCCAGCACTACATGGTACTTCCCTGTGGGCACTTTCCTGAAGAACCCCAGAGGGTGAATTATCAGCAAGTCCAGCTAGCACAGGGCAGTTCAGCAAACTTCTCCCCCATTCAGTAAGCCATGAATCCACCCTCTCAAAGAGGCATGGATTTCATCTCTAAGAAAGGCTCCTCTCTTAAATTGATCTGTTTCTTGGGCACTCTATCTTAGCCTTAAAGGTAGTAACAATTCCCTTTATACGATATTTCTGAATTCTTTAAAGATGACTTTACTCCTTATTAGTAAATCAATGTTACTAAAATATCCTATTATAATTGATACTTTAATTTTTTTTTTTTTTTTTTTTTTTTTGAGACAGGGTCTCACTTTGTGGCCCAGGATGGAATGCACTCATACGATCCTGGCTCACTGTAGCCTCCACTTCCCAGGTTCCAGCAATTGTTCCATCGCAGCCTCCCTAGTTCCAGGAACTACAAGCGTGCCCTCCATACCTGGCTATTATTTTTTGTTTTAATTCTTTATAGAGATGGGAGTCTTCCTATGTTTCTCAAGCTGGTTTTAAACTCCTAGACTCAAGAAATCTGCCTGCCTTGGCATCCCAAAGAGCTGGAATTACAGGTGTGAGCCAAATGACCAGCCAATAATTCTTCATATTAAACTTGTTTATTGAGACTGCTGTGTGATTTCTGCCTCTTGATTGGCTGATTTATTAAAGATGCCAGAATTATTTTACAGTATCATCAGAAGCAGTAAAGAGCAGGTTCTGGGATGGGACTCAGTGAATGACTCCCAAAACATGTTGCAGAACTGATCCACAGAGACTCTGCCCAAAAGGTGGGGAATCAGGAAGTTACTGGTGCCATTTCCAGAAACACACGTTTAATTTCCATCCATGGGAAGGGCAAAAAGATGCTTATTCCCAAATATACTATGTCTTCAATGATGTCCCATCAAACACTGTGTTCCTCAAATACTCCTGAATCTCTTCTCTCTTGTCCTAATTAATTCCAAATTTAATTTTGCATGAGACCATCAGAGTAGTTGAATCTAAATTATACTGGATTTGAAGTCATCATTTCTACATTGCTGGTAAGATGTAGAAAACAAAAAAGGGAAAATAGAAATGCAAGTTGATTTATTCCCCCCTATGAGAACTGTCATGGAAGCTTTGATTATCTGACATTGACCAAAGCTGGACCACATGGTCATGTCTTGTGCAACTATTGGAATATGGCTAGGAAAAAGGGAAGCATAGAGGGAACATAGTCAGCCAGCAAATGGTATATGCACAGTTATTATGTGTACATCTCCCATTCTCCTCTCCAATCTAACTCTGATTTAACTTTCCCAGTGGTGAGAGAATGGGGATGAGACAAAACTTTCTATGAAATAGGTAATAAATCCCCAATTATTTTAGACTTTTTGATCCCAACAATTAATCGATACCAATACTAGGTTTGAAAGTAATAAAGGGGATCAGGAAAACACACACTTTTTTTTTTTTTAAGCATGTAGATATCATTCCGTGGGGGCTGTGAGCAATTCACCATTTAGCATGTAGAGGAAGCCATTACTAATACATAGGTCACTATTTCTTCTGTCATATAAATGGTATATATATTTATCTGCATATTTTCACACTTAGGATACATAAAAGCTTATTTTTTTGACAGTATTTTCAGATTTCTCTATTTTTGAATACTGATACAAGTCGATTCTACTTCATCAATTAGAGTTTGATAGTTATTTAGAGTAACAGAATTTTATTTTCAGACTTCCAAACACAGGTCACTGGTCAAATATACACTATTTTCTATTTGTAAGTTGAGAAATATTGAGATGTTTCAAGAATAGTATGTCTGGACTTTATGTACATAGGCACATAAAACTTAATAAATATCAACTACATATGACTGGAAGAGTTCAGTTCAAGCTTTTAAGTTCTAAAATTTAGACTTTAACCAAGTATTTTGTATGCAATTTTAGCTTTTTGATTAAACAGGAAGTAATTAGCTACAAAATTAGTTTAAAAACTAAAAGATGTAACACATATTTTATTACTTATCACCATGTTCCAAGGCTAAGCTAGAAAACAGAAATGGCCCTCTTTTCTCCAATTCATTACAAAATAAGTCGAGAGGCCACTAAACTGAAATTTACTTTTAATTTCTTCTATTTACACATTCATTCATAAAATGAGTATTTATTGAGTGCTTATCATGTTCCATGCATAGTAAATAAACAAGTAATAAAGTAAAATTTATTTTAGGACAGGTGCTGATATTATATGAAGAAAAATTAATTAGCAAAAGGAACAAGTGGGAAGAAAAGGGATAAAGGAAGAAAGGAATGGATATTTAAATAAAATAGCCAGAGAAGGCCTTATAGAGATAACTTTTGAACAAAGACATAACCGAGGTGAAAGAACAGTCCCTGCCAGCATTCAGAATAGGAGCAAACCATGCCTGGAGGGGAGGAAGTGTTGATGGGCAGCAAATGCAAAAACCCTGAGGGTGTGTGCACTTTCTCTGCTCAGGGAAGAGAAAGTAGATCTAGGGCATAGTGAGCCAGAGGAAAAGTAAAAGTCGAGAAGTTTGAAGATGAAGCATAGAAACCAAATGGTTCAGAACACTGTGGACACTTGTAATGATGTTGCCTTTTACTAGTGGGATGAAAGGCATTGGAACATTTTGGGCCAAATAATTGGGAAATGATCTCAAAATGATATATTTTAAAGGATCCTACAATCTGCTGGTCTGAGACAGATTTTGGTGAAGCATAAAGGTGAGCAAGAGAGGAGGTGCATTACTTAGGAGCTTGTTAACATAGCCAGGCAAAAAATAATTGTGTCTCATTCGGGGAAATAGCAATGGAGAGGTTGAGTGATATAATATTGAATACTAGTTTATGGTAATGTTAAAAGGACTTACAGAAGTACTGGTTACAGTACATAAGAGGAAAAGAGTCAAGAATGACTCAAAGCTTTCAGTCTGATAAAATAAAAGGAGAGATTCATTATAACCTATATTGAGAAAATTTGTAGGAGTAGAGTTGGATAAGGGTGTTAGATCATAGGTTTGGTTTTGGACAAGATAAATTTGGACGCCAGATACTCAACTAGATATGTTGAGTAGGCAGCAGGAAGTAAGAGTATAAAGTTCAGGAGAGCGCTTCAAGCCTGAGGTATATATACATTTGGAGAATATCAACATAAAGACTATAAACAGAGACATGATCTTGTTCTTTTTTATGGCTGCACAACTAAGGTACACAGACCAGTGACACTATAAAGTAACCACATAAACAAGTCTGCAAAATAACCAGCTAGCATCATGATGACAGGAACAAATCCACACGTAACAATACCATACAATTAACCATAAATGTAATATACTATAAATACAATTTATAAAAAATAAGTATACCATAAATCCAATTAACCATAAATGTAAATTGGGCTAAATGTCCCCAATTAAAAGACACGGAGTGGAAAGCTAGATAAAGAACCAAGAGTCACTGGTATGCTGTCTTCAAGAGACCCATCTCACATCCAGTGACACCCACAGACTCAAAATAAAGACATGGAAGAATATTTAACAAGCAAATAGAAAATAGAAAAAATATATATTTCTAATAGAATTATTTCTGCTTTTAATAATGACATGTCAAATTCCTATAAAACTTATATGTAGCAAATATGAAAGTTTATATATAATTCATGCAATGGTTAATAGTAACTGAATAGCTAGTACTGAATAAGCTTCTGTTGTGACACTGTAGAGTTGAACATGTTTAATAGTTATTGAAAGTTATTTAAAAGTTATTAAAAGTTATTAAACAGTTGAGAGAGAAAGGGAGTTTGAAATACCATTAAGATCCTTCCCAATGACTTTTAAACTTGATGACTTACCATGTTAAAAAGAGCAGAAGTTTGGTTATTCAAGCTTAGTTACTGCCTGTAGTTACCACCTTGTTTCTTTTAGCCTGTTCCTTTTAGGTTTTGAGGTTTTTATTAGAGACAAGATCCCTCCCTATTGCCCAGACTGGAATGCAGTGACATAATCGTAGCTTACTGTAACCTTAAACTCAAGCAATCCTCCTGCCTCAGCTTTTTGAGTAGCTAAGACCACAAGTGCACACCATCGCATCCTGTGTTTGTTGTTGTTTGGTAGAGAAGGGGTTTCACTGTGTTGCTCAGGCTGGTCTCAAACTCCCGGGTTCAACTGTTCTTCCTGCCTTTCCCTGGCCTCCTAAAGCCATGGGATTACCAGCATGAGCCACCACTCCCAATCCTTTTATTTTTTAATATGTCACATGACCTCCCACACCTCTGTACCTCCAAGCTAGTATCTATTATTTTCTCCCATGAACTCCCACAACAGCCTTCTGGCTGGTCTCTCTGCCTCTGTTATGGTTCTCTCTAGTCTGTTCTCCACTCAGCTCCAGATTTATTGTGGAAAGCAATTCAGATTATAGTAACTCCTCATACTGAAAACGTTTTCACAGTTTTCTCCATGTGCACATTGAAACCAACATCCTTTAAAGGCTCCTCAAGGCCCTGTGTGATCTTTCTATTACCTCTCTCAGGACTCATTGCCTCTACAATTTGCCTTTAGCTCACTGTGCTTTAATCAGATTTTTTTTTTAATTCAATTTTTAACTTGTACTTAATGTCTCCTCGTGCCACAGTTTGCCTTTTCCTGATATACCTGTTTTCTTCCCAAATTTGACTAATCAACTTTCACTTACCCTTTGCACTGCAGTTCCACACCATCTTTTTTTTTTTTCCACAAGATTTTTCAGTGAGTTCCTTAAATTCCCTCTGTACTCTCACATCATGCTGCATGCCTTTCTAAGAACATTCATAACAGTTACCATTTCACACATATTTTGGGGATGAGTTGAATATTATCTTTTTGATTACACTACATATTATATGCATTTCGAGACTGAATTTTTTTCTCAGTATTGTAACCCTAATGCCAGACCAGTACCTGGTATATACATGGTAATAAGTGTTTTTGAATAAAATGTCTGTTTTTTTGACACTTCTGTTTCTTTTAATGTTTCTGTGATTTTAACTCTAAGAACAAAAGAACAGAAAATGTTAAAAGGGGTTTCAATTTCTGTCTTGATCTCTAATCTTTTATTTTTTCTTTAAAATACTTCTAGAAAAAAGCAAAGTACAGTCCTCAGGTACACAATGGGTTGAAACAACGTGCAAACAATGTGTATGTATTTCTAAATTTCATTCAGATGAGGGATGTGAGTTACAAAGCAATTTGAAGCTTTGGCTGGCTATAAGATGATAAAAATTAAAATTGTCTTAAAATTGTCTTCTTTCCTTCCAAGTACTTGTTCCTGACTCAAAAGATGCATTTGGGTTGAAGTTCAATAAGAAACATACATGTCAATAACACCAGGGATTCTGGTTGTTACCAGTAAGAGAAAAAAGGAACAGAAAATAAAATATAAAATAAACCTTAGGTGGTAACAGTGGGAAGGGGGAAGATTTCTACCAAGGAATTTTAAATTGGGAGGAAAGAGATGGAGGCGAGACATGTATATATCAGAGCCTGAGACCTTACGTGTATTTGAGTAGTTCGATAGAACGTGTGATAAATTTTTCTTTTCTGTTTTAAATTTTCGTGGTTATAGAGAATGATTACATTTTTAAGTAACTTTTCAAATTAACATATAGACTGTCATGTGCAGCATAATGAACATAAGAGGTAGAGAATGCAAGAGTGATAACCAGAACTTGGGGTGGTTAGAGGAGACGGTTTGAAAAATGGTGGTCAAAGATATTTACAGTTAGACAGGAGGAATATGTTTAAGAGATTTATCATATACATGGTGACTACAGTTAACGACAATGTAGTCTTGAAAAATATTAAGAAGTAGTGATTGCTTTTGTTTTTTCAAATTTTAAAATGAAGGACTAGTAGCAGCTAAATTTCAATTTAGTACTCATAGCTGGCAGTTTCTTAAAATCTCATTGATTTATACACTTGGTATTTTTAATAGTTACAATAAATAACTTAAAAATTGAGTCTATCACAAAGGTGATGAATAAAGTCATTTTTCATTTATAATGGAAAGTCTGTCTGTCTTGAGGTTATATGGCACGTAGGTAAAAGCTAAACTTACACAGAATGTGAATGATGGGTAGCTAAAGGGTCTGTTCGTCACAGTTCATCTGCTGCAAACGAGATGACTACAGACCTTAGGGCCCATCCATTTGTTTACAGAGATAGATTAACTTTTTTCATCTTTTATTTTCTCTTTGGAAGTTTAGTTTACAAATGAAGGGGGCTGAAGTCTTCCCTAAACACACACAACCACACATAGCATGTGAAACTGTGAAAGTCTTATTAAAAACACACGCCTAACATGTGACTATTTCCATGACATCAGGGTCTCTACTTTGCTGAAGCAAATGAAAGACATTGCAAAGCTTTAAAGACAAGGTAGGAAAGAGTCAGGGGCGAAGAAAAGGATTCAAATAGAATGTCAAACCTTTCAAAATTATTTTTTCAGCTTCAAATAATTTTTTAATGTGAGTAAGTCTTCACTAGTGCAAGGTTTGAAGAAGCTGAAATTGGAATAGGCCTCTCCTGTTTACTCTTAGATAGTGTTTTGAATTTTATTAGCGTAACTACTGAGAAATGGTCTAGAACATTTTGATAGCTAAACATTTTTTTAAAAAGACTGGGGAAAATCTATAATGACTGGAAAAAAACATAAAAATCATCAGAACCTTTATATTTCTTTTACAAAAGAATATCCTCCAAAGAATTAGATCTGAGGGATTCATTTTTAAGAGGATCAGCCTAAGAAGCTAATTGACTTATGGATTACAAAAGAGTATTTTAAAGGACGTATCAGAAAGTACAGTTGCTTTGGGTATCAATTGAAATGAGCAATTATCATAATTGACTACATTTTCAAATATAAGTATAATGTAAATTTGATATCAGTTGCCGTTTATTTGGATTATAATGAGAAACACTTTTAATAACATATTAGAAAAATCATTAACTGAAGATCCATTTACTAACAGATGACAATAAAAATTGATGAGTGAATATGAGGAGATTTATATTTGTAATCTGAAAGCTTTCTGTAGTTTCTCATAAATAAGCTACAGACTTACAGAGTTTCTCAATAAAGGCCCTAATGGTATTTTTAGGAGAACCATTTTTCCCTTTGGGATTTGCCATATATCACAACAATTTTGACATTTCTCCTTCCTAGAAAGTAAACACTTCCCAGCCATAAAAACAAAAACATCTCTCACACTTACACACACGCACGCGCACGCACACACACACACACACACACCCCACCCCACCCCATGGCTAAACACCCCCTGGGGGGTGGTAAAGGTAATGCCTAGTGCCTACTTACTTCAGAATTATTGCTTAAATCTACAGGCAGAGGTATGAGCTTTCAAAATAAACAGTCCACAGTTGTCTCTGACTTACTCATTTATTAGATCCAATCTATATACTTTAAACCAAAGACTATATAAACACAGTGTTATGAACCTACACATTTCCACCAGGAGTTTTTAAAAGAAAAATATTTATTTGTATTTTATAAGTAAAACAATCATATTTGAGGGAAAGTTTATCTCTACAGTATATCTTTAAGAAATTTTAAAAAGTTTATTTGCAATATAGTTATTTTTCATCTATTTTTTCTTCAGTAGAACTATATCTGTTTTAAAATATCTGTAACTTATTTTAAAATACTTCAGTGGGAATATCCTTGTACTTTATTATAAAATAAGCTTTCTGATTATGTTGAGTATATATACAATATTGCAAACAATGTAATATGGACAACTTAAATTATAGCCATTGATTTACCTATTTATTGATTAGATTTCACTCAAAAAACGATTATAATGTCACATACAATATATTTTTCTTTTTAAAAACAGTATCTTACACTACTTTTGAGTTTGTTATTTTAAACTTGGTATTTTTTAATGTCGACAGTCTATACTTAACCCTTTTTCTGACTCTTAGCTAAATCCAGCATTGGCAAACTTTTCTCTGTAAGAGCCTGATAGTATTTGTTTAGGCTTCACAGGTCACATGGTCTCTGTTGCAACTATTCAACTTTGACTGCAGTATTTAAAAAGTCACAGAAAATAGGTAATTAATTAAGTGTGGCTATGTTTCAATAAATCTTTACTTATAAAAACAGGTGGCTTTGGTGCACAAGCTATAGTTAACTCTGATCTAAATCATGACACAGTAAGAGTATCTTCAACAGCATAAATATATAAGAAATGTCTATTTTCTACTGTTCTTAATTTTTTCATAATGTATGAAACTTCTACAATTTTAAATACATTTTAGGGATAAAATAGGTCATCAATATTAAGAGATTGACACATAAATATAGACATCTATATCAATATGACAATTAAAATTTCAGTAAATTTTAAAAAGTAACTATTGCGTTTTAGGACCAGAGGTAGTGAATTCCTTATTTGTTGGTGTAATAGCCTCTTTAAGGAAAGTAACGTTTATTTTAGTTAGCTATTTAGATACATGGTAATGATGCCTTGTTATGTCAGTACTACTTGATTATTAATAAAAGTGAGACTCATACCTTTTCATTCCCAGTGAAGTTTTTTCAAACACTTAATGATATTTTATTGACATTTTTATTTTTTAATTAATATACAATTTTTGAGACAGTGTTTCACTCTTGTTGCCCAGGCTGGAGTGCAGTGGCATGATCTTAGCTCACTGCAACCTCTGCCTTCTGAATTCAAGTGATTCTCCTGCCTCAGCCTCCTGAGTAGCTGGGATTACAGGCAGGCACCACCATGCCCAGTTAATTTTGTATTTTTAGTAGAGATGGGCCTTCTCTATGTTGGTTGGCCGGTCTCAAACTCCGAACCCTTAGGTGATGTGCCTGCCTCACCTTCCAAAGTGCTGAAATTACAGGCATGAGCCTCCGCACCCAGCACCATTTTACGTAACAGGGAAAGATACAACATCAAGGATTACTTTATGTGATTTCATACGAAGCTCTAGATTATGTTCTAGATTTGCATGCTATTTCAAATTAAGGAATCCTTAGACATTAGAGACAGGAAATCACAGAAAGATACTTTTAGTTGCTGCAGTGAAGTGCTGTAATGTTTTTATAATGATCACATAATGTTTTTATAATGTCACATATGCTTTATATGAACTTCAGGAATGGATTAAGATATTTATCATAGAAACACTATGTTCTTAAACATCATTTAAGAAACCACACACTGCAACATATTCCACTTGGCCAATGTTCTAACTTTGGTCCTCATATCTCCTCTTTAGAATCTTAGCGGATTTTTAAAAAGACATATTAGCCTCTATCCACATTCACTGGATTAAAATCTCTGTGCATAGTGACTATGAGTTTATATATATCCCATATTTTCCAGGATTTTGTTTCCTTTTGAAAGGAAAAACAAAACTGTCTTTATTCATGGAATACATGATTATGTAAAAAATCCCAAAGAACCTATCTAACAAAAATCGTCATTCTCAGCAAATTGACACAACAGAAAACCAAACACCTCATGTTCTTACTCATAAACGGGTGTTGAACAATGAGAACACATGGACACAGGGAGGGAAACATCACATACCTGGGCCTGAGGGGTGGTGGGCTAGGGGAAAAATAGCAGGGGGTGGGTAGACTGGGGAAGGATACTGTTAGGAGAAATACACAATGTGGATGACAGGGTGATGGATGCAGCAAACCACCACCGTGGCATGTGTATACCTATGTAACAAACCTGTGCTATCTTCACAAGTACTCCAGAACTTAAAGCATAATAAAGAAAGAAAAAAAAAAGAAAGAAAGAAAAAGCAGAAACAAAACATAAGCTACATATCGAGATAAAGTTAGATGTTAAAGCATGTCACAAATAGGTCTTTAAAGAATTTGAATGCAGCAGGAAGAATATTACAAAAGGAAGAAAAGATGACCAAAGACAGCAACAAATATCTTCAGAAATAAAAATTCCAACTAAATAATGAAGAGTACAGATGACACGTGTCCAAGGCTTTCTCATTACTGTTTTCAAAATCATTTAAGAATAAGTGAAACGGGCACGGTGGCGCATGCCTGTAATCCCAGCACTTTGATAGGCCAAGACAGGTGGATCACAAGGTGAGGAGTTCGAGACCAGCCTGACCAACATGGTGAAACCCATCTCTACTAAAAAATACAAAAAAATTAGCAGAGCACAGTGGTGGGTGCCTATAATCCTAGCTACTCAGGAGGCTGAGGCAGGAGAATAGTTTAACATGGAAAGCAGAGGTTGCAGTGAGCAAAGATCATGCCACTGCACTCCAACCTGGGTGACAGAGCAAGACTCTGTCTCAAAGAAAAAGCAAGAAGAGTAAGTGTAATATTTTGGCATTCAAAAAAACAAAAACGGAAAACAAAAAAAATCTTCCGTAACTAACGAGTTATGCCAAGTCATAGGAACAAGGTCAATATACAAAAGTCAATTACTTTCTCATATGCCAGCAATGAACAATTAGAATTGTACATTTAATAAATAACTTTTACAATAGCATACCCCAAGAAGTAGTACTTAGCAATTAATTTAACAAAATATGTAGAGAATCTGTATGTAGAGAACTATAAAACAGATGAAAGAAATCAAAGATCTAAATAATGGAGAGTGTCAAAGACAGACTATGAAATGGGAAAAAAATTTTGTTTATAAACCATGCATCTAATAAGGGGTTAATATCCAATATATAAGGAACTGAAACAATTCAATAGCAAAATAATAATTGATTTAAAAATAGGCAAAGGATCTAAATAAATATTTCTGTAAGGAAGGCATACAAATGGCCACCAATTATATGAAAAAAAATGTTCAATATCACCGTTCATCAGGGAAATGCAAATTATAACCACTGTAAGATATCATTTCACACTTGTTAGAATGGTTATTATCAAAAAGGTAAAAAATAACCAGTGTTGGTATGGATGTAAAGATGTGAAAACTCTTATACAACACTCTTGATGATAATTTTAGTACAGCCATTATGGAAAACAGCATGGTGATTCCTCAAAAATTAAAAATAGTCCTCCCATCTAAACCAACAATCCCAGTACTAGATACATATCCAAAGAAAAAAAAATCAGTGTGTGGAAGAGATATCCTTACTTCCACGTTGATTACAGCACTATTCACAATAGCAAAGATATATAAACAACTTAAGTGTCCATCAATAAATGAAGAAGATTTATTATACATACTGATGGAACGCTAGCCTTCACAAAGAAAAAAATCCTGTCATTTGTGACAATATAGAAAAACCCAGAAGACATCATGTTAAGTACAATAAGCCAGGCACAGAAAGACAGGAATCTAAATAAAGGTGAACTCATAAAAGCAGAGAGTAGAATAACAGCTACCAGAGGCTAGGTGAAAAACAAAAAGAAATACTGGAGAAACGTTGTGTTTTCATGGACAGAAACACTTAATGTCATGCAAATCTCTCTAGCAAGTGGTTGTTCCACAGCTTCATTGAGTTCCCCTCCTGAAAATACTCTTTCCTTCCCTACCACAAGTCCAGGCTGCAAAATTTTCCAATTTTTTAGGCCCTGCTTCGATTTTAAGTATAAGTTCCAATTTTAAGTCATTTTGTGCTCCCATCACTGGTCATGAATTGTTAGAAGAAGCCAGGACAGATTCTGCATGCTTTGCAGCTTAGATATTTCTTCTTCTACCAGGTATGCTACATAATCTCCCTTAAGTTCGAACTTGCACATATTGCTAGAACATGTACAAAATGTAGCCAAGTTCTTTGCTACTTTGGTCACAATCACTTCACAAGTCTCCAAGAAGTTTTAAACTTGCCTTCCTCATCCTGTCGTCTTCTGAGCCCTCAAAACTCTTCTAAAGTCTGCCTGTTACCCAGTTCCAAAGGTACTTCCACATTTTCAGGTATCTTTATAGCAATGTCCCACTCCTTGGTACCAATTCTCTGTGTTAGTCAATTTTGCATTGTGACAAAGAAATATCTGAGGTCAAATACTTTATAAAGAGAAGAGGTTTATTTGACTGACAGGTCTGCAGGCTATACAAAAATGGCACCAGCATTCGCCCAGCTTCTGGAGAGTCTTCAGAAAGCCTACAGTCACAGTAGAGAGCAAAGTAGCACCCAGTGCATCACATGGCAAGATAGGAAGCAAGACTGGATTTGCCGATATAACCTTCCAATTATATGTGTCTGACTAGCCTTTAGTGGTCACTGTTTTAGGGAAGCTTAGCACACAATATTGTTGAATTTCTGTCATTATGATTATAACACAATTTCCAGAGTTCTTCTTTAATGTTTTCTTTAAAACTATTAGGCTTTTTCCTCTTTTTCTTTTTAATAAAATTAGGCCTTATTGTTTGCCAGTTACCAATGTGTTTAGCCATGGGTTTGTTAGGTGAGGCAATTTTTGCAGGACCAGCTGTGGCAAGGGTCTCCTCATACCAGGTTTCTCACACTGGCTCACCTCCCACTGGGTTCCCCACATGGTTCTCCTTACACAAGGCACCACCTGTGACCTGAATCATGTTGGGATTACCACCTGAGATGTTGATTACCACCTGCAGAGGTCTGTCCGGGAGACCCTGACTCATTGACAGATGAATAAATGCATTTTTACAACTGGTCCAGTGATTTAAGTGGGCTAGGGATGGTCACTGACTGCTTTCAGAGGGCGACTGCAGCCAATCAACCAAGACTCCCTCTCCATCACCAAATCTATTCAGTATGAATTTTGTAACACAGGTTTTTAAGTTAACATGTTTGTGGATAATTAGCATGGTTTAAAGAGTGGTTTTACAAATGATAAAAACTTTAGATTCCAGGACCCAGAGTAAACACCATTAACAGGTAATTGCCTTTTGATCTCCCCGAAAGGACCATCTAGCACAAAATTTATGTGAGCAAACAGTATAGACAAAGGGATGTGGGGTAAACAGAGTCAAACTGGGAAAGCCTTTTATGATCCCTGTCTTTTCCCTAATACAATGGATGTATCTTCAACCTGTCCCAGTAAAACCTTTTGGCCTTTCAAAAGGTTTGGGATGAATCTGTAACTTTCCTAGTATTTCCCTTATATTTTGCCAGCCACCCTGAGTTAATCTCAATAGACCTTCGATGTTCAACCTCCTGATACAGTGCTTAAAACAGAGACAACTCATGGAATAAATTTTCATAATTACGGATGAGATAAAATCTTAAGAAATGCATTGCAAAGATAATCGTTCCATTATGGTTTCACAAAAAGATGATCCTACACTAAGTAATTTCTGATAAATAAAATATATTAATTTATATTTATAAAAAATATTTAAGTATTTAAGAATTAACAGTTGTTAATTCTTAAATATTTATCAGAATAAGGCCATATTTCAAATAAGTTTAACATATGTCAGAATATTTTAATTATTTCTTAATGAAATTAATAAATTTTTAATTAACAAAACAGAAATCTGACTTCTTTCTGTCTCAGAAGTTAGTGGTGAGTTCAGTGTATTAGTCCTCACATTGCTATAAATAGCTACTTGAGACTGGGTAGTTTACAACGAAAAGAGATGTAATTGACTCACAGTTCTGCAGGCTGTGGGAGAGGCATGGCTGGGGAGGTCTCAGGAAACTTAAAATCATGGCGGAAGGCAAAGGGGCAGTCAGCTGACTTTACACGTCTGAGCCAGAGAGCAAGAAAGAGCAGGAGGAAGTGCTACGCACTTTCAAAAAAGATCTTGCAAGAACTCACTCACCATCATGAAAACAGCAAGAGAGAAGTTTTCCCCCATATTTCAATCACCTTCCACCAGGCAATTCCTCCAACATGTCAGGATTACAATTCAATGTAAGATTTGGGTGAGGATACAGAGACAAACTGTATCATTCATGATGAGTTTACATGGGAAATGCTGAAAAAATTCTAGGCCAAGACCTATCTTAGCCAGATTTATACCCACTGAGCTTGTATTTCCTGCAGTTGAGTTGTTAACATACTCAAGCCAGATGAACTAGTAACAGAATATGAGAAATCACTTTAATTAACCTAAGGTCTAACAATGGTTTAATGTTAAAGCACGTTAATTTTCTTTATTGACCACAGTATTTGTATAATGCCTGTTTTCAAACACCACTCAACATAGGTGGACATTACACCAGTTTGGCACAATATGGACCTTGGAAATGCAGCAATGGCAGTGTGTACTAAATAATGACAACGATAACTTTTGTTAGAGCGGTAATGGTCTTTAAGCATCTACAGCAATAGTTTAAAATACAACTGAAGTTTATGATCACATACAGTTTTAGAAAATAAAAAATTAAAAATATTACATAGGGAAGAAACAGAAAGGCATGCAGATTTAAGTGGCAAAGGAGCATATAAAGTGAGGCAAATACATTCGTTTATTTCTCATACAATCTTTATGCTATGTGAGATATGTAATCATTGGAAGAAAATTGTTTGATTCAATAAATTAGCAGCTTCCTCCACATTTGATTACTTATTTTATACTATAGATGGTTAAATAAGTGTATGTCTTTAGCTCAAATACCCTTTTACAAATATCCACTTACATATGTAAAATCTTTTATTTTTACTAGAATTTTAAATGGTTTTCACCAGGTAAAACACCCTCAATCTATAACATTTATGTGGCAATCTGAGGTCACAAAATTTTTCCTTTAAAAAACCCAGTATGAGACAGTGTCCTATTTCTGAAGTAAAATATAGGATATTTTGACAGAATTAGAGTGACCTACAGTTCTATTTTTACTGTTAGCCAAAGTCACATTTTAGATTTTACGCTAATAAATACATGCAGAAAATGTCGCTATGTGTTGAAAATTTGCTATTACCCAAGTCTCTAAATGCAACTCATACTCACTACAGTGTACTCGGGAGAAGTTTGCAAATGAAAGTGCCTCTAGCTCATGTTTACTACTCCAAGTGCACCTGAGTTTTATCTCTGTATCTGTCTAATGTATCTATCATCCTACCTACCGATCTGTATCTGAATTCATCGTCACCCCCAACATTGAATGTGTTATCAGTGATACCTTCACAAGCCAGCAAGTCAACAAGTAGTCATGTAGTGCTCGTCAGGTGAGCCAAGTTGAAGTGTGTGTTTCTAGATGTGCTAGTTTATTTTTTATTTAAATGTAAAATTAAGGAATTAAGTACTGCGGTTTCCTTAAGACCAAATTTCTATACTGTTATGTAATCAACGTACATGACTTCAGATGCACGACTCTTGCATTTTAGTGATTGGTATATGATTATTTATTCAAAAATAAAGCACAGGTAGAAAAAGAAACTAAAGCATCATACTCAGGAAATGAAAACATTACATTAATGGTACAGGAAACTAAAATTCTTCATTTCTTTGGTTTACACCATGTTAAAACAATTACTTAAGTACTCACAAAGATACGTAAATTAGAACACAGGGAGATAACTGTAAATTAAAAGTAGATGAGAAAGAAATAAAGAATACAGACATCCATGCAAAGGCACCGATGCACACACACACAAGCTCAGGATTATAAAATGGGATCAAGAATAAGGCTGACGGAAAACACATACCAATTACATGAGAACAGTGACCTATTAGCTAAATTTTAGGAAGAGTGATTTCAAAGAGTTCATATGATATAAACTGTGAAATAGATTTAAACAGAAAATTACTGATCACACAATCCTAATAACTAAATAAAAATAGGAGGAAGCACATTCATAAGGAAGTCAACAAAATGAAGTATAAA
Source organism: Saimiri boliviensis (assembly GCF_048565385.1). Classification (NCBI taxonomy): domain Eukaryota; kingdom Metazoa; phylum Chordata; class Mammalia; order Primates; family Cebidae; genus Saimiri; species Saimiri boliviensis. The sequence continues at coordinate 163,549,548 of NC_133450.1, forward strand.
ACACACCCTATCTGTGGATCGAGTCCAGTCATCAAATTCACTGAAAGTTTATTGTAAACCTAATGTAGTAATAAGAATAGCCACTATTTATTAGGAATATAGTCTATACCAACAACATTATTTATATCACCTCTCATCATTTTTCACAAAAACACTACAAGGCATCACTTATTCCTTCATTATAAACATTAAAAAAATTGAGTTTGTGAGAAGGTCTGCGACTTGCTCAAATCACATCTATAAGTAGAATAAAAACATTCTGACTACAGAGTCTATTCACCTACTATGCTAGTAAGAACCTCAGAAATCCTCAATCTACCCCCTTAATTTTCCACATTAATTTTTAAATCTAGCATTTATGTTATTATTTACTGAATATCCGTATTGTATGGGGCACTTTGTTAGGATCTTCTACCATAAACACATTTAATTAATGTCTGGATTTAAGTTTCTCCTCAGGCCTCTGTGCCTCTGTTGCCACATCAGTAAACCTAAGATAATCATAGAAACAGTTTCACAAGTTCATGAGAAAATATAGATAAAGCACTTAGTACTCCATTATGCACAGATCAGGTAGCCAATAAATAATAGACATTTCTCATGAAACAGATTAGCTTTGTATCACTGACTTTACATATCCAGCATAGAACACAGTGCCTGAGACAGAAAAGCAGCTCTGTGAATATTTGCTGAAAGAATTAATAGCATTAAATTATACAGGGAAAATAAGATATAACTTTAAAAATCATTATGATTGATTTCTGCGGAAGTCCACAGTTTAAAAAGATTACCTCTTTCTTCTTTCCATCTTACCCTAGGATATGAAATGCCAGGAAATTCTAAAGTACTTGAAGCTTTTCATTGGATCATCTTACCTCTCTAACCCTATCTAATTAATATGCAGCACCATTATGACTATGCATCTTATTCAATGTGTGTCAGAGCAACTGTGCTCTAAGTTAGATTTGATCATGACAATAAACTTGGTTTTCAAAATATGTCAATCAACTAATAGGGTTATTGACCCACAAACATACAGACATTAGTAGTAACATTAGCCTCTATCTTGGGTCAAAGCCCCTGCTTCACCTTTGGGATCATCAGCAAACCATGGAGTTACTGCTGGCAAAGTTCAGACCTCCAGGTGCACTGATGACAGTGAAATGACAGTTTCCCAAAGCACAGCTTGTTCCTTTCATCATCTCACTTCTCTCTTCTCACAAAGAATCTGTGTGTCAGACAAAGATGGGTGGAACAGTGTGTCTAGGTCTAACGCTGGAGATGTTTTTTCTTTTCTAGATCTCAAATACATTTTCAGCCTAAACATTTGATGAACTCCAAGAAATGAGATTCAGGAAGTCAGATGTTCACTAAGATAGGTCACTTCTCTAAAATTATCTTGCAGCAACTATTGAAATATGACAATTATTATTTCAGGAAAGAGAACAAAAAACACTTGGGATTAGAAGATTGGGGCAAAAGGACTACCTCTTCTACGGCTGTTTTGTAATTGAAATATTTATACTGCTATTTTAATATTTTAAAGTTTATTCACTTTTTGTTAGAATGAGTCCTCAATTAGAGTGTCATTATCTCAAAGGGAAAGATCACAATCCAAAGGTATACTCTTAACTGTATCACTAAAAATGGCCACAAGTAATTTTTTCAGCTTTAGCTTCCTTTCACACCTACAAAATAAACAGAAAAATCTCGTATCTCAAAAGGATTAAATGCAATAACACATTTAAAAAAATGTTCCAAAAACGGCAAACCACAAGATAAACATAAGGCAAAATATAAGGTTAAAAAGACAGAGAGAATAAAGCCTAAACATCTTTTTAATTAGAAAAAAATGTAATGATACATCCAAATTTATTTGGAAAATAGGTGACATAAAAGAAGTTCACTGAAGTTTTCTTCACCCAAGATCAGACTCAAAGAAATCATAGATGGGAAGTGATATGCCTTAGTGAAATAACAAAGCGGGGATTTAAGTTCTCATGCTGAAAGTGCCTTTAATATGTCCCATATTCTCATTCAGTTCATTAAAAAACAACATGCATAAACATGGATATTTTTGTGTGCTTAAATCACCTTCCTAAAGATGCAAATCAGTGAGGCATATATTATCAATGTTCTGTTTAATATTCATTGTGATCTACTCAGTAGTTTTCCTTTCTAATGACAGCATATTGTCTGAGTAATTCACTTTCTTGTGCCTGACCTTAGCAAATTTGGTTCATACTTGAACAGGCCTTTTTTTTTTAAAGTTATTTCTTAATTATTACGTATACATATGTATCTTTATATCTACATGTCCTCTATAGCTCCTCATTTACTTTGCAAACAAATCGTCAACCTAAATGCAGTTTGATTATTGTCAGGTTTGGTTTGTTTTTAACCAGAATTATATTTCAGGTAGAGTTTTACATAATTAGCTCAATTGTTGTTATTGACTAGTAAACGAATACTCTAAAGAGCAGATAAAATATATTCTAAATCTAAGTCTGCAAATAACTATATTGTCACACGTCATCCTTATATACATTAACAAGGTTTACGGCTACATGCAAAAAATTGGCTCCATTTATCTATATACTAGTTATCAAGCCAGTCAGATATTTATTTTAAAAGTTATTCAATAAAGGAAATTTTGTAAAATTACTATACAAACACATTTCACAAAAACAACTGACTGGTCCATATTCTCAGAGATTTTTTAAAATCACCTATTATAAAAATCAGAGCAAAACCCAAGATAACATGTAATTAAATTTCTACCTGCATAATTATCACTATATGTGCAATACTAATATAGGTTAGAAGAATTTGAGATACTAAGAAGAAAAGTAAACCAAAACTGGAGCAGTAGATAAGCAGACAAAAAATACAGACATTACTACAGTCAGGAAAAATTACATCAACAAGGACAAATGAGAGAACTAAACAGAAACTAGGGGCCAGAGTTCTAAGAGCAGACTCATGAGGAACCTGCCGCGACTGGACAAGCATGTGTGTAGAGAATTCACAGACTATTACGATAAGGTGGGACAAGATTAGGGTGGGTTCAGTTGTCACAGAGAAAATGTTAAACCTGGCGCTCTAGGCAATAGAAGTCTTCCTAACTTGAAGTACAGCTGAGAACCATGATGTAAAGCTTTAGGAGGCCACAGAATAGGAAAAATACAGAATGCCTGAGCGGCAAACTCCTGGAGTTTTGTGGAGGCATGCACGTTTTACAAGTAATCTAGCGTCAGGCCCCAGTAAGGAAGAGAAAAGGAAAGATATGAGAATCTTTTCAAAGTACAACTGGTTTTGTGACATCTTAGTTATAAAATACTAAGGCAAGGATAAAATGAGTTCATTCAAAATTTTTCATCTTGGATGTGAGAAGGGTGCTTCTTTGTTCTTATGTGATACAGCTCTAGGTCCCTCTAATAATTTCCACTTCACTCTCTACTCATTAATATCATTGTCTTTATTTTATATAGACTACACTATACAGACAATCATTGCTTTTATCTGATCTTACCCTGGTTAACCTGTATTGGTGCCTACATAATCAGTAGGCAAATGGTTGAAGCTTTTTATTAGTTTTTTATTACATGATGACAGTTAACACTGGTCATCCTACATAAATGCTTAATAAAGAATTAAGTTAGTTAAAGACAGACATTTCTATGAGACGTATGGATCAAATACTACACTTAAATAATTCCAAAAAGAATTTATTTATAATATTTAAACTCACCTATCATATAATCAGCATTTCTCAAGGCTTAGAATGTATTATATGTAGACCATTCATAGGCAGGGGAAAACTCAGTATTTTTAATTAAGTCAAAACCGATTTTTCAAAAGTATATGCAGATGGAATTTTTTGTTACATACCACTGCCAATTTTCCTAAGTACATTCATAAGATTATTCTCTTTCAAATAATCTAATACATTCTTTCCGAATCAAAAATCTTGATAGGTTAATATAAGATCTAGCTCATAAAACATACTCTGAATTTGCTACACTTACGACCCTCCAAGATTTCAGCTGTGCTGACAAAAGTGAAAAAGCCTCATTGCCAAGATTAAGATGAACATAGCAGACGTTTAGGACAAATTACCTTAGTTTTCTTATTTTAAATCTCATCCCCTAAATGGCCTTCCCAACACACATCAAATCCTTATATGGTCACTTCCTAATGCTAAGAGGGGTTCAGCTACCCTCTTCCAAGCAAGAGTTCTGTGTTCTATTGTGCCTATCCCCAAACTCAGGTTTTTTTTGTGTTGCAGTGGCAAACACAGTCTAATTAGGTCTTGTGCAATTGTCATATACACGATGTTACCTGGAAGTTTTGGAGTCTGTTATTTCTCTTGTTGGGTTCTTATATAAGCATTACGGCAGAAAACATCCTATTATTATTATATTAGTCTGCTAGAGCTGTCATAACAAAATACCACAGACTGGGTGGCTTAAGCAATAGAACTTTATTTTCTCACAGTTATAAGAGGCTAGAAATTCAAGATCAAGGTGTTGGTACGTTTGGTTTCTCCTGAGGCCTCCCTTTCTTCTTGGCCTAGTGATGGCTGTCTTATTACTGTGTTCTCACATGGCATTTACTCTGTGTGTACATGTCATTGACGTCTATTCCTCTTCTTATAAGGCTACCAGTCATGTTGGATCAGAGTCCCACTCTTCTGACCTCATTTAACCTTATGTTTTTTAAAGACTTATCCTCAAACAAAGTCACATTGGGGATTTCAACATATGAATTTCAGAGATACACAATTCAGTCCATAAAAATGATTACTAACCAATTTCAGAAAATACGTCATCCCTGCTAATGTGGCCCCCATTCACACAATCATGCAATTCTCCTAACCATAAGCATCTCTTTAAAATCAAAACCCTTCTAATTCTTATAATGAAAATAGTGAATCACTTAATGAATAGTTGTCATTTTCACTCATATCACTAACATGTATTACAGAATTTATAAATTATTATAAGACTTAATGGAAAATAGGTATAACAACTCACATTTTTTGCAAATTATAATTATTTGAGTGTAATGTATTAACGTATCATGTACCTGACCTATAGCATCTCATACTTTAAGGACCATATAGTATATAGTAAGATTAGAATATAAGAACATACACACAGAGATTAAGCTACAGGAAACATTAAGAGCAAAAAAAGAAAATCTCAGAATAGAAACGAGAAAAAAAAATTAACAGAACAAAAAGGTATATAAAGGGGCAAAGGAAAAGTCCATAGAGATTGAGAGAAGATGGTGAATTCTGGAATAAAAATTAAGTTTAACACCTCTCTGGCATTTAGCACATAGAACATTCCTACTCAATGTGCCAAAGCTGGCAGTGGTTGCTGTATCACCTGAGCATTATTTCACACTAATAGTATCAGTAGCTGGCATAAAGGGGGAGTGCCAAGGAAGGGAAAAGAGGCCATTTCAACTGGAACAAGTGAACAGGTGGGGAGGGGTCCCTCTGGACTGTCCAAAGACTAGTCCTTTGAAAGTACTGGATCCATACCTTGTTAAAGACATTTTCATTGTGGGCCTGAGAGGAAACAGAATTATACTTGATGAGCATCCTTTCCCCTGGGAGTATGTGCCATTCACACGGGTGTTAACATATAGTATTTCTCAAATGGTCGTTCAGAGATAAAATGAAGAATTAAATGTTTTGGATGAGGGAAATGGGGTTTAAAGATGTAGTTGCCAATGCAGTCTTTAAAATATATAGTTTCTACTCATTTGCTATTTAATTTGTGAATTTTCTGTTACTTTTCTTGCTTATATTTTTCTGTACTTGGTGCTTAACTAATACATCGAGTATTTCAGGAATGATGGACAAACACAATATGATAACATATACATTTATGAAACTTATTTTTGGGAAATTTTTGAAAACAAGCACTCATACAAATGTTAGGTCTAAGAATAAAACTCTATTATGTCTTTGGTATCTGGATCAGTAACACTTCTTTGGAGTTTAATGGTCGGTTAAACCAAAATATTATACAGACAAAAGATACAGGCTACATTCCTCAATTTATCTGAAACTATTACATAACAAATGGTTTTAAGACTGACAAGATCATATATTCACATTATATTATGTCATTAACACTACCGCAAATAAAGAATTTCTTCACCTATTTTCTAGGATTGAAAAACAGCTCCAGATTACAGAGCTCAGGATTTCTTTTTAATTATGGAAGATGGGGTAAGCGTAATGATTTTCGATTGCTGATGTACATATTTTGTGCATCAAAAATTAAATGAAGCAGCACATTTCAACCTGAAATGGCATATCTGTCAGTTGTGTGCTTAGTGTGTATTTTTTTCTCTCTCATATAATATTGCTATGGATGAACAGCATGCTGATGAATGGGATTTTAGGTCTAGTTTTTAATCGGGAAGTTTATTTATTTATTTTTTTTACTGCTTTTCTTATTAATTTAACAAGTTTGCTGCAGGTGGGGCAGCTGCTAGCTAGGAAGTAGTATTGGAAGGACTTTAAAATATTTACATATATATAAATGCAAATATATTAAAAATGACAATTGAAAAAAGCAGTGTAGCATTGAGTTAAACATAGGCATTAACCCCTCCACTCCAAATGCATAATTGGTTAATATATGTATATGAATTTTATTAGGCACTATCTTAGATATCATTGTAAAATGAGATATAAATGTGAGGCAGTTTAATTGGTATAAATATGTCAAAATATAAAATTACTTTTTAAATTTCTCAATATTGTCAGACTTCCCTTTCTTTATATTCCATTTATACTTCAATGAACTAATTAAGAAATTGACTAAGTTCACTTCAATATACAGACATGTGAGCCTTTGGGACATTATTATTTGTTTATTCCACACTTTTTTGTCATAGGCATGCCCTATTCAATAGACCTGACTCAACATCTATTTTTGCCTATAAGTGCAATTATTTATTTTCCTAACATGCAGCTAGCTGTATGCTTTTTTCTTAATAGAAAAGTAATACAGAGTCCATGTAGAAAACACAGATAATAGAGAAGGTATGCATACATGCAAATGACAAAATCATCCTACCAGCTAGAGAAGAGTTCTAATTCCTTGGTGTTACTATTTTATGGTAAATATAGGGTCTCTGGAGTCATAACCTTTGGTGAAAATGCTAGCTCAACTGCTTACTACTATCTTGACACCTTGGTCAAGTTTCTTACTACCATCTTGACACCTAAACTTTCACATCTGTAAATGCATTTTACCAGACTTCAAAAAAGTGTTGCTTTTTTATTTCCATTTAGATATAAACTTTCATAACATTCAGAATGTCAAGTAACTGGGCTAAGTAACAGTAGGATATAGGAAGCAAAATTAATATAATTTTTTATTTCTACTTTTAAGTACAATTTTCAAGATAATACAGAAAATAAACTAATCTATTTAAAAAAAATTTCCTGTGGTGTTATTGTTTAATAAAAGCACATTTGAAGAGCTAAATCTTCAAAAGTGGCTAGGTCATTTTTACTTAAAACACAAGGAGATGGTTTTATTTTGGCAATGTTATGGAACCAGCTTATGCTATCATTAAACATTAGACTTAAAAATAAGAGACCTTAATAACGTTCATTTATGAATTTAATAATGTCCAGCCAGAATAAGAAAGATGATGTAAATAATCTACAGTCTTGCTGATTTATCTGTAATGTTTGTTATACATGTGGGGAAAATACTAAAAAAGAATATTCAGTAAAAAGAAAATTCAGTACATTTCCATCAAGTATGTTTAGAAGTAAAAAGTGAAAGCAAATAAATACACAGAATTTTTTATTCTTTAATTTAAAATTAAGTTAAAAGAGCAGGTCAGGCCCTCTGGAAAACCTGCCACTCAACTTGAAAAAACAAAGCACTGTCATTATTTGCTCTGAGTTACAGTGTGCAAACTGCAACATGGAAAGTAAAACATTTGTCCAAAATTTTGAAAGTCAACTCATTTATTATGAGGCAGTGGTCTCCCTTGTCAAACACCAACTTTGATTATGCCATAAATTCCACCATTTCTCTTGGACTGTTCTGCATAAAATGATGTTCTTTTTGCTATATGAATTAAGCTTCAGATTGCACTAACACTCTTCAGTAGCACAGGCTTTACTATACAATGCCTAGAAATAATTTGATAATGAAGCTCCCTGAGAGACAGAGAGAGAGATTGCTAGATAATATTAAATGTTATCACTGGCAATCAGTGCTGAAGCCTTACAAGTGAGTTTCCATCTCCCTCTGGTGGCAGAGAGAAATGAAAAGCTAGTAGGTATTATAATCCATAATTATAACTGCTCTAATAAAATGATGCCAGAAGCTAATAACCCCAAGTTGAGAATGATATTCCCTAGAGTTTCCAAATTTAAAGATTTTTTTTCTTTTTGTAAACAAATGTAATTCAATAGTACTCAAAATATTTCAAGAGTTTTTCTGTCTTGCTAATGTCCTACTTCCCCACAGCAAAAAACACAGAGTATAACCAATGTATCTTACAATTTCCTAAAAATTGACACTTCCTCTTCCTTCTTTCTCTTTCTTTATAAATGCAAATAAACACAAGCACATTAAATAATAATCAGATTTGCTGTAAAAATTCTTAAAATTTGAAGTTTTTTTAAAAAGTCTGCTTGTTTGATTTTATAAGATAATACCAATATATGATCAATCATAAATTTCCTGGGACATTAACAGAAAAGGTGACAGTATAGTTCCAATGAAAAATAATTCCCAATTACATTCTAATTGCTATATAAACTTATGTTTTATGAAAAAAGAAAAGTATGTCATGCATAGTATTTGACTGTTAATGTGGTTAAAGAGCCAAACTGAACATAAATTTCCTTAATCTTCCATAAAGAGTCTTGGTATTAGTCAACAGTGATAGTTAATTTATTCAGCATTAGTATTTCCCAGAGTAAAAGAATACTAATATATAAATAGCGATATAAATTGCAGGAGGAATAAAATACTTTAAGATCAAATAGGGAAAAAACAAAACAGAGTGATGTCATCAAGATGGCTGACTATAGCTGCCGCATCTCCCACAAGAAAGGACCAAGGTAATGAGTAAACAGCTAAGATTGGACTGGGGTGTCAAAGGGAAAGTGCAGTGAAGATGCGCCCGGTGGACAATTGTGAGATAAATCATTTCAAAAAATTTGTTACCATGGGACCTCTCAGAGCCTTTACTAAGCTAATGTGCACTATGAATCTCACTTCCAAATCAAGTCACCAGTTATTTAGCCGTTAGACTACAGAACACTGATTAACATTTCCAAGAGCATGTGTTCTTGTGGAATTTTATATATTTTTTATTTTATTTTCTAGAGTAAATTATTTTTTTAAATTGAGGTTTAGAATTTATTAGAGTATCTTGCTTCCCTCATTTGCCATAGACTCACATGTATTGAAGGCCAATTTATATAGGAACAAATCTGCTTTTCCTATATAACTTGGCCTTCAATACATGCATGAGCTGTTATATTTATCTACCTTATCATTCTTTCATCAGTGTCAACTCTGCAACTAATATATGCTCATGTTATTAGGTATACTTGAACACTTACTTTAACATTCAACTTGAGAGCCTTTCAAAACTCTCGTTTCACCATGAACTTTGGTGGACATAATAGGATTTTTGGAACAATGTTATTTCACTCAATATTTACATAACCTTCAAGAAGTTTCTCTTTTTCACTAAGTATTCTCATTTGCAAAACAGAGACATTACTAAGCATATTAGAAAATTTCTATGAAGATTAAATATAGTAAGATATGTGAAAATCTCTTTAATAATGCATAAAATTAAGTATCTTGTCTTGTCTCCTCTCAAAAATTTCCCAGAATGTTTACATGCCTTCAACATAATGCTGAGAAGTTCTCCTCCTCTAAGATGCTAAATCTCTCAAACTGTCCTTTGAAAGGACTTGGTTATCCTTCTGCCTTTTTCATGCTCATCTTCAGTAGCATAGTAATCTGTTCCTGTTCATCGGTTCATTTTGGTTTCATTTGATTCTCTGCCTAGGCTGAATTCTCTGTCCAATCCCATCAAAGATGTATTTGGTCGTATTTTGTATCCCTTCACTTATTTTTCTGCCTGTCTTGCTTTGAAGTATCTCCCAACTTGAGTAGATAACTCCTTCAACTTTGGCCAGTTTTATTAATTGGATACAGAGTAAGCTGATCTGTAGATATTTCAATCCCTGGATAATTCCCACGTATTTTCAGCAGTTTTTTCCTCACTTTCAAATGTTCTATAGTATATTTTACAATTGGAAATTATTATAAATTACATATTATTTATGTTCTAGCCAGTGACAATTGAATAGACAATCTGACTTTGTTAAATCTCTTATTTTACCCTATATCCTATAGGCTTACAAAATATTTTTTCTCTCAAAACGAAAAGGTATCCAGAGAAACCTCTTTCTCTCAAAAGTTGGAATTAACTCCAATAGGTCATATTACCTTCAACCACAACTTTTATGTCAGTAAAGTCCGCCAAACTACTATTTTTCATTTCAACTGCCCAACTCATTCCAGCCACTGTACCATTTCACATGATTTTGTAGGTTTGGTTTGAAAATCTCATCCAGGTACACAATCTTTGAAGGCTCTGTGCCTGGAATTTGAACCTATTTCATGTTCTCTCTGTACAAATGTTTTAATATAGCATCAATTTTAATTATTAAATTCCTACTTCTAAGATCTGTGATAAAGTATTTTGCGATAGTATGTTGAATACTGAATTTTTCATACTTCTGCCATTTCTATCAGCAGCTAACCCCAGTCTTCTACTATACTTCCTTATCAATGCAATTCTTTATTTTGTAAAACACAGGATGTTGAAAGCGAACACTGGATGAGCCTGCTCTTTCCATTAATACCCACCTCACAAAAGCTGCTCCCCATTAAAAACAAGTTAGTTAGCTTCCAGAGGACTCCTAATTAACCCTGCACTTCTTTTTATATCTTTTTATCCATATCCACACTCTCTGGTGATTAAAAACGTATTCTCTCTCCTGCTACTTCTCATTTTCCTGCTGCTCCAAATTACTGCAGTTGTGATATCAAGATCAAAAAGATTTATTTACAAAAGGAGATGGTGCTACAGATTTTCATGGAACTCACTAAGGCCAGGTGCGATGGCTCATACCTGTACTCCCAGCACTTTGGAAGTTTGAGGTGGGTGAATCACGAGGTCCAGAAATCAAGACCATCCTGGCCAATATGGTGAAACCCTGTCCCTACTAAAAATACAAAAGTAGTTGGGCAGGGTGGCATGCGCCGATAGTCCCTGCTACTCAGGAGGCTGAAGTAGGAGAATCACCTGAACCTGGGAGCTGGAGGTTGCAGTGAGCCGAGATCACACCACTGCACTCCAGACTGGCGACGGAGTGAGACTCTGTTTCAAAGACAAAAAAAAAAAAAAAAAAAAAAAAAAAAAACCTCTAAGTGCCAGGGACATAAAGTGTATATATTTATGTATATGTATATGTGTGCATGTGTGTATGGAAATATATATATATGTATACACTGCCCATCTTTTAAAATTCACCATGTATTATAACTCAATGGATAGACTATTACTAAAGACATTTTATTCAGAAACTTTTATGTTATTTTTTTTCTAATCTGCTTCAGATCAGGGTTACAGTAGGGGGTGATGGATAAGGAGTAGGATCTAGAGTCCTATTTCCTGCTTTCAACCTTGGTTTTACCCTTACAGATTGAGTTTTAACAACTAGTTTATTCTGTCTCTTCATTGACAGAAAATAGATAATAATAGTTCTATTTTGGGAGAGCTAGGGAACATTAAATAATAATATTTAGGACTTAGATAGTGCCTGACATAAAGTAACAAGCAATTCACAAACATTAACTGTGACCATTCTATTATTATTTTTTTTTCTTTTTTTTTGAGACGGAGTTTCGCTCTTGTTACCCAGGCTGGAGTGCAATGGCGTGATCTCGGCTCACTGCAACCTCTGCCTCCTGGGTTCAAGCAATTCTCCTGCCTCAGCCTCCCTAGTAGCTGGGATTACAGGCACGCACCACTATGCCCAGCTAATTTTTGTATTTTTAGTAGAGACGGGGTTTCACCATGTTGACCAGGATGCTCTCGATCTCTTGACCTCGTGATCCACCCGCCTCGGCCTCCCAAAGTGCTGGGATTACAGGCTTGAGCCACCGCGCCCAGCGACCATTCTATTATTATTAATTACATAAAGGGTCGATCCTTTTTTCTGAGAGATTCAAGATCAGATGCAGAAAATTTGCATAGAGTACAAAAATTATAAATAAAACAAAAAGTATATCATGATACACATGTTTCTATATGCATAACCCATTTCTAAAAAAGATAGGTAAGAAAATAGAAAAAATGTGTCAACGTCAGTGTGGAATTGGGGGAACAGAAAAAAAAGAAAACCTTCTCTTTATTCCTTTATTTCATCTTGGTATTTTTTCCCCCAGACTATTCAATGAGTATGAATTACTTTAAGTTTTTTTTAAAGAATGTACGGGTTTCTTAAAAAATACAATGCTAATTTTTTTTTGTCTTCAAAGTCTGTTATTTTCCTCAAGTTACAGAGCTACAATCATCCCTAGAAATATGCTCATCTGTCAGGCCTGCCAACCAAGTGCTGTTGGTTTGGATTGGTAAGTCTTCCTACTAAACACCTCCTAGACATAGTCTTTTCCCACTTGTTGCTTTAAATTCTGTCCTAATAATAAGCAGTGTCAAGATCATGCTAAGGGGAGAGATCAGCTTTTCACTGCAAGGTCTGAAAAGATGGTGGGACATGAAGGAAATAGCGTACAATATGGAGTCGGAGATGAAGAATGCATTTTAGGAGAAAAGTTGGGACAAAAATATGCATTTGCATTGAGACAAGAGATACAGCTGGAAAAGTAAATGAATTGCTGAGTGAGAAGACAGTATAGAAACTTGATAAAGATGCACAAAACGTTTGAGAAGATTAAGGAGACCCTAAAAAGAAGGAAAATGAATTATAGAAGAGGTTGGTCATTGCCATCTTCTGGAGAACAGACGAGATTGTGTGTGTGTGTGTGTGTGTGTGTGTGTGTGTGTGTGTGTGCCATTAAATTACACTGTGAAAGTATCAGCTCTCTTTACTACTACAGTGTGGTTAATTGAATCAGTGCCTCCCAAATGCCTTCCTCAGACAGTACCTAGGGAACTTGTTAACTATATAAATTACTAAACTTTTCCCATTTGTGTAGCCCTGAAAATAGACACTAAAAATTATAATGAATACATTACCAATGATTTCTAAAAGAATATATTGACTCTTTTGTCTCATTTAAGGAGTAGTAGAATTATGGCATTGTAAGCTTATTCCCCTAAATGCAGTGCCTTCTTAAAGTGCAATTAGGAAATCTGATTAGCTGCAAAAATTTGGACTGGAAACGAAAGGAATAAAATGAATGATTTTTTTTTTTTTTTTTTTTTTTTTTTTTTTTTTTTTTTTTTTTACTTTTCTGTTTTGAAGACCTATTTTCGCTAGGATTGATACCTGATACTTTTCACCTATTTTATATATTCTACTATATAGATGAGGACGTCTATGCAGTAAAATACTTAAGAGGTACGTATGTACCTCTTATGTATTCCAAAGAGGTTAAGTGACTAAAAACTTACATTAAAAGAGTGAGAGAATCATGATACAGCTTTTAGCAAACTAAAAAAGTTGGTGTTCTTTGATTAGACACACGGCTTCCATTGCCAAGCACAGAATATAGCCTTGGAGAATTCCCCTATTCCACCTCAATCTATTTTCACACTTTAGCAGCTGGTAGGCTATTCAGTTGGTTATACCATCCTATGTTATTTTACAGGGATGGCGCTGGTTGTCTACATTTCTCTCACCTTTCCAAAGGCTCCCTATTTAACATGTAACTTGAATGGCTCTAGGAGGCAGTGACAAAGAATAAGAGATAGGTAAGAGGCAGTCGTTCATTATCATAGAGGGCTGTGAAGTATTTTTCACTTCAATACCTTTTCAAAACTGTCCTGAAATAGACTTTTTAGGTACTTAATATAATGTATTGACAGGCTACTAATTACAACTTTGACTCCAATACTCGCCTTGCCTTTTGTCTTGTTTGTCCCTGAAGGTTTCCAGGTGAGGTTCTGGCTTTAGGAAACAAGATGCAGAATAATTTAGTCAAGTGACATTCTCCTAGGGACTGGGTTTAAGAGACTGAATGCCAGAATTCCCCGGAGGTCTCTTCATCTTAATTACAGCTGTTCTTTCATATTTCCAAATAAACTCCAATGTTTCCATTTTTCCCCTCCTCCTTTTTAAAATTTTTTAGGGATAGGGTCTCACTCCGTCACCCAGGCTATGATACAGTGATGTAACTATAGCTCACTTTAGCCTCAGCCACCTGGGCTCATTGGCCTTCATAAAAGGGACTGGGTTTAAGAGACTGAATGCCAGAGATAGGGTCTCTCTCTGTCACCCACGCTATGATGCAGTGATGTAACTATCTCACTTAACTATAGCTCAATGGCCTTCATAAAAGGCCAATGAGATTGATTTTGTTACGTAGTAGTCCAGTAGACATTCATAGTGAAATGTGGCAAGGAGATTGATGGAGCCCTTTGTAATGACTAATGTCTGTGTATCTTGTGATTTCTAGTACAATTCAGGCCTTATTTAAACATAAAATGTAGAGTATTTCAGGAACTGACTAGAATTTTTTGCAGTGTTACTTCGCTTATATTTTCCTTCACCAAAGAACGTTTGATAAGAATTTGGAAAGATTAGTTACTACGTATTTCTGGAACAGCCTGTGTCTTGGCTTAAATTATTCTCAAAAAATAGTTGCACGTCTCTGTACCTAAAACAGAGTGAAGTTTAAGGTGATTGTGAGTTACACATGACCAAAATATCAATACTCTTGTTCATGTAATAAAAGAAATATTTGACTACTGTTACAAGTCAGATAGAAGGGAATGGACCATGGTAATAATGGCAGATGGCAAATTAAGATTGCCAGGGTGATGCAAAAAATCAGAAACAATTTATGCGAATTTCCTCTTTCTTGGAAATACTTTTATATTGGCAGGCCAAGGTTGATCCACCCTTGTTTTAGTAAACTTAGCTAGTTTGTGAATTACCTTTTTCACTCTTACTGTTTTACAGATTCAGAATGGTACTATGGGACCTTTAGGAACTGAGTAAGAATTTATTTTATAATCCATTAAGTCACTTCTAAACGTGTCAGATCTTTTCATCTTTATTACGTCATTGGTGCAACACAATTTAAGTGAAAAGTCATAAGAAAAATTCTTATGGAATGATGTACTGCCACTTAAATTTTTAAAATCGAATCAGTCAATATATGTTTTTAACTTTATATCAGGAAAATTGTCATTTATTGAATAAGCCAAATAGGGGTATAGTTTTTTTCTTTTGTTTTTTATTATGCTTTAAGTTCTGGGATACATGTGCAGAATGTGCACGTTTGTTACATAGGAATACACGTGCCATAGTGGTTTGCTGCACCCACCAACCCGTCATCTACATTAGTTATTTCTCCTAACGGTATCCTTTCCCTAGATCTCCCACCCACTGACAGGCCCCAATATGTGATATTCCCCTCCCAAACAGGGGTATAGATTTATTAGTCTGAACTACTAATCGGTGGACATAAAAATGAACTCATATGAAATATCTGGATTTATTGCAGTATTGGAAAAAAAAAAAAAAACACCTCATCTCTAAAGAATGTGAAGTCTTACTTGGAAAAGGTTTTCAGGAATTCCTTCCTCATCCTGTGTAATTTCTCAGATAGTGCTTAACATTTTAGGGGAAGAGTGCATTTACATTATTATTATTTTCAAATAGAACCGCATGAAATGGATAAAGATTGAAAAGAAACGTAATGCCCAGGGCTAGCAAAAGTGCAGAGAGAGAGAGAGAGAGAGACACTTATATAGACTTTTTGTTGGAGTATAACCTGGCATAGTCACCTAGAGGGCAATTTGACAGGGTAAGAGGTACACAGACTCTAATTCAGCAATTGTGTTTCTACTTCTAGGAATTTATCCAGAGAAAATAGAAGGACAAATTAACAAAGGCATTCATGTAAGTTTTCTCATTAGAGTACTCCGTCTAATAAAGAAAAATTAGAAACAATCAAAATACCTAATCAAGGGAACTAATTTAAAATTTGCAGTAAATTTAGGCCATGGGTTTTATTAAACCATTAGGAATTTATTTTATATAATAGACACAGGAGTATGTTCACAATGTGCTCTTATTGAAAAGAGAAATTTATGAAAACTACAGACACACGTTTAAGGTGGTCTGGTCTAAATCTTACTTCTGCTACCAAGTGACTGACATAGGGGCTTAGACAGCCCTAGGAATTAATTTTTTTTTTTTTTCCTAACTTCCATCAATTATATTCAGTCTATTTAAAAATAATTTTAGTGCATTTAAATATCATTTTATGTATGATAAAATGAGGCTGATCAAGTGAAATAATGCTCAGTAAATTTCCAAAAACACTTTAAATAAATGCTAGCAATAATAACAATGAAGCAAAAACACGCACATGCACACACACACACACACACGTGCACACACACAGATGCACACACTCGCACGTCCACACACGCACACACACGTACACACACATGCATATACACAAACACGCACAGACACGCACACACACATGCACAGAAATCTAGAACTATCAACAGTATCCATAGTAATCTCTAAGAACCAAGACTAGAAGAATTTTACACTGTAGTATTATTGCTTATTTTTACTTTCTATATTTCCCCAAATAGCACACATGTGTTTTTAAAAGTTAATAAATGTAAATTATAAAATATGCATTTTTTAAAATATTTTAAAATAGTATCAGTAACTTTGGTTTATAAATACATTTTTAAACTTAAAAATACATTATGGTAAATTGCAAAGAATAAACTACAGGGACAGTAAAATTTTTCAGCTTATGTTTTTCTAAGGAATTTTCATAAAACTCAGTAATCTTTTTTCCCGTTTCATTACAATCCCCAAAATTCATCAGCTTTTTATAATTACTGAATTTAAATGATAGAAAGGTACACAAGCCTTTCACCACTCTTAAGTTTTAAGATACATAAAAAGCTATCACAAAGGACTTCACTTCCAGGTATATATTTTCATGTACATACTTTTTAAGGAGAACTGCATTCCCTTATGAGCTTCTGAACTATAATAATGAAAAACACAATGTTTAACTGTATTTTCAGAAAGATCACCATAGGCTTTTATTTACATTTCTTTTCATCTGTTACCTATAGTGTACAATGTAGGTTTTCAAGAAATACTGAATCTGTACATGACGTTGCCCTTCTTTTAATTGGAAATAAAATCACCCAATCCAAACTCCTGTAATTTATCCACTTGCAGGTTTTTTGTTTTCTGTATTTTCTACTTTTTCCTTAATTTTTCTCTCTCCATTCCTTGTATTTTCTGTCTCAAGGAAAATACAGTCCTCCTTTCTGGGGCTAATGTCTGTCCTGTACCATAGATTTCATTCATTATGCTTTCTTCTAGGTCCTTATTTAACAATTTCTTTCTCCTCCCTTTCCCTCATTTCTCTACTTTAACCTGAACATGTGTGCCATATACCAATACATTAATTCTGTGATAAATGACCCTCATTTTGCCTGCCTACACAATCCTTGTTGCATAGATATTGGGGTTATTATGTGACAAAAGTAGAGCTGTTTTGAAGAAAACACAATTTTATGCTGTAATGGAGATTATTCTATAAATGAAAATTATAAAATATTCCAGAGAGAAAATGGAGACAGGGCCCTGACATGATGGTAGAGGTGATTTGGGACACCCTCCAGAAAGGTACTAGCATTGGAATGGATTGGAACGAGGTACTCTTTTTTGGCCAGAATAAATCACTATTTGTAGCAGTCATGTTCTATTCAGTCACAGGAACACTAAATTGGTAAAAACTGAAGCACTGCTCTTAGGGGAAACATAGAACTGGGTTCCTGCCAGCCTTAGTCACAGTATTTTTATCAACAAATCTATACTTAACCTTGTTTTACAGTTGTTTCTGTTTAAAGATGCCGTATTTAATATGCTGTTGACTCATTAGCACTGAACTCACAGCCAGCCAGTAGTACTGTAACTCATGCCTGAAGGAAGCTTATCTAATGCATGTATTTTCTCCATAAAGCACATTAGAGCACTTTATTATGCTTGGTGGCTTTTGTAAGCACTGAAAACACCATTAAAAAAAAAAAAACAATGTGAAAAATGTGGCAATAAATTGTCAAAATATTGTTAATAATATGAAGATTGAACAGGAAGGCAGGGTGCCACCTTGTTCAATTTAGTTGGCAATGTGTATTGAGTGACTCAAGGTTTTTACTGCTTTGTGTGTGCCCACAAGTGACCACAAAAGTGCCCTAAGTGTTGATTTTGGGGTTACCAATAAATAGCAAGTAGGCAAATTTACACATATGAATATCAATTTTGTATGTGCATACATACACATACATAGGCATGCATGTATACATGTAGATAAAGTTGATCTATCTACGTAAATTTTTTTTAGTAATAAGAGTCTGTAACACGGTGAAAGCCATGTTCTGGTAGGTAGTAATAATTTAACTCCATCTTTAAAGAGGTAATGTGACTATAGGCTTTTCTATACCACTCTCTGCATCAGGGCAATCATTCTTACATAAGGTTATGCAGGGTTATTAGATGAATTTCCCAGGAAATTAAAAGAATCACAGTATAATAATGCAAAATTTGTTTTCTTCCCCATGAAAGGAAAGTAAAAACCTGGGATGCTGATTCACTAAGGCAAAAAGCAATATTAGGCTGAAAGCCAAGTCATGAAAGACATCATCTTTGTTTTTGTTCCTAAGCAGATAACTACTAATGAATGGTTAAATATCTCCACAGGTAGTTATTCTACGTTCACCTTATCTAATGTAAATTATGTATTAGTCTGTATTTGTACCATACATAATTGACTGTTGCCCCACCTGCTCCTTTTCTCTTACAACATGTAGATTCAGTCATGTGACCATACCCTCCTCTCTTTCCCTCCAGCCAGCTTTATCTCCTTAAATATTGGAGCCCTCAAAAATCACCTTTGGAGAAAGGCAGGTCTGTCTCTTGGGCACGTCTTTAACAACCTTGGCTAAATGAACTTCTTAACTGAGACCTGTCTAGGATACTTTTTGGTTTACATCCCATTATCTCATAAAGCAAAACAGTCTTTGTTCCAACATAAAATTGGAAATATTCAAGCAGTATCATTTGGATTTAGAATTTACATAAACTCCTGAGTTAACCAAAACGTAATTTTTAAATGCATATAAAAAACAACACCCTAGTAAATGAGCAAGCAGATTCATTATTATTTTCAGATCATAGCCTGAAAAATGGAGTGAATTCTGCAGAGCTACATGTTTCTGAATCTGCCACCTATTAGTTTCTTTTGGGAGAGCTACTTAAACTTGCTATACATTATTGTCTTGACATTTAAAATAAGAGTAATGATTTATGTATATAATTGTTAATACCAATGGAGTCCTCAGAAAAATGGCATATAGTTACAACCCAATGAATGCCGTTATTATTTTCATTGGCATTTTAATTATTCATACTAATTTTGATGCTGAGGAGATAAAATAATATCTGACAGCCTTTTATTTGCTAATGTTAAACAACTAAAAATAGCTTTAAAAATTAAAATATCCAAATCAATAGCAATTTTTGATTTATATAAAATAAGAATCATATTATTTAAATTTTAGGGGTTTCTCGCTCCTGATTTTCATTTCTTTACTTTTCACAGTGATACCTTAGCACCTTTCAAAAAACATACCCCTTTCTTCCTTCTAACTAGTTTCAGGACTCTATTACCCTGACACCCAGTCATCTCTCTCTTTAGGTCAGTTCCACTGAGCTGGGTGAATTGGTGGCTTGGTCCAAACTTCACCTCACCCAATCCTTCTTCCAGCAGGAAACAAAGTCCGCACACAGGAAGGAATGTGTCTTTCAACTCATGTGCCATTTTTGCAGAAGCTTTTCAGACAGCTCCCTTATCAGTGATCTCAGTTTCCTACCCTTTAGATGGCTGTGGAGGCCTGCATGTGCCGCACACAGACAATTTTATTCCAATGAAGTACACTTAAGAGCTTGCATTGTTTAAAGGCCCAGTGATTCATGTAACTCCCATATCAGCGCAAATGAGAAGTTCCTGCCTGAATGTAGCAGATGGAACTGGAAATTATAGACTCTGGTAAGGCAGACTATATTGCAGCTTAATGATTTGCATTTCAAAAGTTGGGAGTTCTCATATATACTAAAGAGAAAGAACAACGGACTATATTAGATAGTTTCAGGTGCTTGTATGACCAGGTGCTATGTAACCTGCCTGAGCCTCAGTCTTCATTACTGCAGCATTTATAAGGTATCAAGGCTGTTTGAACTCATGTCTTACTAAGATGCTGCCAGGGTTGAGTGACATGTGGATATAAAGGCACTTCAGAAATTAGAGTATTTCATAAATGCAAAAATTTTTACATTTATAACACCTATACACTTTTCTGTTTCTATTTTCATATACACTTGACTTTTTAATCATATCAGAGATCTTTTCTTGAGGTTACAGTGAACAGGATTGAACTCATAAGCAGCAGTCTTAGCAATTTTCAAGTTTCTAGGTATGTTTTAAGGTTTGCGTTTAAATCAGTGACAAAATTTTGTTTTCAGTTTTGGTTTCTATCTTCTAAAACAGTGTCTCGGGTACTCTTTGATGAGACACTGTGCAAACATTGACGGATATTAGAAAACAGAACAGTTTGTTTACCTCAGCTTTTTGTGGTCTGGATAATTTGCACACTGCTTTTCAATAAGCTGGTTTGTCTTCTTGTTTACACAGGCTGTGCTATAGCCATTTAAAGTTCAAAATTACTGCAAAAAAAGTAATTGATCCTCTACTTCAATATCCCTGCTGTTTCATGGGCTCTCTTACAAATTGGGAGGAATCTATTTCTCACTGATGTTGAAAAACATAATAAGGTCACAGCAGGGAGGCTTTAGCTTCATTAAAGAACATTATTATAAAAATAAAATGATCGAGGGCAAATTGCTTTTGTCCTTGTGGTACTGCTTCTGCAGATCCACATTAATCTGAACATTTAAATCAACAATGAATTTGTTATGTCCTCTTTATCATTCACTTCACCATGGTAGCCCCTAGTGGTAGAAGGAGATGCCAGTTGCTCACTGCTCACGTTCCGGGGGATTTCTTCCTCAGTGGAATAAAAAGGAGGTAAGCCTCTTCGGAAATGAGAGCTATAGCCTGTCCATAACTCAATTTATTCCTGCTTTTAACATATCAGAATTCTAGTGTCCAGCAAATGTAGATGCCAGCATTATTTAAAAACTGATTAAGCAGAGAAATGAATGGCAATTTTGACCCAGTCCAGCTTCCATCTATCATGGGTGCCTATAACGCGGATGACGAAGGAGAGTTTAAGATAGAGAATCAGTGATTGCTCTATTAATCTAGTTTAACTGATACTAAAATCTGACAGAGCGAATTGCAAGTTGCAGGCAGTAAGGCTTATCAATTCATTACTACTTTCAAGGCTCTACCTTGGTTTCTTTTTGCTTTTTGCTCCTGGCAAAGGACAGCCTTTTACAGTTCAATTTCTCAGTTTATTTTTGACTGCATTTAATTAAATTTGATGGCCTGCTTCTGCACCACTGAAGTTACTGGAGTTGCAAAGCACTTTGCTGTTATAATGATAGCTCCCTTGATGTCTGTTCATTATTAACTGCTTTTCAAAAGTGCAGCTTTCAGCTCTCATTTTATAAATATTTAAATAGCTGAATTTCTATAACATAAGTATCTGCACACAGAAGAGAGGGATTCTGTTTGCCCATTTAATACATAGTAAAGTAAAAATCCCTTTTTTGTAATGTTACATAATATCAATTAAGAATGTGTCCTTAATTCATCCTTAACATATATTCTCACATGAATAATGGTATCTCAAAACAATGATCAATGATTTAAGAGTTATGACTCTCACATGTGTAATTAACTCTAGCAAAGTATCTTAAGAAAATAGATTAATTTTTATATGTAGATCAAGAAAGTCCTGATTCTTTCTGGTCTCAAGATGAAACGGAGTATATTCAAGAGAATTTACAAATTGCATAATAGATTTAGTGCTCAGGGAAAAAAAAATGGTAGACTAAGAATAAAATTAAAAGCCCTGTTGTTTTTTTGTTTGTTTGTTTGTTTGTTTTTTTAACAAAGACTGATGAATTAACAGGATGTATCAGTATCTTTTTCTTCTCCGAACTTCAGAAAAATTATTGCAAAATAATTTTTAAAAAGCCAACTTATAGAGGTGAAAAAAACCAAAGATAGTAGAAAAGACAATAGCGTAATTGAGAGCAGCTGACACTGTGTATCCGCCACTTTCTAACTCATTTAGCATCCATAACATTCTTATCATTAACTCCATTTTATAAATGAGGAAATGGTGAATCATTAAGCAATTTGCTGATTATCACATATTCAGTAAGTGGCAAAGCTAGTATTCGAGTTCAAGCAGTGTCGTTTTAAAATCATACACTAAATCCCTGTGCCGTAATTTAATAAATTGTGGAGCATGAGAAGCAGATGGAGAAGTGATTGATGTGGCAGGGCTGAGAAAGTACTGCCTATATGCCCACAGTGTGGAGCCACCATACAAAATTAGCAAATCGCTCAGGAAAACTTCAAGTAGCTCACTACTTGGAAAAAATGAGTGCTTTGGAAGGCATGAATGACGTACAGTTTTGAAGAGTAAAACACCCAAGTTCTAAAGTAGTTGGTCTGTCTTCCTCTACAGTGCTCAGTTACCTCTCCATGCCCATCACCTCCCTTTCTCAGAATCCCTTGAATCTGAGGTATACTATTCTGTGAAGAAATTAAACCTGGTAAACATTAGATTTTGATCAGAGCTATTACTGGGAGTTCACATAATCAAGGGACCCGTAACCTTCTTTCCCTTCTTGGTTTCTAGAATACCAATTATATTACCCAAGTCCCACCCTAAAATTCCCTTGTGAAATATAAATGAAGAGCCACAGATCATCAGTCACTGATGTAAAACTTTAGCATGAGCAGCTCAGACCTACAGTAACAACTAAAAAGGACTGAGACAGAGATAATGTCTAGAATCAAAGAACAAGGAAAAATTACACATAACCAATATTGGAATGAGAAAACAGTATGTGTTATAATAAATCAAAAATTAATGTTATAAAAAATGGGTAACAGGAAAAGTTATCAGAAAAGTATGATAAATAAAATTTAAAAACTAGTAGAACCTAAGACAAACCAAAAAGGAGAACATTCTAGTAGGAACAGGGGGGACTATATCTTTAAAAAATGGCATTGTCTTGAAAGGCAAGAAAAGCTGAAGATATTTTCCTGATTGGCGGAGACTGAAGAGATGACAACTAATGGCAATACATGATTCTAGGTTGGACCCCATCCTGGAGGGAAATCACGCCATAAAGAATTGGTTCAACTGACAGAATACTAGCAGTATATTACATCAAAGTAGAGTATCCACGTTAATTTGCTGAATCTTACTACCATAACATAGTTAAGTAAGACTATCTTTATTCTTGGAAAATGCATATTGAAATATTTAGCAGTGAAACACCATGAAATGTATAACTTAACTTACAAATGACTGAGGGGAATAAAAGGACCGTGTGTGTGTGTGTGTGTGTGTGTGTGTGTGTGTGCGCGCGTGCGTGCGTACAGAAAAAGGAAGCAAATAAAGCAAATGTTAACTCTACTGGTGATTTGGGTAAAGGGTAGTGAGGTGGTGGTGTATATTTTTACATCCTTTCTGTAGGTTAGGGTTTTTTTCAAATAATTTTTTAATGAGCAAAGTAGAAAATAAAAATGAAGAAATTCTCTAAAAGGTTAAAACAAAGACACAAAGAGATGGAAAATGACAAAAGACAGGAAAAGGAGAGCAATTCAAGTGGTCCAATGGCTGATTTAAAAAAAAAAAAAAAGAATTGTGACAGCTCTAAGACTAAATTATCAAAGAATCAATGAAGTTATACAAGAAAATTTCTGAGCACACACAAAAAAATCCATCTCCAAACAAAATTAGTTCCATACAGAGGTATATCAAGAAATTCAGAAATGTTCAAAAGTTTCCTACAAAGAAAAAACATACAGCAAAACAATTTAAAAAGTAAAGCAGGTCACCTACAAACAAAAAGGGAATCAGGCTGGCATCAAAGTGATGCTTTCTTAATTGTGAGCAAGAATAATCTTCAACTTACAATTTCAAGAAAATGCTCAATCCAGTAGATGGAAGGGTGGAGGCAAGCTCTTTGAACACAAGTATGGATCTAATGTACACTTCTCATGTGCCCTATTTCTTAGAAAACTACTAGAAGTTGTACTTTTGCAAATACGAGGTACTAAAATCAAGGAGAATGAAATGCAATCTAGAAACAAGAAGTCCAACAGAGAAAAGCAAAGACAGGTAGTCTTAGAGAGCCACCAGTGAGATGGAAGCGGAAGGATGAAAGGCTAGAGAAGTGAAATCTAAACATATGAAGAATGAAACTCACATATTTTGATTTCATTTATTTGAAATTTGAAATAGTCAATGACAACCTTATAAACTTCAGGTAAAACAAATATATGCTAAAATACGTAAAGCTAGAAAACAGAATTTACAAGTTATAATCATGTATATAGGAAATACTGATTTCACCAGAAACAATACATTGAAAGAATAGTGGGAAGAGAGTCCTGTCATCAGTGTACCTGTTCTAATTCCTATGTAGGTATCATAATAGGCAGTTATCAGGTAATGTTTAAAACTGATTAATCAAGATAATAATACAAGCATATTAAATTAAAAACAATTTAATTATCAGAAGAACCAGATACTATAGCTGAACGTTGCTTTCTCTATTGAACAGGACTATAGCATCGAGAAGCGTCAAACTAGGTGCTGTTATTCTGTGCCTGTTATTATGCCTCTTAATACTATTTGATTACTAGATCATGAGTTTCTATTTATAAAAATAAAAACAAATTTTAAAGTTAGAACAATTCATGTTGCTACAAAAGCCCTAAAGTCATTACAACAATACAGTACACTGATGACACTTCCCTTGCCCGAGTTCTTTGTTCAGAAACTTTTTAAAAGAAACATGGTCCCAAGTTATATATAGCATGCTTTTGAAATAAAAGCCGTCTCCTATCAAAAGGAGTTTTTAAAAAGAGCCTAGATGTCCGTATTGTCCTTTGTGTCTCTAAAAATAATTGCTTTAAAAATTAGGATATATCTTTTGACAGATATTTGAAAGTCAAAGTTTTGTGAATTTCAGTACGAAGATAGGCATATCACGTCTCTCTACTTTTTATGAAATATGTTGCTACTAATGTTATGTTTGAAGGAGGCACTTCCTGTCCTTACTTTTAACTCTTACCTAGAGTGCATGAAATAGGAATCACCTCATGTGTTAGTCAGAATTTGTAATTTTCCACAAATAAAATATGTTTACTAAAATTTCTAAATGGTCAATATCCAGTAGCAATACCTTTGACTTTAGCAGCTCGTATGTAATGGACTCTATTACAGTGTTTATCTCATAACTAGTATGTAATACAGATAGTGTTATTTAACTATTATGGCAGGTTGTAACACTACAAAATTAAACTATCACACATCTACAATTAGCTCACAAATTTTAATGGCAATGATCACTTATTTTACTATAGAAAGGCAGTAATTGCCCATGTGCGACCTAAAAATGTGAGGAGGTTCTTATCACAGGGTCAGATGAAATTGTTGCCCTTTCCAGGAAAACAAAACTGTCTATATTTAATATAGTCAAAGTTGAGCTTCTAAGGTACTCCATCATCTTTAGCAGGCATGGATCTAGGGAATAGGAGGGTGACTGTTGAATTTTTGGTAATTAAAAAGGTTCTATATTACATAATCTTTGAAGAGTGATTTATGGTTTTGGGTAAGTAAAAAATTATTTGCTTCACTTCACATCAGTTTTTTTTTAAAGCATGTTTTTATTATTATAACAGCATATTAAATATAGTGGTCTTTTTTAGTTCTCATTTTTTCCAACATTCAGATGACAATATTTATTTTTTAGAAACTCTTCTGCCTTAACCTACCTGCATTTCTAAACTGAGATTATTCCTTCTCTCACTCATTATGCTAAATTCTAATGTCCATGTGTCAAAACAATTTTATTCTAGCATCTTTTTTCCTTTATCTTTGTTTCACTATAATGCTAGATAGATAATTACTCGTGAGAATCTCAAATCTATGTACTAAGCTCCAATTTTTTTTTTTTTTTTTTTTTTTTTTAGTTAGGCTCTGGCTTCATTACCCGGGCTAGAGTACAGTGTCATGGTCATGGTTCACTGCAGCTTTGAACTCCTGCACTAAAGTGATCCTCTTCCCTCATCCTCCTTAAGTAGCTGAGAGTACAGGTGGACAACATGCCTAGCAAATTTTTTAATGTTTTTGTAGAAATGCTGTCTTTCTATGTTGCCCAGGCTGGTCTAGGCTTCCAGCCTCAAGTGATCCTCCTGCTTCATGCTCCTCAAGCACTGAGATTACAGATGTTTAGCACTGAGCCTGGTCAATTTCTCATGTAAGTTTCAGGCTTGTACTTCTAAATTCTATCTATCGTATATTTACCTAATATTTTCCCACCAAGTCAAGCTCTCAAAAACTCAGTATGAGCAAAAGAAACATGAATCTTTTTTAAGAATGGTAACTCCATGATACTGCAAAGTAACAAAAGAATAAAGGAAGATATAAAAGTGGCTGTGATAGAGGACTCAGATCACAGAACAGTGTTTTCATCAGGAAATACAAGTTGAATGCACACAACAGAGAAAAAGAACAGAAACGACAAAGAAAAAACAAATTCGATTTAAAATTTTGCTGAATGTGAAGACAATTTTATCTTTAACAGAAATCGTAGAAATAAAAATTGTAAGCTTCAAATATATATGACTTATTCTTGACAAAAATGATAGTTGAAAGCTAAAGTCAAAGTTTCTAACTAGGGTTAACGTGAAGATTTCAAGAAAAACTTTAATAAAGATCTACAGGAGCAAGTGCTTTGATAAAGCAAAGGCACAGTTTACCCATTAGCATTTGTTTACAAAGATAAAGATCACTGAAATAAAATTTTTATTTTAAGCTATAAATTTTCAGCATCATAAATTGGAATTTTATTACAAATGAAAAAAGTTTTCCTGTAATACGCCAAGATTTGTTCTAATAGTTTCAACAATTGTTGATTTGTAACCTTGAGACTATTAGTGTTGTGGAGAGTTAAATATAATTAGTTATTGCTGGAAAAAGTGTTCATTGAAGTTTATATTTTATATGCCTTAGGAGATTAATTTTGCTTATAAGTTTTGTGGTATATAAGCACTACTATAAATGTCACAGATTTGGGAATAACCATTATATACCTACTAATGTAAAATATTGGGAATTTCTATATTAAGTTACTTGCGATTTCACTGGGGGTATAAAAGAATGCAAACTACACCCATTGCTGGAGGAAGAGCATGAAATAAAGAAAAACTCTTTGAGTGAACACTTAAGACCCACCTAAATCAATCTCTGTGCTTTCTTTTCAGAATTAATTTTCATTACTACCCTTTATTATGAAAACATTTCTAGCTGTCCTTTCCTATGTGTCCTCTACATACAAACTCATTATTTGTGTATGTACTGTTTCCAACATCTGCAATGCCATAGCCAGCACACATATCTGCCCTATTAGATTTACATGAAATTCAACGTCCCTCAAGAAGCAGAATTGTCAGTTGCTTTAACGCAAATTGGTAGTCTGTCTTCTGGACAACAATTGGCGTTTTATCTCTCCTTATCCTTTAGCACCAAACACTAACAGTATAGTTATTTAAAGGAGTGTGTGTGTGTGTGTGTGTGTGTGTGTGTGTGTGTACATAACATAGTATTTAGTAGTATCTAAATACACTGAGCATCCACTATGATGGATAATACACAACATAATGAAGTATGTTATTAATATCTGTATTGTCTCACACATCTAGTGCAGTGCAATGTTCATAGTACATTCTTAATATTGTTTGAAATATTCTATCTTTCTTTTGTCATTGAAACCCATCCTTTTAAGAGTCAGCCTGATTTTTCTAGCTCTAGCTTATTTTCATGTCATTTGCATTTTCTTGAGATATATGAGTAAAAGATACAGAGAAAGAAAATGCAATTGAGAGGTTGGTTAGTTGCAAGCTAATTCACCCAGATTTTACTGCATATTGTTTGGAAGTCTAAGTTGTTTGAGTACAACATAGAATTTGTTTTTATGTATTCTAGGCATATATTCTTAAATGACTAACGAACTCTGCTTCATGTGAACAACTTTTCATCTTCTGATCATTTTCAGTATTTTATTGCACTTTGAAAAATATTATAGGGCTCCAGAAAATACAATGTCAACTAAAATTCAACCACACTATAGTTGTTGGCAATATTAAATAACATTTGTTGCTGCATGTTAGCTGCAGCTTAAATTTCAGATCATGGAATGTTATTATTATTACATGATTAGAATTAATTTCCAGATAGCATTGATTCATTAATCTATCTCTTGACCTCATGATTTGCCTGCCTTGGCCTCCCAAAGTGCTGCTATTACAGGTGTGAGCCACCATGCCTTGTCGAGAAAACACTTTTAAATAAGTTTCTCAAAGAGACAGAACCTGGATGTAGTTCAATTAATTTGGGATAGTTCCCCTAGGAAGTTTCCATTTAAAAAGTTACATAGAGCTATGTGATGCATGTGGTCTACTTGTACAACACAACATGTTCAAAAAAGACAGTATGAATTATGAGTTATTTTAAAATTACAGCTGGGCTGTTCTCTTTTGTCATAGTACTGCTCTAGATTTTGGATGACACAAGTCACAATTTTATGAGGACATCCAGAGGTAATGGATACACGAATGAGACCTCAAGGGAAGAAGGAAGGAAAAACCAGACATCAGTACTGGAAATAATTTAGGATATCTGTGGTTCATTTGGTATGCTGATCTAGTACACAATTAGAGTATGGATTTGGTTAGAGTCACAGGATTGGGAATATCGAAGCCACTGACATAGTTAAGATCATTCAAATGGAATACACACTGAGAGTAAGAAGGGCAAGAATGGACCTGGAAACCATAGTCTAAAGAAAGAATTGCAGGGAAAACAAAAGCATTGAAACAGAAGTAACTTTCAACATTTGATGAAGAATGCATTTTCTTGTGATTACATAACGGTGTAATTTTTATTAAAAATGCAGTAATTATAAAGTTTAAGTGTATGATAAAATATAGCACTGAGTTTATCAAAATGGCTATTCTGCTTAAGCTTGACACAAATACAGTATTTAAATTTATAAAACATGTATTATTTATACTTTTCCACAAAATGAAGTGTAGCAATGTAAGTGAGCATAATATGTATGTTTATCCATTTAAAACAGGTCAACTTTAATTCTTATAAATACTATTAAAAGCACATTTCTGTAAAGTTACCCTTAAAGGCCCTACTCAAATTTCATTCCTTTAAAAGGAGTTTGCATATTTACTAAATAGCAATTTTTTATTTTTTATTTTTGAGATGGAGTCTCACTCTGTTGCCCAGGCTGGAGTCGAGTGGCACAATCTCAGCTCACTGCAACCTCCACCTCCCAGGTTTAAGCAGTTCTTTGCCTCAGCCTTGAGAAGCTGAGATTACAAGTACGTGCCACCACATCTGGCTAATATTTGTATTCTTAGCATAGACAAGGTTTCACCATCTTGGCCAGGCTGGTCTTGAACTCCTGACCCTATGATCCACCTACCTTGCCTTCTCAAAGTGCTAGGGATTACAGGTGTGAGCCACAGCACCCAGCCAAATAGGAATTATCTTGACTCTCTCATGCTCTTATTTAAACAAGAGTTTATATTTTTTCTTAGTACAAAATAAAAAATGTACTTAAATATGCTTTTTACCAAAATACAGAATTTTACTCCAATTCTGTATCATTTGATTTTAACACCTTTAAAAATATGGTGACTATTTCTTCATGACCTCGTTATTCTTCTATAATCGTATTTTTATGAACAATTTCAATGACTATTTTCAAAAGTAGAATTTTTTTCTTATAAAAAAATTTCACTGTGAAAACATCTTAAAAATAAAGAGAATTAAAAATAAAATTACTATGTTCATCTTTCCTTTTATCTTTTTCTCTATATACACATAAAAGTTAAGACATTTTAACTTGATTTCCAAAATTTAAATATATGCCTGCTCCTCCTTTCATGTCAGAAGTATATTTTCTCAAGTATGTGCTTTAATAGTTATGTAGAATTTTACAGTTAGAAAATAATGTTTTCTAAGTTTTATACAAGTATACACATGGGCTATTAACTTTCACTAGTATTAAAATGACTATGAAAACCTTGATTTTATTTAAATATTTTTAGACATTCCTAATTATTTTCTTACAGTAAATCACAAGATACAGAATTGTTGTTGAGAAGGGATTGAGGTATTTGATACGTAGACCAAATACTTATTGCATGTTTCTTTTATTTATTTTGTAGCATTTTCCCTAGTAGTGTTGGTAAGTTTATCTTCCTTACTATTCTTTGAAACCCTGGAAGATAGATTTCATGTGAATTATGCGTAAGTTACATACAGGCCTACCATGTAGTTCTTATGGTGTATAAAAGTCATTTTAAAAAATGACCTGTATAATATGTATATGTCATTCCCTAAACTGTTATTCTATTCAGTTTTCCAAAGTTTCATATTAATGTCTCTACATGATTAGATGAATATATGCTGGTTATGGATTTCTGAAGGCACAGACTCGGAGAGGATCATAATTGGAATTGGAGGCAGAGTTCTTACCTCTTCTAATGTTAAGACTGGGAATTGAGGAGTCTTTTGAATTACTGGATTATCTGCTTGCCCTTATTGCCCAACTCTATAAGTGACAAAACCTGACCGCCTTGAAAGGTAATGCAGCCCTCAGGTTATTACCATTAAGGTGGCCCTGAACAGTGTGCCAGTTGAAATGCTTAAAGGTAACTCTGGTTTCCCGACTCTTGATCACTACTACAAACAGCTTTCACGCTAACTAAGTTTCATCATTTACTGTACTTGTAGCTCGGGTATTTTGACCCTCAGTTCAGAAGGAATTCCATTCATTGTTACCTATTCTACAGCTTGAAATTAGGTGGATTAAAAAGTATATGCATTGACTTAAAAACACTATCAAAATTTTAAATTATAATCTTTTAAAGAAATGCAGTGTCTTTATATTTTGAAAGAGGAAAAGGTTGATGGAAGTATATCATTAATTCTGTAGATAAACATCTGGAAGACACACACCTTGTGTCATGAAAAACTAGCCAACTCGGTCACACTGAGCTTACCTGGAGCTGAAGCCCATCGCTTCCCTCGGTGCTGGTGCCAGCATTCTGTCAGTCAGATACCTCTAACTGGAATCTCACGGGCCAGGAACTGCTTGCCTTTTATTTCTACCTGAAAAAAATATAGTGCCAGTCATTGTTTTGTGTGTTCCTTGAAGCATTGTAAGATACTCATTATGTTATCTTTTCCTGTCACATTAGACACTCATTTATCAGAATGCTCAACGCAAAGGAAAGAAGCATAAACTCTTCACCTCTATGATTTACACCTGAGTGATTAATACAGCACCTGTGTAAGTCAAAGGGACTATCTACGTTTTATCTCCCACAAAATGTTCCTTATAAAAGGTTATTATTGGAGCACAATCATTCCTATCCATTTAAGTAATTGATGTTTTAATATACAAAGCCATTTTCTATATAGTATCCTTGCAAACTGTAAATCAAAATACATTTTTAAACTCCAGAGAGAAGCTGATGTTGAAAATAATTCATTTTCTGAGTTCCTTTTTTTAAACCATGAAAAGTAATCTCAGTAGGAAACAGAATTTAATAATGCAATTCCATTAGTTTTATGCCTGTGCTCTTTTTTATTTCTTAACTTGAGAGACACTGATGAAGAACACTGATGTTTTCTCAAATGCACCAGACTGTTGCTACTATGCACTTATGACGGAAATAGACAGTTTGACCTCATGATAAAAATTATTGGCTTGACAGAAACCACAAAGCTGGGCTCCTGTATGAATGAAGTGTGCCAGTTAGGGTCTTTAACTGCCCACAAATAGAGCTACTGACCTTTAGTATTTTAGCCTTGCTCCAGTTTGGCGTACAACTAGATGGTTACTCTAAAAATGCAAGAGATGCAGCAACTGTTGCATTCTTTTTATGATTTGTGCAGTGTTTGCTTTGTCTGTGTCCTCCTCCCCAAGATTTGGAGTTTGGCACGGAGCTGAATTTGTGATGAAGATCCTGCAACGTGCTTACCTCCTTTTTGAGGCTCACTGCTTATCTGAATCTTCAAAACCCAGACTGACCAGGGCAATAAACCCCATTTCTTCATCTACCTGCCAAGGTACCCATTTACCTCTTGTTGTACCTACTTGGTATTAACTGTTTGTTTGGATCATCACCTGATACGTGGTAACACCTCTGTGCATCATGTGGCTCCATGTATTTTAACAAATGCAGTCAAATCTGCCTTCTGGTGTCAAACTTGAAACCACTTATTCTGTTTCATCTTGCTATTATTCATTTAGTTTAAGAGTTTTTTTCTATGCAATGTGATATGAAAAGCTCAAGGAATTCCCACCAGTATTGCTTTATGTAACTCAAACCTTAAGAGCAAATGTTGTTCTCTCCTTGGGGCACTTTTTAATCTCAGATTATTCTGGAATCTACTTTATCACCTTCATTTCTTCTGCTACTGACACAATAGACTTTGTCAGTTCTCACGTAGATAATAACTTCCTGAATATGGATCTTGTGCCAGTTGAAAACAGATGGAACTTTTAAATTAGGATAATTTGGATAGAGCTTAATAAAAATCCCATTTACAAAAGTGTGGGCTGTATGTGAAACCACAAGGAAGGTGTGACGGAGCTGATACCACCTCTAGACCTGCAGGGATGAGGGTAGGGAGCAGTTACCAACATCTAGAAGTCAGACAGGAAGAAAGGGCCTCCTGGAGAGGAGCAGCGATCTCAGTGTGGGAGTCATAGGTAGCATAAGACGGCAGCACAGACGGAACTGTGAGGACAAACACCTGCCATCTTCTCCCCTCCCTCTGGCTGTCTAGACTACCTATGGGACAAACCTCACTGGAAGCCCAAGTCCTTGGAGCCTGGTGATGAACTCCATCAGGCTAGTTGCCAGGGTTAGGGTATAGTTTGGAAAAAGATAAAGAGTGACTTGAAAGGAAAAATAGAAGATATTTAGTTAATACTCTTATTCATACTTAAGAGAATGGGGTTTGAAATCAGATTTGAGTCCTACCTCCATCTAGATGTATAATTCTAGAAAAATCGCTCAACTTTTATAAATCTTGGTATCATTATCTGTACAATAGAGGTAATACATTTTTTAGAGTTTTGTGGTTAAATGGCGTAACATACCCAGAGCCCATAATATTAATAGTGGCAGTAGCTCTCCTGTCAAACACAAAAATAAATCAATACACACTAATATGCTCCCGTCATGCCGAGTTCTTCACCACTTATTCTAACTAGCCATGTATTTTCAAACATCTGCACTTTTATAAGGGTTGTTCCCTCTAGTTAAGATTGATTTATCTTCCTACATCTCAACCCTGGTTTGCCTAGAAAACTCTTACTCATATTTTCCAATCGATGAAATGTGATCTGAAGGCTTTCTCCAGCTTTTTAATTATAAAAAAAAAAAAAAAAAAAAAAAAGCTGACCATTCCCTCTTTGTTCTTACATAGCACATAGCACTCCACCAATCACACAGACTGGAGTTGGCCAATCTTTTGGCTTCCCTGGGCCACACTGGAAAAACAGTTGTCTTGGGCCACACAGAAGATATACTAACACTAATGATAGCTGATCAGAAAAAAAAAATTATGAAAAAATCTCATGTTTTTCATGTTTTAAGACAGTTTATGAATTCGTGTTGGGCTACATTCAAAGCTGTCTTGGGCCTCATGCTACCTGTGGCCCACAGGATGTAAAGGCTTAATTTAGATCATGCCTGGCTTCCTATATGACTATGAGGGAAGAAAAAAATGCTATGTCTGACAGATTTGTATCCTCAACAGGTGGTTCACAGCCAGTTTCTTAGTATTCAAAAAACAAAGTGAATGAATAAATCTATTTTTTTTAAGACAGTCTGACTCTGACGCCCAGGCTGAAGGGCAGTGACATGATCCTGGCTCACTGCAATCTCTGCTTCCTAGGTGCAAGTGATTCTTCCCCAGCCTCCCAAGTAGCTTGGTTTACAGGTATCCACCACCATACCTCACCAATTTTTTTTTTTTATTTTTAGTTGAGATGGAGTTTCACCATATTGGCCAGGCTGGTCTTGAACTGCTGACCTCAAGTGATCCACCCGCCTCAGCCTCCCAAAGTGGCTGGATTACTGGTGTGAGCCACCACTCCTGGCCAATGTGTATAAGTTTGTCACAACGTAAGGAAAGGGTTCAGCAATTTTATTCCTCTTTTCCCTAAGAGCAGATCAGCCTGTGACAACTGATGCACGGTGGAGAGTAGATTGACTTTGAAGAAGAGGTTCCCAAAAGAAACTCCAGTCATTTTTTAACTTCTCTGGGCCCTCTTGCTAGAAAATTCATTCATTCCAAGGTTGCCCAAAACACTGGAATTCATTAATTTCCAGAAGAAAAATCAGTAGTTACTAGCTAACTAGGACAACAGGTATTTCTCTGTATCTCATGGACTTGAAGGATTGAAAATGAAGAGTTGAACCTCCAACATTTTCTGAAAGCCCAGCCAAAAGTTCTATCCAAAAGTTCTTTAAAAACTTTATTCCATTTTGTGACTAGGTGATGAATTCCTGTGAGTTATGAATCTACGCCTCAGGAAACAGTGCACAGGACAAAGTCGTACTCACACTTGCCCCCATCCTCCCCATTTCCCACCCTCACCAAAATCACACTGATTGGCATCTGTGTCCCTGCAAAGTTTCCTTCTGCAAATACATACAAATAGGACCATATGTATATTCTTATTCTCCACCTTCTTAAAAAAAAACAATTGCATGCTTTATCAATTTTATGGGCCTTGCTTTTTTTCACTTAAAGTATATTAGAGGGTGTATTATATCAGTAGGTAAAAAACACCTTCATATATATTCAGCTTTATGTTTTTCTCTTTTTCTGATATGCCATATTTTAACCAGAATTCTCCTGAAAATGATTTTTAAAACCCCTTTACCTATTAAAGAAAGTATAGTAAATTACTATTTATGCATGAATTTGTACATAAGAGATGCAACCATAGAATAAATTCCTCTCAGTATGTGCAGGAAGGTCACAGGACAAATGAATCTTTAACTATCAGATATAGTGCCCAATTTCCTTCCCTGAATCAAAGCAGTTTGTGCTTCCACCAGCAATCTACAAGATTGCTTGGGTGGGCCAACTTCTAGAATTTTGCAAATCTGATAGGTGAAAAGTTTTCTATCACTGCATTTCAAATGGCGTTTAAAAAATTTTAAGGTAGGTTGAGCATGTTTTCATAACATTTAAAGGACATTAGCATATTTTTTCTGTGACTTTTCTGTTAATAGCTTTGCCATTTTTTATCTAAGTTGCAATTTATAACATTCTTTATTATCCTACGCATTTTCAAAATGAATGAAAGCCATTACCTACATCAGCAAAACATTACTCTGTTCTGAATTTTTAAAGCTTTTATCCCAAACTTTTCTTACAATCCCATACATGAAAGCGGAACAGCACAAAGAGGTGCCAGAGTGCCCTCTGGTGGCATTGTACTCCATTGCATCTTCCCTGCACTGACTCGGGGCAAAAGCTGAAGGTGAACAGAGCTTGATGTCAGTCTTGCATAGGCTATTCGCCTAACCAAGTCTCCTTGGTCCTGAGCCAATGTGGTAGTATAATCATACTCAAAATGAAGACGTATTAGATCTGCTTTAATCCTTGAAGAACCAGGTGAGTGCCTGGAACTTGTTAGAGGTCCTAATAGGCAGAATTTATCTCCTTCCTATTTGTTGTCAAAGATGGCCTTAGTATATTTTGTCAGTGGGCTACAGTGGAGGTTTGTTCTAGACGGTCAGGCTCTGCTTCATTCTTCCCTGTACAGCAGTAAAATTACAAGGGCCATCATCACTCTCTTTAATTCTGAGTATTCAAAATATCACAAAGTCGGGTCAGTAAAGAAGTTTGCAATTCATTCATTCCCAAAATTTGAAATACTATATTTAGTGTTCTAAGTATTTGTCATTTATGTTATTGAACTAATCAACAAAAATTACTGTCTTCATGGAGCATATCTTCCAGTTGGAGGAGACAATGAACAGCAAACATGTAATTAAGCAAATAATATGCTATATTAGAAGACATTAGAAGATGTGGGCTTGTGGCTGTTAGATGGGGTATTTTAATTTAAAAGAGAAAAGGTGTAGTCATTTCAAGAAAGCAACATCTGAAAAAGAATTAGAAGGAGGCACAGAAGCTAATCGTGCAGTTCTCTGGAGGAAAAGCCTTCTAGGAAGTAGAAACAGCTTTATGGCCATAGCATGCTTGGTAAGTACAGTAGACAACTGAAAAATCCTTTTTAGGATTAAAGGATTCTTTTCCCAGCTGCTGGGCGTAGTGCTGGACTGCCAGCCCCAGCTCTCACCCGAATCTGCACATTGCCTTAAGCTGTCCATGCTACATCACCAAGGTCTTATTCAAGGGTAGCCTGAGCCGCAGGACTGGTAAATATAGAGGAGAAGGGCCTAGCCTGTTAGCCACAAGACAAAAAATCTTCTTTTCTTTTAAACCTCTTTTCTTTTCTACTCACCCTTTGATGACCTCATGTGATCTCAATGCTTATAATACCACCTATACCCTAATGACTTTCAAATTTATGCTTCCAGGCATATTTTTCCCTTAATCTCAGATTTATCTATCTACCTTCCTATTAGTTGAAATACCAAAGAAGATGCTAGATTGCAAAGTAATCAAGATAACTTGAGAGGGGAGAAATTAGAGTACCTACACATATTATTTTCTTGCACAAATAGAACATTTCTTAAAGTCCACCAGATTTACGTTGAAAAGCAAACCCTAATACAGTTCCAAAAATTAAAATCCAATAGACCATGTTCTGACTATGATTAAAATAAATTAAAAATCAGGAACAAAAAGTGCACACACACAAAAATAAATCTTTACATACCTGAAAATTTAATTTTTGGTTATTGACATTTGTTCTTTACATTTGGAAATAACCAAAGAAGTTATACAATTTAAAGATGTTGTAGAGTTTAAAATGATATAAATTAAATTATATAAAAACTACTGTATGTTAAAACCTGAGGAAGCCTTTTGGATCCTCTCCTCCTCGTCATCCTTCACTCTCCCAAGATGGAGACTGTTAACAGAAGAGTACTTAAAAAATCTGCCACGCATACTCATCATTATCTTGCACCTTCTTCCTAAGGCAGTGCGGCCTTGGGTTTATTTTCTTCACTAGAACACAAGCAACTTAAACACAAGCAATTATACATCTTGCTCATTCCCAGCACTTGGCAAAACACCTAGAAAATAGGAGGTACTCAACACTTGCTTATCTAATGATCGGGTAAAATGAATGTATGGACAATTAACCATATCACACTAAGTATAGCTGAGCGATCACAAAGTGCTACGTATGGCTGAAAGCATTTAGCCTAGTGGTGGGATGTTAGAGTTTCTAAGTGAAATTGTGTTGAATTAATTTTAAAAATTAACTCCTTTTTCAAAGTACTGCAAAATAAACCTACATAAAGAGTGCAGGGTTCAACAGCCGCTTGCCAGGCCCCGAAAGGGATCCACTTCTAAGGCTAGCTACGACTTTTTGCCTGGATCTTACCAAGGCACATTCTTGTTCCAAAGGGAAATATTCTTTCCTTATTGCAGGTCTCCAGGTCATTGTTCCCCCAGCCCTCCTGCATTAATTCTGGCTTCTGGGAGTACAGCTTGGTCAGAGGAAAAACTGGGAATTATCTCACAAAATACAGAGACCCTCTAATGCAGTAACAGACATCTAAGCTCTGAGAGCAAAATATTGTTTTACTTCAACCTATACCAAAAACATCAAGAGATTTTCATGAGAAAATTGAAGCAAAAACTCAAGTGGTTCCATTCACACTTAAAATATGCTTTAATTGAAGCACAGCATTACGTGAAGCAGAACTATGAATATGTGCTGACACATTATCATTTTTATAATGCAAATGACAGACTGAATGATCATTCTATGTATTAAAATCCTGATTCTGGAAGCCATGCATAGAGTTCCGTTCGCTTGTGAAGATCAGAAAATGCCTGATAAAAATGAGATTTTTATCCCAAGAGCCCCAAAGTACCACAAAAGAAATGATCTTTTCAAAAAATAACTTGGAAGAACTGAAAAGTTGACACATTCCTTTATCATGTATGCCTACATGTACAAGAGGCTTATTCAGTAGAATGAGTAGCACAACTATACAGATACTTTCTCACTTAGTTTTCAGTAAGGAAGCTTGGAACATAATGGTAAATTTTAGGTAGCCCAATTCTTTTCTTGTTATACTTAACATGTGCTCTGGAGATAAAAAATACCATGGCATGTAGGTAGTGAAAGGTCAAATTCAATTTTCATTCTCATTCCTGGTTCTAAGAACTAAAGTACTCGAAGTTAGCACTGTTGTGAGTAGTTCATCTTCCAACAGACTTTTTTTTCCCCTGTAACATGAACCTAAAAAAATCAAGTAATGGTGCCTACTAAGATTATTTTGTTAAATCAGCCACATCCTAGAGTGAATTTATCTATTTTTATTTAGAACTAAAGCTTTGTTTTCTTCTTGACTTTATCAAGAAGGGAGATAGATGAAGAAGAAAAGTAAAAATGAAGACAGAGAGGAAAAAGGAGCAAGTTCAGAACATGAAGAGTAGTCAAGATTTTTAGTTTTGATTATAAAATGTGTTACATTTGTGCTCGTCATTCAGGACCCTATTCAAAGTCACCTTCCTTCTGAAGATGAGGCTATCCTCCCTAATGCACAGATTTTTGTTCTTTTACTGTCCTTATGAACTGCACTGCCAATCTCTGTCAACATAATTTTCACTGTATTTCAGTTTTTTAGAAGTATGACTATCTTTTCTCATTAGATTGGGATATTCTAGGAAAGAATGTGTATTCATTATTGCTGTCACTCTTTTCTCCCCAAATCTGGCCTCATCCTACTTCACTCCCAGTATCAGACAACATGCATGGAAAAAAGAAGTCTTACTCAATGTTTGGTGAATAAATGGCAAATGATGAACATTTTTAAAATGTAAGACATAAAGGATAGTAAAAGTTAAATTTACAGATAAAAGTCAAATAGCTGCACACTTTTAGGCTCAACTCTTTGGTGATTGGTTTATATATCTGATAATGTAATATTCTGCTAAAACTTTTTTCCCCCAAAGGTTAAATTTTAAGGGTAAGTCTGCAATATTTAACCAAAACTCCAAGAAGTGAATTCACCTAATTTCTTTCATCCAATGGCAGTAACTCTAGGAGCATTGTTGAAAATATTACAGAAAGGCGAGTTATTAGCCTAACCCAAGAAATAGGTAGTATTATATTAGATCTGATCTCAACAGTAGGCATACGGGTGAAAAAGATTGAGTAGAGACAAATTTTATTACAATGAAAAGATAATAGCAAAGAACCAAGATATGGCAATCATAAATTTTAAAAGCTATTTGAAATAAAAATAAAACACTCAGTAGAGTTATCTAAATAAATCAATGTTACAGTGTAAGGAGAAATACTACATGTGATGCAATGTCAGGGTGGGGAGCCTAAGATTTCTGTGGTGGGATGAAGGGGGAACAATACAAGAAAACAAGATGTATAGCAAAAACTAACAATAGTTCATGTGTCTCAAAATCAGAGAAAGTTCAAATGTAAGGGGGAGAGATGGAAGCAATGATTTTCTGTTATGTTTAATGATCTCCTCCATGATCTGTGGAAAATATTCACTTAAAAGTGTTTCATTAATATTTATGAATCTCTCATTTTTTCTATTTTTGGCAAAATGCTAGCCATTTTCTAAACACTTTTCAGAGATTTTTAAACTTGAGACTAAAGCACAGCATCTTCTTTACCTTTGAAGCATTCTAAGACTTAAAAAATTATCTCCCACTAACACCTTCTTAAAAATTATTTGATAAAATCCATGTTCTGCGATGGTTTTTATTTTTAAATTTAGTTGATTTTTACCAATTAGCAACAACTTATTGATTGGGATAATCACTCCTGTTTTCCTTCCTCAGTGTTCATGTGGACATTTCTTCTTTTCAACAGCTCTAGTTGGGAGTTACTGATATATTTTCTTAGGGATAATGCTACTCATGTACCAAAGGGAAAAATCATATGACCTACACTAAGTCAATCACTACAACCAGACTCCTTGTCCTACCTACCTAGGGGTAGGAATATCTGGATTTCTAAGCTTTCGTTGGAAACTCTCGTGAAAAAACCCCTTCTCATTCTTGATGAATGAGAAGGAGCAAATGTGTAGATTTAGGTCATGTCTTACCTTGCGAACAGGTGTGACATCAACTTTACACTGAAACCAACACTCTGAAGAGCAAATTGACGTCAAAAAAAAGGAAATTGGATCTTTAAGAACCCCACTGAGTTACTGGATCGTGGCGCTTCTGAAGCTGGTATTATCTAAAATTTGTCTGTAAGGTCAATAAATTTCCCTTTTTCTGTAAATCAATGTGAAATTGATTTTTGGTTCCCGCAACCTAACTGTTTCCCTAAGTTTGACTCTTAAAGTAATTAAAGTATCTTAGTTTTTCTTAACATATCATCATGGCCCAGCCCATAGATAACAGACACATTTCCTGCATCACTCTTCAGGTTTCACTAGCCTAGTTTTTTGTCCCAGTTGTCACTGTGACAACGACCTTTGTGTGAACTGTGGCTGACTTTATGCTGACCTAATTTCCTAATTTGTCTTAAACCTGTGCTCCACATTGCTCGTCTTCTCTCCGGGACTTCCATGTGGCATCCAGATGGGGATGCTGTGAAATCCTGTTCAGACAGCACATATGTGCCATGTAGAATTGTGGGGAGTTTATTTCCCAAGAGGCACAACTTGGACAAATGAGCTAGAGAAGCTAGTGGAGAAATTTCTCTTTTCTTTCCTTGGAACAACTGTTTTAAGACCAAGTTTATTTGGCTTTTAAGAAGAAAGCAGAGGATCAAACTGTCTTTTGTACCCCTCAATTAATAATGCAGCTTCTTATTTCTTCTCCTCTTTTCCTTCCCTCTCTCCTATAACATGGGAGTATGGCCCCGAGTAACAGTAGTAGCACATAGTTTCTGTTCTAATTTCTGGGAAAACCAGGTTAAGGCATTTGAAATCAGGCGTAACAGAAGAGAGCTAACTTAAAAAATATAATTTTGGGGCTGGATTACTCACTGGTATGAAAGTAGCAGAGATTCCATTTCTGGTGGTAGCTTAAGTGCTAATAATCCATGGCATGTAAACGCATCACGAGAACTAGGAATTTCCACCTTTGGTTAATTAGAAAAAATGTAGGAGGGAGGTGAAGTATCTATATGTAGCCCTGTAATGATTCACGGACAATGGAACTATAATGAGGTCTAGCTCCTATTAACTGAATTAGAAGTTTTTTTTTTTTTTTTTTTTTTTTTTTTGTGGGGAGGGATAGGGAGTGATAGTCTGCAGGCATCCATCTCCAATCCAAGGCAAGCTGTAAAAGCCTAAGGGCCTCTATGGCAGTGTTTGAAGATATTCTTACCTCCTATAATTAAAAGCCCAACTGTAGTAAAAAAGTAGGCCTAGGTTTTAATAATGAAGGTAACAGAACTGTAAACAACACCATCTAGCCTTGATAAATCTATGACAAAGCTATGGCTCTTACTGAAAAAAGAAAAAAAAAAAAAATCCCATGAGAAACTATTTCCTAGAAAGGGATATTTGGGTAGATGAAGAATTTTGAACCCATAAATTTCTCTGAATCCTCCTGTCAAAATCAGCACCCTCCAATGTTTTTGAGAAAAGTTTCTCCTCCCCTTGCCTGGGGAGCATACATGGATATTATCTCAGATGAATTCCTTACAAGTTAATGTTACTCTCCTCAACCTCCCTTCAGCCCAATAACCAGGGTGAGGTTTCAGTATAGTTTGAGAGAGGAAGTATAATTCCACATCAGGAGGAAACAGATTATATACCCTAGGAATTGTAATGCCGAGCTAATATTTATAGCAGGAAACAAAATTAAATATGTGGCAGTCAATTGAGTTTATTAGACCAAGGTAGGGGAGCAATGTAAAGACTACTATGAAGATAATTTATTGACACCCAGAATTTACTCATGATTTAAATATAGTATGTGGGTAAGAAGAACACCTGGCCTTGGCCCAAATAAATACACTGGAGTCACTCCCTGAAGACTGCACATAATCATGGCTTACAGGAAATGAAGTAAAAGAACTGGAATATTCTTTGCCAAGAATTGAGGAAGCTCAGAGCCTGAGGACAGTAGTAAAAATAGAATATATTTACCAGGTAAGATCTGAGAACTCACCACCTGAAAGTTACGTACCTAGGAGACTCTAGAGGACAAAATCCTAATGCAGTGAAAAAGTCCACTGGTGAAAGGAAAAACGGTAACTTAGAAAAGCTCACACATGGCCATGTTCTTTAGTACTGGTTAAGGAGTGGGAGATTATTGGGATCATTAGTGGAATTTTAAAATATGAGAAACCAGATGACAGCACTTTAACAACAGAAGCAAGGTAGATATAAAATATGTAAATTGTTTCTTTCTTAATTGTACTTTAGGTTCTGG
The DNA here is from genome assembly GCF_048565385.1 of Saimiri boliviensis. Classification (NCBI taxonomy): domain Eukaryota; kingdom Metazoa; phylum Chordata; class Mammalia; order Primates; family Cebidae; genus Saimiri; species Saimiri boliviensis. Next base: position 163,592,715 of record NC_133450.1, read on the forward strand.
TGTACACATGCAGATCATGCAGCATTGTTGTGTAGGTACACATGTAGCAATGTGGTTTGCTGCCTCTACCTCCCTGTCACCTACATCTGGCATTTCTTCCCATACTATCCCTCCCCGAACTACCCACCCCATGCCTGTCCCTCCCTTGGTCTCCACTAACAGACCCCAGTGTGTGGTGATGTTCCCCTCCCTGTGTCCCTGTGTTCTCATTGCTCAACACCCACCTATGAGTAAGAACAGGCAGTGTCTGATTTTCTGATTGTCTGTTCTTGTGTCAGTTTGCTGAGCATGATGGTTTCCAGATTCATCCATGTCCCTACAAAGGACATGAACTCATCATTTTTTATGGCTTCCTAGTATTTCACACTGTCTTTATCCAGTCTGTCATTGATGGGTATTTGGGTTGGTTCCAGGTCTTTTCTATTGTAAACAGTGCCATTATGAACATACATGTGCATGTGTCTTTATAATAGTATGATTTATAATCCTTTGGATATATACCCAGTAATGGGATTGCTGGGTCAAATGGAATTTCTTTTTCTAGATCCTTGAAGAATCACCACACTGTCTTCCACAATGGTTTAACTAGTTTACACTCTCACCAACAGTGTAAAAGTGTTCCTATTTCTCCACATCCTCTCCAGCATCTGTTGTCACGGTGCCTTGATCCATAGGCATTTTCAGCAACAACTGGGAAATGATAGTATTCCTAGGACCAAGATGTAGATAAAACAAGCGTGTTGTTCAATTACAAAATTGTTGGAATATAGAATGATGATAAGCAGACGGCCAACATCATTCATTGCAATAGAAGATTGTTTCTCACTTGTTTTGACAATCAAGTTTGTTCACGAAATCCAGAGTCCAGTGATTGAATGCAAGACTGGTTTTCTAGAGGAAGACCAACACTATTAACAACATATATAATCAATACTCTCTCTTCCCTAAAGAGTCCTTGCACCATTTTGCCAGGGTAACTATTCACTGGGGAAAGGTGAATGCGCAGAAATTAAAAAGAATGTTGGGAGTAGGGTTTAAACACTGAAGATAAAGTACCTGTAATACTGTCATTAACCTCCAGTTAAAGTGAGGGCTACGAAGACCAGGAAAGAAATGTATTCCAAACCCATCCCACAGGGTTTCTCATACGTTCACTTGTCTGGCAGCTATTTGCCTTAAAAATGTAAACATTTCTTAAATGCCTATATAAGAAAGATAATTGGCAAGTAGAAGAACTCCCATACCAATTCTCAAACTTGTGGGGTAAGGGACACTGTGGTAACCAAAAAGCATCCTATGCAAGAATGAATTTTAGGTTCAACTGCAGAAATTAGTACCAACATCAAAGCCTTGAAAAATGCAAAGGCGGTAACCTACATCATACCTCCATTAGATTTACATGTTTTGTTCATGCAAAACCAAAATGGATGATTAATTACATGTGTCAGCTTGCCTGGATCATCGTGCCCAGATAGGTGCTCAATATTATCCTGGTCATTTCTGCAGCAGTATTATTTGGATGAGATTGACATTTAAATCAGTAAAATTTATGTACACAGACTAGCCTCCACAATGTGGATGGGCCTCATCTAATCAGTCATAGGCATGAAAAGAACAAAAGACTGACCTCACCTGACCAATAGATGAAAAGACTATATACTGGATTTAGTGTACACCATTCAGGTGACAGGTATACTAAATCTCAGAATTCAATGCTATAGAATTCATCCATGTAACCAAAGCAAAACTGTAGAATTCATCCATGTAACCAAAAACTCATACCCCAAAAGCTACTGAAATAAAAATTAAATTAATATAGCGGGAACTGAAGAAGGCCTTAGGACTTGCAACATCAACTCTTTTTTAGGTCTCAAACCAAATGACCTTGTCACCTGAACCTCAGATTTTAGACTCCATTATCACAGAACCCAATTCTTTAAAATCTGTGTTCATGTTTGTGCACATGTGCACACGTGCACGCATACATACACACACACACACACACACACACACACACACACACACACACACCCTTTAGGCCTTTAGGTTCTGCTTCTCTGGAGAGTTCTAACACAATGATCACCTACAATAACATTAAACAACGTATCATGCAGAACATGGTTATCTGTACTGGATCAAATTAACAGTCTGTGATACTGGTTTATATGACTTATGTTCTCAGAGATAGCCTCAGTCCCATGCTTATTTTAACCACTACTGAAGCAACCAGTTTTAAACATATTTTAACTACTTTTTGTGGGTACCATCTGGCAATGCTTTATGCCATGGTCATGCTGCATCTCTTACTTCCCGCCGTAGGGTTTTATTCACATATACCATATGACACCCAGAAGAAATTGGCATACACACACTCAATGTTGTAATCAGCCTTTGCAACTGCTTTCTGTGTAAACTGGAGGATTTCTTTGCTATGCTTTTTTTTTTTATTTTTTTTATTTTTCTATCCATTTGCTACCTTTAAGGACTCTAGGTATTTAGGGTACTTGATTGAAACATCAGTCTGGGCACCATGGCTCATGCCGGTAATCCCAGCACTTTGGGAGGCCAAGGTGGGCAAATCACTGAGGTCAGAAGTTTGAGACCAGCCTGGCCAACATGGTAAAACTGTGACTCTAGTAAAAATACAGAAATTAGCGGAGTGTGGTGTTGTGTGCCTGTAATCACAGCTACTCCGAAGGCTGAGGCACCAGAATCACTTTAACCTGGGAGGTGGAGGTTGCAATAAGCTGAGATTGTGCCACTGCACTCCAGCCTAAGTGACAGAGTGAGACTCTGTCTCAAAGGAAAAATATGTGTGTGTGTGTGCGCGCGCGCGTGTGTGTGTGTGTGTGTAGATCATTGTCCTATAAACAGTCTTACCAATAAACTCTTCTATTTAGAGAGTCATGTAATATAATTGTAACATCTTTTTTCTATTAACTTATTCTCTTTTTCCTATTATTTTCTATACTTATTCTACAAAGTACTAACTTTAAACAACTTTAAATGTTGTTTTAACATTATGAAAATACCTCATATGAGAACTGTTAATAAAAACATTACTTATAAAATATATAATCAGACAAATTTTTCATGGTTTAAAATATAAAATAATGCAAAATAGAAAATCTGTCATTTATGACAGCACACTATGAAATCCATGAGTATTTATTGACTAGTTTTCTTTTTAGAAATGGAATACTACAACATCTACATCATAAACATCATTATACCTATGAAGTAAATAGTAATCCTCCCTCCCACCTGAAACAAGCAGTTCCTTTTTCATAGCAATTTCTGTATCTCAGCAAGGTTATTTGTATACAAAAACATAGATTAATAGAGTACTAGATACAAGTAACTATATATACAATTTAATATAAGTAGAATTTTCCTTCAAAGGGCTATATTGATTAGCTAGAAAAATATTACAGAGAGTTGAGATCAACTTGCATCTTATTCAGAATGAGATTCTGAAACAAATTCAGTTTTAATATAAATCCTATTAAGATAAAGATACCATTTCAGCTCACTTTACAAATAATTGCTGAAGTGAAAGGCCTCCAGTAAAAAAATGAAGATTATAGATCAAACTAAATACCAAAGTTTAGTGAAACAATGAATGAAGAAGATAGAGAGGCAATCTACTCTCATCATATAGTAGACATAGAAAGCCTAACAGCTTAAGGTCCTCTGAAGTACTGACAGCAAGCAAAGGAAATTATCTCCAGTTTAACACTGGAGGGGAAGCTACAACTGATAAAGAACAAATGAATGAATGAGTGAATAGGTGAATGAGTAGTAAATAGTAAAAGTGTAAAATGACTATCATCCTAAAAGAAACCACAAGAACATAAAGCAGTAAAGGATATGCGTGCATTTAATCTATATTCTTAAATAAATGTTTACTTTCTCTTTTTGGTTAACATTTTATGAATTTAAAATAAAATCCTGTCTTCTTACCTATCAATTTGGTACCCAACTTTATACTGGCCACAACACTGAACTGGGCTGTTAAGAGAATCATCCTATTACTCTTGGGCTGTTAAGGGAATAATCATATTACTCTCAAAGAACAAAGATTTTCCAAAACTGAATGCAACTACATGTTCCTGAAAAAGTGTTAGAAGAACTATTCAGTAAAGAGTAATCAATCAATTTTTAAATTATAATAGGAATATTGGGGGGAAGAACTAAAATTTTACAAGATATTTGATGGAGGCCACATTTATTTGCAAATGTACCAACACATCACCTGTTGATCACAAATTAAATTCAAGTTTTAAAAAAAGTTCCAGATTTTCCTCGTATTTTAGATATAATATACAGTCCTCCATTCATCATAAATATAACACATATTGCTTTGTAGAGGTATTTTTCTTGCTATCAACTTGAGATACATTTTGTCCTTTTTTGGGAAAGAAAATAATGTAAAAGAGATTGAGGTAAGGTTTACCTCAGCCTGATTAAAGTCAAACTTTACAAAACAAAACTACCAAATTGCTTAAAGTGTTACAAGAGAAAAGTAGAATAGTGATTCAATTGAGACTGCGAGTCAGATGATCAGAAATTTTTATTTCTGCATGAACCTGAAAGCTTAAAATGGTCATAAGTAAGTGCTACCCGAGTTGAGAAATCCGGTTCATTATTTTTAATATGTGCTTACGGGTTTTCAAAATGAGCAGATTACGTTTCAAGTAGGGAGAAACCCGTATTAAAAATTAATACAGAAGATACTTATGTTTTATTATGTGTTTTATCATTTTGTCACACATTTGTATTCTTTTAAGTATCTATTCTTCACAAATAGTTATTTCAGGTAATTGAGGTGGGACATAGGTGAATCAGACAAAGGAATGGCTCATAGGAGCTAGTTACCTAATAATTCTGACAGATCAATGTATTAGTATTGATAAAACACAAGTTAGAGAGCAATGAGATTATTTTCTAGCACTAAAGAATCTAAGTAACTATCTTCTCCACATCACTAAAATAGAATACACATAAAATTCATGAATAAACTGTATTCAATATCAATTTTAAACATGTATTGGATGAAAAGAAAAGTGGATATTTATATTATAACTACCCATAAATGGTAGAAAAAGAAATCAGGGTCCCTCATTAGCTAAGGGTCAGATGTGAAAAGAGACAGCATTGGGCTTAAGTTAAGTTGAAATTTGGATCTGAGAACCCCATATATAGCTGAAGCTCATGGGGAATATATGTCTAATTAAAAATTGTTTGAGAAAATGCGTACCCACTGATGAGAAAAAGTATGCCCACTATATTCATTTTGACTATAAAAAATACCTCCCATATTAAAAACAAAAAACAAAAAAAAAAAAAAAAAAAAACCAAACATAAAAAGTGATACAGGGCTACTAATGTCCATGGTATTGTTTTTTTTTTGTTTGTTTGTTTTTTTGTTTGTTTTTTTTTTTGAGACAGAGTTTCGCCCTTGTTACCCAGGCTGGAGTGCAATGGCGCGATCTCGGCTCACCGCAACCTCCGCCTCCTGGGCTCAGGCAATTCTCCTGCCTCAGCCTCCTGAGTAGCTGGGATTACAGGCACGTGCCACCATGCCCAGCTAATTTTTTGCACTTTTAGTAGAGACAGGGTTTCACCATGTTGACCAGGATGGTCTCGATCTCTCGACCTCGTGATCCACCCGCCTCAGCCTCCCAAAGTGCTGGGATTACAGGCTTGAGCCACCGCACCCGGCACATGGTATTGTTAACAGAGGCAAAGAAAACTCCTTTAACATATCTCAGAAATCCAAAGCATATGCAATGCTCAAAGATAAAATCCTGCCAAACAGTGTAGAATCTAAAATTACAAGACATACGATACTAACTTTAACAAGAAAGGACCTGTACAGATGCAGAACATAACACTTAAAATTATTAATGTTTTGAAGGAGAAAATGGATAAACAAGGTTTGATTTTGAAAAGAGCAAGCATATTTACAAAAAATTACAACACTAAACATCCAAAGATTTTTTTAAAAACATTGAAATTAAAATTCAAAGGAAAACAGAGAGAGTACTTTCTATCTCATTCTAATGTCATCACGACCATAGCAAAATAGTAATAAAACTGTAAGCCAGTATCTCTCATAAACAAAAAGCAAAAAAAAAACCTTAAAAAACATTAGTGATATTGACAAACTAATCCTAAAATTCATAAGAAGAGGCATAAGATTTGTAATAGCTAACACGCTATTAAAGCATAAGGTTGGAAGACTGTCACAACCTGACTTCAAGACTTACTCAAAATTTAAAGTCATCAAGACAGCCTGGTATTGGTGAAACAAAAGATACATGGATCAACAGAACAGAAGATCAGCATCGTAAGACAAAGTGAGGAAAAAAATAGAAGAGAGATTTCTGAATCAGACCAACATAAATACAGTCAACTGATCTTTAATTAAAAAGCAAGGGCAATTCAATGGAGAAAAGGTATCTTTCGGTACATCTTGGAATGACTGTAAGTCTATTTGTGTGTGTGTGTGTGTGTGTTTAAGACAAGAATCTTGACACAGAGCTTACACCTTTCATAAAGCATAACTCAAAATAGATCAAACACCTAAATATTATGTCAACTCTAAACAACTAGAAGATACACAGGAGAAAATATAAGTGACTTTCAGATATAGCACCAAAAACAATCTACGAAAGAAAAAAGAATACATTAGACTTTATTAAAAACTTATGCTGTGGCTGGGTGTGGTGGCTCATGCCTGTAATCCCAGCACTTTGGGATGTTGAGGCAGGTGGATCACCTGAGGTCAGGAATTGAAGACCAGCCTGACCAACATGGTGAAACCCCATCTCTACTAAAAATACAAAAAATTAGCCAGGTGTTGCGGCCAGTGCCTGTAATCTCAGCTACTCAGGCGACTAAGGCAGGAGAATCACTTGCACCCAGGAGGCAGAGGTTGCAGTGAGACAAGATTGCGCCATTGCACTTCAGCTGGGAGACAACAGCAAAAGTCCATCTCAAAATTAAAAAATAAAAATAAAAAAACTTACACTGTAAAATAATCAATGAAAAGCCACAGCTTGAGTCATTTATTTGGAAAACACATATCTGCCTAAGTACTTTTATCCAAAAATATACAAAGGACTTCTAAAACTCAGCAATAAGGAAACAAACGAACTAATTTAAGATGCATAAGATATCTAGATAGATACTTTAAAAAAAAAAGATGGCAAAAATATTAAATTATGCTCAGTATCATAAAACCTCACGCCTATTAGACCCTAATATACCTATTAGAAGGGTGAAAACTGAAAATACTGACAATACCAAATGCTAGTAAGAATGTAGGGCAATAGGTGGGAATGCATATGGTATAGCCACTTTAGAAAACCATTTGGCAGGCTCTTACAAAACTACACATCGTCTTACAATTTAATAAAACAATCATGCTCCTAGGTATACACCCAGTTACTTCAAAAAGTTATGTTCACACCAAAACCTTCCTGCAAAACTTTACAGCAGCTTTATTCATAATTTCCAAAAACAGGAAGCAACTAAGATAGTCAACAGGTGAACGGACAAGCAAACTGTTGTATAGCTGTATAATCAAATACTATTAAGCAATAAAAGGAAACGGTCCATCAAGCCACAGAAATCTTAAAGGCACCTTCGATGGCTAAGTGAAATAAACCAATATTGAATGCTGACATATTTATGGTTACAATTGTTACTCTGGAAAAGACAAAACTTATACAAAGAATAAAACGATCAGTTGTTTCAAGAGCCTCGAAAGAAAAAGGGGTAAACAGATAAAGCACAGGGGATTTTTAGAACAGCAAAATTATTCCAAATGATGTAATGGTGGATACATGACAGTACGTATTTGTCAAAACCTATGGGATTTTATAGCACAGAGTAAAACTTAATGTATAGACATTTAAAAAATTTAGCAGGTTGGATGATCCTAGAAACACCATACTGCAACAAGAAAATCTATCTGTATTACAAACATATGAAAAAACCTCACTGAAGAGAATGAGGAAGAAAGGTGCTGACCTAAGTAAGTTTGAAAATAAGTCAAGTCTGTAATGCTTAAGGCAAAAAGAGGCACACCCCAACAGTGTACTTGACAAAGTTGTTTTCCATATGGTACAGGTTAACAGTCTGACACTGCTATATGAATGTATCGGAATGAAACAACTAAATAAATGGATAGCAGATAGTGAGAACCAGGAATGAGCTTTTTCAGATAAGCAAGAAGAGGAAGCTCGACTGACACATGTGATGATGGATTAGAGTTGTAGACATTGGTATGAACTCATGCTTAATACACAGATGTTTACATAGAGATATTTTAGAGACACATAACTATCCATGGGTTACTATTAAGCATATATATTCTTTGCTCTGTCTGCCTAGAGAGCCTAGAAGAAATGGCAGACAGTAGCAATCAACATGCCTAGCACCCCGATTCTGATTTCTAATAACATTCTCTAATAAAAGAAATTAGGGCTCCTTAAATAAATGACTGATTCTAGGTCTAAGGCAGGAAATATGCATTGGAACAACCTGTAGTGGCAGAATATAAGGATATATTCAAAAAATTTAAAAAACAAAAAAAGAACTCCTTGATGGGGCTATGTCAAAGGAGCCTAGGAGCAAGAGGGTATGTCAAAGGAGCTCAGGAGCAACTGAGATAGCTCCCAATGGCCAAAGCTGTGACAATATGAAAAACAAAGTAAGAAGTGAAGAGGCAAACCATCCATGTAGAATAATTCCAAGTAATGTATGTAGCTACTCTATCTCGAGAAAGTGGAGCCTAACTTTCTATTCCTGCGGTGTGGTCTCTATGTAGGGACTTGCTTCCAAGAGTACAGTATGGAAAGCGAGGACAGGAGGAGACAAACTTGGCAGTGCAGAAACCTGACACACACTACAACAGCCAGCTGATCAAGGCCAGTATCAGTATGATAGCAGGTACCTTTAATGGGATGAGATGAAAATGGTACTTTACCTCTGTGGTCTCTCCTCCCAACAACCAGTTACCTTCATTTTACATTGAGGAAAACACAAGATATATTCAAACAAAGGGGCATCCTGCAAAATACCTGACCGATCAATACTCAACAATAAGAGAATTCAGAAACTGTCACAGCCAAGAGGACCCTAAAGACACGTAACTAAATATCCATGGACCATCAGCAAAAACTAAGAAAATGCAAATAAAATATGGACTTTAGCTAATAATAATGTATCAATATTTCTTTATTAACTCCAACAACATGACCTATTAATGCAAGACATTCCTAAGAGGGGAAGTGAGTGTGCAATACATGGAAATTCTCTGTACAATTTTTATATTTTTCCAATTTAAAATTTTTCAAAGAAATTTTTAAAAATCCTTTCAAAAACAATTGCAATGGCAGAAAGTCAAGGAAAAAAGATTCATACAAAGCCTATCAGTTATTTGGTTGAATAAGTTATTCACATTTTAAACTATAATTTACATTTAGTTGCAGGGAGGAACATAGGTATCTTAGAATAAAAATATAAATTCAGGCTTACCTGCTTGAAACTAATTTCCCAAATAAGTTTAGTCTATAATCTCTATGACATTTCTATGTGAAAATTATTTATTATAGATTAACAGATACTCCAGATTGGAGTAACAGATATTACACTTATCTAGCCCTACATTTATTTTCCCTTTACAAACTGTCATTGCTCTGAAACTTTCTTAATTTGCATTCATATTGTTACCACTTCTCTCAAGATTTTAAGAACTGTAGTGAAAAGCAATTCTTTTTACATTACTTTTTTTCCACATGGGAAAAGAAGCAGATTAATCATATATGGATTTAATATTCTTCTCAATTAGGATTAATATTAACGCTATTATTTTTCTCATTATTATTATGCCAAATAAGGACTTTACGTCTCTTCTCTTTCTGGTACACCTAAAATGCTGGACCCGCAAAGAAAGATAAACCCAAAAAATGATGAATACAAAGTCTGGAGTTTATTTGGGAGATCCCTTTGAATATAATTCTACTGTCTCAAAGCAAAATATTTCCATACTAGGAATTAATCTGTAAACCACACTGAACTAAAGAAGTATTACAAGATTTAAGAATTTTCACCATCTACTGCTTCAACTGTATGCCCATATATCCTTATATATATCCTTGCTATATTTAGCAAGGTACAATGCTATATATAGTCATATTACATGTTAAGAAAACAGAATAAACTGTAACCAGAAATACTGGATGTATTCTGAGAGCCATCACTGAACCTTAACTGTCTCACATGTACAGTCAAGGTCAAAGTTCGGATATTATCCCTAGAGTTAGAATTATATAAGATCAAGGGATATTATGATGTCTCCACCTTTCATCTGTCATTTATATTTTCAGTCAACATTTATTGAAGCATATATAGATGTAGGAAACATTAAGATGAGTAAGATATCATTTCCCTTAAAACTCACATAAACAGCAAATCATATAAATAGCATAGTATAATGTGCTAAGAGAGTTGGAAGCCTATGTAGATATAGTGAACTGTGATAATAGCAAGGCAAAGACACTATGCAGTAGATATAGAGCAGCATAAAGTATTCTAACTAGCTAGTAGGCTTTAAAAATACTAAACAATGAAATGGTGAATATAGAAGAGAGGGCATTCCAGGTTAAAGGGATAGCATGATCAGAACAGGAAGATAAAAAGCATCACGTGTTCCAGGAGCAGTAAGCAGTTGTGTCTTCCTAGAGCATACATTTTGAGACAGAAGAGATGGAAAAATGATAGAAATATAGAGAGTGTCATGTTGAGGATCTTGACCTTAACTCATGATTGTTATCCATTAAAAATGGATCGATATAAATTATAAGAGATATTACCAATTATACTCTTTGATGGCTTAGCATGTGTTTTATCTTAACCCTCAAAACCCTTGTTATCAGTGTGGGAACCATATCTCCTTTCAAAGATAAATTAAAACTAGGTTAAATGAATAACAGATATCACTTTTATATACATATATATGCATATATTTAAAATGTATTTATTTAAATATACCTCACAGGCAGATACATACTCTCTTCTTTCAAGAATAAGGATTACTGTATGTTTCTTGCTCTCTCTATCAAAACCTGGAATTAGAACTTTCAAAACCAAGAAATAATATGAGGCAGGAACAACATGCTTTGATCATCTTCTCCTTGTTTGACCATAGGCAATGTATTTGCTCAAACAGTAGTTTTTAATAAATAACCAAAATTGAGAACAAATAAGAATAATTTCTTATGGACCTTTTGTTTTGAATTTTTATTTAATATGATAAAGTCTGTTCATTTGTATAAAAGGTTGAAAGTTCCCAGGAGCATTAGTAAATATTCATTCAAGGACCATTAAATGAAGCTAACTATTAGCAATTGGCATGCTTCATTTTGGTGGTTAAATACTGAAGAAAGGACTATTTTTGCCCTGACAGTGATTACTTAACTGCCAGTAGAATGTGGGAAATGTTATGACAGTGTGGGAAGCAGGATGCTGCAAACACTGAAGGCAATTCCATGCCTTCACTTACTCTAACAATAAAATATGATGATGAAATAAGGCACTGTACTACAGTGCCTGGCAAACATGATATTCAATTATAAAAAGTAACTACATTAAAATTTAGAAGTCACAGTCCATTAACATGCAAAACAAAATTATCATATATGTCTCTTGTTAGTCATGGTATTATTTCCACTAGTGCTTTTAAAAACAATTTCATAGAGGTTTGAGGTGATGAATGTGCTAATTACCCTAATTTGACCCATCAATTTATACAATTATGTATCAATTAAAAATAAGAAAAAGAATTTCATAGAAAATATCTTAGAATCAGGTAGAAGAAAATAATATGTAGAAACAAGTATAAGCAAATTTTAGTTCACCTAAGTTGCAGAACATCCTGGGTTTTGCTTCTGACAGCAGAAACAACTTTATAAAAAGCTGATGATTAAAGAAGACTGTTAGCTTTCTAAAATCACAAACCAAGCAATGAAGGACTGAACATATAAAAAGTGTATCCAAAATTTAGGATTGGTCAAGTTATCCTAGGACAAAGAAAAGCATGTTAAGTTTGAGGTTCATTTTAAGACAAGCAAAGTGAGAAAGTGGTAACAAATATACAATAATTCAGTTACAGAGAAACACAATAAAGGAAGCTAAAGGCAGTAATTAAAGAATTACCAACAAAAAAAATTGATTTCTTATCCATCCAGCTAAACAAGTCCTTTATAAAGAAAACTGGAGTGAATATAGGTTGAACATATTGAACCTTATATAAATGTTCACTTGTGTGAGAACATTTAAAGCACAATCCATTCAAACATAAAACCATTAAGCCAGAATCCATTCAAACATTAAGCCACAGTCAATGTTTAGAAAATTGTCTTTGTAAACTCTGTAGCCCTTTTTTTCTACAACTGCCAACATTATTTCAGTTGTCTAAAAGCTATGATTAAAGGTAGACATAAATACTATGTCAGTTCAGCCACCTTTTATACTTCATTCTGCATCAACTGCCTTACGCTCTAATTGTTTTATATATCCCTATCTTGTCACCTCAGATGAAGCTGAATGTCTCTTGCTAGCTGAAACTACACCTTCAACAAGTTTCCTATTTATGTATCTGACTTAGAATCTCAGTGGAAATATACCAGTTCAATAAGGATTGTTCCCAAAATAAAAGAAAAATATAGTGATAGGATTTTCAAGTTGTAATGCACAATAACTTGAGTCAAGCAACTGAAATAAAATGAATAAACTGACAATAAACACTAAAAATATAATGGAAGTCTATAAAGGCCAAAAAGTAATAGTACAGTAGTACTTTTACAGTAGTACTTTATATAGTGGTACTATATACAATAATAGTATTCAAAGATTATCTGATGAGCTTAGGGATGTATAAAATATTTCATATTCATTATTACAGCCAGCTAATTTGAATTTAGCAACAAGTTTAGTAGAAAAGTCAATCAGGCAGATTTAATGTCTTCTTCCTTTTTATAAAATGTTTTAAAAATTCTTTAATACAATACTGAGATATAAACAATCCTAGTCAAATTCAGATAAACTTAATTTGGCTCCTTTAAACTGAATCATACCCATCTAAATTTCATTTTCTATTACTAAGATCTCAAACTTTAAGTCTGTTTGCCACTCAATAGATCCCTGTAAGTCCCATTAAGAGTAATTGGAATTCTATGGGCACTGAGAGAAAAGCAATGTCTCTAAGTGTAAACAGTTTTCTCCTTTATAATTAGGCTCTGCTTTCTACTCAATTTTCTATGTTTGATGTTTTAATTCCTTCAATGAGAAGGACTGGATTGTAATGGAAACCAGACTGTTAGCATCATTGAATATACCAAGGAAATACAGTGGCAATATTACTTTCCAAGAATATAGAGTTTATCGTTATAAAAAAGGTAGCATGAACTATGCAGTCAAACCACAAAATTTGGATAGGTAGAGCCAGTTGATGTTTAAACGTGTAACAGTCTTTCTTTTTTGGTAATGAAAACTCCACATTCAAATCAAGATAAAGCAATTATCAACTGAAAGCTTTAGAGGTGATATATAGAGATGAACTTATGGCCTCAATTTAGTTCCTGAAGGGTACCATGCACTATCTCATGATAATTAGAAAGCTGCCAAACCAACACTGAGGACTAAACACTTGGATTCACAAACATTTTAAGCCCAAGTGAAGTTCTTACTTACAAATGATTCTGCTTGTTCCAAAGGAAACAATGTTCCCGTTTCCGTTTTTATGAGCAATGTTTATGCATACATATATGTGGCACATCAGAGATTTAAAGTGTGTGTGAGTGAGTGGGAGACAAAGAGACAAGGAGGGGGGCCCGAGAGGTGGGTGGAGAGGGGTGCCTGTATGGGCTTTTGAAATAAAATTTTTTTCAATTTGAGGGTTTCTCAAATTGAGGGAAAAAGGAATCATCAGGTTAATACTGAATTTAGTTTGGGAGTGAGAGAATCATCTATCAAATAATTAACTGCTACTAGGACAATAAATAACATGATAGGAGGCATGTTAGAAACATGTTCTCTACTTGAACATGTATGACGTATGTTGAAGATACGTGCAGATCATGGGGTAAATATGTTGCTTAACATTTAGAAAAGTTTTGAGAGAATGAAAATGTTTTCTTTCTGTGTAAATCCACATACATTTAAGGATGTCGAGTAAAATCTAAAGAAGCTTAGTAGGATAGGACAATAATTTTCTTAGCAGGAAAAAGCAGAAAATTATAACGTAATCATGACTCATAGTGGAAATGTGAGTAAATCCTCTTGATGTGGGTTAGGAGTGGGGCAAACCTGCATTTCCATTGGAATCTAACAATGGATTTGATTTTCTTTTTAGTTTATAAATTTTTTTTTTTAATATTTAGTCTATAAACCTATTTGAGCTATGGTTAGCAGGCTAGATGATATTCACATTTCTTCAGGAAAAATATATTCATTTTTATCTCTATTGCTTATGACTTGGTGTTCAAAAGTGAAACATTTTAAAAATATAATCAATAAAGGCTTAGTTTGTCAAGATAAATATAGAATTTGCACTGTGTTCAAACCAGGAAGTACAATGTGTACTCCAAGATCTAACTCATTTTTTTCATTTGAAATATAAGGAAATAACTAATACTTATTTTTGTTCTGGTTTCTCTTCTCTCACTTGGAAAGAAAAATATGTCTATTAAAAAATAGGATGCAAAAATTCTTAATTTTATTTTGGTATTAGGATTCTAACTTATTTCAACAATGTGTAATAAAAGAAGTCTGTCATTTACAATAGACCTTCAAATGAGGGGACACACACAGACACACACACACACACACACACACACACACACACACAATAACAGAGTCCAAATTAGCAAATTTTTCACAATGTGGATAAACTCAAACTGCTCTTAAAAATTGAAAGAGTATTAGTTCTGGAAATGCTAGAACCATACAATCATGAAAGAAAAAAAACTGCTGTGGAACCTCAGGGATGGTTGTCAATTTTACTTTGGAGTGAACGGAACAAGTGTAATTAAGAGAAGGAACAGGGAAGACTTCTAAGAAGTAATAGGTGAGTTGGTTGTTAAATGACAGAAGGTTTTCAAAAAGGAGGAAACTCTTGAGGCAGGTATAAAGACATGATAGTCATTCATTAGCAGAAAAGGGAGCAGCTCAGCATGGACTTAGAGCACTCGTCAGGAACGGGAGATGATGTTAGGCAACAAGATTGAATACGTAGGCAACAGGCCAATTGTAGAAGACCTTATGCTGTGCGAAGCAGTCAGAGCTTTCTGTGACTCTAACAGTATTTATTTTAGAAAGGTTATTACCTACTCTGCTTTTTCTCCTCTGACCTACCACTTGTTTCCTATGAATTCTAAAAGACTAAGAACTTAGTCTCTGGAGCCACACAGTGTGAGTTAAAACATCTGCTTTTAACTTTGGGCTGTGCGACTTGGCTAAGTGTTTAAAGCTCCAGCACTCTTCAGATTTCTCCATTGTTAAGTATTAATAGTACTTATGCTAGGTTGTCAGGATTAAAACTTACAGCTCTTGAAAATTATCTAAGACAGCCTGCCATACAGTCGGTGTACAATAAATACAATTTGTTTATGCTTATTAGCATGTCTCTTTCCTTAGTGAGCATGTTATGTGATTTAACATATCAACAGATAATTGCATGTATATATGCTGTCTTTTGTTTGCTTTTGAGTATATTGCTAAAAGTCCATTTCTTCTTATTTTAGAGAGGCTTGGGACTCCATGGAAGTATGCTGTTTTCCCCTTTGGTATTTACACATAGCGAAACTATGCCCTTGACTCTGCTGGCTTTTGGTTTTTTAAATAAAGGATAAAAGGAAACCATCTTAAATTGACAATTCTATTTGCACACCTGGACAAAAACTAAAGACCAAAGAGTATTTTTAGCAACACAAGAAAAAATTTATTCTCACTGCTAATTTATCAAGAAAATTTTTATGGAATCACCTAAGTTCATATTGCCAGTCATATTTAGTCTAATCTTCAGACTTGCCAGGTTCATAGACCTAGTAATTTTTTTAATCCTTGTGACACATCCCATGTTCTTCTGAAAGTAAATTTTACTAAATCTGTTTCTAATTTAGGCATCTGCTATGGCAGCAAGGAGTTACCTTATCAGTAAAAGCTCTTGCTTCCATTGTAGAGCTAAGGGGTTTCAGAGGGAGTAACAAGTAATTCTCCATAAAAGGCTCAGCTATTAAAATAAGGATCTCCACAACAAGAGCATCACAAATCATTTTTAAAAGACATGTCCTGTTTATTCTCTGAATTCACTTAAGTATGTTGTAGTCACATTGAGCCATGCAAACTGTTATAGAAAAGAAGTCATGAATGGGGTTAAGTGGTGTTAGGACAAAGTCCATCATCTGAATGATGGTATATTTCAGTTGTGGACTCCTTCAGTCATTGTTAACTGCTCCCGAAGAATCATGGAGAAGGGAAAAAGAAAAAAAAAACTTAGAAATGCTTTAGACATACCTTAGAGGAAGAGAAGAAAGGAAACTCGCTGTTTCTAACCATTAACAGAAACAGCTCACTTTTACTCCTCATCTCCATTCTAACAGGAACTGAATAAACCCCTTTAAATACTGCCTCCACGAAATCTTATGAATGCTAGTACCATTGACAGAAGCAATATTAATTTGAATAGTAGAGAGTTTAGGGAGTACAGATCACAGAAAATATCAAAGTCAAGATGTGACCTTAGGCAGCGTGACTCCAATGGCTGAGAATTTCACCAGGGAGGGTCCATGTAGAATGTTTCAGAGTCAGGTGCTGTGGTCGGACTGCCTAGGACTCATGCCTTATCATCTGGACACTTAGGCAAATGCCTCAGTCACTCTTTGCCTCAGTTTTATCACTGGCAAATTATAGCTATTATAATAATAGTGCCTCCCTCAGAGTTGTGGTGAGGATTATACGCACTACACTGAACATTAGCAATTCTTGTCATCATTATTAGCATTAAGGTGACGGATTTGTAGAAACAAAGGCCCTTAACTAGAATATATGCCAAATTGTCATGTACAGAGGAAAACAGAGAAAGGTAGTCACAGTAAGCCTCTTCTCATTCTGTTTTAAGTTCTGTCTATTGAAGACAGTGCAGAAGCACTGAGAGAGGAAAAAAACATTTATTGAGAGACAATTATGCGTTAGAAGGTGTGCTAGGTAATTTTACATGTTGCATCATTTAATCCTTACAGTGACCACTAAATATGAGTATTACCTCATTTTTCATATGAGGAACTTGAGGTTCATATGGTTTAAGAGACTTTCCTGAAATCAGAGAATTAAAAGTTGCTTTAGGATTGAAACAGAAAATGAGAAGTCTAACCATCCCATGAAGTTGGCAGCTTTGGTTTCTAATGTGTTTCCATTTTTGTTATTTTAAAATCATTAAGGACTATTGACATAGACATTAAATGTGTGTAAAATGTTGAAAGGTAAATCAAAGAGCATTTAACTCAAAATCCTTCTAAGCATACCATACCTGAGAAATGGCAAAAATACGTTTTACAAGTTTATTTAATAGAAGCTTTGTTTTCAATATATACTAATGTTATGATATGTAAACATATTAAGAAAAGTTTGGCGATTTTAGAATTTGATAGCTACACTAGAGAAGCTTTTGTATGAAATATTCAGATCAGAAGACAGTGAGAAAAACGTTCTCTCATGCACATTATAATAACTCTATTATACAGGTCCAGTGTTTTACATATTTTGCATTAGGTAAAGTAATCCTATTTTAGAGAATTAAAAAGTTTACTACATTTTAAAAGGGATCCTATACTTCAATGAAATCATGAAACCACAATTTTGAGTAATAACTACATGCAGTGTGATATACTCGGACATTTCAAAGCCACAGAAGTTTCAACTTCTAGTGAAGCTGGAGAACAGCAGAGCTGATTGGATTAAAAGTGATATAGATGTTTCTAGCAGCCTCATTCAGTAACACAATCCCTAAAATGTCATTTTGCACTATCTTGTTAAGGAACACAAATTTCAAGACATACTTTGAGTAAATTTAACAGCAAGAGATTAAAAAAATACATCTGTTAAATAATATTTGCTTATATATATTTGCTTATATAACATATAAATATATATAAATATATAAATATATAACATATATAATATATAAATATAATATATATTACATATTATAGAATATATATCTATAATATATAATATGTATTCTATAATATATAATATACATAATATATTTATACTATATATAATATATAATATATATATTATATATAATATATAATATATGATGTATATAATATATATTATATATTATATATAAAAATATATAAAGATATAAATATATTTGCTTATATAATTATAACCATTCAAAGTGGCAATAAAGAATTAAATGCAAAAGTAAAGAACAACCAGTCAATCTTCACGCAGTGGTCCAGAGAATGTTTTACTCGGGAGAGAAGCAGAGAGCACCAAAAAGAGGGTCTTTGCTTTAATGTGGTGGTGTGCTTCAAGAATGGAAGGAAGGGATGGCCTTCTAGATCAAGTTATCGGTCCCTTTCTTTCCAAATTCTCAGAATTCCCAAAAGGAAAAATTACTCTTCCTCTCCTGAAAAGAAGCTCGGTCACAGAAATAACAAGAAGCAAATTAGCACAGGACCCTTGATCTCAGCCTTAATTCAGTTTGGCATTAGAGACACAGAAAGAAAACTTGATTAAAAAGAACCTAAGATACAGAACTAAGGATGCATTAACTTAATAACTGAATAAGTTATTCACAATTTTTCACTCAATTCTTCAGTTCACTACTAACCAGTAACTATTCAAGGCCCCTACGATAAGCCGGTAAACACACGAGATGTGCGATTTTGGCCTCATAGATCCTGCAGTTCATTTAGTGGGAGAGAGTTGATAGTCAAATACTTAAATACTTTTCAAGTTAAAAGCACTGTGCCATGGTCTTTGGTTCTACAAAAGTGTGGGGCATGTCCATAAAAGCCTCGCTGAAGGAATAGCAAAGCTATCACCTAAGGATACATAGAAATTAGTTAGGTGAAAGGATCAGAGCTGAAGATAGGATTCCAGAGATCAGGGTCCATCTGAAGAAAGGGAAAAAGGCTAGGGTGGCTGCAGCACAGTCTCAGGGATACTCTAGTCGTGGGCGATGAAGCTGAGCACTGCAAGGACCAACTACCTTAAGATCTCGTGGCCTCATTAAACTCTCTCTTCTTTCCTCCTTCACTTCCTCTTCTTCCTACTCCCACCAACATGGTGCCCTTACAAGGTTTTAGCTGAGGGGATAGAGGACACTCTTGTCAAAAGTGACAGGAACTGATTTCTTATTAAAAACCCCAGGTATGCAGAAATGCAGCTTACCCAACCTCTGCTCTTAACAGTTTCAAGTCTTAGAAGCAAAAAGCTTTAACTAGTCACTTTCAGGACCTTTCAGTCTAATCCAGTGTAGACATTATATTGTAAACACAAAGCATGGAATTACATCAGACAACAAGTTTACATTTTATTTTTTGGTTTCATTACATCTGCTCCTTGGGGCTGCTGCTTCTGCTGCCCCAGGATGGCTTCTCTGTTCAACCTTGAATAGATATAATTCCTACAGTCATTTTAAGTGGCAATGCCTCTCAAATCTGTAATTAAAGTATCAATCTTTTTTATTTCAAACTTTTTTTAAAGATTTCAAACTTGGGCCGGGCGCGGTGGCTCAAGCCTGTAATCCCAGCACTTTGGGAGGCCGAGGCGGGTGGATCACGAGGTCAAGAGATTGAGACCATCCTGGTCAACATGGTGAAACCCCGTCTCTACTAAAAATACAAAAAAAAAAAATTAGCTGGGCATGGTGGCTCGTGCCTGTAATCCCAGCTACTCAGGAGGCTGAGGCAGGAGAATTGCCTGAACCCAGGAGGCGGAGGTTGTGGTGAGCCGAGATCGTGCCATTGCACTCCAGCCTGGGTAACAAGAGCGAAACTCCGTCTAAAAAAAAAAAAAAAAAAAAAAAAAAAAAAAAAAAAAAAAAAAATCAAACTTTTTAAAAATTAACATGTCTCCCTAGTTTATTGCTTGCAGAAAGCCCAGTTTATTGCTTGCAGAAAGCTGTAGTGGGGAAGCAGGAACTTGTATACATTTTTCTCTTGGTCTCTAGCATTTCGAAGCCTCCCTAGCTTGCTAACTGCACTGTGCTTATCTCTGTCCACTGGTTTGATTCAAGATGTGGCTGGAGAACAGTCATTCGGGAGAACTTAGAGGGAAATGAGTGCATAGGGACAGTAGCACCTACATGGGCCTTAAGGAGACCTTGGTATTGATAAGGCCATGTTCAGGCGTTTTAATTTTAAGGATAATGAGAAACTAGCAAATGGTTTTAGTCATAGGGTGTCACAGACATGTTTTCATTTTGAAAGAATTACTTTTGTCGTTTAATTACTTCATCTGGTTGGGTCGAGACTATCAGTCAGACATGGCTCTTCCTTTAGCAGGTATATATCCAGTAAGAAAAATGTTTGTCCTCTTTCCTCATACAGGGCAGACAGGCTAAAAATCTTTGCAAAAAAATTGTATGGATCTGTAAAACAGTCCTTTGTTAAGGCAGTTACAGAGAACATAAAAGGAAGGACATTCACCAGGAGTCCTCCTGCTGGTTGACTGAATAGACTCCTGGTCAGATTCAGCAGCTAGACTTAGCTAAATGGAAAGGCAGAACTTCTGGAATATCAGTATCACTGTTTCTACATTGCTCTGGGCCACAGAAAACCATGACTTAGAGAAAAACAAACCCGGAATATGGCGCCAATTTAAACAACCTGCTTATTTTCTAAAGGACTGCTAGTTAATTATAGACAGCTTATTGTTCTAAACTTTAAACTTTCAGCTTTGTTGCTATTTTTAATGAAATATCCTTTTAAATACAGAATGTTATTCAAAAATCTCAGGTGTTTTTATTTAGAATATCTGAAATTCTTAGGTACCAATCTAAGACAGAAAATTTTTAATTGTTTTTATTTGTCACCCTGCCTAAAGAACGTTTATAAATTCAGTATTCAAAAAGAGAAGTATTTTTAAAAAATAAGTAAAAGCACCATGTGATTAACAATAAACTAACTTAGCAAATTAAAAACATCAGGTAAGATTTAAGTTCCTTTAAGGTAGTTACTAAGTCTGATTATCAAAAGCAGCTGAACAGATTGAAATAAATACAGATGGATTTAATTCACTAGGTCTGCAGTAGAAACCAGGTATAACAGATGTGGTTTATTTGGAGGAAGAACAATAGCTGAAACAACTTAGGCCACCATGAGTTCACAGTTGTTAGTTTTGAAGGTAGATTATTTTAATTTTATAACAAAATTTGGTTGAAAGCAATGTAATTCTCCCTACTTTTGTATTTTGAATTTTCCAAGAAGCAGCTGTTACAAACAGCAACAAAACAAAACTTCTCAACTATGATGAATTCAGGCTTAGAAACTAATGAGTTTTATTATGGCATAGAATTTAATTTGTGTTGGATTCTCTAAGAAAATTAGAGAAATTGCTTTTTAGTATTTGTATAGGAAAAACATTCAACATGCTTTGACAAAGATCTTTGCACTGGTTTGGTGAAGGCTGTGCTGTGTGAATAGCACCATCAAGCTGCTGTCATGATTTATTTAGAGAGAAGTGATCTATGACTCACCTTAACTGAATAAAAATAATTTCAAAAAATGTAGCTTTATCCGCTAACCTCTTTGTGCACTTAAATTTTAAACTGTGTAACTACTTAGTGCTCTCAGGGTGTATTTGGGATGGGTCAATAATTCAGTGTGTAAATAGTATTTCATGAGTAAAACTCTTTGGAAACATTGTTGGTAACATATCAGAACTTCAGTCTTAGTAACAAAATTTCTCCATTAATAAAATGGAATTTTAAAATAATATATTAAGTTATTTAAAAAGTTTTTTCTTCATCTGAATGAATTACATTTTTTTTTCCGGTAACATAAGCCATGTTTGCAGCATTTGACAATATGCAAAAATTAAAGTATATCCTATTTATCTGCTTACATAGAGTTTGACAATCAAAAACTTGGCTTTAAATTATGATCTACTACAAGGAAATGATCAAGCGTATTTTGACATTTCCAGTAGTGTTCTCACTTTATTTTACCACATTAAACAGTAAACATGCAGTGTTTAACATGCACATTTCCTACTTACTGCTCTTCCAGAGTGAAAGCTTGCCCTATCTTTACTCTTCTTAAGAGGAATCGAATGAAAAATTAACGAGAGACTTAGAGAACCCCCTCGGACTTTTCTGTTTCAGTAACTCTCATGACAGTGATAGTAAGGTTATGGTGAAATTTACTCCTATTCCCACATTACTCTTTTGGGTTATCAATCTGAATTTAAATTCATTCATTCCCTTCATTTTAGAGAAGTTACTTGAGCACCTATTTGCACAATTCCAAGTGAATTTGTTTCCTATTTCTGTTGTAACAAATTACTACATATATAGTAGCTTGAAAGAATACAATTTTGTTGTACAGTTTTGGAGGTCAGAATTCCAAAAACAGCCTCACTGTGCTAAAGTCAAGGTGTTAGCAAAGCTGGTTCCTTCTGGAGGTCCTGAGAGGACAGTCCATTTCCTTACCTTTTTCAGCTTCCAGAGGCTGCCCGTGTTTCTTGTCTTGTGGCTTCTGACATCATTTCCAGCTCCTGCTTCCTTTCTCATAACCCCCACTACTAACTCTGAGCCGCTGCCTCCTTCTTATAAGGATCGTCCTGATTACATTTTGCCCACCTGGAAAATCCATCGTGCTTGCCCATTGTGAGATCCTTAATTAGCTACATCTGCAGAGCCCCTTTTGCCTTTGTAAGGCAGCATAGTCACAGGTCCTTAAATTAAGGCATAGACTTCTTTTGCAGGACATAATGCAAGCAAGCCCAAAGAGAAGGAGAGAACACATTCAAAACTGATATTGGAAACTAAATTAGAAAGTTCCAATAAGTCTAGTATTTACTCTTACTAGAATGGAATGGCCATTTTACACACACACTCTCTCCCTAATATGGTTAAATTTACTAAGTTTAAAATTGGTACATGTGGCTGGACACAGTGGCTCATGCCTGTAATCCCAGCACTTTGGAAGACCAAGGCAGGAGGATAGCTTGAGCTCAGGAGTTCAAGACTAGTCTAAGCCACTTAGTGCTGAGACCTTGTCTTTAAAAAAAAAAAAAAAAAAATTAGCCAGGTGTGGTAGGTGGTAGCTTGTATCTGTCATCCCAGCTACTTGAAAGGCTGAGGCCGGAGGGTTACTTAAACCCAGTAGATGGAGTTGGCAGTGAGCTGTAATCATGCCTTGCATTCCAACCTGGGTGGCAGAGACCCTGTCTCAAAAAAAAAAAAAAAAAAAAGATGTTTTCATGACAACTGGAGATTGACTAAGTCTTTTTTATTCAGAAAATTGCCTCAATTCCTCACTGGCTTTAGCATTCTAAAACTAACTTTCTTGGCTTGGAAAGGAAAAAGCTGCATTCTTTATATCTCTTTAAAAACCAAGTACGTGAGGCACTCACAGATAGATGAGCCTAAGGTAAGGTGCCCTCTGTGGCAATTTTATAGCTTAGGAGCAAACATTTTACTTTGAGCTAAGAAAGGATATACTGGTGTAAAAATATGTTACTTGGTACAGAGTAGGAAATTTTATTTGTATTTTTGATCATCTTATTTTTAGCAATTTTCTAATTAGCCAGTAAGTGCAAATGTGCTCTGATAGAAAGACATTTAAGTGAGCTAACGGAAAACTAAGAGGTGATCACAAGCTTTCTATACCAGTGGCATTGCTCTGATATTTTTAAAGAAGGAAAGCACATATTCTAATTGCTCTGTAAATAGATTTGTTCCCATCATAGGAATTTAGAAATTGTGACTCCTGGGACAATTTGCTTCCGATTATATTATGGAAGCAGCTTTTATTTCAGGCAGCTAGAATTAGGCTTGTTTAACATCTTTAACTTGCAGAAAAAATGAAGAAGCCATTCTCAATTTCTATTCTATATATCAGAGATTTGTTTTGTTTTATGTGATCTATGACATATAGGTCATGATTACACACTCTCAATGTTTGATTTTAAACTGCTTAAGCCTCCAGAGGTATTTAAATTATGCAGTCACCAAGTAAAAACATTTTTCTGTAGAAGTATGCACAGCTGGCTAATACTAAATGATGCCAAAATGTTACAAAAAGTATTTCTCCTTTGCTATTAAAGAAACTGCCTATGGGCTCGGGTGCACAGAGAATGAAATTCACTTAAGTAAAATAGTGCATTTTGTCCCCGTTTCCACAGCAGAGCTTTGACTTCCACATCAGCAACTCTGACCAATAAGGTCACCTGGCTTAAAGATATTTTGTGTTTTCACTGTTTGAAAATGACATTTAAATAAACCTCCACTTAATCTTTGAATCGAGACCTAGTTATTCCACTAATTTAAGGATAAATTTCTTAGGCTGAGGGCTTTTCTCTGAGTCTTCTGAGATCCTTTGAAAACCTCCTCAAAACACTTGCATACACAGTCATGGAAGTATGTTTTACTCCTCCTTCTATCCTAGGTAGACTGTGATCTCTTTGATGATGGAGACTGGGTCTTAGACCATTAATTTCCTACCTATTTGTGGACATGGAAAATATTTGTTGGCACAACAGATACTTGTTGAATTCATAAATTAATAAGTGCAGCATGGAATGAGTGAGCACTTGCTGAGTTCTTTCACTCAGTGGGAGAATGGGAGAAAATTTCATAAGCCTTATTTCTGAGATAACTGGGCAGAGAGAAGTAAAACTGGGGAAGAATCTGAAAATACTGCATACAATTAAAAAGCAAGCATAATAAACGCTCAAAATCTGAGATTTTTCTAAGCACAGAGGTTGTATCAAAATCATCTGGAGATTTCTTTCTAACCCACTCTCCCATTAACACTATCTTTTTGTAAACGTGCACTCCCATTTACAGAGTGCACGTTATTATGTTGACAGCTGTGCGCGGTAGACACAGTTAAGAATGTGGTTTGACATGATGGACGACTTCAGTCTTACCATTTCCATGGACTCCTTTATTTTTCTCTATCTAGATCCCCAGGGAAGTTTTAAGACAAATTCTCTAGTTTCCCTCTTTGAACCAACCCTTCATATAGTTTCAGACATAAACACTTAACTGTGGTTCTTTGCTCTCACTGTTATCTTGAATAGTATGTGAGAGCCTTTCAAAATTTAGTTGCTTTTCACCACTCCTCAAATTTCGGTACTGGACAATGCATTAAGTAATTCTGCTGTGTATTCAGGATTTTGCAGCATTGAGCCACTCTGAGAGAGGACCTCCGGCTGGCAGCATTGCATCACCTGAAACTTCTTAGGCATGCAGCATCTCAGACTTTTCCAAAGACTTCCTGAACAGAGTGTGTATTTTAACAAAATTCTCTATGTAACTCCCACATGCATTAAAGTTCGTGATGCAATGCTCTACATTATATCAACCTACTAAAATACACATCAGCACTAACAAAGAGATGTCTGTTAAGATAAGGAAAGCCTCTTGGAGGAGGCAATGGAGCCCGTGGATACACAGGTTCAGAAGTCAATTCACCTGGATTCTAACACTTATTAGTTCTGTTACCTTGATTGCATTACTGGTTATGCCTAAACTTCACTTTACTGCATTAAAGTGGGGATACTGATAAACAACCAAATCTGTAAGATTTCTATGAGGTGTACAGCATCATTTGGTATACAGTATCCCTCAGTAAAGTTAGTTATTGCTACTAACGTTAAGTGAACTGGATCTGAAAAGCAGTAGAAGGCATTCCCTTCAAGTCATTATCAGCTTTGGATAATTGGAGTAAACTAGAACAGCAGTCTTCAAATGAGGCCCACACACTTCTAAAGACATTCCAGATGAAACATAGGAATCATTCCTATTAAGTGGAACATTTTCAGATCCCCAACATCCATTTGTAATTTGTCTAAAATTAAAATTTGATATGACTGAGTAGTGTGTGAGCTTTGCCTTTCTTCTCCTTTTCCAACTTTTCTTTCACAAAGGTCCTCCTCCCAATTTACAAAATAGAAACTTAACTCCCAGTCATCTTTAAATTTTAGTCTGGTATATTACTCTGAATTAAAGAAAAATACACACACACAAATACTTTGTCTCCACAAATACACTTTTCATGCATCATCCAGGTGATTATTTTTATTTTTTTGAGACAGAGTCTTGCTTTGTTGCCCAGGCCGGAGTATACTGGCATGATCTTGGCTCGCTGCAATCTTCACCACCTGAGTTCAAGAGATTCTTACACCTCAGCCTCCCAAGTAGCTGGAATTACAGGCATGCACCACCATGCTTGGCTAATCTTTTGTATTTTTAGTAGAGATGGCATTTCATCATGTTGGCCAGGCTAGTCTCAAACTCCTGACATCAGTTGATCCACCCGCCTTGACTACCGAAAGTTCTGGGATTACTTTGGGTGAGCCACTACACCCAGCCACCGGGTGACTATCAGTGGCAAGTTTGTGTCCTTATTCTCTAGCTACCTCTCTGGCTACCTATCTTAGACAAACAGTTCACACCTGAGATGAGATGTCTGTATGAGTGATGAATAATAACAAGTTAAATATAAATTTTAAAAAGTGAAGTCAGTATTTTCTGACAATAAACTTGATTTAGTGACTGGTTTAGCAATAAGGATTAATTTTGCTGTTCATTAGGATATTTTTCCATAAATTGAATAGTTAATGCTGAAGATAAAAAGGTTTTGCAGATATATTTTAACCATATAAAAATATATAGTACTGGCAAAATGTAATATTTATGACTAGTAAACAAACAATAAATAAAATTCAGATGTCAACTTAAAAATGTAAGAGTATTATGTTAAGCTTTAATCTCTGAAGCTTGCAGATTGCACGATGGTGATGTCAGCTCAGGACCTTGATAGGTGGACTCCCAGCCCTGCTACTTTGAGACACTGGGGTGTCTAAAGTAGAGCTTACCAATTTGAAGCTCAAAAGTGCATCCCTGGCTTAATAAAAAGAGAAAGTACAACAGGTTTTGGCATATGTCTTTAACCTCAAGGCCCTATTGGCACCCTAATATATTTATAAATATGTCAGATTTCAACAATATTTCTGAAGGAAAAGGGCCTACATGCATGTAAAAAGCACAGAGTTTTATACTCTCAGATCTATTTTAAGTTTTTAATGTTAAAAAATAAAAAATTCATAAATGCATTATCATAAGTAGCATGTAACTAGACTTCAACACTGTGAAACAAGGAGGTTGGTGATTTTTAAGGTGTTTCCAAGCCTTTGTTCAAAAATATTAAGATATAACAACTTGGCTTAAAAATGATAAGTAAATACAATGAAAATTGCCCTGAATATGACTGACAAGGAAATACCAATTCATTTTTGATGTTTCTCATTATGTTTAATAATTATCCAGCATGAATAGAATTCATTGTTATTTTGCTTTGAGTTATTAAAGATAAAAGTGAGAAAGAAGGGAACTTAGGGTTGATTTGATTGTGGTTATAATTCAACCAAGGCTGGTTTGAAGAGGCAATAGAAAAATAAGACATTTAAACATCTATTTAAATGTGAAACTAATTAATATTTCTTCTGACATAATAAGTCATTTGAAAAAAACAAGTATATTTAACATATCTTTCCAGGGAGAAAAAAAAAAAAAAAAAAAAAAAAAAAAAAACGTTGTGTATTTTGTTTTCATCTAGCACATAGTGGGAAAAACTGTTGCTTCTGACCAAAAAATGAGAAAAAGTCAAAGAAAACTTTCAGTGTATAACTTTTCCTAAGTCCATCAGATAACTGATATTGTAAAGCAACCACTTAAACAAAAGTAAAACATACATACACACACGCTTGGGAGAAAGTGATTGGTAACATGTAAGTGTGTAGGAATGATTCAATAAAATATTAGAAAACCTACACAAAAAAGTGAAAAGAGATAAGAGAATCAATAGGACTGGACTCATAGATCACCTAAATGTTAGATTTATTTATTGGGTAGGAACCTAAAATAACTATGTGAAATCTGTTGATGATCTAGTAAAAAAACGTGGAGAACATACATTAAAAGATGGGGAACTTTAGCAGAGAGATAAAATCTATAAGAAAAATTCAAATGGAAATGCTAAAAGTAAAAGCATAATGCAAGCATTGAAGAATTTCTTCAGTGGATACATGTGTTCAGACTTCATCTAGCTAAGGAAAGAATAAAAGGTATGTCTTTAGAAATGACTGAAACATAGACAGAAGTAGATGAAGATAAAACTTAAAAAATAAGTAAAAGAGCAGAGCATCAAGTGGCATGGGACATCATCAAATGATATATCATAAATATCCTTCAGTCCCACAGAGAGAACTGATCAAGAACAGAACAAATGCATGCATGCGTGTACATATGTGTATAATACATGCACAAATGAATAGACATAATGACTGAGAATCTTAGGAAATGAAAGAAAGCATACTATAGAGCCAAGAAGTTCAGAAAACCAATAAGCAGAATAAATAACAAAATAAACACAGAAAAGTACAGGTACACGCTGAAATCCATATCAGTCACACTGAGGAAAACCCAAAGAGAAAATCATTGAGGCAGCCAGAGAAAAAAGAAAAGATGACATATTACACATAGAAGAATGTAAACAACAACAACAACAAAAGAATTACAGCAAAATTCATATCAGAAACCATACGAGCCAGAAGAACACTCTGTCACATCTTTCAAGTACTAAAAGAAAGCAAAAGCTATCCACCAGTAATTCTATTCTCAGTGAAAATATATTTTTAAAATAAGGATAAAATAGTTTTCAGAAAAGACTAAAGCTGATTTAGTGCTAGCACACTTGTACGATGAGAAATGTCAAACGATGTCCTTCAGGCAGAAGGAGTACGGTATGGGACATAAACTTAGATTTATACAAAGAAATAAAGAGTTCAGAAATGGTAAACATGAGTATAAATATAAAAGACTTTAAAAGTTTTTTCATTATAAATGATTAAGGCAATATTTTAAAGTGAAATTTTATGTATGTTGCTTTTCCAGATGAATAATTTTTATAAACCCAACAATAATTTCAATAAGATTTTTAAAATTTAACAATTAAGTGCGAATCTTCTGGAAAAAAATACACAAAAATTGAACAGTGGTAGTTGTTCATAAGGAGGGGGAGAGAGAATGAGAGACATTTTAATAAATGTACTATTTCTTGAATTTTGATATTAAAATAAAAAAGGCCGAAAAATTAAAGTGATATATAAAATTAAGAGATGGAATCATAACATGTAAGTAAAAAAATTATCTCGATAGGCACATTCAAAGCAATCTCCATCAGAATTTTATGTGAAAATTTTGAGAAACTCAACAAACTATGGAAAATAAGCAGAGAATAATCTATAGATTATAAATAATTAAGTAAATTCTGACTAAAGATTGCAACGAGTCAGAATTTACCTAAACAGGTTTTAAGACATGCTGCAAACACACATTATTAAAGAGTACAGATTGATGGGGGAGGGGAAAACCCAGCTAACTTAGACACAGGTCCTTATATAGATGAAAATTAGATACATATAAGAGATTGGGCACAGCAATGGGCAAAACATAGGATGCTTGATAAATTGTATTGAAAAAAATTCAGTATGACATTGAGAAAAGTAAAACTGGATACTGATCATAGACTCTTATTGTATTAATAGTCTATGTATGAAAGGAAAATTACAAATTCAATAAAATGGCAAATGGGAAAATACTAAACATTAACTAAAAGAGATGATTCGTAAGATTGGAAAGAAATCAATATTTCAAAATTAAGCATTTTGCTCAACAAAATTTAACAGATATGAAAATATTAGCTATTTTGATAAACAAAAATTAATGGATTACCGTAATAGAAAGTTACTTTAAAATATTAAAACCAGTAAGTGACTGATTACTGCATAAATTCTCAATACGGTTGATATTGACAGTATAATGGCCAAAAATGGTAGTTTAGGTAGAAAAAAATATACTTTTTGTGATATGTGAACATAGAAAACATATCTGTGGTATTAAAACTTTGTGGATTGGCCCAGCACGGTGGCTCATGCCTGTAATCCCAGCACTTTGGGAGGCCGAGGTTGGCGGATCACCAGAGGTCAGGAGTTCAAGATCATCCTGGTCAACTTGGCAAAACCCCGTTTCTACCAATAATACAAAAATTAGCTGGGTGTGGTGGCGCATGCCTATAGTTCCAGCTACTCAGAAGGCTGAGGCAGATGAATCTCTTGATCACAGTGTGGGGGCTGGCCGAGGTTGCAGTGAGCTGAGATTGCTCCACTCCACTGCACACTCCAGTTTGGGTGACAGAGTGAGACTCTGTGTCAAAAAAAAAAAAAAAAAAAAAAAAAAGAAAAGAAAAAAAGAAAAGAGAGAGAGAAAAAAGAAAAAAGAAAAAGAAAAAATCTATGGATCAGAATTGTTAGGAAAAAATGGTCTCTAAAAGCTTCACAGAAAAGGTGATAAAGAAAAAATGTTCACATAAAAGCAGGAAAATTAGTAGATAATTAGGCAAAGCATATTTTTAGGTAGTTCACAGAAAAGGAGTTTAAATGTTTAAGCTTATTTGCAATAAAAATGCTAATATAACCATCTTACACTTATTAGGATGGCAAGTTATTGAAGGCAAAGGGAATTCATTGCATTCCTGGTAATACTATCCATCAGTATAGTCATTTTGCAGAACAATCGCACACTGTTCATTTAAGTTGAGTATGCTTAGGTCCAGGATTTTCATTCCAAGATTTATTTCCTAATGAAGTTCTCATAAGGGTGACGGTAAGATCAACCTCCATGAAGACTACATCGTGTTATTATTTTTGGATGGAGGAAATCGTAGCAAACCAATCATATAATACAAGTTTACTTTATTGTCATAAATAAAATGCAGTGGATGCATACTATGGAAATCTAGGCAGCAGGTAGAAGCAAGTAAATGAATAGACACAGTCAGATGGGTAAGTGTAAAACACAAATTTAACTTTAAAACTGTAAGATGCTGAACAACATTTATGGCCAATAACATTTAGGTGAATTTAAAACATACACTCACATTAAACAATTCTACATTCTTAATATGGATGCAAGCACATTATATTGGGTGCCAATGTGGAAAATGAAATAGAAGTAATGATCAGGAATGTGGAGAAGAAATTTAAAAAGAGTCTTTTTGACTCGTAGCATACTCTGTTCCCTTTATTTCCATAACAACTATCATCTAAAATAGTATTTATTTTACTTGTTTATTATTTAACATTTGTCTCTCTTAGAATGTAAGATCCATAAAGATAGGGCTTTTCTGTTGTATTTCAAGATGTCTCAAACACAAATATATTTTGCATGACCACAGGTCATGACACATTATTACCTGGTGAAAATTACTTGATGAATCATCAGTAAATGAGCAATAATAATTTACCATAATTTGCTTTATCAGATTACTTCCCCTAAGCAGGCTCAGTGGAAACAATATTCCTCTCCTTGGTGGATAGCTTCTTGAGCTGAGCCTATGGTGAAGCATGGCATCTATGCTTCCTGTAATTCAGAAAGGGTTGCCAAAATACAGAGCTGTGCCAAGAAACCTCTGGCTTTCTAAGCATGACAAGGCTTTTTGAGAGACTTAGCCAGTAGTCTTAATATTCATCTTAGCCACTGAACAGATCACAAGGACCAAACAGCATTCATATTTTTCATATAGATGTAATATTGCAACACATTGTCTTTAAGCTAAGATAGCACTTTTAGGCCACGGTTATTTATGTGCTAGTTATGGAAGGTATACAAATTATTTGTTAGTAAGTTACCAAAAATCTCTTTTATATTCAAATATGGATACATAAATATACATATTGTTGTTGTTGTTTCGTGTGTCTGTGTTTGTGTAGGCTTAAACTAATTGCAATTCTCTTATTTATGATCACATAAAAGTGACTTTAAGTAAGTTTCTTTCTTCCCTCAGGATAAGAATCAACATTTCCAGTTGCATTGTGTATTATTAAAGGTTACGCAGGAAGCCAGAAGTCAGATCAAGGCTTTCCCATGATTAGTTTTTTATTTTGTATTTGATGCTATCTGTTAGGGTCTCAGAGCAACCAATAGCTAAAAATTAAAAAATAAAAATTAACCTAAATATTAAAAAAATAAAATAAAATATAAGCTTAATTGGCCAAGGAGGACAAGATGTCCCTTCTTGATCATAGCTTTCTGTTTACAATGCATTTCTGTTTTATATTCAGCTTTCTTACAAATCAAGCCTGATAATGATTCATGTGCTAAACATTGTGCTAAAAAAGATGACTTCTGTATACTTCTAACATTTTCTGTGTAGGAAAACAAAGTGATGTGGTGGACATCTGGGATACATGGCTGCCTAAAATCAATGGAATATTCTATAGTTTAATAGATTCCCTTTAGTGTAAATCATATACTTTAAATGTGCTGTACAAAAAACAAAAACAAAAATCGTATTACTGGGCCTC
The DNA here is from genome assembly GCF_048565385.1 of Saimiri boliviensis. Lineage (NCBI taxonomy): Eukaryota > Metazoa > Chordata > Mammalia > Primates > Cebidae > Saimiri > Saimiri boliviensis. The sequence goes on from NC_133450.1 coordinate 163,625,397, forward strand.
ATTTGTTGCTAGGGTACAGATGGGTGATTTGGATGCAAATCAAATGTATCTATGCTAGACTTTGATTCAGAGTAGTTTACACTGGGAAGAAGGGCCTTGATTTTGCTAGTGCTGGTAGCCTCAGAGGTGACCCCCATTCTGGGTAGAGTCATGGTGGTAGCAGCAGCCTCCTTGCTAAGGGGATCTAGAAGAGTTCCACAGCATTTCTGCCAGAGTTCTTGGAATCTCAATGCAGAGTCAACACCACTGCCTTTCCAAAGAATCTCTAAGCTATAGAATAAATACACTGTAGTAAAGTGTCATTCCAAAAGATGGGAAAAACAGAACAAACATTCTGCATGTAAAATTATGCAAAGTCATTTTTGTTGTAATAAAAGACTTTATTACAACCAACAATAAAATACAGGCAAAGCACTTAGTACCAGTCACACAATAAATCCTATGTATAGAGCCACTAGGCAGCTATTTCTTTAATTGTGTTTCACATGGGAACCAAAACATACACCCACATACAAATACAAATTGAAAAGTTAAATAATATGAAATAACACTTATACTATCTCTACTTTAATTCTGTTTACATTAAAAAAAGATTGCAACATGATTTCACAACTTATTAACGTGATTGACAGTTTGAAAAATACTGTCATAAAAAG